>NC_137087.1:45618261-46230924 GCF_951640355.1 Cnephaeus nilssonii | reverse complement strand
CTGCTGGCCGTGGTCACTGTCAAGCTGTACTCCTCCTTCGACTTCAACTGCCCCTGCCTGGCGCACTACAACGCCCTCTACGGCCTGGGCCTGCTGCTCACGCCCCCGCTCGTCCTTTTCCTCTGCGGCCTCCTTGCCAACCGGCAGTCCGTGGTGATGGTTGAGGAGTGGCGCCGGCCCGCGGGGCACCGGAGGAAGGACCCAGGCATCATCAGGTGCGCGGCCCCATACCACCCAGAGGCCTGTGGGCATTGTCAGGCCCCGCCCATGCCTGCACAGGCACTGCCAGGGGCACCCCAAACTCTGACCCTCCCCTATGGTCATTGTCAGGACCCCCCACCCACACAGACACTGCTAGGTGACCCCCAAACCCCAATCACCCCCATGGGTGTTGTCAGGGTTCCTCACCTGCCGCCCCCCCCCCCCCCCCCCCGCCCAGGAACTCTCACATGTGCCCCTCCTTTCCCCAAATAAAGCATCATCAGCTCACGAGACCCATTTGCAGTTTCCGCTCTGGAAAGAGACATTTCTGTTCCTGTCATTTGTCACCCTTCTGTGGCCAGTGCTAGAGACACACGAATGACACAGAATTCCCCATAATCACCCAGGTCACATCTGTCACACTGGCCATGGGTGATCCCTCACCACATGTGTGAAGGGCCATCCCCTGACAGGCATAGGGGCTCTGCATGTAGTGAGAGGCCAGACTGGCTTAAAGGCTGCATCCCTCTCCCATACACTCCCCAGGGCAGCTCTGCTGTCCTTAGAGCCTCCCACCTGGTGGGTGCCCTCTGTCAAAACCAGTTGATGGAGTTTAGCCATTTGAAGTGCTCCCTGGTCAACACTAAACACCGACTTGGTGCCAAGCTCTGTGCCAAGCACTGTGTGTGCACAGCCTCTGAATTCTCGCCTCGGCCCTGGGTCTGCTCCTGTTAGGGTCCATTTTTAAGGATGAGGGACCTGAGGCACAGAGACGTTTAGTGACTTGGCTGAGCTCCCACAGGTAGGAAGAAGCACAGCTCACTCCGCTGCCCTGCGTGTTTTAGGCAAAACGTCTAAGTGCTCTAGACCCATGGGCAGTGGCAGGAGGGGCTTGGTGGGTTTTCGCCCACTCGTGATCTCCTCTCCACCCTGTGCTTTGACATGGACCATTGAGGTGTCCTCAGGGTATGTAGGCAATGTCATGAGAAGTCCTTAGTTCCACCTTCTGACTACACTGTCCCCAAAGAAAATGCTGGAGCCGCCCCTGCCTACAGCGTATTTATAATTCTCCGCTGGCTGGGCAGGCCACACACACACACACACACACACACACACACACAGCATTCATCGTTTTATGTTTGTTACAGTGCAAGTCAGAAACATCTGCATCCTGTGCACAAGCAGCCTCTATTTCGTGTTCCTCGGGGGCTCTGTGCTCCCTGTCATCCAGCCACACCGGGAGGGTCACATGCACTGGGCGTGCCCGTGACCTTTTCCTCTGGGAGCCAGTGGTGGCAGCTCCACTAGGCTCCTGTCCTGGGACCAACACCCCATGCAGGCCAGAGAGGGGCGGAGTAGGTCAGGAGAGACACCTGGACAGTCAGAGAGTGGGCTCCCTGGATGCCAGGGGAGGTGTTGGAGGTGCGACATCTGGGAGGGACATTGGGCAGGGCTGTCTGAGTTTAGGCTTCCCTCGAAAGCAGGCTCTGGGGAGAATGTGATAATGAATGGGCAACTGGAGTTCCGCCCTAATGGAGACCCTCTAAGAGAGCGTAGTGTGTAGGACCCACCTCAGAAATGGCACACTGAGGGTCTAGGAAGATGGGGTATTTATCCAGCAGGCCCCATCCCTCTTGGGCTGAAGGTTGATTTGGGGGTTGTGAACTTTCTATCGCTTGCAGCCTAGCCCTCAGGCAGAGCCATGCAAGTGGTTGAGGTGGCTGAGGCGGAGGAATAGGAACTATCCGCCAGCAGAGTCAGCTACAAGGCCCAGAGCAGGGAGAGCCCCAGCTCCCCGGGGTTGCAGTCCTGGGACTCCCAGGGCCCCCAGCCCTCCTTCCTCCTTGCCCTCTGCCGCTGGGACCCCGGCAGTGGAAGCTGCAGCCATTCCTTCGATGTAACTGCGACTAGTATTTCCCAGCCCTCCTGGGAAGTCCATCTCTGCATCTCTCCTGTAGCCTTCCTGCTTCAGCTGAATTCCAGCTGCCCTTTGTGACCCCCCCTTCCTCTGCTCCCAGGTACATGTGCTCCTCTGTGCTGCAGAGAGCGCTGGCCGCCCCCCTTCTCTGGATCCTGCTGGCCCTCCTTGATGGGAAGTGCTTCGTGTGTGCCTTCAGCAGCTCCGTGGACCCTGAGAAGTTTCTGGACTTTGCCAACATGACCCCCAGCCAGGTTCAGCTCTTCCTGGCCAAGGTGCCCTGCAAGGAGGATGAGCTGGTCAGGGACAGCCCTGCTCGAAAGGCAGTGTCTCGCTACCTGCGGTGCCTGTCACAGGTAATTTGGACGGTCCTCTCCCGGGAAGCCTCCCAAATATCCTAGGGTGTGTAAGGGTTGAGGAGGTACAGATGCCTGCCTGCAGCCCCTCCCTACTGCTGGAGACACAGCCAAGGAGCAGGTGGTCCCCAGGGGGATCAGGAGCTTGACTCATGTACAGAACAGGGTTGGGCCCTAGGGAGTGGGCACTTGGTCATCAATGCTGACTCACCCCAGGACAGAGACCAGGTACCCATATCCTCCAGGAGTCAGCTAGACCCGTCCTCAGAGGGCTGGAGGGCAGAAAGCACTGCAGAAAGCACTGGAGATATACTGCTCTGTCCACCCCACACCCACATTCTTCCCACCCCTCAGAAATAATACGAATTACCTTTTATTGAGCACTTATGTGTCAGGCACTGTGTTAAGCATTTCATGTGCGTTCTTTCATTTAATTCTCAGAACAACCCCATGAGGTGGATGCAGTCATTATCATCCCATTTTACAGATGAGGAAGTGGAGGCTCTGAGAGTTTAGCTCACTAGGCCAAAGTCACACCGCTTGGAAGAGGCAGGACAGGGATCTGAATACACCTTATAACTCCTGACCCTCTTCACCACCTCCATACAATGCAGGTTCTCCCAAGATGCCTGGCTCCCCACAGGGTATCAACTCCATTATCCTGGGAACAAACCCCAGCCCAGACTCTAGATTCTACCGCCTCCACTCCCAGAGCCCCAGGCTCGGCTGTGTCCTCCAAAAAGTATTTACCTGAACCTATGCATTCCCAGTATCACTGGGGCCACAGAGAATGAAAACATGACCCCAGCCCTCTGCAGAGCTGAGATCAGCTGGTGGCAAATGCAGGCCCCGTGGTGCCGTGCAGAGAGGACCAGTGCTCAGCATGCACTGATTCTGCTTCAGGCTGTGGCCTTGGCCCTGCCACTCGCCCTCTGGGCCTTGGTTTCTCCTGCGAAATCAAGGGAAGTTTGGTCTCCTTCACTGGATGGTCCCTGCAGGCTTTACACACCCGAGGCTTCACTAGCTCATCGGAAAGAGTGTAGAATTTTCAATCAGACCAGGGTTTGAGTCCTTACTCCGCAGCTGTACGTTTATCAGGCACACTAAATGCTGCTGGAATGTAAGATACTCACACAAGTATTTTAAACTGGTAAAGCGGGGAGGATTCTGTGAGAGGCCAAGAGAGAGATTGTAAACCACATCTACAAATGATAAGGATTCAAATATGTCTTTGTGTTAGAGGAGTGAATTTCCTGTTCCAGGTCCACAGAGTCGCTCTGGTTTTAAATGAGGCCGTGGAGAGACGACAGCTAGGGATGGGCAGAGAGGAGGGAGACGCTCCAGCCTTAGAGAACTGCCTCGAATGGTTCCTCACGCTTGGCCTGCAACACTGTTCCCTGTTTGTATCCTGTGCAACTGTTACTAACCCTTCAGGTCTCAGCCTAAACCTCACCGTTCCCTGAGCCCTCAAGTTCAGGTTGGGTAAATCCCCATGACTCCCTGTACATCCCTTAACATGGCACAGAGCCAGGCATCGCCCCTTAGTTGTTTCCGCCACTTAAGTGTGAGCTCTATGAGAGAAAAGACTGGGTCCCCAGTGCCTCCCCCAAAACATAGGATAGATGGATACATAGACGGGGTGGATAAATCTATGTGAGGATGGATGGAGCACTGAATAAAAAATGAAAGGATGATAGATGGATGGATGGATGGATGGATGGATGATGGATGGATGGAGTATAGGGAAGGCAAAACTTTACTTCTTCCCATCTTAGGCTTTCAGCTGAAATGCTAACAACAACAAAAAAATAACAAAAGGAAAACCAACAGTTTATTAACGTGTGCAGTGGACACCACACAGGAGAAACCTAAACCAAAGAGTAACTCCAAGTAGTGGCTTAGAATTCTGGCTTATATAGCATCTTCAGCAAAGAGTAATATCTTTGTAGAGAAATGACAAAGGAAAGCAGTTTTAGGCTCCCAAGGGCAGAAACTGTGGGAAGGTAAATACAGGAGAGGAAATACGGAGTTTCTTACTCCTTACCAACAGAGTAAGGTTTTGTTTGCACATTCCTCTGGTGCTGCCTCTGGGCTGATAAGAGTCTGTCTCCAGTAAAAGGAGAATTTATATCTTGCCTTTAGGCAGAAAGAGGGAAGGTAGAAAGAGCTTCTCCTATGTTTGCCGCTTCTTAATTTTCTTCAGTTCAAAATAACTTTATGTCCAAGAGGCCTACTTTAGGGTGATATATTCTGATTTCCAGAAGAAAAGTTGGGAGGATGAATGGTGGGTACATGAATGGGTTGGATAGGCAAATTGAAGGAAGGATGAGAGTATCAGAACATGAATGGATGGGAGAATAGATGGCTGGACAGGAAGATGGATGATGGACAGATGGAAAGATGGTTGAGAGGATGTCTGGATAGGAATATAATAGCTATGTAGTCATATGGGAGGATGGATGACTGGATGGATAGGGGGAGAGACAGCTGGGGAAATGAATGGATGCAGAATGAGATGATACTGAAGGGAGGATGGATGGAGGTTGTTGGTTGGATGGATGACTAAAGGGGAGATAAATATATCTGAGGAAGGATGGAAGAGATACAGGAAGAGACTGGAGCACCTGTGCCTGGCACCCCATTCAGCGCTGTGCCCCGCCCCCACCTACCCTCACTGTCCCCGCCCTCCAGGCCATTGGCTGGAGCGTCACCCTGCTGCTGATCGTGGTGGCCTTCCTGGCCCGCTGCCTGAGGCCCTGCTTCGACCAGACGGTCTTCCTGCAGCGCAGATACTGGAGCAACTACGTGGACCTGGAGCAGAAGCTCTTCGACGAGACGTGCTGTGAGCATGCGCGGGACTTCGCGCACCGCTGCGTGCTGCACTTCTTCGCCAGCATGCAGAGCGAGATGCAGGCGCGGGGGCTGCGGCGGGACCCCGAGATGTCAGAGCCCCCCGAGGGCGGGGACGGCGAAAGCGGGAAAGCCCACCTGCGCGCAGTCTCCAGCCGGGAGCAGGTGAACCATCTCCTGAGCACCTGGTACTCACGCAAACCGCCCCTGGACCTGGCGGCATCCCCGGGACTCGGGGGCCGTGGCCTCAGTCACCGCGCTCCCACGGCGGCGCCAGGGACCAGGCTGTCCCAGCACACGGACGTGTAGCCTCCCCTCCCCGCGCGCGCACGGTCCCCAGGGGAAGTGGCCGTGCTGACCAGGGTCCGGGTTTCCCAGGCTGTGGGAACCCAAGGCAGGGCAGCCTGACCCTTGTTGGGCCCCTTCCCCCAAAATAGCCGCATCTCTAGCCTAGTGGCCTCCCCTGTGCTTTGCTTCACACACTGGAATGCGCTCCTCCGTCAGCTGGGCTTTGGTGAAATACAGATTCTGATTCTGTGCACCCAGGTGATACTCCTGATTCGGAGTCTGAACGGATCTGCAATGGGTCCTGGGTCCTAAATGTCCAGATTCTAAATGTGAACCACAACAACACAAGTTTCTATAGTGCTTACTACGTGTCAGGCATTGCTCTAACTTCGTTACATAGAGGAGAAAACGGAGGCTTGAAGAGGTTAAGTTGCCTGAGGTCAGCCATGGCAGAGCTGATATTTGATCCCAGGTCAGGCTCTGCAGCCTGCTCTGAGCCTGCGGATTTTTTCCCCTCAATAAATAGGGTTCCACATATGTTGATATACATGCGCTTTGATATGTATGCTATTTTGTTGTATTGACAACAAACTTCAAAACTTCCTATGTCAAATTTTCTGAAGGTGTTAACATCAGATATTTTTACGCTTAAAATGTCGAATTTCCTGCCCAAAAAAAAAAAAAAAAAAGCATTTGTGGGAAGTTTTAGTTCATTACTGTATTTTGAAGAAAAGTGCTAGCGATGGACATTACTTTGAATAAAGCACTTTTGATGTTTTTCTTGAAATCGTGTTTTCTTTGATTACAAAATCCGCATTACTAACCGGTTATGATTATCCTGCATTATTAACTGGTATCCCTGGGCTCGCCCCCCTCCCCCGCCCCCCCTTCCTCTGGCTTGTTTGGTTCGGACTGGCGGTGGGCGGTGGCTCCTGCGCGCTCCCCCGGGGCCATAGAGTCAGGGCTCCTGGTGCGGAAGCTCAGAGGCTTGGCGGCCGGGCGGCAGGCTTGGTCCCCGCCCGCGGGGACGGCCGCTGCGGTGTTGTGCGTGGCGTCCTACCGCCGGGCGGTCTGCATGGAGCGGGGCTCCGTGGGGCGCGGAGAGGGCTGGGCGCTCCCGTGGTGGTGGGTCTCCGCCGCCCCCGCCCCTCGCCCCAGCCTTCGCCAGGATTCCCTCGCTCCGTTGTTATGGTGACAGCTGCGCTGGTGAATGAGCGTCTTAGTGACACGCGCGCGCCTGCTCAGCCAGTTGTGGCTCCAGGGCGCGCGGCTTCCCGGCTGCCCAGAGCTCTTCTTGGGGCGCTGGGGGGTGAGGGGGGTGCCGGGCCCAGGTCGGGGTAAGATATGGGGCAGAGGTGGGGCTCCAGGGCTGGGCTTGTCCCTCTCACGGACAGTGGAACGCGGTCTGGAAAAGGAGAACCGGTACAGCAAGAACATTGAGCTCCCGGGTGCCAGGCGCAGTGAGAAAGCTCTAATTTACCATTTCCCCACACCAGCTACAGGGCCGGGCACATAGCGGACACTCAAGAAAAATAATTTTTTAAATGATTGAATGGATGATTGAATAAATGAAGTGAGATTAGGAACCCCGGCATTTGACCCTCCACTCTCAGTCACATCTGAAGGGGCAAGGGCTCAGAACAAGGACCCCAGGCTGTCCAGCTACTGGACACAGTGTTGGGGGCCTTTGGGTGAATACAGACCGGACCGAGGAGACTAGGTTGCAGGCCAACCGGTTAATGATTTAATCCGCATTAATAACCGGTATCGCCTTAAATTACTCTTAACCGGTTAATAATGCGGATTTTGTGATCAAAGAAAACACAATAGTTTCAAGAGAAACATCAAAAGTGCTTTATTCAAAGTAATGTCGTTCACTAGCACTTTTCTTCAAAGTAAAGTAATGAATTAAAACTTCCCGCAAATGCTCTTTTTTGGCACAAAATTCAACATTTTTAAGTGTAAAAATATCTATGATGTTAACACCTTCAGAAAATTTGACATGTGAAGTTTTGAAGCTTGTTGTCAATACAACAAAATAGCATATATATCAAAGCGCATATATATCAACATATATGTAACCCCATCTATTGAAAAAAATCCACATCATTAACCAGTACACCTATTTGTTTTCAGCACTCTGGTTGGGTTTCCGGCGGCTTCCACCAGGGTTCTCTGAGGAAGCTCTAGCAAGCTCTGCTTATTGAGTTCCCCTTGAAAGATGATTACAGCCTTTTGCTGGCTACTGCACACGAATAATTTTATATTTTTCTGTTGAGGGGATTTTTCTGTTTTTGTCGTGTGTTTTGTGTTGTTTGGTTGGGTTTTTTGTTTGTTTCTGCTGTGTTTTTTAAAAATATACTTTTATAGATTTCAGAGACAGGAAGGGAGAGGGAGAGAGATAGAAACATCAATAATGAGAGAGAATCATTTATTGGCTGCCTCCTGCACACCCCCCACTGGGGAACCAAACCTGCAACCCGGGCAATTGCCCTGACCAGGAATTGAACCGTGACCTCCTAGTTCATAGGCCGATGCTCAACCACTGAGCCACACCAGCCTGGCAATTTTTCTGGTTTTGAATGTCAAGAGGGCTGACCCTTCCAGCTCCCAACTTCCCAAGTCCCACCAATTCCGTTTCTAGCAGACCAAGGCTGAGCCCCCTTCAAGGTGCACCCCATTTTGAGATGCAGATCCTTTCTCGGCCCAGCTTTTCTGCCCACCTTCAGTTAGCAGATGCTTCCTCCCTCACCTTTCCACTCACCACCTTGCCCCCCACCTGCAGCCTGACACCTGAGCTCAGCCTCTCTTTGTAAGGCTGCCTCCTTCCTCAGGCATTTTCAGGGCTATCTTACCCACTGCCCTCAGCAAGAAGCTGGCACCCTGGTGAGGATTTCCCCTGGTGTGTGGTGTGGGGACCAGATCGGCAAATCAGGGTGGGGGGCAGACCTAGACATCTCCACGTTGAACAAGAAGATTTTGTAAGTTCCCGTGTTTAAGAAACTCCGGGACAACTGTGGATGTGGGGTCTGGCTATAGGAGATGAAAACCCTTGAAACACCAGGGTTAGATCTTGCTGGGGGGTGCGGGGGGAGGAGGAACTGCCACTCCATGTCTGGTGGCCCTAACAGGAAGGGTTGGGGAAGATCTAGCCTGTGAGCTCCTCCCTAATGACTCACTCATACCACACACACACACACACACACACACACACACACTCACACTCACACTAGTGCCTTCATTAGCACAAATGGTGCAGACCCATGCTTTTCTAGTGGTCAGTCCGAGGAGTAGTCCTGGAGTCCCAGGATGTCTCCCAAGAGCCCAGCCCCCTCCAGATCAGGATACCTGTTCTCCTGACCTCTTGCCAAGGGACCTTGTAGGACCAGACAATCCCTGCCGTTCAGCATCCCCCCACCTACCCTGCTGTGGTCAGGCCATGCAAATATCAGAAATGGCACTGAGGTGGGGCAAGATTTAGGCAAAGTGTTAGCAGGGATTGGGTGAGGAGAGGGGGGGGGGAAGCTTGGAGATGGCCCAGTCAGAGCTGGTGAGACCCCAGCCTGGGGAAAGGAGACAGGGACCTCACTTTGGGCTGCAAGGATGCAGCATCTGGACCAGTAAAAAGCCACTGACTGTCATCAATACTCTTGCCTTCTAATACTGAGCACTTACAGAGCACCGACTGCATAGACAGCCCGGTACCAGGAAATAAGGAAGAGAGAATACACAGATGATAAAGCCCACCACCAAGGAGCTTACTGTCTAATGGAGAGACAGTCAGTGATGGGTACAGGAATCATTATAATCCGAAGCAAAAGGTGTAAGTGATATGACAGAGGCAAGCCTGGTGCCATGGGGATTTAGCGCGTAGAATAATGCTCCAAGCTGGGGGATCAGCTGCATTTGAATGGGTCTTGAAGGATGGGGAGGGTTTGGACAAGTAGAGAAAGACGTGGGGGTGAGGCAGAGCACCTCAAGGGAAGAAATGTCAAGAACAAAGGCAAAGAGTTGGGAAAGGGGAAGCACATGTTTCGTGTATTCTTTCAGCAAATATTGATGGAATGCCTAGAGCAGTGATGGCGAACCTATGACACGCGTGTCAGCACTGACACGCGTAGCCATTTCTGATGACACGCGGCCGCTGAGGCGGCCGCATGCCGAGGATGAAACATTTGCTGCTCCTGAGGCTGAAACATTTGCGACTAGAGTCTTGGAGTTAGTTTTTTCCTCAAAGTGACACACTACCCAAGTTATGCTCAGTTTTTTGGCGAAGTTTGACACACCAAGCTCAAAAGGTTGCTCATCACTGGCCTAGAGTGTCAGAGAGCAGGACAGACATGGGCCTATCTTAATGGAGCTTCCAGGCTGGAAGGGAAGATAGGACATGAGCTAGTGAAAACACAGCCAGGTGAAGGGGTGTGCCATCCAGCCTGGCTACAGTAAGGACCTTGGCTGGAGAGCTGAGGAGCCCTTCCCAGATGAAGTCCACCAGAGTACCAGCGACGCATTCTTGGGATCCTCTGCCATTGATGGCCCTCAAATGCATCCCCACCCTTTTTAGCCCCCAAACACAATGTGGTTTCAAACCCCAAGTCTTTGCCAATGTCCATCCACACCATCATTTGTTCACATCCCGTGAGAAAGAGATGCCTGGCGCAGCGTGTGCCACCTCGCCTGGGAGAGAGGGACTCAGGTGGGAGGCTTCCGCCTGCACCTGAAGACCCTCCCTCCCAGGAGAGCAGCCATCGGGGGTGCCTCAGTTCATTCCCCAAGCCTCGTCGAACTCTGGGTGATGGCCCTCCTGTCCCTACCCTGTACATAGAGCCTCTCTTGCAGGAGACACAGTGGCCAGCTGGGCAAGGCAGAAATGTACTAGCCATGAGGGCATCTAAGTCCCCCATTTTGCCCATGCAGCCTGGGCAGCTGCAGTTCTGCGTGAGGAGGGAAGGATGGTGGGAGACGTGGACGTTTAGCTCAGGACCTTGACTTTATTCTGCAGGAAGTCAGGGATGAGAAAGTGCTTGCAGGCAAGGTCAGGAGGAGGGCTGAAACTTGGGGTTCGCCCACAGGGCTGTGATGCCTGAGCTGCAGGAATGGATATAAGCAAGAGAGAGAGAGAGGCTTGGGTGAGGAGAGGCAGGACCAAGACCTGTGGAGTTGTGGGTGCTCCTCCAGCCGCGGGTTGAGAGCAGTGCCCACTGGGCACCACGCACTCGTGCTCTGCTACGCAAATGGGACATTTTCCTAAAGGTCCAGTGCCCGCTCCCCAGCGGCCCCTTTGCATGCTGCTTTTCATGATACTTAACTCCTGGGGCGGGTGCCAGGACAGGAGGCAAAGGGCCCAGTGCACATCCCACCCGCATCCTGCTCTCCCCCTGAGGGTCCCCCCTGGGGAGCCCCCAACAAGGGTCCTCCAGAGGCCACCAGCCTAGAGGCCCCAATTGCCCCAGGCCCAGCCCGAGGGCTGCAAAGAGCACCCTCCTTCTCCACCCGCTTCCTGTTTATGACACGCCCTTTTCCACCTGGACTCGTAGGCCAGCAGAACCTGATGCAGCTGGAAGAGAAAGGCCAGAAAACACTTCTCCGCCCCCTCTCCCACCGCCACCCCCCCCCCCCCGCGCCTGGGTTCAAATCCCACTCCTCCACCTACAAGCTGTGTAAACGTCAGCTAGTAACTTCATCTCTCTGAGCCTCCGTCCCCACCTCGGTAAAATGGGGACGATAGCACCTGTTCCGTAGGGTTCTATGAGCATTTCACGAGGCGATGCCTGTGAAGTGTTGGCCTGGGGCCTGACACAGGGAAAGCCCAGTCAAGGCAAGTGCTTGTTGGTCACACAGACACGCATAGACCCCTAATGTGGTCACACGCACACATGCAGATACACAGACACCGAGGCCCAAAGGCACCGTCAGCACCCACGGCACCCACGGGGATGCACAGAGCTACCCTGTCCAGGCGCTTGCTCTGTGTCAGCCCCGGCCCCACCCTCTCACCCCAGACAGGAGCCATCCGGTTGGAGCTGGGTCTGACCTGCTCTTCTGGGAGAACTGGTGGGCATCAAAGGGAGCCCTTTTAAGCTCCTCCCCACTTTGATAGGAGGGGCCCCGGCCTGGTTCCCACAGACGCTTGAGGGCCCGAGCTCCAGGCATGAAACCCCACCCCCACCCCTTCATCTTTTAATCTGGGGGAGCAGAAGTAGGAGGCGGGGCCAGGAAAAGGATTTTTCATCCATAATCTACAAACACAGACACCCACAGAGACCTAAGAAAAGCGGACATAAAAGCACCTGCCTTATGCTCACAGTCTATAGCTCCCTGCCCAGGAGGGAGGAGACCCAGCAACCTCTCAGATTTAAGTCCTCTGGCTCCAAATTCAGGGCTTTTTGCTCTACGGGTCGCGCGTTAGCACTGTCTCCACGACCAGCGCTGCCCTCCTGTGTGACCAAAATCACTACTACCATCGTTATCATTACTGCTATCACGCCACCGCCATCGCCACCTTCACCTCCATCAGCACCATCCCCAACACCAACACTGCCTTCCCCAGCACCACCACGATCATCCCCAGTACAGCCACCACTGCCACGGCCGTCCCTGATCATCGTACCATCACTGTCTGAACGGGTGGGGGGGCCCTGGCATAGCATGGAGGAAAGACCCAATGGAAGGGCAGAAGGAGGGTGACATGCTTCCTTGGAGCCCAGGGCACACGGCTCAGAAGCTCAGACCTCTGCAGCAGCCCTGGATTGTCCCAAACCCCAATCCTGCTGCAGACAGTGTCTTCCCAGCCTGTGTGCACTCCTGGCCCTCCTCCCACACCCGTAGAGAACTAGTCCCCATCAGGTGTGGCCCTGGTGCTTTCCCTGTGCCGGAGGTGGCTGTGGAGGGAGAGCCCGGAGGGGAGGGGCCGAATCCTGGCTACACCCACAGCATTGGCCGCCTCGCGCCTCCCTGCCAGCCAGCACCTGACTAGGTTTCTCCGAGAGACAGTGACCTCAGCCACTGCCCCGAGCTCTGCCCATCTCAGCCATGAGGTGGGCACCCCATGGGCACGGTGGGCTGCAAGGACCATCCTTGAGGCAGCGGTGAGGTGGGAGGAGGCCACCAAGCTCCGTGGGGGGGGCGCGATGGACAAATTCCGGATGGTCTTCCAGTTCCTGCAGTCCAACCAGGAGTCCTTCATGAACGGCATCTGCGGCATCATGGCCCTGGCCAGCGCCCAGATATACTCAGCCTTCGATTTTAACTGCCCCTGCCTGCCCGGCTACAACGCCGCCTACAGCGCGGGCATCCTGCTGGCGCCGCCCCTGGTGCTCTTCCTGCTCGGCCTGGTCCTGAACAACAACGTGTCCATGCTGGCTGAGGAGTGGAAGCGGCCGCCGGGCCGCCGGGCCAAGGACCCCGCCGTGCTTCGCTACATGTTCTGCTCCATGGCCCAGCGCGCCCTCATCGCGCCCGTCGTCTGGGTGGCCGTCACGCTGCTTGATGGCAAGTGCTTCCTCTGTGCCTTCTGCACGGCTGTGCCCGTGACTGTGCTGGGCAACAGCAGTCTGGCACCCAGCCTGACCCCGCCAGAGCTCGCCCGCCTGCTGGCCCGGGTGCCCTGCCCGGAGATCTACGACGGCGACTGGCTGCTGGCCCGGGAGGTGGCCGTGCGCTACCTGCGCTGCATCTCCCAGGTGAGGGGGGCAGTGGCCTGGGCTGGGTCTCCCTGCACAGACCTGGGTCTCTGCAAGGGCCCAATCCCCCACCTCTCAAAACAGGCCCTCTCAGAAACAGCCATGCTTTCCTACAGACTGGGCCCCCTGTGGGGCAGGGGCACATGTTCCCAACAGAGGCGGAAGCTTCTGAAGGCCACGTGTCTCTTCAGATCGGGGCCACCTGGGGAAAGTGCTGTGACTACTTCAGTCCAGAGGCCTGTGTCCTGCCCTGAGGTCCCCAGAGCAGACCCAAGGACTCAGCCAGCTCCGTAGCCTCCATCCTGAGCTCCAGCTTGGAAGCCTGGGGGAATTTGCATCCTTTTCCTCCCCCAGGCTGGGACTGTGATGAGGCTGGTGAGCGGCTGAGCCATTTGGGTACATTTCCCTGGCAAATGCCCCCAGCTGGTGTCTCCCTGCATGGGGAGTGGGAGCTGAGGGTCCGGTGCCCCTTGGGGAGGGAGAGGCACTGTGGGGATGTGCCCTGAAGGCCGGGTTGGAGGGCCCACTGAGGAAATCCAGAGCTCGAGTCCTCTGTCCCCCTGGGCGCTCACCTATGGAGCCCTCAGGCCGCCCCTGCAGGCAGCGCAGTGTGGGGAGGACAGCCTGGGCAGTGTGCCCTTGTAGCCCGTGGACCAGGGGCTGTCAGGAAGGGGGCTGGGGCTGGGGCTGGGGCTGGGGCTGGGCCTGCCCTGCAAGGGAGAGAGAAACGTGTGCACTCTGCTCGGGAATGTCCAGGCACCCTGCCCAGAACTCTGTCCTGGAGGCCTGCGTCACCACCTGCCCCAAGTGAATCTCACACTCTGAGTGTCCGATCCAAACTCTGCTTTCACGACCAACGATTCTCTCTCATCATTGATGTTTCTCTCTCTCCCTTCCTCTCTGGTACCAATAAAAATATATTTTAAAAAAATAAATAAATAAACAAACTCCGCTTCCCTCCCAAACCTGTGCCTCTTCTCCTGTGGGCCCTGGTCCCCCCCGTCCCCGGCCTCAGGGCCCAGGGCCGCTGTCCCTCCACCTGATCACATCACAAGCTAAAGGGCTCCCCGAGGACAGGCTGCCTCCTACACACATTTTCCATTTGGCCTTCAGAGGTTGAATTAAAACTCATTTTTAGAATTAGTTGGCATCAACAAAAAAACAAACAAACAGAAATTCACATAAAAAGCAGATCCAGCTTTACTTGAAACTTCAGGAGATCTGGCCCCACAGGGCACACATTTCCTCATGCAGCGGCACAGGAATCCACCCCACCGCCCCCACCCCCCGCCCTCGCCAGACCGAGCACATGCTCTGTAGCTCCCCACTGGATATCTGCTCTGCCAGACCCCATTACAGACATTGGATTTGCTCTCCTCCCCGCTTCTGATCTGGCCAAATGCTTCTCTGTGCAGCTGGGGGCTGACCCTGAAGCACAGGTTGGGAGAGCTTCCGGACCCGACCCCATAGGGCGCTGTTGGCAGAACAGAGCCAGCTTCCACTTCTCCGGGGTCACCTAGGGCCGTGACAGCTCTTCAGCACAGAGTCTGAGTGATTGTCCGATTTGTTTGTGACCCCAGGGCCCAGCTCAGAGCCCACAGAGAGCAGGCACTCAGTGCTGGCGACTGAATGGCAGAGAATACCAGGAGCCAATGGAGGGAAACAGAACTCAGAGGAGGAAGGGTCACTTTGGCCGGGGGAAGTCAAGGAAGGCTCCCTGAAGGAAGAGGCCTGGTCGGCAAGGGCCTATTGGCATAAATATAGTGGCTAACAGTTACTGAGCAACTATGTACCTGACACAACAATCCTATGAGATGGGAACTATCACCAACCCATTTTATAGGTAAGGAAACTGAGGCAGAGAAGTCAGCTTATCCTGGTCAACTAGTAAGTAAGTGGAGACAGGATCCAAACCCAAGGCAGCCTTACTCCAGAGTCTACCTAGTTAACTCCTGCCTGTTGAGTGCCAGGCCTACACATGGGGCATATTCTTCACATGACCTGATTTTCATGAAATGAATATATGTATGCCTATTTTACAGACATGTAAATGGAGGCCAAGAGGCGAAGTCACTTGCCCAGTTGGTGCTCTTTTCACTAAAGGGCCTGACAGAGAGAGTGGTATGGGGGGTGCAGACAGACTTGGGAGGCCAGAGGGCAATGCCCATTGACTCTTTCTTCTCTCCCATGCAGGCATTGGGCTGGTCCTTCGTGCTGCTGACCACGCTGCTGGCATTTGTCGTGCGCTCTGTGCGACCCTGCTTTACACAGGCCGCCTTCCTCAAAAGCAAGTACTGGTCCCACTATATTGACATTGAGCGCAAGCTCTTCGATGAGACATGCACGGAGCATGCCAAGGCCTTCGCCAAGGTCTGTATCCAGCAGTTCTTTGAGGCCATGAACCATGACCTGGAGCTGGGTCACACCCACGGGGCGCTGGCCATGGCCTCTGCTAGCTCAGCTGCCCCAGCTCCCACCGACGGTGCCAAGGAAGAGAGGGAGAAGCTTCGAGGCATCACCGATCAAGGTGCCATGAACAGGCTGCTCACGAGCTGGCACAAATGCAAGCCGCCCCTGAAGCTGGGCCAGGAGGAGCCCCTGATGGGCAATGGTTGGCCAGGGGGCGGGCCCCGGCTTCCACGCAAAGAGGTGGCCACCTACTTCAGCAAAGTGTGAGGGTGTGGCCCGATGAAGAGGCAGGAATGAGGGTCTGAGCTCACGGCCCCTCTGGCCCCAAACCAGATGGAGAAATGAAGGCTGCAGGTGCTGGGTGGTAGGCCCCTGGAGCAGACCCACGTGCCCAGGCATTCACCTGCCCATTTGAGGCTGGAAATTTGGAGTTGGAAGGGGCACCTCGCTCCTCCGGCTGTCACATGCCCTAGATGGCCCTGGAGAAGTGGACAGTGGAGCCACAAGCAGTGTTAGGCAAAGGTTCAAAACTGGTTTGAAGGGGTCAAGCTCCCACTTCCCCGTCCACTCCCCGGCCACTTGATTTCTGGCTCATGATCTGCACTCAGGTTCTACGGACACCCTTGCCCCAGCCTCCACGCTTGTCGGTGACTTTTTGAGATCTCCCTTCCCTTATGCTCAAGGCTCAGGGAGTGGGCGGGCATCCCGCCGTCTCAGGAAACAGCAGTCCTCTGCTTTTTGGCCAGTCTCCTGAGTGAGGCTGACCCGGCCAAGGTGGGCCAAAAGGACATGACTCCACCCTCACCTGGCGTGACACCAAAGATGCCGGGAGCTAAGGTCCATTAGGGAGAAGCCAGGGTGTGGGGTCACCACGGAGGTCACGCGACAATTGTCACGGTGGACTGCGTGTTTATTTAACACCAGAGGCCTCCTGTCTTAGTCCATTTGGGCTGCTATCACAAAATATCGCGGATGGGGTAGGTTACACACAAAGGAAATTTGTCTCTCAGTTCTGGAGGCTGGAAGCCAAAACCGTGTGCTTGCACAGTTCCGTTCTGGTGAAGGCTGTCTTCCTGATTCAGAGTCAGTGCCTTCTCACCGTCCTCACACAGCAGAAGGGGCTAGGGGTCGCTCTGGAGCCTCTTTTATGAATTTACTAATCCCATTCGTGAGGGCTCCACAAAGGCCCCACTCCCAATATAATCACTTTTGGGGGTTCAACATATGAGTTCTGGAGGGGCACATTCAGACCAAAGTACCTCTCATGGTGAAGGTCCTCTCACTGACTAACCTAACACCTCCCTCACATCCAGGGGAAATCAGACCATCCGCAGGGCTGGGAAGTTGGACCCAGAAGCTGAGCCTTCCCATTTTCTCAAAGGCCCCACCCACCTCCTGGGTGGAGGCTCTGCAGTGCTCCAGGCGCTGCCCCGAGGTGGGGATGAGGGCACAGGGGTGGAAGGGGGCTGCCTAGAGTGGAAACAGCTCAAGAGTCCGGAGTGAGACAGAACTGGGTTAGATGCTGGCTCTGCCACTTACAAACTGTGTCCCTTGGCCGGTTGGTTGCTTCATTTCTGTGCCTCAGTTTCCTCCTATGAACCCATGGAGATGAGGGCACCTACCTCATGAGGTTGTTGTGAGCATTAAATGAGTGAAGTGTATAAAGGACATGGTATATGGTAGGTACTTGGTGTGTGTTTGTTGATTTCTGAACCTGCGGGCTTAACCTTCTCGTCCCCCTGGACAGGAGAGGAGGGACATCAGGAACTGGAGCCATCTTTGTTGAAGAGGAGAAAACAGGGCCAAGAAGATGGGCTTCTTGTCCTCTCACCTATCTTTAAGATGCAAGTCCTGCCCTAGCAGGTTTAGCTCAGTAGACAGAGCGTTGGCCTGTAGACTGAAGGGTCCCGGGTTTGATTCCGGACAAGGGCACATGCCCCGGTTGCAGGCTCAATCCCCAGTAGGAGGTGTGTAGGAGGCAGCCGATCAATGATTCTCTCACATCATTGATGTTTCTATCTCTCTCTCCCTCTCCCTTCCTCTCTGAAATCAATAAAGAAATACACATTTTTAAAAAGATGCAAGTCCTACTCATCTAAGAATTCATTTTTTAAATATATATTTGTATTGATTTCAGAGAGGAAGAGAGAAATAGAAACATCAATGATGAGAGAGATCATCCATCGGCTGCTTCCTGCACCTCCCTACCAGGAATTGAGCCCACAACCGGGCACGTGCCCTGACCAGGAATGGAACCATGATCTCCTGGTTCACAGGTTGACACTCAACCATTGAGCCACATCAGCTGGGCTAAGAATTCATTTTGATCTTGAGCCCTACAACATTGTTTTAATAATGTACATTCTTCCGTAGGCACCCCTCTCTCTATTCCCACGTCTGAAGCCTGGTCTCCCTCCCTTTAATGATTTGGGAGGAGGGCCATCCCTGTAGGCCAAGCTGGGCTGAAGGGCTCCTCCAGGATGTGGGACTTGATCTAAATCCTGAATGAGGGGGAGGATTCAGATGAGTAAAGATCAGGTGTGTGTTGCGGGGAGGGGGGGGGGGGGCTTCCAATGGGAAAAGCCAGCCAGAAGGTATTGGGAAGTAAAAATGTGAAGAGTAAAGCTTTGGGTCAGGCAGATGTGGGTTTAAGTACTAGAGCTGTAGGACCTCTGGTAAGTCACCGAATCCCTCCGAGCCTCAGTGTGTCCATCTGTAGAATGGACATTAAAAGATCTGCTTTCCAGGATGATGGTGAGGATAACGGGAGATAACGTTGAAGGAAGAATCTGGAACGGTGCTTGGCACGTGGTAGGATCTGAAAAATAAACACTGGTCCCTTGCTCTTCACTCCTGCACATGGACAAGTCCAGCTCAGAGGCCAACATGTCACCCAGCAGTTCCACTGTGACAGAAACACACGCATTACAGAGCTGGGGGTCTTTCCCTTGATCCTAGGAGTCATCCAGCCTGTCCTTGGACAAGACTCTCTCCTCTGCAGAATTCCTGACCCATGGCTTCTCAGCCTTAGCTTGCACACTCTACAGATGGGGGGCTCACGACCATATTTTGGCAGTCTGGGCAGGTCTGATCATTATAGAGGGCTTCCTTAAAAACCCACCTCCTTGTAATTTCCACCAACCAGTCAGAGCTCTGCCCACAGGGCCTCAGAGAATCCCTAGACTCTGGAATTCAATCACCAGTCCTCTGAGACTGAGGAGTTAGCTGGAGTCTGGATGGAAGGATTTGTCCCGGCAGTGGCTGAAGGAGAAGGGCCAGAAGAGGGGTGGGGATGGGGTGGAGGCTGGGGGCAGGGGGCAGGCCTTGCCTTGCATATCCTGCGATGGGTCAGCTTCAGTCTGATGGCATCTCTCCCCTAACCCTGCCAAGGTTTTGTCCCAGCAGCTTCTGTCTAGCCAGGAAGGGGCGGGGGGGGGGGGGGGGTGGGGGGCGGGGTGTCAAGCACAGGGGCTGCTCTTGTAATTGGCTGGGAAGGCAGGCCCAGGCCAGTTCTCCCACAGGCCCCTGCCTGGCCCCTGAACCAGTCCCACTGGTGTGGGGCGCTGTCAGGTGGGCTCCCGGCAGCAGCTCTCTTCGGGGAGGCAGGCAGAGCCAGGCTCAGGCCGCAGGCCAAGAGCTGCTCAACAGGCGCCCCAACTTCCTCTCCTCTCGCACCGCCCTCTGCTGCCCGCCCTCCTCGGCCTGGCTCGGGATGTTTTCCACTCGCTGGCGTGCAAGCTCCATCCCGCTGTTTCCTCCTCTTTTTGGAGTTTAACTTTGCTGAGGACCCCCCCAGCTGTGCAGAAGAAAGTGGGAGGGAGTTCTTGGAGGGCATGGTCAACAGAAGGCACTTTGGTGGAGCAGCGGCCCCACCCCAGCAGGCCCCACGCTCCCATGTCTGAGCGCCACTCAGAGCCCAGCCACAAGGAGGCCACAGCCACTCTGCCGTGCCGTGCCCGTCTGCCGCTGCTGGTCCCAGGTAAGGAAGGTCCCCTCCCTGGGGTGTGCCCGGTGACGGGAGCAGGGCAGGGCCAATCTGAGGCTGCCCAGAGGGATTGTCCTGGAGAGAGGCCCCTAGCTGAGGCACCCCACCCCCACCCCCACCCCTAACTCTGGGCAGGGGCCAGTCTGTCCCTCCCCCAGCCACCTGACTCCTGTCCTGACTGTTGCTGGAGGCCTCACTCCCAGCTGGGGGGGGAAGGGGGCAGTAGTCTCAGAAGCTGGCCTGGTCCCGCCTCTGCCCACCAGTGTTCAGGCATCTCGTACCCCACTTTGTAGTTTATAAACCCAGGGCCTCCCACAGAGAGCTCATTAGGAACCTTGAAACCAAGGGGGGAAGAGGAAGAGGGAGAAGGGGCTGCTTTTAACCCATTCATCCCCAGCAATACTACTCCCTTTCCCAGGGAGTTAGACTGGAGCCCCTGGGCTGTGAGTTGGATCCCTCTCTGCCTCGATCTCCTGGCATCCCACTCATGGTCAGCCAGGGCTGCCCTGCCCATCTGGCAACCTGGGCAGAGAGCAGGCAGAGCAGGAAATATGGGCAAGTCTCCTCACATTAGTTAGCTGCCCACACCAGCCCCCTACTCCCTGGCTTCCTCTGGCCTATGGAATTTTTAAACTTTTTGTTTTATTTTCCCCATCACCATTTATCCCCTCTAAGCCCTCTTCCACATCTACCCCCGTCCCGCTCCGGCCTATGGATTTTTTTCACCCCAGGGATGAGGAGAAGAACACATGGGGCCCAGCCACACCCTGGCTTGTTTCTGGCTTGTGTGGGTGGAAGGCAGCTGGGGCGGAACCAGCCTGGAGCCTAGGCCACAACCATTTCCTGGCAGGCTGCCCACGCTGCTGCAGCCCAGACCAAGGCAGAGCCAGTGGTGGGCACAGCCGAGCCTTAGCCTTCATCAAGGCTTCCTGTCGCTGGCAGCTGTGTGGTCCCTGAGTCCAGGGACCTGGTGGCAGAGGGCTCTGGGAGGCTGCTGGATGGGGGACGGGTAGTGGGTGAGGAAGGGGGGGTTCACCAGGCTCTCGCAGATGGGCACAGAGCAATGGGGACTCACTTAGCTTGACTCACCCTGGTCCATTCTTAGGCCTCCTGAGGTTGTGGTCAGAAGTCCTGCCTGAGCACCTGCACATTTGAATGGCCCCAAGCAAGGTATTTTATTCTCTTTAGACCTTAGTTGCCTGATCTTTGCAGGAAGGAGAATCATCCACCCTGCCTCACCTCTGGGAGCACCCTGTAGGCTCAACAGAGTTAGAAAGAGATGGAGGGACAGTGTCCTATGGGACACTTAGCAGGCATGGTGTATGCCCTTCCTCCCCTCCAGCATTCCTCAGAGAGCAAGGACCAGAACGAGTTATGCTCTTTTCATGGGTGAGGACACTGAGGCCCAGAGGAAAGGCATGAAGGGTGCTGAGTCAGGATGACCTAAACCAGTCCAGAGCCTGAGGTCTCCAAGATGAAAAGGTTCTTACGGACACCAGGGATGCTGAACCAGGCTCACCACCTTCCTCCACCTGCCCCACATCACAGGGTCAAGGCCAAGTCCCTTATCCACCAGGACACTCACCCCAGCTTTTATACCCCTTTGAGGATACAGCCTCCAAACAGTCCTAGGTCCCTCAGCCTGGAATCCCAGTGGGAAAGCCAGTCAACGTCCCACATTCCCCAAGGCCACAGGGCCATTCCTAACCCCTACCTCGAGAGAATCTTGCAGTAGCAACATGAACCTTAGTGTCGGAGGCAGATAGACCTGAGGTGTGATCTCAGCCACTTATGTGGCCCTGCTAAGCCGCTCACCCTCAGGAGCCTCCACCTTCTATACACGAGGGATATGACAGCTCAGCGTGGATCATGATGCTGGGCAACGAGGGCTATCATGCACCTGACACATAGTAGGAGCTCAGTGAAATGTGGCTACCATCATCCCCACCAGGCCCTGGAGCTCCCCAAGTCTCCTTCCCTTCTCACCAGCCTGAACACACAAGATCTCCTCTATCCCCATTTTCAGAGGCCAATGTTTATCAGTGATCTGCTCTTCCACAGGGAGTACCAGGCCGGCCACTCTAGGTGATAAGATGACAAGACCGTGCTCTGCCTTCAGGTGCCCACCTGCCTGCTCTCTTTGCTAGTCTCACCGGGCACCATCGACCCCTGTCACCACCTGTCTCCACCCCTGCAGCCAGCCCTCCAGCTGACCTCCCACCATGGCAGCCCTGATCGCCGAGAACTTCCGCTTTCTGTCGCTTTTCTTCAAGAGCAAGGACGTGATGATCTTCAATGGGCTGGTGGCACTGGGCACGGTGGGCAGTCAGGAGCTGTTCTCTGTGGTGGCTTTCCACTGCCCTTGCTCGCCAGCCAGAAACTACCTGTACGGGCTGACGGCCATCGGTGTGCCCGCCCTCGCACTCTTCATCATCGGCGTCATCCTCAACAACCACACCTGGAACCTCGTTACCGAGTGCCAGTACCGGAGAACCAAGAACTGCTCGGCTGCCCCCACCTTCCTCCTCCTGAGCTCCATCCTGGGCCGCGCGGCCGTGGCCCCCATCACCTGGTCCGTCATCTCCCTGCTGCGCGGTGAGGCCTATGTCTGTGCCCTCAGCGAGTTTGTGGACCCCTCCTCGCTCACAGCGGGGGGAGAGGGCTTCCCGCGGGACCATGCCACCGAAATCCTGGCCAGGTTCCCCTGCGGGGAGGGCCCTGCCAACCTGTCAGGCTTCCGGGAGGAGGTCAGTCGCAGGCTCAAGTATGAGTCCCAGGTAAGGTGTGCAAAGGGAAGCGCCCCTTCTTTCTTCCTTTGGGGGTGGCTGATGGGGAGGTGTCGGGATGGCTCCGTGCTAGAGCTGGAGTTGGTCCCCAGGAGCCAAGGTCTCCAGGAAAGCACTAAGCAGCACCAGGTATCAGAGCTGGGTAACCCCATGGGTTAGTGTCTGGTGGGACAACGGTCAATTCAGTCACAAACACGTTTTAAATGTTAAAGGAATGTTCTTCTGGCTCAGACTGAGCCTTGATCCCAGTCATAGATTAAGCCCCTTACTCCAGCCAGATGGAGCACAAATCTGCAAGCCTGTGAAACATTTGCTATGGGCCATGAGCTGATAGTGGGGTGTGGCTGGCTCCAGGGACCAGTGTTCCTATCCCAGGAATGAAATAGCCTCAGGCACTGCTGACATACGGCAGTCCCTCCTAGCCTCAGCCTTGGCTTAGTTCTGAAGGAGTGAAGGTTGGTTAGAGGACAGAAGAGCAGAGACCTGGGCAGAAACAGAAAAACTGAGCGGGAGGCATTAACTTAGAGAAACAGGGGGCGAGGAACAGACAGGGAAGAGCATAAGATTCTTTCAAAGGTCTCTCAGGTACGTAAGAAACACAAACAGAGAAGCAGGGTTGGAAATGCACCAAAGAAGATGAAAGATGATCAAAAGCCCACAGACCTCTCTAGAGAAGCAAATGGGGAAATAGGCTCACACCCAAGCGAGTGTTTGAGATAAGAACATGGGCAATTTCAAAACAAAGCAGAAAGTAAGGACCAGGCCATGGGGGAGGTAGGGAAGACAAGAGGTGGCATCTGGGCCGAGCCTGGCAGTTTGACCTGGATTTTGATGGGCTGAAATGACGTAGGGAGAGGATAAACCTTGGGGCTAGGGAAATGGCAGCAGATCCCGGCCAGTGTGGCTCAGTGGTTGAGCACTGACCTATGGACCAAGAGGTCACAGTTTGATTCCTGGTCAGGGCACATGCCTGGGTTGCTGGTTCAATCCCCAGTAGGGGGCGTGCAAGAGGCAGCTGATGGATGATACTTTCTCATCATTGATGTACTTTCTCATCATTGATGTTCCTATTTCATTCTCCCTTTCTCTTCCTGTCTAAAATCAATAAAAAATATTTTTTTTTAAAAAATGAAAAGAAATGGCAGCAGAAAATGCAGAAACTGTGAATTTGAAGAGGAAAAAGCAGCAAAATTATAGCCGGAAGGGCCTGCTTCCCTTACAGAAGCAGAATCTTCATTCAGGGAAGGGAGGGCCAGTTCTCAGGGGGTTCTGAGGCCCAGGTTCAGGCCAGCCCAGCCCCTATCTCAGCCTGGGTGGGTGGGGGTCCAGACAGCAACTTGCCCCTCCTCACCCTGCCCCTTCTCTGGCCAGCTCTTTGGGTGGCTGCTCATAGGTGTGGTGGCCGTCCTGGTGTTCCTGACCAAGTGCCTCAAGCATTACTGCTCTCCGCTCAGCTACCGCCAGGAGGCCTACTGGACGCAGTACCGCAACAACGAGGAGCAGCTCTTCCAGCGCACCGCCGAGGTGCACTCCAGGGTGCTGGCCGCCAACAACGTGCGCCGCTTCTTCGGCTTCGTGGCGCTCGACCAGGATGACGAGGAGCTGATAGCCAAGTTCCCCGTGGAAGGCACACAGCCGCGGCCGCAGTGGAACGCCATCACTGGCGTCTATTTGTACCGTGAGAACCAGGGCCTCCCACTCTACAGCCGCCTGCACAAGTGGGCCCAGGGGCTGCCAGGCAACGGCACAGCCCCGGACAACATGGAGATGGCCCTGCTGGTCTCCTAAGGTTCCTGTTCCCACACTCTTTGCAAATGACAATCTTTGGTCCAACACTGAACCCCACTGTCTGCTCACATCAGCATCAGGAGATTTTTTTTTCTTTTAGCCATAGCTTTTTGGGAAAACAGACCAAGAGAAAGAAACAAAGTAATGGGTACAGAGGAGAGAGCTAATGCACAATGTGGTCAGCGTGACAGGAAGGCTCTCCGACCTGAAGAAATCCCCTCTCCTACTGCCACCAGCCACCTGGTCAACAGCTTGGGAGGGAAGACTCGCACTCAGAACTGGACCTTATTAACTATGCTGTGGAGGACCTTCTACTGATGGGCTCCAAGGCTGAGAAGCCCTGGCCAGCACAGCGAGGTGACAGTGAAACCTGCCAGTAGGCTCGTTGTATAGGATATTGTGCGGTTAATTTGTGTCTAACTGCTTATGGACACCCAGCTCAGCGGTGCTCAGCTGGGAAGCTGCCCTTCGATGCATGCCACTGGCTTTATTTTATATATTTACATTTTTTATAAAGCTTTTCTAAGTATAAAGGACTAGCTTGCTGTCTACGTGACTGGATGGGCCATGCCACAGCAGATCGGTGATCATGGGGACAGGCCTAAATCCCTCCCACCTCCTGAGAGAGGGAAGGGGACAGGGAGACCCTGGGCAGGGCTCAAATGGACAGGAGGGAGGGCAGGTGCTCCCACAGGAGGGAAAGCTCTGGGGCTGATGACCTCTTAGCAGCTGGACTCAGGTATCTCACTTGATCTGGAGAAACAGAGAGCCTGGTCTCCCCCAGAGGGAAGCTCAGCTTAAATTTCTTGGGTCCGAAGATCCTGCACTCAGTAGGGAAGACTAGCTCTCATAGCCCAGTGCTAATAACCAAAACCAGGCCAGCCCTGGCTCCTCCTCCCTCCCACACACCTTGCCCGATTGCCTCTACCACCTGAAACCTTTGATGCCCTCCCTTGTCCTGGCCCTGCTTCCCTGGCACATGACTCAGTCATTGCCCATGGAAAAGCTCCCTAGCTCTCGGGACATTTAAAACTCTGCCAAAGAAAATGATTAATTCTCTCAGGACCAAGCCAAAAAAGAACTGGCTTCAACAACTAGCTGGGTCTGTGCTGGCCTCCAAGATCTCTGGATCATTACTTACCAAATGATGCAGAGAGACTGTCTTTCTGGGAATTTTATGAAGGAGGCCTGGGCCCATCACATTGCCTCTCCCTCAGGACTTAAAGAATAACCATCAAGTCAATCAATGCCCTCCGCCCATTAATCGTTCTCCCAGAGGAGCTAGAAGGGGGCTCTCCCCTGCACAGCACGCCAGTGGAGGTCCTCACTGAGACTCCTACCTGCCAGGCAGCACATGACATACATGCTCTCATTTCATCCACAAAACCCTGCAAGGTAGGACTTTTAGCCCCATTTCACAATGAGACACCCATTTGGAGAGGCTGGGTCACCTGGCCCTGGTGGCTGAGGAGACATCACCAGGTGGCTTTCCTCTCAGCTGCCCAAGTGCCTCAATTTTTCTTCCTGGGCTCTATCTTCGTCCTTCTGTCCCAACTCGCAACCTCCACAAAAGGGTGCAAGGCTGAGCTGAGGCTAAGAGAATGCCCAGAGACTCCCGGATCTAAAGGAGGGCCTACTTCCTGGACCCTGCTGACCCCTCTGGCTATGCCAAGAGCCTGTGCCAGGGTCAAAGATGGTCAGGAGTCAGCCTGTCCACTCCTGCTCCCAGGAACCCCCATGGAGAAACCTGGGCAGTCTTAGAAAAGGAGAAAAATGCAATTGGTACTTGAAACAAAGTAACAAAAAGGAATTTATATGAAATGCCTTTTTATCCTAAGAGGATTGTCCCAAAGTTGCTGCAGAAAAAGCAGCACATAAATAGAGTCCTCAGGCAACACAGCTGTCAACTGCCGGAGCCTGAGGTTTGGTTGGGCTGGGCCCTGCTGCAGGGGCTGTCCGGAGCCAGCCTGCAGCTAGTCCTCCAACACGGAGCTCTTAGCCTCCACGTAGTCCAGGGCCTTCGCCTTCACTGCCTGCACGTCCTTCTCGGTGCCGTGCTGCTTCTCATAGTCCAGGTAGCGCTTGAAGAAGAATTTCATTCGCTTGGGGGCCAGACTCAGGTGAATGACGCGCTCGAAGATGTCCCTGTGAGGAAGAGCAGGGCAGCGTTTGCCTCTCGGTCCCCCGCCACACGGCTCCTGGCTAACCTTCCCCACTCGCTCTCAGGCTCTGGAGCAGGCCCCCTGTCACCCAGCACTCCCACTTCTAGCTTCATTTTTACTCCCATCATCCACTCCCATCATGTCCACTGGGAGAGTGAGAGAATACCACCCTTCCCATCCAGGTGAGCAGATAGACACCCAGAGATGTTAAAGGACTTACTGGCCTAAAGTCACACAGTAAGTCAGGACAAAGCTACTGGGAGGGAACACACATGAGACATGCATCTGTGAGAAAAGCTCTGCTTAAAACTCACTGACGGGCTGAGGGGAGGCACTAGTTCTTTCTGGAGCTCAGTCTACCCATCTCTAACCCTCCCTGCCTGTGGGGATGCTGGCGGACAACAGGGAGATTATGCCTGTGAACATTCTCTACAATGAGAGTCAGGCAGTGTTAATTATGAGGGAAACCCAAGTCTCCGGACCCCCAGGCCAGTGGCCAGCCTATCTCCCACCCAGGGTTCCAGATACCGACCAGAGGCTGGCCCGAGGCAGAAAAAGAAGCTGGAAAGTGAATGCCATAGGACCTGACGTGGCATGTCAAAGCTGTTTGTCCAGATAGAGTAAGACAACAGGGGATGCTGGAGCTGCTGTGGTTGCTAAAGTCATCTGCTTGGCCTATGTCCCCAACCCCCACAGGGATTTCAGCCCCGGCCTGTCTGCCCCTCTCACCGGACTTCCTTCTGGCTGCCATGCTTGATGGTCATGTCGATGTAGACTGACCAGACATCCGTGCGCTTTGGGTAGGTGCTCAGTGTGTTCTCAAAAATAGCCTTGGCCCGCTCTGCATCCCCCAGCTGGAACTCCAGCTGGGCGAACTTGGAGATCACATCCACGTCTGCAGGGAGAGGACACTCAGACACACAAAGCAGGCAGAGCCCGCACCACAACACAACGTACCACAGGGACTGAGCCTGACTCCTGACTCCCTGCTCGTGTCCCAGGACACAGGCAGTGACAAGAGGGACAGTGGGGTAGATTAGGGCCATATACACAGATGGGCACTGACCTATGACTCCCACCGCACACACCCTACTCTCCGGGGGCCAGGGCAACAGAATTAGTGCTAACTGCAACATGCATTACGTGCATGAGACAGACGGCTATGTAACCACCACGAGGCTTCCTGCCACCACCCTCAGATGAGGGGACCCATAACCCCTGTGCCCAGATGTGGGTGAGCCCCATGTGCTCAGGAATCAGGCCAAAAGTGGGGCCAGGCACTCACGCTCTTTCTGAGGCAGGCACTCGAGGGCTCGCTGCATCACACGGTGACTGGCCCCAGCCTGGCCCCTCCGCAGAAGGAAGGCCCCATATTTGACCCAGACAGCTTTCTCCTGCCGGAAGCGCTTCAGCATCCGGTTGTAGAGTTCACCGGCTTCCTGTGGGAAAGACCAGGCAAGCTGGAGAAGGTGATGCGACAGAGGGGGCAACCATAAAGACGGGCAGCTCCGCCTGTGAGAAGCCAGGCTTGGGCTCACAGACGCCAACTGCTATGCAGGCCCAATTCTGGCTACTGAGGGGAGCGCAGGCTCCCAGAGATGAGGAGGCCTGACAAGATGGAGATCTCCCTACTAATCCTATGGCACACGGAGGTCCTAAGACTAGAACAGGATCCAGAACATGGGGATTCTTCCCTGCTGCCTCCGTGACGCCCAGGGGACAGGTTCTGAGTGGCTGGGGCCCCTCTGGCAGCAGGCCACCAGGCCCAGACTCCTACCTGGAACTTCTCTGACTTGGTGTAGATGTCAGCCAGCTGGAGAAAGACCTTGAGAGGCTCATTGTATTGCACAGCCCGCTCGAAGACCTTGGTCAGTGACTCCTGAGAGCCGTACATGTTCTCGAGGTTCAGCAGTGCCACCCACACGTTCAGCTTCTCCTGCTCCTCTCTGGAGGGAGAGCAGTCGGTGTCTGAGCTCCATCACCTCAGCCCAAAGAGCCCTTCATTCCACTCTGGGGATGTCAACCGGAACTATCCTCCTCCCCAGGCTCCAACCATGTCCTCAGCTCCCACCCTCAAGCGCAGGCACCGAGAGGCCCTGTCCCACTGCAGTTCGCAGCAGCAGGAAGCCCCACCCTGACTGCGGGGCCTGGGGCTCCCAGACAGAGGCTCTACTCCATTCCCAGGAAGGAAGCCTACCAATCTCACACAGGCCTGAGGTCTGAGCGCGAAGGAGCAGAACCTCTGGTCTGCTTCTCTCCCCAAACTAAGAGAATGAAAGTAAAGGATCACCACTCCTCTTCATCAGCCCTCAGGACACTCACTCTACTCTCTGCCTGGAAAATGGCCACACACAGAGTTTTCACCCAGGTGTGTTCCCTATTCTACTTCTGCTCCAAGTGGGGAATGTTATTTAAGTTAGAGACTCTTGTAAACAGTGAAGAGGACTATAAATTATAGATGAGCAGATCTATTTCACAGACAGCACATCTGAGAGAGAGTCCAGGAACCCCAGGTGGCAGCCACTCCAATTGCTGTCAGACTGCAACCTGGGGAGACAAGGCCTTTCCTGTCCAAAGGCCCCTCCCTAAAGCAGGGAGACGGAGCCCAGACCTGAAGGAGATGGTCTTGAGAGCCCTCTCGGCCACGGCCCGGGCCTTCTCGATCTCTGTGGCCTGCAGGTGGAAGGCCATGTACTGCAGCCACAGGATGGAGCTGTTGGGGGAGCTCAGCACCAGTCGGTCAAAATCATCTGCTGACTCTGGCTGTCGCCCAGGGTCCATCAGCGCCTCCTCCATGCGGGACAGCTCTTTCTCTGCCTTCTGCTTCTCCAGCTCCCTTTCCTTCTTGCTTTTCTTCTTTTGCTATGAAAGGCAAAAACAAGTGAGTAATCAGCTCCTCAGAGCCTGGGCAGGTCTGTGATAGAAGCCAAGAGTCGGCAGGGCAATCCCCAAGCTCTATAAATACTCCCCAGCCGGAGACCGCCCCTCCCTGCCAGAAGAGACACCCACAGGCTAGGACAGACACAGGAAACGGGCACCAAGGGGTCCCTGCAAAATACAACACCGTGGTTTGCTGTGGCTTCTCGTCTTCCTCGCTGTCTGAGCTCTCTCTTCGAGGTGGCAAGGCCGGGGTCAGAGATTCCAGCCCCACGTCCCAAAGGAAGCCGGAAGACAGCTGCAGCCGCGGCACGTCTGCTGGCCTAGTCTGCTTCCCCTGGAGGAGCACGGAGGGTGTGAGGAAGGCACTCGGCTCAGGCTGCTCCCTGGTCCCCAGCGCCATCTCGCCCGGAGGAACAGGACTCCCACCATATGCCCTCCTCCCAGGGCCAAACCCAGTCCACCCGGGAAATTTATAGTAGTGACAAAAAACTTTCTTTGCAAATAAATTCACTTGGGTGACAAATTTTTAAATGTATGTATGCAGATGTATGTGTGTCACACACACATAAAGTAACACCTGTATAAAATAACAGCCAAGCTAGGGCAGATACGATAGATGTTCTGAGGGTGGCAGGGACCTGACACCTGAAGTCTGGGAAGCCCGCCACACCGTCCTCAGTTCAGGTAGCGCTGTTCTGACTTTTCTTTTTCTTTTTTTTAAAATATATTTTGTTGATTTTTTACAGAGAGGAAGGGAGAGGGATAGAGAGTTAGAAACATCGATGAGAGAGAAACATCGATCAGCTGCCTCCTGCACACCCCCTACTGGGGATGTGCCCGCAACCAAGGTACATGCCCTTGACCGGAATCGAACCCGGGACCCTTCGGTCTGCAGGCCGACGCTCTATCCACTGAGCCAAACCGGTTAGGGCTGTTCTGACTTTTCAGAGGGGACCTCGGGCTCGGGAACACCATGCCGCCTCTTTACCTGCCCACCCCACTAATCTAATTCAGTCCCACCTAATAAATCCGAATTTAATCTGATTACAATTTATTTTATGCAACACACCCTATGAGTAAGGCAGGGTCCCTGTCCCCAGGGAGCTGATGACCAACTAAAGAAACCAGCAGCCCCATCTCTTCATACCTTACTGGAAACAAGAAAGAGGACGATGCCAAAAAGAGCCCAGCTCTTCGGCAGGAGTCCAGGCCTCCCCTCCCCAGAGCAGCCTCCCCCTCACCTTGGGCAGCACACTGATCTCTTCCATCTCCGCTTCTCCTTCCCGATAATACACTTCAACTCCACTGTCCTCCTCCTCGGCCGGAGCAGCTTTCTTCTGCTTCTTGTTTGCCCTTTCCTGAGACGACAGGCAGGAAAATCTGAACCGCCCTCCTTGCCCATGAGCACTCTTGGGCAGCCATGGGCAATGCCCCCCCTTTGCCCCTCCTAGCACCCCCCAGTGCCCAGCCTCCAAACTCACACTAATCTGAGTCCAAGAGAAGGCGAGGCAGCTGCCCCTTGGCCTCTGAATCGCTCTCCTTGTCATTTGTGGGGAGGCCCTCCTCCCTGGGGACGTACCTGCTCACTTGCAGACTCCAGATGTGGCCGCTTGCCCTGCTTCTCTGCGTGTGGTTTCTGGGGCTCTTTCTTCTCTTTGCTGGGCAGCTGGGCCTCCTCCTGCCCCTTCTGGTTCCTCTTCTTCTTCCTTTTCTGGTTCTCCTTCTTCTCCTTCTCTTCTTTTCCTTTGTGGTCTCTCTCCTCTACCTCTATTTGCTTCTCCCCTTGCTTTAGAGGTGACAGTCCTGGGGAGGCAGAAAACACGTCCGACTTCCCAGTGTCGCTGGGGAGGAACGACAGTTCAACCAGGTTCTTCTGGTGGTCCACGCTGCGACAGGAAGAGAGGGAGGGCGGACAGTGAAGGCCACAGGAGAGCACACGGCACAGCAGGCAGCCTGGCCTTCCTCTCCTCATCGACCCACAGTTTTCTGGGCCCTGCCCCACCATCTTGCAATCCACTTAGTATGGTTAGGAACGATTTGCATGTTTCCCAGGCTTGGTAGTAAAATACAGGAGGCAGCTGTGATGTTCTCCTACTTTGTCCCCAACAACAGGTGCCTCTGCAGAGAAATGTCTCCACATCTGCTTTTAAGAGCAGAGGGAGAAAGTTCCAGACAAAGGGGCTTCGCTCATCGGAACATTGCACCCACCACTACTCAAGCCGTCCTGTAAAAGTTTACTCTAAATCTCCTCCCAGAGAAAGGGCTGAAGGGGGTGGGGAGGGAAGAAGGCACCTACCTTAGGACCTTGGCTGTGAGCAGCTTCCCTTCGGGGAGGTATCTCTCATAAAGGGCTTTCTCGGATGGGCTGTGCTGGGAGACACGTGGGTACTGGGCCAATCCCACAACTGAGGGGCCAAGGCTGACAGAAGAGAGATGAGGGTCCTCTGGTCACAAATACAACAACCAGAGTCCCAGCCACCCAAGTTGTGACCAGGATTTATGACAGACGTAAGTTCCTGGCATTCAAAAGGATACAGAGGGCTTTGTAAACTGGAAAAAATGATCAAGCACAATGAACATGTGATCGCAGGGTACTTTTCACCCCACACCAGGGCATCACAATGTATAGAAAGACAAGAAAATGAGGAAACGTAAAAGCAGAGAAGGCTGCAATAGCTGGTGGTTGTGAACATTATATGATTTCAAAGAATATTTACAAATAGTGATCAAACACTAAGTCAAAGAGAATCTGCATGTATTTAAAACTGACACGCCATATGCTTTGTCCAAAACAAATAACAATAAGTCAAAACTTTTTTTTAAGTAAAAAAAACCCGTGGAATTTAAAAGACTGATGGAGCCTGGCTGGCAAGGCTCTGTGGTTGAACGTCAACCTATAAACCAGGAGGTCATGATTCAATTCCTGGTCAGGGCACATGACCGGGTTGTGGACTCGATCCCCAGTGTGGGGCGTGCAGGGGGCAGCTGATCAATGATTCTCTCTCATTATTGATGTTTCTATATCTCTCTCTCCCCCTTCCTCCTTCTCTGAAATCAATAAAAATATATTTAAAAAAATAAATAGAATCTCCTCCTTCATATTCCCTTCAGAGAAGGCGACGAGGAATGCAGCGGACTGCAGGCCAGAACAGGCCCGGGGAGGGCACTGGCCTGGCCACGCCCCAGGCTCCCCTTCACTCACCCAAGGAGCACGCCGTGTGGCTGCACGGACTTCACGTAGCCCCTCAGGAGCTGCCCCTCCTGAATGTCCTGGATGGAGTTAATCTCAGGATCTGGTACTTTGCTTTTCGTCTCTGGGTTTGTCCTAAAGGAGTAAAAGGCTTACATACACATACCTCTAATCCCCTTCCCTCCATCCTCCCCCCTCACCTGGGATACAAACTTTATATGTAAAAAGAATATGACTCTGGCCCTAACCAGTTTGGCTCAGTGGATAGAGCGTCGGCCTGCGGACTCAAGGGTCCCAGGTTTGATTCCGGTCAAGGGCATGTACCTTGGTTGTGGGCACATCCCCAGTAGGGGTGTGCAGGAGGCAGCTGATTGATGTTTCTCTCCCATCTATGTTTCTGACTCTCTATCCCTCTCCTCTCCCTTCCTCTCTGTAGAAAATCAATAAAATATTTTAGAAAAAAAAAAAAAGAAGAATATGACTCTGGACCTGCCAATAAGTCCAATAAGATATAGAGCAGTGATTTTCAGCCCTTTTCATCTCATGGCACACATAAACTAATTACTAAAATTCTGTGGCACACTAAAAAATATGGTTTTTTGCTGATTTGAAAAAAAAAATAGGTATGATTTTGATCCATTCACAGCAGACAGCTATTTATTGTGTTGGCTACTGTCATTTTTAAATTGACAGTCTAAGGGAAAAGAGGCCAGTGCCCCTGAGTGGTCAGGTATTGCACGTCTTAAAATTTCTTGCGGCACACCGATTGAAAATCGCTGACACAGGGCATAGCCCTCCTCTCTCCTGAAGTCCTGTTAGCCAGGGACACGTGGCTGTGAGCTGGCTGACACAGGGAGAGGCGGACCAAGCCTCAAACCTAAAGCCTCGGCCTTATCAACATCCATTTCTAATCATGGAGCAAGCTGACCTCAGGCCAATCCACTTCGTGACACACTCACTTCTCTGGAATCCTGGGGGCTAAGTCATCTCCCTCACCAGGGCTACCATCTGGCGACCTTAATACCCACATGTGGATGTGTGAACCCTTCCCTGGGAAACAAGAGCCTAGCAAACAGGTTCTCTAGCAATCTGAACGGGCTCGGCTTTTCTGGGTAAGAACAGGGCAAGTTATCCAGTGGACGATCAGAGAAGAAAGTGGGAAGCCCAAAGGTTAGGTCAGATCCATGGGGCCCTCTTCAGTGCTCTAAGTGGGTCCCCCTGCTCTTGTCCCAAGAACACAGAAACCCACCTGGATGACCGCAGCGACAAAGTCAATACCTCGTCTGCAGTGGACAGGACATAACACCTGGAATGAGAGCAAACGAGAAGGAAATACTGACATCTGAGCATCTCAGCAGACAGCAAAGGGCCCCAGTGTCCTCTGCGCAGGCTGACTAACAGGCAAGAGCGAGGAGACAGGAGGCCTGGGCTCTGTGCTTCCTTCTGCTGAAAACCTGCAGAGGGACTCCGGACAAGTTGTCACTTCTCTGAGCCTCAGTTTACTAGTCTGTCAGGTAAAAAATAACACTAGCCCCTCTTCTTACCCAAAAAGGCATGAGAGAAGAAAACAAGAGGAGACACGCAAGCCCTCTGGCAGACGCAGTCTTATAGCGAGTATTTAGGAGATGAGACCAGCCCTTTGTCAGGTCCTGGGAGTGTGTGACTCAGTGAAGAGATGGCAGCAACAGGAAACTGCGACGAGGGGATGACCTAGGACTATGCAGACTCAAGGCAGCCAAGCAGGAAGGTCGGAGCTGGGGAGGCTTCCAGGAGGTAAGCAGGCTTTCCTCTTTGGTTGGGTTTCCAAACATATTTCATTTAAAATGGCAATTAGCTCCAGCCAGTCTGGCTCAGTGGATAGAGCGTCGGCCGTGGAATGAAGAGTCCCAGATTCGATTCCGGTCTAGGGCACAAACCTCGGTTGCCCTCAGTCCCCGGCCCTGGTCAGGGCACGTGTGAGAGGCAACCAATCGATGTGCCTCTCACGTCAATGTTTCTCTCTCTGTGTCTCTCCCCCTCCCTTCCACTCTCTCTAAAAATTAATGGAAAAATATGCTTGGGTGAGGATTAACAAAAAAAGACCCAAAAAACATAAAAGGCAATTAGTAGCCTGAAGTCACAAAGTCTAGAATCTTAGCAGTAGGAAGGATCTCAGCAATAGTACAGTCCACATTTTCCTCATGACAGACGTCTGCCTTTTATAACACGGCATCATAACCCCTAAGGCAGGAAAGGACCTGGAGGGATCGTCTCCCTTCAGGTAATTAATTTACTATCCACATTTGACGAATGGAGGAATTACAACTGAACGTTACTAAATAAATCCATTTAGCTTTGGCTATAAATAAACCTATTTAAAATAAATATTTTGCTGAAGCTCACACCCCCATTTTGTAAGCCTTCAGAGACAGAAAGCAGAGATGATCCGGGATTTCTCTCTGACTCCCTTTTGTCCTCCCAGGCTTTGGACATTTTTGTGCTGTTCAGCTCTGATCAATGGTTGAGAAGTCAGGCAGGGGCTGGTGGCTTGAGACAAGAAAGAGCAGTTGTATTTAGTATAAATGGGGATATAAACTGACACAGTCCTTTTGAAGGGCACTTTGGCAAAATATATAACATCGTTTGATCAACTTCTAGGGATTTATTTCACAGATATACTTACACCAGCATTAAAAAATATGCAAAGATATTTACTTCAACATTATCGTTCATCAGCAGGAAAATTTTAAAATTAATTATGACAAAAAAACACATGACAGAATACTAAAAACATGTTAAAAATAAGAACAAGGTTGATTTAGACATATTAGCATGAGAAAAGAAAAACATCCATGATAAGCTGCTATGAGAAAAAAAGCAAGTTGCAGAACAGTATATAAATAAAATTTTATTATATAAAGGGAAATTATATCTATATATGTGTTAAAGACTTGAAAGACAAAGACCAAAATACATAATGGTGAAAAGTTGCAGAGAAAAGAGAAGCCACATAAGTTTTCATTTTCTATTCAATTTTTTTTCTGGTACATAATCATGTATTACATCTATAATTAAAAAACGAACACCACAATCCCACAAATAGCTGAAAAGAGGAAGAAAACGGAGCCTACCTGACAATCTTCTGGGGGGTGAAGTCTTCCAGGGGCGCCTCTGAGTAGGAGTCACTCACGTGAAATATGCTGACTCTTCCAATCCTCCCGAAGGGGAAGGAGACAGTCAGCCCCTTGTTGGGGGTCACCTTCACCACGCGGCCCATGGCCACTTCCCCCTTCTCAAGCTTGTGAGGACCTGGAGGGAGAACGAACCTGATTCAGGAAAGAGGAAATGAGCCAAGAAAGAAGGTGGAATGCTCACCAACCACCGGCTGGGGAGGAAGCTACCCAGACTTAGGCTTTCTAGACTGAAAGGACCAGATCATGAAGACCCAGATTGCAAAAAAAAAAAAAAAAAAAAAAAAAAAGACCCAGATTGCATGCCATGTAGTCAAGGACCCAGGGCTATGTAGTAGACAACCCTTTCTGAGACCTAATAAAACCAACTGTGTAGGTAAAGGTGACTCAGACAGCAGTGGAGTAACACAGGCCAGAGAGTAAAACTCCAGGAAAATATTTACAAGAAGGGACCAAGCACACTAAGCTTTCTGAGAACTCTAATACCAAGGCATCCTTCAACCTGGGCAATAACAGAAGACCCCTTCCCATTCCTTTCCACCCCCTCCCTTCCTGACCAGGTACCATTTCATCACCACACCTATGAGAGAGAGACACAAGAAGGCCTTCGAGGAATCGGGACCAACCACGGTGGCCTTCAGGGCCTGGCCAATTTGGAACTTCTTATCTGGATGTTTCAGAACCTGGAAGGACAAGAAAACTCCTCTGATGTTTGAAGAAAGGTCTATCATTTATCCAAACCACATAGCATTTAAGTCTCCATAGCAATCCTTGAGTAAGTATACAGTTCTTTGTACCTACTATGAACACATAGCAGACACTGAGCCAAGCTTAAGGAGCCGGAGGATCTCTCCAGGTATCTCGAGCACACTGACCTTAAAGCTAAGAGAAATGAGCAACATGGGAATTCTTCCCCGGATGTCTGGAGCAATCTCCACCTCAAGCCATTTCTTAATCACGTTGTACTGAGGAGGAAAAAACAGGAGGAGAAATGGAATGAAACAAATACAAGCATTTCTTCTTTAACCTTCATTAAAATATCATCTCCTAAAATCACAGGGTTGAAAGGACTCTAATCCTACATTGTTCCAAAGGACAGAAATCCACTCCTACATCTCATTGCCCCTGCCCAACTTCCACGTCTCATAGGTTTCACTCCGAGTCTAGCTCAGCCTGCGCCAGCCCAGCAGGATGTGCTTCCCTCCTGGTGCTCAGCAAAAAAGACCCTGGAGAGGCTCTCAAGCATCAGGACCAACGCGCCTGATCTCTGTAGCCTCCATGGAGCTCAGGTGAGCCCAGTGACTATTAAGCAGCTTCAGGGGCCAACGTCTTATATCTAGACCAGTTTAGATCTTGATCCTTTACTATTTACACAGTCTTCTACCCTACACACACATCCCAAAGTTCGAGTCAATCTAACAAAACATCTATCAAGCAGCCATTATACACATGGCATGATAGTGATAAATCAAAGCTAGGCCCTGCCTTCAAGGAGATGACAGTCTACAGAGAATAAGTCACGTGAGTATGCAAATAACTAGAGCAGCAAGCATCATGAAGGAAGTACAATATGCTATGGGAGACTCAGTAATAAGGGAGGGTTATCTGTGCTGGAGCCTGAAGGATTACAGGCAATAGGAATGGAGAGCACTCCAGGTACAGAATACAAATAAAGATAAGAAGGGAAAAATATAGAGGAGGTTTTCAACCAGACTGGTACACCAGATTGGTGAGATCAGATTGTGAAGAGCCTTAAGGCATTTGGGGTTTATGAATGCCTACAACAGACAAAGAAAGGGATCAAGCACCAGGGATATGCTCAGATAGATACTTATAGAAGAATCTGTCAACAATGAAGGAGCTGTTCCTCAAGGTCAAGCCCAGTCTACCTTTCTCTCTGATATATCCCAACCAGTATAATAATTCTCACTGATCTCTCTCCTTTTTTGAACTCCCGCTCCACATGGGGTTAGAACACCCAATCTGTCACCCAATTGCATCACATCTGCTTTACAAAAGGCCAGAATCTAAAGTCTAATATTGCATTCATTTTAAACCTTGCTCTATCATGTATTTTTCTTTCCATTTTGTATAATTAATCTATAAACATGTTAAACTGTTGTTTCATAAGCTGTAAATTTAGCTCCTCGATTAGACTAGAAAGTTTTCCAGGAGCAAGGCCTATCATCTCCCATGAACCACCACGGTAGCAAACACAGAAGCAAAGGCTAGTGCTAATGGCCCGTCTCCAGCTTCTCCATTTCTTCTGAGAAAAGGATGGCATCACATTGCAAGGCATGCACTACTCACCTTCTTCAAGAAGCAAGTCACGGTCTGACCAGCCTGGTACTGTTTAATCTTCTCCAAAGGGCTATCGGAGTGAGTGTTGAGAGCAGTGTGGCCATCCTTCTCCAGCACACTGTTTGCAGAAAGGCAATGGAAAGAGTAAAGCAAACCCTGGTTTAAAAACACCTCCCCCAACTGGCCATGGATAGATTATGGAGGATTACCCCAACTCATACACACCCTCCACGCCCCCATTTCTCTCCTTACGGGGGACGGTTCACAATACCTGCATGACAGCTAATCTTTTCCATTTCACTCACACAGGTGTGAACAAGCTATACAGTAGGTAACCTACAATTAATCTTCATAATTTTAGGAAACAAAAGTATTTTACTTCTTTCTTAATATTTTAGCGATTGCTTTATATTTAGCAGAACTGCTTCCACAAATAAGCTCTCACTGAATGTGACAACACTCTCATGTGTGAATGAGGCAGGGTAGATATTATTAAACTCATTTTATGCTACTGAAGCAGGAGGTGAAGTCAGGCTCTGACTCAAAAATCCAGGGCTTTGTCCCCTATGCTACCTTGCCATTATCACTTTCCTGATTCTCTTTCTTCTCAGAAGAGCAACAGGAAGATGTGGTCTGAAAGTTATCAGTCCACAATTTACTTCAAAGGAGTCATAGAACGCCCTAGCCAGTTTGGCTCAGTGGACAGAGCGTTGGCCTGTGGACTGAAAGGTCCCAGGCTTAATTCTGGCCAAGGGCACATCGAGCCCAGGTTGCGAGCTCGATACCCAGTGTGGGGCGTGTAGGAGGCAGCCGATCAATGATTTTCTCTCATCATTGTTGTTTTTCTCTCTCTCTCCCTCTCCCTTCCTCTCTGAAATCAATAAAAATGTGTGTGTGTGTGTGTATGAAACCAGATATTAAACAAATAGTAATTATGTACTCTACCAAATCTCAATGCTCTGTAAGTAAAGGGCTTACTTAGAAGTTCTAAGAGTGTTGTTAGCATTCAGAACTCAATTAGGAATATTTACCTATCTCAGATACAAGCCTTCTCAGAAATATTCCATTTCTATTCTGATCATTTCAGGACATGGACCAAACCTCACCGCTGAGAGTTACTTAAGAGTCCCTTCCACAATTACCCTAAGCACAAGACTTCCAATGCGGATGGATCCCAGGGCTGACTCCGCAGAGCCATTTGCACAGCCATGAACCTAGCTTCATTCACTGATGGCCTATCGGTTCTGAATGGCTGGGTTTTGGTTTGGTTTTGTTTTAATGGAGGAAGCAGAAGCAGATAGGCCCATGGATCAAACTGCTTAAGATCCTCTGAAAAAATTATCCCAGACAAACTGCACCCACCACTACATGGAACTACTATGACTTCTCCTCCACCTAGAATCCCTCCTGGAACACCTCCTAGAATCCAGTCACCAAATTCCAGTCACCAAACAGTAGTCTTCACTCAGAGAACAGATATTCTTGGCTAGGTGTTGTTTATTTAGGGAACTGGGTTGAGAGCAAAAATTATTTCTTTTCGTTACATGCCTACAAACAGAACCACTATCAAGCCTTTAAATGATACTTAAGCCCTGAATATAGTTTTTACATTAATTTTCAAATTAACCCCACAAAATAGCTATCTGAGAGCCAAATATCCTTACTAAAGAATAAGTCAACCTGGATAGAAAGGCAAAGTCAGTCACATCACAATCAACCCTAGAACTCGGGTTCCTATTTCCAAGGCCCAGAGCTCTTTCCAGGAGACCGTGCTACTGGTTCCCCTCACCTTGGCCGTACACTCAGCTCCGGGATGGTTCGGATAAATCTGGGATGACTTATTGGGAGAAACCTGGGAATACAAATAAGGTCAAATCATTTCTCTTTTCTCTGTAACATCATACTCTGGAGATCAGTTTCTTTCTACTCCCCACCAAGCCAAGCTTTAAAAACCACCTGTTCCACTGTCACACCACCCATTGGTGATGGGTCGGGCCTGTAGGGTCCCATTCTCATCCTGTGCAGTACATGTTAAGGAGCTAGCTCATCTGATCTTTTAGGATTGTCATATGAAACCCTGAAAAGCATTTTCCTTATAGATCATCTACTCCAACTCCTTCATTCTGAAAATTAGGAAATTAAGGTCTAGAGAGAATAAATGGCTTAGTAAAGATTCCACAGTTACTGAAATTACTATGCAAGTTATTGGCTAGAAGTTGAAGTCTTTTTTTGCTGTCCTTATTATAGCAAGGATTTCTGCTACAATAACATATTGTAACAAGATTTAAAGTAAATGAGTATAGCTAAAGTATGCAGGGCGGGATGAGTTATAATAATTGCTGATGTATCCTGAGCAGTAACAATGTGTCAGGCAGCCTGCTAGGCACAATACATACTAGCTGCTCTCTCAGTCTTCACAACATCCTTACAAGGTAGTCACTACCCTTACTCTCACTTTACAAATTAAAAAAATAAAACTCAGAGAGTGAAGTAACTACTTATCTCCTGGTCACATAATCTTAAATGGCAAGTCTGAAACTAGATCTGACTCTAGACCAATGCTCCTGACCACTATACCATTAAAATTTTTAAAAGGCATATAAAAGGATTCTTTGGTGAATGTTTTTGTTAACTGAAGAAAAAAAAATCTGATTCCTGTGCAACTTTTGGAAACCTGCCTCAGTTCCCATTCCTTCTCCCACAATTACAATCTTCCCCCAAAACCGCTCATCCCCCAAAGCCTCCATACTTGGATGTCTTCACGTCTCGCCCTCCAATCACTCGGGCAGTGACCTTCTTCCCAACCTTCATCTTGGCAGTAGGAGATGTGCCCTCTGGAACATCATCTAGAATGTGGGAGGCATGGATACAGCCAATGATGCCATTTTCCAGAGTCACAACCACATGGGTGGGCTTAATGGACTTGACAGTCCCTGTGACCATGTCCCCAATGGAGAGGGTGTGCTTCTTTTTAGTCCCAACAACCATTGACGCATCCCCTTCATCATCCTCGTCGACCGTCTCAGAGTCCTTCCGGGTCTGTCTCATTGTCCTCTTAGCAGCTGGTCCCTCCACAGCCAAAAGAAGGCCAGTCACTCCGGGTTCCGTAGTCTTGAGAGTCAGGGAGACACCCTGTCCCACTTGCAACTTCTCCGAGTCAAAGCGGAATGTGTCATTGAGATGAGAGGTCAGAGAGAAAGCTGCCAGGTGGCCAGTCTCGACCAAGGAAGCAACGGCAAAGGACTCCTCCAAGTGCTGCACAATCGCCTGGTGTTCACTGCCTTTCTTCAGCTGGAAAACAGAGGAAACCCCCCATTCCCACTTCTTACAGAGCACAGGACCGTTCATCACCCCTGGGCTATAATACAGTGGGTGGGATTGGGAAAAGCCTGGAGTCCAGGGACCCAAGGCCAGATCAGAAGCACCTGGAGTTAGCTTCTGTTTTACCCTAGAACTAGTGGAATCTGGCTTCTGACTCTTTTAGTTCTATAGCTCTCCCCCAATTTCTTACTCTTTCACTCAACAAATAGAGTCACTTCTGAGAGCTTACTATGTGCAAGCCATTCAGTCTATCTTGCCCCCAAATCCAAACTGTGCTCATATCCAAGCTGTGCATCCAAGTGCCCCAGCTTCACTTGGACGGTAAAATGGAACAAGGACCTGCAAGAACACTTACTGAGGGATTAGTATTGTTTTCTATTTCTCTTTGTCTCTCAAAGTCTCAAACTTACAAGCAACTAGAGGGTAAGGATTATATGTATGTAATTCTCTGTATCATACCCTACGCAATTGGGTGCTTAAAACTTTAGACAATGACCAAATATATGTCATCAGAGAAAAATACTAATTTTGAGATTTTCCTTGAACCCATTCTTCTCTCACACACAAGTCTCAGGAGAGGGTGTCAATGAGCAGCCTATAGGTCAGAACTACCCACAGGCATGTTTTGTTTGGATCATATGATGTTTTTAAAACATGGTTTTCAATCTTTCCCACTCTTATTTCAAATAAAAATCCAAATTCTGCCTTCTCTTAAAAATCGGAGATAGCCTGGCTGGTGTGGCTCGGTGATTGAGCATCAACCTATGAGCCAGGAGGTCAAAGTTCGATTCCCAGTCAGGGCATATGCCCGGGTTGTGGGCTCGGTCCCCAGTTGGGGGGCATGCGGGAGGCAAATGATCAACGATCCTCTCTCATCATTGATGAGTCTATCTCTCTCTCTCTCTCTTCTTCTCTGAAATTAACAAAAATATTTGTATTTTAAAAAATCAGAGACAGCGACACCAGACTCAGATGTTCCCACCTGACAACAACCAAATGGAAACAAATGATCTCTGTCCCTCAGCAGGCTGCAGGCTGTCAGCACTTACTGCTACCACTCCCTATTACCCACCCACCTGGCTCACTTCACTCATTACATAACCTGCTTGGCCCTTAAAACCGGTGACCATAACATTTATCATCTGAACCCGAGTGAAAGTCTGAGCTATTAATAACTACACCAGGATGAGAGGTATAAACTGGGTGGGAATGATGCAGGTAAATCCACCCACCTCCAAGTATTTGTGTCAGAATCCCTGAGCAAAGTATGTGGGATTGAAGGAGTGTATAATGCCTTTAAAATCATGGAAATGAGTCATCAGCAAGCTTACCTTTTTAGCTTTCCTATTCACCAAATCGTGGCAAAGGGAAACATGTACTTCCAACTTCAACATGTCAACATTCAAGATCACAACCTTCTTTTTCTGCCCAGATTCCACCTCCTGCCCTGCAGTGCAGAACCAAACACAACATGATCACCCCCCTGGAGCAGGGGGGAGGGAGACAGCATCTCTCCAAGAGCCCTGCTGTCCGTTGTCCTGATGTGCATTCACACAAGATAGGCATACCACAAGCTTCTACTGAATCAGCTCATCTACCCTATGTATTTGGAAATTCTGAGTCCAGGAGAGGAAGCCAACCGTGGTAGGCAAAACTGAAGCACTCACCTGCCCGATGATATTTGCTGGCTCTCAGGACCAGACCAGGCACTGGGCCCTCACTGAACACCACAGAGCCATCTTCCAACACCTCTTGCACCTCTAGGTCAAGGACCATCCCTGGGGTCATCTCAGCCAGCGTCTGGATCAACACAGAGTCTACCAGAGACCCAAAGGAAACAGAAATTAGCAAGCAGAAACATTCTTACTATTCTTTTCCTTCAGAAATCTGCTACTATATAGAGGGACAGTGGAGCGCTGGAACCACAGTGAAGGTAAAATCACTTTTAGTAAAATTGTCCCATACCCATGAAAAGTCCTATCATGAAGGGAAACACCTTTGCCTCTTGCTAATCCTACCTGGCCATGATTCAGGAGTATAGCCAGCAAATGCCAGTAACACATGCTTTCCTTTGGTTTCGGAATTTTCATTCTTTCTGTTTAGAATCTACCCTCTCAAGCTTCTTATTCCTGAATCCCAAAAAGGGTTCCAACAATCTTACACAATGGTTCTAAGCTTAGGAGGGTCAGAATAATAACCCCTCACAAAGTGTTCTAGCGGGTCCCTTTCCAATTTATCATCCACTATATATCCTATATAATAAAGAGCTAATATGCAAACTGCCATCACGCCATCATGTAATACCAATATGCAAACTGTTGTCACACCGTCACGCTATAAAGGCTCAGACGCTCAACACTGGGGAGAGAGGAATGGGGACCAGCCATGCTGCGGCCCAGGAGAGGGACAGGCCGCATGCCCTGTGGTCCCAGGCGCCAGCAGCTATGCCTGCAGCCCAGCCCGGGAGAGGGACAAGCCACATGCCCCATGGTCCCTGCAGTCCCGGACACCAAGCAGCTGCGCCTGCAGCCCGGGAGAGGGACAAGCCACCCGTCCCGCAGTCCCGGGCGCCAGCGGCTGGAGCTGTGGCCTGGGAGAGGGACAAGCCGCATGACCCATGGTCCCTGTGGTCCCGGGTGCCAGCAGCTGCACCTGTGCCTGCGGCCCAGGAGAGGGACAAGCTACCTGCCCCACGGTCCCGGGCGAAGCCGCCCACCCACAGTCCCCTGCAGCTGCAGCTGACATGGGTGAAGCCGGCTCGGGTCCTGGGTGCCTGCAGCCGGCCGAAGGAGGGAATCCTGGGTCCCGGGCGAGGCAGAGGCGGTTAGGGGCAATCAGGCAGACAGGCAGGCGAGCGGTTAGGAGCCAGCGGTCCCAGATTGCTAGAGGCAGTTGGACATCCCCTGAGGGGTCCCAGATTGGAGAGGGTGCAGGCTGGGCTGAGGGGACCCCCCCCAATGCACGAATTTCATGCACCAGACCTCTAGTTTATTGAATAAAGGAGCAAAAAGTGAAGAGGTGAATGGATTCACAACAAATGCAAACCTGAAGCCACAGAACTAAGGGAAATTTTGGCTCTGGACTGTGCAGGAACACAGGGGGACTTCTGGAATGCTAGTAATGATCTTTATCTGAAGCTGGGTGGTGGTTAAACAGGGGTGTTCATTTTATAAACATTTACTGAGCTGTACCCTAAAGGATTTGTGCACTTTATGTCATACGCCTATTTTGAAAAGTTTACCAAAATTTTTTTCAGTATCTGGGAAGCCCAACTACTCGGGAAACAGACGGGCATAAGTTACAACACATGCTCCCACCCCTGACCCTCATCCTCTGCCCTCCCGCTCCCACCTCGGTTGCTCATGAGGCTGCGCACACCCTGCCGCTCCTCCAGGCACTGGCTCAGGAGGAGGAGGCTGGTGGTAGCCCGGTCTCCCAGAGTGCAGTCCGACAGCCGCAGCGACAGCAGCATCCGCTGCTTCTCCTCGTCCACGTTGGTCACCTTTGCAACCACCGTCTGCCCCTCGACAAAGTGGTCACTTGTGGAGGTCACAAATTTGTCACTCATGATCTAAAAGGAATAGGCAGAAAATTTAAAAAGGCAAAGAAGTCTCTATTAAGACAACCCAGTTAATGTGCCCAGAAAGGAGTATGAGAGATGGGGAGGGCACATAGGACACAGGAAGATGCCCCCAGCCCTTTGTGAGTGCAGCCCCACTGCCCTTCCATAAAAATAGGAGAGGCCCAGGCTGCCCAACACAGCCTCCCAGAGGACATCCAGCCAAGAAGACACATCAGGGGCAAGCCAGGGGGCCCCCATGCTGTCCATGTCTCTAATATCCAATGACAGCCCTCCTCCCTTTACTATGTATGTTTCTGGGGTCCTCCCCTCTGTTCCCATTTTTTAAACTATTCTGGCAGGAGATGCAAATGTGATTTTCTCAGGCAAAATACCAGGAAGACAAATCTATGGAAGGGAAGAAATATTTACGAATTATCCGTGGCAGGAATGAGCTACAAGACATATGCTCCCCACTGTGTTATACTGACTCTGATAAGACTCCTCCCCTCTGGCTCAGTTTATTCAGCAGGCCTGAGGGGTTCAACCATGGGATCCCTAGGATTCTTTTTCCAGTTTGAAAAGTTTAATATTCAAAGACATGGTGGTTGGAGGTGAGGATAATTTTTCAAGGGTATTCTGGTACCATAACACCTCAAAAACCCCAGAAGTCTGTAACACCTGTACTAGGCTGCTCAGGAAAATTGATTTCCATGTCCAACATGCTGAGAGTATAAAACAAGTTCAGTATCCTCACACTGGAGACTGAAGTCTCAGGGCCTCCTCCCATCTACCCATTGCTCCAGTGTGAAGTGAAAGGTATCCCTTCCTCCAGGAGGACACAGCTGGGCAAGAGGAGTCTGGACTGAACCTCAGCCCCGCTCCCAGAGCCAAGCGCTTCCATGTCACGCCCCTGAAAACCTTTCAAGGGATTGTCTTTTGCTCCTTCCCATCAACCCTCAGGTTCCATGACCCTGTGCCCTTGAGCATGGAGCTGAACTTACAGCTTTGGGGGCCAGTCCGCTAAGGCCTGAGGGGAACTGAACGAACACACCGTAGTCCTTGATGCTCTTCACAAAGCCAATGAGCAGCATTCCAGGATGGATTTCTGAGAAGGTCTTGGGATCCTGGCCTCCCTCTACTGTGGAGACCAAAGCTGGCTTCCTACAAAGGAGCTAGTGGTGCTTCATCAAGGAATATTCCAGAAAGGGCAGATGAAATATCCGTCTTTCCCATTCTTCTCCCCTATGTGCCCTCTGCTACTAGCGTGATTCTCTAAGTGTGCAGATCAGCAACAGCAGCAGCACCTGGAACTTGTTGGAAATGCAAATTATTAAGCATCACCCCAGACCTATGAATCAGAAACTCTGAGGGGGGACCCAGCAAGCTGTCTGAACAGGCCTTCCACATGATTCTGATGTCGTCAAGTTTGAGCATCCCTGTGTTCTTCTTCTCAACTCGCCTCCAAAAATACTTCCATAAAACCAAACCAGTGAACAAGCCTGCACTTTCCCTGTATTTCCCTGGTGGGAAGTAAGAGTGGGGTTGGAATCCTGCCATGACACTATTCTCCACCAACCTCACACTAACCATCCTACCTCACCTCCTCTGCCTCTCTTCACCCCAAGCAGATTTTATGTTCCGTGAGAAAAGAGACAATGTTCTCCTTCAAAACACCCACACCAAGATCAAAGGGAATATCCTGAGCCCCAAATCCCTTTGCGGGGAGGGGAAAAAAGATGGACAGCAACTACCTTAATTATTCCAACTCAAGGGGTGAGCACCGAGTGCCCTGCCAAGGCCAATGTGCTACTGCTAATATCCCGCCGGGCCTGGCAGGCCACGCCGCCTCCCCCACACCTGGACTCCCACTTTGCCCTGACCACCAGCATTGGCTGGCAGGATTCCAACCCCACTCTTACTTTCCACCAGGGGAAGTGCAGGCTTATTCACTGGTTTGGTTTTATGGAAGTATTTCTGTAGTCAAATGGCCTACTTTTTCCATGGAGTTTCTGGCTAAAAGCACAGCCCAACCCAGAGTTTTCCCCTGAGAGTCCCCATGTCCTCCCCCCAACCTCCCACGGCTCCCCAGATACCAGTAAAGGATACAACATGTCTCTCACTCTGACTCAGACACAGGACTCTGTGAAGGGTGTCACCAGCCTGGAGCCAGTGATATAACAGTGGGCCGTTGGCGACGTGGTCTGACAGATGAGACGTGGGAAGGAAAGCAGGGATGTTGTGGGGCAGGACCGTCACCTCCAGCCCATCTTTTGTCTTCTCTAAAACCTTCACATCCACCAACTACCCAGGAAAAACAAAAAATCAGCACTTGTCTTGTGCACAGACAGCAACCTCGTCTGGGCCAGACAGAGATCAGAGGCATCAAATTGCAGCACCAGGAATCATAGAAAGGTCAAGATCAGAGAAGCTGTCTTCCACACCCCACACCATCATCCCCAAAGACCCAGCAGGCACGCACACACCAGGACTCATTTGTGTGATATTATTCCTCTCCCAAGTCCCTCCACGGGGTCCCAGAGCAAAGACAGCCTTGCAGGATGGCCCTAGAGACCAGAGAGGAAAGAGGGCAGCCAAAAAGCCACACCATGACACAACTTTCCTTTCCTAGACAGCTTCCACTTGCTCTGAGACAAAGGAAAACACATATGAGGTTCTCCCACAAAAACCTCAATTTCCTCTGGCCCCAGGATCTTAGCTAGCTACCTCAATCTTTCCCCTCCACCGGTTTCAGTACCCCACGTGTCAGTGGCACCCTGCTCTTAGCAACTGTAAACTAAAACGACTTGTCTGGAGAAGTCTGGGTACCTGCCCAACGTTAACAGCTCTTCTTTTCTTCTGACTGTGTCCCACATGCTCTTTGTTTGGATCGCTCAACAGCTTGAAGGACAAGAGCATCCTCTCTTTGGATGGCTCACAGTTCAGCACCGCAACCTTCACCACCTGGTGAGAAACACACCTGGTTGGCTAACTCCTCCCAGCAGGCCTGTCTGGACCTGGACAGAGGCCCTCCACCAGCGCTGCTGCAGAGGCCTTGGGAGAGCCACCCAGATCCTAGATCAGAACGCAGTGAAAAGAGCTATACAGAACCGCGCGCCCCCCCGCCAACCCCGAGTCAGCTTTTGGGTAAAGAAGACATGAATAAATTTTTGGTACAACCACAAGTTTTTAAAAAAATTCTTTTTCCCAGACAGACCCAGGTTCACTGGTTTTATAGCACTGCCCCCTGGTGGCCCATTCGTTTGCCAGCATCCAATGAAGCCCCTTGAGGGTTTCTCTCTGTTCTGTTCCCATCTCCTACACCAAGCTGGCTCAGGCCCACTGCCCCACATGCTCTCTTCATCATCCCTTAAAAAATAGTTCTCCATGCTACTCTTTTAAATCTGTGTGCCTGGGGTCACTAAGGGTAGGGGCCCGCCGGGGAAGAGTATTACCTGGCCAGTGTAAAAGACCCTCTCTGGGTCAGGGACATACTCAGCACTGAGCTCGTGCTTGGGGACCAGTCCCTGCACATCATTGTAGAACTTCACAATGCAGCCGTAGTCCTTGACCCTGAGGATGAAGCCATGTGTCTGTAGACCAGGCTTAGTGTTGTCATAGCAGGTAATGGCAGGTAGCTTGGACTCAACCAGGGTTTTCTTCAGGGTCATCATCAGCTTCTTGGCTTCAGGGTCACAAAGCAAAACCTAGGAAAAGGATACCGGCTGTCGTCAAGTTACCAGTTATCAAGAGAGCTGGTCTCTGCAACCCCCTGAACCCAAAGGCCATGGTCATCCCTAAGAACCTACTTTCTCTTTCCCTATGAGAATAATCTCAGCTGCAGACCCTCCCTGCTTCCTGTTGATTGACTATCTAATCATCTCTATTTCAAATGTACTCCCTCCGATCTGCTCCCTCCTGGAACTGTAGCAACACTCATCATCTCACTGCATCGTCAGAGTCCCGTGTTAGTTACTTCTACCTGCCTTAGCTACTTCCTAGACCACTAGCATCTTGTCTGATTGAATGACTGAACCAATTTACCATCTCAATACTACTAAATATTAGCTATAAACTAAGACTGAGAGTCCAACCATCTCTCACCCTTCAGAAAATCATCTCCTTAAGGGCAGAGAAATTCCTCCACTTCTAAGCCTCCTGACCCCACAACTATAAAACATTGTGCCAATGGGTATCACTTGAGGAGGTCACAAATTTGTCACTTTGTTGACTCAATGGTAATGAAATAAAATGAAAACAAGAAAACACTGTAATGAAATAAAAAGAAAACTATGAAAAGTACTGTGTACTATCACATTTAATCTTTTTTAACTTTGTGAAGCTTCTCTTGGGATTCAAGCCTTTGAAATTCAAGCCATTTAATTTTGTGAAACTTTTGGGATTCAAGCCTTTGAAATAAACCACTCCATTTTGGCAGTTTTGGCTGGGCTACTTCTGTGCCTGACACACCCCTTGTTCCTCCTCAACCTTCCAAATCCTACCATCCTTTCTAATTCAAGCCCCACCTCTGCTATAAAACGAGGATACTGTTACATAGAGCTAAATTTGAAAACTGTTCTGCCATTTATTAGCTGTGTGACTGTAGGCAAATATTTGGCTTTCCTAAACTTTAATTTCCCCACCTGCAAAATCAAGATAACAATACTTACCTTACAGAGTTTTTTTAAAGATTAAATGAAATATAATGAATTTCATGTGCCTAGAACAGCAACTGGCACAAAATACATGTTATATGGTAGCTGCTAATGCTATCTTCAATGATTCTTGCTGTCCCAGCCCACCCTTACCTCCCCTTTCTGAGGTATAATCACAGAATATAAAGCCAGTTTTCCCTTCCCAATGCCAGGCACAACACTGCAGACGTTACATGGTCATTTCGTGGAAAAGGGCAGAAACTTCATCTGAAAAGCATTGCTCTCTTCCCATATGGCCAAAACCCCAGCAGACACCCATCAGAAGGCTCACCCGGCATGTGACTTCATCCCCAATGTGGTACTTCTTCTCTGGATTCTTCATCGGGATGTCGGCCAGGTGCATGGGAGGTACCAAGCCCCTGATTTGCTCACTCACCTTCACCAACATCCCATATGGCTTTATGGTCAGCACTGTGCCCTAGGGAGTAACAAGATGCCGTAATGCCTCAAGAATGATCTTTCCTCCACCTCTTACAACAAAGCATGTCACACATCTTTCAAAGACCAGGTTCCTGAGTTAACTGGGCCTCTCTCTCTCTCTCTCTCTCCCCCTCTTCCTTCCCCTCTAAAATCAATACAATATATTTTTTAAAAATGGACACAATTAAAAGATAAAATAAAGGGGAGCTGCTCAATCAGGGCTAAATGAAACAGGAGAGGCAACTGGAACTGGCGTCTTACTCATATCCCAGGTAGCTCAATTATCACAGAACTAACTTTTGACCGGGTCTAATAAAACACTGTTAAATTCCAGGGTTTTGACCTACCGCTTCTGTAGTTGGGTGGCATTAGTAAGACTTTACCTTGAAATAAATTACAAGTTACCCAAGGGAAGAAAAAGAAATTCCAGTTAGCAGGCAGAAGCAAGGAATGTGACTTTAAATGTGTTCACATGAGGACAAATAGCTGACAGTTAACCTGTGAAATAAACAATGTCTAAAGCTGGAGGAATATCCATATGCTCGAAGTCTTACCTTTACCAATGCCCCAGGTTTGATGTCATGATATCCAAGGAACTGAGCTTCAATAATAGACCTAGAACAAAAGGAAAATACAAGATTAAATAAACTAGGACAGAGGTTACCTAAAACTCAGGGCTACTAAAATCATGTGGGCAACAAAGGAACCTTCACCAAGCAAGGCCAGGAGAAAATGTGAATGCACAGAACACACCTCTACCCTGCCCCGCCCCCCGTGCTGATGACACTTACGTCCGCAGAGAGAGCAAAGCCAGTTCATCCATTTGGCTGTAGTTGATTATTCTACACTTGTGAGTGTTTCCTGGCTTGAAGGCTTCAGGATTGAAGGCTTTCTTAGAATCAGAGAGATGGTTGAGCTACAAAATACCAAGTGATTAAGGACAAGCCAGAGACAATAGATCTGAGGCAACCAGATATTAAAACATACCAAGATGACCACACATTTATCACCTATCATAAAAATAGTACTCTGGCCCCAGCTGGTTTGGCTCAGTGGATAGAATGTTGACCTGCAGACTGAAGGGTCCCAGGTTGGATTCCAGTCAAGGGCACATGCCTGGGTTGTGGACTCAATTCCCCAGTGAGGGGAGTGCAGGAGGCAACTGATCAATGATTCTCTCTCATTGATGTTTCTGTTTCTCTCTTCCTCTCCCTTTCTCTCTGAATTAAAACAACAACAACAACAACAAAAAACAACCATAAAATAGTACTCTGATCACCTGTTAAAATAATTCCTCTAACTGAAAAGCTGTTCTTTACCCTTGCAGAGTCTCCATGTCAGAGAATAGTCTAGATCATGGGTAAGTTACAGCTCACAGGCTGGGCCTATTTGTATAAACTAAAGCTTTATTGGAACACAGCCATGCCCATTCATGTGCATAGTGTATATGGCTGCTTCCAGGCTATAATAGAGTTGAGTAGTTAGGACAGAGACTATATAGACCACAAGCCTAAAATATTTACTATCTGGACCTTTAAGAAAAACTTTGCCAGCCCTGGTATAGATACTAATTCATTCTTATACCTACCATCCTCTAGGTATCAAATATGTCAAAGTGATTCTAAGGCATGTATATATATAAAATCCGAAGGACCAGTCGACCGGTCACTATAACACACACTGACCACCAGGGGGCAGATGCTCAACACAGGAACTGTCCCCTGGTGGTCAGTGTGCTCCCACAGTGGGAGCATCGCTCAGGTGACCAACAGGCAGATGCAGAGCTCACAGCTGGCCACTGCAACCCGGAGACTGCAGCAGAGCAGCAGCGAGCCTACTGAGCAGCAGTGGCAGGAGCAGCGGGGCCGGCCGGGATAAGCGGGAGCGGCAGGCAGGAGCGGAAGGCGGCACTGGACTGCCAGTTTCGGCCCAATCCCTGCAGGCCACGCCAAGGGACCGTACCAGTGCACAAATCCATGCACCAGACCTCTAGCCCTATATAATAAAGGGGTAATATGCAAATTGACCATCACTCCAACACACAAGATGGCTGCTCCCATGTGGTCAAAGATGGCCGCCACGAGATGGCTGGCAGAGGAGGGCAATTGTGGGCGATCAGGCCAGCAGGGGAGGGCAGTTAGGGGTGCCCAGGCCAGCAGGGGAGGGCAGTTAGGAGCGACCAGGCCAGCAGGGGAGGGCAGTTAGGGGTCGATCATGCTGGCAGAGGAGTAGTTAGGGGGTGATCAGGCTGGCAGGCAGAAGCAGTTAGGGGCAATCAGGCAGGCAGGCAGGTGAGCGGTTGGGAGCCAGCAGTCCTGGATTGTGAGAGGGATGGCCGACTGCCCATTTAGGCTCGATCAGGATCGGGCCTAAATGGGCAGTTGGACATCCCTCAGGGGGTTCCAGATTGGAGAGGGTACAGGCTGGGCTGAGGGACACCGCCCCCCCCATGCACGAATTTCGTGCACCGGGCCTCTAGTTCTAATATAATAAACAGGCATTGTTTGGTCCCTATGCACAGTTTGACACACTTGGGGATATTAAAAAATAGGAAACTAATACCAAGGGAAGAAGGAAACAGAAGAGGACCTTTGTGTCCCAACAGTCCTTCTAGTGATAAGATCCTGATGAAACAAAAGGATGGCATACCCGAGCATAGGCCAGAGACCCATCCTTCAGTCTGAAAGTGGCCCCGGCCTTGCTGAAAAAGCCCTGGACAGGAACATCATCCAGGACAGCTCCGAGGTGCTGACAAGACAGCTGGGTGAGTGGGCGCCCAGGCTGCAGGAAGACGGGGCGCAGGCTCAGCCGCACAGCTCTGGTCCGAGGATGGACACAGAGGACGCAGGCCCTCACCTAGATAAGGGAAAGGACATGATGAACAGGAGGAAGTACACAGGAGATAAGGTCCCTGCGGCAGACTTTCAGAGCTCAAGACTCTCTATGTGCTAACAGGCCATGGATATAAGTACTAAAATTGGCTTGTGCATCAAGCAGCATGCAGGAAATTCAAACCAAAGATCCCAGAGGAACTATGTCCGACTACATCACGGCTTACTCAAGGCCATACACCAGGGTCCCTCAACACCATGAGGCCAATAATGTACATGCGTCCGAAACCCTGGGCAGGTGTCACTACAGCAGGGGCTCATCTAAAATACATCTGAAACAGCCTGTTCCGATCACATGGTTTTAGCAGGCAAAATGCCTCAACTCTGTACACAAATGAGTACAGGGAGAAAAAAATTACTAGGAGTAAGTTCTCCAAAATGTTAACATTATCACTAGGTGGTAGAGAAGCCTATTTGAACTTTTTAAAAAGGTATTTCTATAGCATCCATTAGCATGGATGAAAACAAAAAATAAATCACTTAAGGATTTAAAAAATTCTGAATAATATCTATTGGAATTTTCTTCTCAAATATCTATGTTCATTGTAGAAAATTTGAACCTTTAGATAAGGGTAGAAAAATCACCCAGAGTTCACCACTACTAAGACCTGATTGCATAATCTTTCAATATTTTAACCAAGTTAAAAATTTTTTTTCAAAATTGGGTCTTATACTCTAAGCAATTTTTTAAATACATTTTTCTATTTAAATATCTTGTTCTCCCCCATTAAACACTCCCCTAAAACACTTTATATTATAAAAGCAAAAGATTCACTTCCAAAAAAAACACCCATTCAAACCATATACAGGAATATAAAATAAAAACTAAAAGTTGCCTTCTCTTCCACAAGCTCCTCCTCTAATCTCAGTCCCCAGAGATGACCACTGGTAGTTTCTTGTGATCTTTCCAAATACTTTATATTCCCCTCGCCTCCTCTCTGCACACCTGTACACACCCAGTGCTAGGACCTGTCCCAAACCCAACTGTGATATTGGATAGCCGATTGGAATACAACTGGAATCAAGAAAAGAGAGGTGTCACATTACTTACTGCTTGATTTGAGAAGTATGTTCCAGCTTTCTTGGGCTCTAAGTGCATAAAATCAACCAGGCCAGTGAAGAATGAGAGGAAGTTTAGTGTAAGACCAAGTGGAGTCACCTAGCAGTAAATAGAAAATGTTATGAAAAATCACATTTTCCAGGATAACTATGTCTCTCCTCCCCCAGCTAACCCTTATCAATCCTTCTTCCTATCACACTAAGTGGCAAGACAACTCCTGGCACTGGCTGTCTCTTCACTCAGTAAGCTCAATCCTCCCACCCTCAGAATTTCCCAATGGGATGGAGGGCACTTTGCACAAAGATCCTCAGGGAATGGCCAGCTTGACAACTCAGACAAATTGTTGCTAACTTGGTGATTTGCCCAGAGTAAGAAAGTAAAACTCAAATGCTTGCAAAATCCTGAATACTGTACAAATGTAGATTTGAAGACATCCAGTCCCTCTTCCCCACCCAGCTATCAGGCAGTCAGGCTTATTCTCTCCTGATCCTTTCTCAAGAACTCTAACATGCCAGAGAAGACTTATAACAATGATACTTGGAGGCTGCCCCAAAAAAGCCTACTAGCTCCTGCTCCTGACAGGGAAATCAGCTAGTCAGCAGGTCCCACTCCGGCACACAGACTTCCTAATGGTGTTTTAGTGCCTCACTTATAGCATGGTAGTCAAAACAAAAATTCAGTAGAGAATGGGAAGTTAAAGTTGAGACTCCCAGAAGATAGGATATAGACAAATACACGTACATGCCAGAAAAAAGGTAAGAAAATTCGAGAATTCACCCATGAAGTCCAACATCATATTAACAGGCGTTCCAAAAAGAAAAAAGATAAGTTTATATTTTATTTTATTTATTTTTGTTAATCCTCACTCAAGGATATTTTTCCATTGATTTTTAGGGAGAGTGGAAGAGAGAAGGCAAGACAGAGAAACATCGATGTGAGAGAAACACATCGATTGGTTGCTTCCTACACAAACCCTGACCAGGGCCTGGGCCAGGGAGGAGCCCGCAACCAAGGTACATGCCCTTGGCCAGAATCAAACGCGGGATCCTTTGGTCCGCAGGCTGACGCTCTATCCACTGAGCAAAACTGGCTAGGGCAAGTTTATATTTTAAAACAAACAAAAACAAGATCTGATAAAGAATTAGTATCCAGAATATAGAAAGGATACTTACAGCTTAACAATAAAAAGACAACCTAATTTTAAAACGGGCAAAAAATTTTTTGATATTTCTCTAAAGATATACAAATGGCCAATAAGCACATGACAAAACACTCAACATCACTAATAATTAGAAATGCATATCAAAATCACAATGAAATACACCATTTCACATGCATAGAATGGCTACAATAAAAAGGATAATAATGAGTGTTTATGAGAATATGGAGCAATTAGTACTTCAACTAAAGAATGCATAAATAAGTAGAACAACAAATTGATGTTTCTCTCTCTCTAAATTAAAAACAAACAAACACACAACACAATAATACAAGAAACTTTCCCAGAGCTGAAGGATCTACATTTCTGGGTTATACGAGTCCAGCACAAACAAATGAAGAATGAGCCACACCAAAGTACATCATCATAACATTTTAAAATAAAAGGAATAAAGACAAGATTTAAACACACACACATACAAACAGAAATTCAAATAACATCAGGCTATTCAATAGCAACAGAAGCCAGTGACAATGAGAATAATGCTTTAAAATTCTGAATTATTTTTGACCTAGAATTCTAAACCCAGCTTTACTACCAATCACATGTGAGAGTAGAATAATGATTTCAGATATAGTAGGTGTGCAGAAAAGAGTTAACATAGCAGGCTTGAGATTATTATCCTTAGAAAAGCCTGCTTCCAATGTTAGCCCTTGGCTGGTGTCTTGGAAGTGAGATTTCAGGAAGGTTCCCACCCACCACTCCCAGAACTGAGTATCTAGAGTAGGCTCCATGTACCTACACTGTTCGTGTAAACAATATGGTTTATACTAAACACTCACATTCCTTAGAAGACCCTGGAATTTTGGTACATGCCAGGCAGAGGGTACCTACATGACCAGCCCCAATTAAAAGCCATCGGGCACTAAATCTCTAATAAGCATCGTTGGTAGAGAACATTGCACGTGTGTTATCGTAACTTGTTGCCAGAGGAATTAAATACACCCTTTGTGACTCCACTAGGAGAAGACTCTTGAAAGTGCCTTGTTTCTTCCAGACTTCATTCCATAGGACTTTTTTCCCTTAGCTGATTTTTCTTTGCCTCCTTTCACTATATAAATCATAGCCATGAGTACCACTACCTTTTGAGTCCCGTGAATCTTCCTAGTGAACTATTGATCCTAGGAGTGGTCTTGGGAATCCCTGACATGCTATGTTAAGAAATTAACCTTCTATGTACCTTTCCAAGAATGCTTCTGGAGAATGTGTCATACTAAAATGAGGGAGTAAACCAAAAAAGAGGAATACGTCGAATCAAAGAAGGCTCCAATACCTGAGAAAGAGGGGAAGGATCCAGGAAGACAATAAAGAGAAGTCCTAGGATACCAGCTATGTGGGGCCCTACATAGCAACCAGTCCAGATTGGAGCAGGATGACAGCAAAAGGGGGTCCTAATGGGAAATAAGTACCTCCGAGATTATCTAAAGAGTTTGAAAACATGGAAAATTGTAGTGAGAGAGAAGTAACTATAAGGTGTATGAAGAAATAGTGATAGGTCTGAAGAGAATTTAGCAAATAACAGAAACAAAGCTGATTATCAACTCCAGGAAAAAAGCGGTTCAATAAATAGCCATAATACATTGCCTAGTAAACAATAAACAACATTTACAGTCATAATAACTTAAACACTGAAAAATGATTTAACCAAACTTTTAATATATCTCTGTTGGGAAGTTACAGAGGAAAGGAAAATTAAGAGACAAAACTTCATCTACCTTAAGAAGAAGTTAAAACTCAATGCCTACACTGATAAACCAAGCGATACCAACAGAAGCTCATTACTTAGAAATATGGAGGCAAATTTCAAAAGAGAAGATAAAAGAGTTAAAGATGAGTTTAGAAAAGATGAGATAGTTCATTTTAAGTCTTTTAATATCATTTGACCTTTTTAATCAGCACACATATTAGCATGTCAACATGTGGCATTGGCTACATCCCCAGTATGTAATAGCCATATGTGATCAGTGGCTACCCTACTGAACAGCACAATTTTAGATTGTGTGCATTTACTATTTTAATAAAAGTTATATTTTACAAAGTAGTAGTTACAATAAATGGCTTACCTTCTGTACCTGGGCTTTGACCACCAGTCCAGGTAGCAAGTTATTAAGGGTCCAGTTTTGCTCCTCAGTAGCAATGGCAGTAGAAACTTCTGAATGACCAATAGACAGACTAACAACTCCTCCATTGCCTTTCACCTCTTCAATGACGCAGTTCAGGTACTGACCCACCTTCAGCTTAGCACCTGTAAGCCCGGCCCCAGCCCCCAGAAGGAAAAATACCTTTATGAGAAGGACCTTTAACTTGAGTTCAAGCAATACCTGAGATAATCCGTGGCCTGCTTGCCCAGTTACAATCTAATACTCCCCATATTCCCAATCTCGAAGGGACCAACTATAAGAAGAGAGTGAAGTGAACCTAATTGATCTGAAAATTAATCACAAAAATATGAAAATTTCAAAAAGGCAGCAGAGTGCTGGTTGAGGCCTTGGAGTCCCAAATTTCAGTGGAATCTTCTAGGTGAGAAACAGTAAAAGTGGCCCATCAGATCTTAGTGAAACCCTGCCACTCCCTGGCCCTTCACACATATCCCCTTCTCTGTTGGCTAAGATTAACCACGGATCTTAGCAAAGCCTTCAGGGTCACCATTCTGTAATTTACTCACCAAAGTGGCATTTAAATAGTATAATTCCCACATATCCCACCCACTACCATGCACTGGCCCCTCTTCTTCCCCTTACCTTTGTTCTTCTGTCTGATATACTCCTGGGCTTTTTGCAGTGGCAGGAAAGCTCTGGCCCCACCAACACCAATGTCCACTAAGTAGCCATGGTCTTCTAGACTAGACACAGTGCCTGTGAGCAACTGGAGGGAGAGAAAGCATTACCAAAAGTTCGAAAGTCAAAGGTAATGGGACACACAGCAAACATCCACTACAAAATGCGTATGTTTCCATCAATCTCCTCACTTTATCCCATATTCCCAACTCCCTTTTAACTTTAAACCTCATCCCACTAGAGTATAGAAGAGGGAAAGATACCAACTTTAGTTCTCCAGGGCTGAAAGGATTTTACAGTTTCCAGGCAGTGAGGAGTGCTATACACAGCTGATAATGGAATGACAGAGAGAAGACTCTCCCCTGGAAAAATTTCAAAAGATAGAAGACATAGGCCAGCAAGGTCATGCCCAGCGCTATGAATAATGAGAATACAGAACTACCATTCCAGCCGTTATCTTATCCTTTCTAACCACCTCCAAGACAAAAATAAATAAATCAATCAATCTCACCAACCTCCTTTATATTTCATGGGAAACAGTGTGGCATTCAAATCTGGCTCTGACACTTACTATTTGATCTTTGGCAAGTCACTCAAACCTTTCTCATTCCATTTTCTCAAGTGTATAAGAGGGATACCTATCTGCCTCGCAGGGTTCCTGTGAGAATTTCTTCAGATAAAATGTCTAAAATTGCACCTGTCACATAGCAAGCTCTCAACACTTGTCAATTTCCTGAAACTTGGCTTAGTTTTATCCCCCTCCCCGCTTTCTACCCAATGCTCAGGGCCTGAACCAAACTCCACTGCTTCTAAGCAAACATTACAAGGTCATACTGATCTCCTTCCTCTTAAGTACAAGAATACTTAGATGAGTGTAGTTTATATGAGGGTCTGCTACCTACTGGACTTGGAGGCTCTGAACTAGGACTAATTGCTCCTGAATCTCTGTAGGATTGAGAGATTCAGTGGTGGGCTATCCATTCGTACAGATGACTAATTGCTCTGTCTACCCTGTCTCTTGCTCTTAGCAGCCCTCAAGCTTTCCCCACACAAATGCCATATGGCCCTCGAAAAACACTTAACCTACAAAGAAGTCTAGATAAGTAAGGCACTTCAAGGAACGCCTCTCACCATCAGCAAGTCCCCTTGAGGCTTTATTTTTGCTACTAGCAAATCTTTGACTTGCTTTCCCTTTCTCCCCTCCAAGGTAAGGCGATTAGGTTCAGGTCTTCAATTTCCAAAGCACCCTGGAGACCTTCCTCCCTGTGTGTAACAGTTAAGCTGAAAGTAAAAGGTGGTCTAGACACTCCCTAGAAGACAAGGCAGGGCAGAGAGGAGGCACGTCGCCAGCTCCTCTTCCCTGACCCCAGATACGTACCATGCCAGGCTTCAGAGCCTCCGCACTCAGCACTTTGTTGACATTTTGGGGGTTCAGAGATAGCTTGACACTCTTTTTGCCTTTCTCTGTGATGCCCAGACTGCTCACCACACATCTCACTAGCATCCCAGGAGAGAACAGTTCAGGCAAGCTGGCCAGGTCCTGCATAATACAAATGAGAAAGCCCTTTACATATTCTTCCCCCTGAACCAAGAATCCACTGCCCAGCCCAGTGATTTCTTATCCTCAGACCCCAAGGAACCCAAAAAGTGATGAAGACAGTCACCACTTGCTCACAAAAGTAATACGGGTCTGTGGCCAAGTCACAGTCTTGAATTTCAGCACAAAACCTCCAATATCTTGTCAAAATGACTGGTCAAAAAGAGTTGTATACAAAGATCAAAGGGATAGTGGCCAGAGGGGAGGAGAGCGAAAGAGGGGTAAAAATGGTGAAGGGGAATATAGTCAATAGTATTGTGATAAGTTTGCACAGATGACTTTTAGAATTAGTGGGGTGATAACATTGTAAGCTATGAAAATGTCAAATCACTATATATTATATACCTGAAACCAATATAATTATTGTAATACTGTATACCAACTACCCTTAATTTAAAAAGAGTTGTCTATATTTAGTATCTCCACTTCTTCATCTCCTACTTGCTCTTCAGCTCACTGCAATCTGCATCCCACCCTTTTCACTCTATTACTTTATCTCCCAATAAAATCACCAATGACTTCCATGTTGCTAAATCTAACAGTACATTTTGCAGTCCTTCTCTTATGTGACTTTTAAAAAGAATTTAACATTGGAGATGGCTCCTTCCTTCATTAAACATTTCCTCCCTGGCTTCCAAGACCCTTCATGCATTGGTTTTCTCTATCTGTCTGGCCCTCCTTCTGACAGCAACTCTCCTTTAATTCAGCAACTGAAATACATTATTTACTCCCGCCTCAGTCTTTAGTCTCTTTTCACTGTATTTGCTCCCTCTAAGCAACTTCTTCCCCCTTCATAGTTTCAATTACCAATTATACAAAGAAATCCCACACATTTTTGTTTCTGCATCTCAAACTCAACATAGCAAAAAGCAATTCATAATCATCTCTCACAATCCGGGACCCCTTTCAGGATTTTTCTTTTTATCAATCCTTACCTGAGGAGATGTTTCTATTGATTTTAGAGAGAGGGGAAGGCAGAAGGAGGGAGGGAAGGAGGGAAGGAAGGAAGGAGGGAGGGAGGGAGGAAGGGAGGGAGGGAGACATCAGTGTGAGAGGGAAACATCAATCGTTTGCCTGCCATATGCACCCCGACCAAGATGGAACCCTCAACCTGGGTTTGACCTGACTAGGAACAGAACCTGAGACCTTTCGGTGTATGGGACAACACTCCAACCAACTGAGCCATACCGGCCAGGGCCAGGATTTCTTTTTCTTTTTTTTTTTTTTAATATATTTTATTGATTTTTTACAGAGAGGAAGAGAGAGAGATAGAGAGCTAGAAACATCGATGAGAGAGAAGCATCGATCAGCTGCCTCTTGCACCACCACCCCCCCCCCCCCCCACTGGGGATGTGCCCGCAACCAGGGTACATGCCCTTGACCGGAATCGAACCTGGGACCCTTGAGTCCGCAGGCCGACGCTCTATCCACTGAGCCAAACCGGTTTCGGCAAGGGACCAGGATTTCTTATCTCAGAATATCATGGCCATTTGTCAAATCATGAACAATAGGAACCTAGGACTCATCCCTGGCACTTCTCCCGCCTCACACCCATACCCAATACATCACTGAGCATTGTTTTTACCTCCTCAGTCCTCAGGAAACCCTGAACCCAAGCTGCCATCAATCTCAGAGCCTGGACAGCCTCCTAATTGGTCTCTAGGCAACTACTCATGCCTCAATTTATTGTCTATGCGGTGTACATGTCATCCACCCCAATTAAGACCTGTCAAGGGCTTGCCACTGATTCTAAAATTAAAAAACCAATCCTTAAGATGGTCTGGCCTTCACCCAGCTCTTCAGCCTCATCCTACACCACTCTCCCGTGCTGTTTCTGCTCCAGCCAATTCTCTCTGCTACATACCATACTCTTCCTGTCTGAACTCCCTTCTTTATCTAGTACACCCCTCATCCTTCAGACCTTAGCTCAAGCATCCCTTCCTCTGGGAAGTCTTCCAGGCTCCCTGCGCAAAGCCAAAATTCCTTATTAAAAAAAGTTTAAAATTTCCTATTATAAACTGTCAAGGCACCTTGTACCTTTCCTCCTTAGCCCTCAACAAAGTTGTAATCTTGCATTTATTTGTGTATCACTTATTTCCCTTACCTTTAGAGGTTCTTCTTGCTCCACCTGCTCATTCAGTTTTTGTGTGTAAGCATCACTGATTTCAGTTACTTGCACGAACCCCTGGAGGCCGTTGGGGAGACTAATCACCAGTTCCAGTTCATTTACCTCTTTCACACAACCCAAAATCCGCATCCCCTCACACAGGGACTAGAAGACAAAAAGCAAAATCAGTACAATAAGGAAGATAACAATGAATGGAGATGTTAGGGGCGGTCTGGTTTCTAGTCTCAACTTTAACATACAAAAACTACAAGAGGTACATATGTGTATATGTCAATGCACTTAATTAAACATCGAACTGAGCACCATAAAAGGTCTAAGTTATACAACAATGTTAACAGCACTAGGATACTAGAGGGCACTTTCACCTTTTACTTTATTCCAAACCAGCCAACCTCACCTGACAGGCAACAGAATGAAGGAAGCAGGCCAGGGGGGATAATAGCTGTCTAGAAGGTGTCAGCCAGGTCTAAACCACCACTCTGCTCCATGTGACTACTGACATGAAGGAATGCAAGCTTGTGTTGTCAGCAAACTTGAAATTTTTACAAAAAGCCAGAAATCACATTTTTATGTGAAGTTTTTTAGTCTTCTAACATCGGCACCATGTTAAACAATTTTCAAAAAAATATTACAGGACAAACAAAATACTTCTGATAAGCTGAATCTGACTCTTTCCCTTCGGAATCATTTGATTTCCCCCCCTTTTATGACAACTAACATATATGTCAGTTACCTAAAAAGTTAAGGAACATAAGACCACTTCACTTCTTTCAGATAGTTTCCCTATCTATGAAATGAAAGAATAGAATCAGAATGATTGCTAAATTTATGGCCAGTTCTAACCTACGAACCTATGAAAAAATAAGTCCCATGAGGCTATCAGCGGATGAGCTAAAAAGAAAACAAACAAAAAGACAATACATGATGCCAGGCATTAATTAATAATAGAAAGAAATGATGCTCAATTCCGGGCACAAACTGCAAGAATCTCTATAAACACAAGTCATATACACACATATGTATATTTAGGAATTAAAGAAAAAAGGAAGCAAGAATGAAGGAAGGACATATACAAACTTAAGCAACCCAGGTACTTTGTTTAAAATAAAACCAAACTTTAACAAACCTCAATACTAAGGATTTCAAACTTCTCTTTTATAGACTTGCTGCTTTCTTTCTTTTCAATTTTCAACTTTTTTGTTTTTGCTGGCCCTTTCTGGCTTTTTTTCCTTTTGATGGATTCCTCTTCAGTAGAAATCTAAAGGTGAAAAAAGACCCCAAAGAATGAAAAGAAGCAATCCTGGCCTTTCCCTCCCATTTCAGGTCATCTGTCATCTTACTCTGCTATTGCTCCACTCCACCCCACTCCTAACTATTCCTTTAATTCCTACTTCAATCCAAATTTTCCCATTTTATTCCCAATGCTGCCCTTGTCCAAAATCTGCCTCTCATGTTCCCAGTGTTCTTCCTCCCCTGACTTAGGATAGACAATGGGTCCCCCAAAACAAGAAGCAAATGGGAACAGTGCATGAATGAAAAGTGGAGTCACGAAGACCAAGTTAAACTCCCAATTCCACTATAACAAGCTGTGTGGTTTCAGCTAAATTATATAACCTCTCTTAGCCTGAGTTCCTCATCATAGAATAACGATCTCTATTTCATAGAATGATCTCTATTTCATAGTATCGTTGGGAAGATTATATAAAATAAACATAAAGCCATACAATTAAATGTTAGTTCCCTTCCCTCCAGCATTTAGAGCACAGATTACTGTAGGTGAAGACTATGAATTCTAATGCAAATTCTGACCTTTATACCAGTACATGGCTGCAAGGACCCCACTCAAAAATATATTGATCAAATGCTCTCCCTCCATCCTTTATCAACACCACACAAAATTCCTAAGAATAAGGAACAAGACCACTGCAAACTCAAATACTAACTGCTATGCTTCAAAAGATACAGTCTTGTGGTGGTACAGACTTTCTAATATGTTCAATTTACAAATACAGATTTCAAAAAGAAACAAATCTGAAAAATAACACAATTCTCAAACAGGGCTCATTCTTTACAAGAACACTACAGAGAAAGTGTTCAGTGACTCTCAAACAAGCGTATCACTTACATCAAATAAGTTGTCTTGTTCAACTGTCTGCTGGAACGCTATCTCTGATTTGTGGGTCTTCCTTGTACCCCCACGGGGGAAGCTTTCTTCCATGGTTGCCATGTTTGGGTCTCCTGAAACAATGCAAAGAGTTACCAGGAGATGTAACCTGTTAAGATTTCTTAAAGGCTGTGATCAATGGCAAGAGATGAGGCTTCAAGCACCAATGTGCTAGACAGCATTCAGAACAAAGGAATAGATGGTTTGACGCCAGGCTCCAGATAATATACAATTCATCTTTCCAAAGGTCTCTCCTTCAAAAATAAAAAATCCACACATTTTCTTCCAAGGAAATTATAGATTCAATGTATCATTAAGCAGCTACAGTTAAGTCAGAAATATACAAACAAATATATAACCCCCTACCTTCAAAGAACATCAACACTTTTAAGAAGATAAAATATGCAAACAATTTAAAATATAAATCAGATTACAAAAAAAAAACTATCATCAAAGAGGTAGGAAGTGATGAGGCATCAGTAAAGGAGGCAAGCATCCTAAAGAAGTGCTTTTGAGCTAAATGTTAAAGAGGAACGGGAGTTTGACAGGTGGAAAGGGAAAAGCAGAAGGAATGTGAGAAAAAGCATGAGAACAGAAAGTCAATTATTTCACTGAGCACCAGATATTTGTCAAACAATTGTTCAAAAGCCTGCTGTTCCCTTTCTATGAAGGATTGTTCAGACCACAGGGCGAATAAAGCATAATAATTGCAGTTAAAATTTAAAAGACAGATTAGGCTTTTCATGGAAGATTTTGAATTAGATATGAGTAGTTAGAATAACTGCTAAAGTTGGAATAAACAGAACAGTTTGAATCAAGGGGGGAAAAAATACACTGCAGACTACAGATTGACTCGGAAGACAAAACTAAGGGAGGGTAGGATTCAACTGCAGTACAACGGAGACACCGTGAGAACCAGGACGAGGTCTAAGTGAGAACGGAAGATCGGAGGGGCTGGTTCTGAGCGACTTGGGAATAAGAATCCAGAAAGGCTTGAGACAGCAGTAGCGGTGACGACCGAGAGGGAGCCGAGGCTCGGGGAAGGATGTTATGTTTCGCAGACATCGGAAAGTGCAGTCCAGTTTGCTGAGAACTTGGCCCGTCATCTCATTTCAGCCAAGGGGAAACTAGAGCTTCAGAGACATAGGCCATCGGGTGGCAAAGACGGGGCTTAAGGTACTTCCCGGGGACAGAGCGTGATGTCACAGGGGCCACTCGAGCTTCTGAGCCTGGCTGGGGTGGTAGAATCACTCATCCGGCACTGCGGGGTGCATGGCGGGCACCCGGGGGCCTTGCCCTGGGAGCCACCAGGTTTCCTCCCTTGTGGCCTTTGCCCTCACTCACCAGCCTCGCGACGCCAGCCAGCCTCAACTTCGGAGGCCCGCCACTGCGGTCACACGTGCGGAGCCCCGGTACAGCCCAAGCACCGGCAGCGCTTCCGGAAGTGTGGGCGGGCTCAACGCCCTACTTCCGTTACTATGCGAGGTCCTGGCACTGTGAATGGGGGGAGGGGGGGGAAAAAGGAGATTTACAGACCGGAAGCGGAAGACCGGGACTTCGAGCCCTAGCCAATCGAGGAGTCGCTGAGGCCCGTGGAGCGGGTGCGGGGAAGGCGGCTTCTTCCGGCGGGCCGAGGAGTAGCTTCGTTCGTTGAAGGACACAGCCTGCGGCATTCGTGCTTTTTCGCGAGGTAGGTGTGGAGAGGAGCCTGGGCTCGGACCTCGCGCTTGGGCTTGGCGGCGGCCTAGGGTCCGACCATTCCTAGTCCGGGAACGCTGCGAGGTCTTCGCTTGGAGGGGCGAGAGCGGTGGGGGGAATGGAAAAGGAATCTGAGATCACGAGGCTTTGGCGGTGCGAGGGGTCGGACCTTGGCTGGGCAGCCTCGGGGAGAGGCCAGTAGACGCTGCCAAGAGCTCCCGAAGGCCCTGAGATTGCATGTTTCCGTGGAGAAAAATGAGGCCCGCAGCGAATGGAGTCCCCCAAGGTCACCCGGTGACGTACCATTGGACGAGAACTTGAGCTCCTGACCCCACCTCTGGCCGAATTAATTTCTTTTCCTGTGGGCATACGGGTGTGCACTGAGCTGTGCTAAGGAGGCTGGCCAGCCAGATCCCCGTGAGCTGCGCCGCAGCCTTGGTCAGAGCGAGCGAGCGGGGCCCGGCCCTTGCCGTTCTCCAGGGTTAGATTTAGACTCCCGGATGTCCCATCAGCGGGAAGGCCTCTCCTGGGAGGTGGCCGGGCCGAGCGTTGTAAACTCCGGGAGGCCGGTTCTGGTACGTGAGCGGCTCTCGCTCATCTTTGCTTTGCTTCGTGATCTCACCATCCCAGGTAGGGTCCAGTCCGAGAGGGAAATATGAGTATGGAAAAACAGAAAGTAGCTGGGGAGTTCATCACCGTGGGCCTTTTCCGAAATGCTAATTTTACAGGTGAAGCGGGAGGGGCATGGAAGGATTGATGATACTTGATAGGTCTATTCCCCAGTTAATTACAAACAAAAAGGAAGACTCTGTTGCTTAGACCTCCCCCACAGACTGCCCTTTAACAAATAGTTCCATTATTCTTAGGTAACTGTCTCCTTCATTAATATGTCTTGCTAAACTTAAGTATTACTCGGAAGGCAAGCAGATTTCAGTTCAGTTATTCCACGAAGGTTTCTGACCTTTGCCCAAAAGGAACCAGCAGTTTGCTGAAGTCTGCAGAGTGTTTCCAGGCTTTGCTCCCATTATTTATCTCACCAGCAGCATCCCGTTTTCCACTCTCTGCTCCATCTTAGCCTCTCAAGAGTCTTCCTTTAAAACCCAGACCAAATTGTAGCCCCTATACCATGCTGTCCAGTCGGAATTAGTCCTCTGTGGACGATCACAGACGTCAGACTTCGTCCCATATTATGTAGAGGGAATTTTAAAGCACCTTAAATTGTTTCCGTTGCACACCACATCCTCCTAAAATCTTTTGTTAGGCACAGGTAGTGGGGGTTATCAGTTAATAATCTGACAAAGTTAAGTCCTTGTTTTCGGTAGTGTTTCTCCTGGAAACCTGCTTGATACTGTAAGAATTTAAAAAAAATATATATATAAGGTGCATGTGGTGGGGGTGGGGGAGGGGAGGAAGTATGCCTTTAACAAGTTTAGTAAAATGAAACAGTTAATATAAAAGCTTCACCATAAAGGTTTCTTTTAATGGACATGTTCCTGCTTGTGCTGGACAAGCCAAGGCCACTGAGGGGTCCTTCATTGCTCCAAGAACGTTCTTTTTTATTTTGTTGTTAATTCTCGCCTCGGGATATTTTCCCTTTGGTTTTTTTAGAGAGAGTGGAAGGGAGGGGGAGAGAGAGAGAAACATCGATGTGAGACACATCCATTGGTTGCCTCCCCACGCACCCCACCCAGGGCCAGGGATCAAGCCCGCAACCAAGGTACATGCCCTTGACTGGAATCGAATCCAGGACCCTTCAGTCTTGAGGGCTGACACTCTGTCCACTGAGCCAAAGGGGCTAGGGCTCCAAGAACGTTCTTGAAACAATTCAAAATTAAGGTCATTTGTCCAAAATTTTCATTGCCAATTCTGTGCACGAGAATGCCTCTGAAGGCCTTTAAATGGTAAACAGAAGCGTGCCAGTTTCCATAGCAATGACTTCCTCACAGATGTCTCCCTCTTCCATTTCATCAAGAGCCAGCTATATCACTGCCACTGCCTACCAATCTCGACCGGACCTCGACCGGCTCGTCTATGTTGCCAATCGACTCGGCGTGGCGTCGGTCGTGGTAGATAGGTGGTCATACATACGAATTTTCAAGTGTTGTTCTGGTGACCTTTGAATGTGCCTTTGCTGTTTTTATTATAAGAGAAATAGGTGTATTTGTAAAATATGTGGGTGCTATAGATACAGCTCCTCTAAAAGTTTGCTATATATTTTTCCATTGTTTCCTGATATTGCAGTGTTTTTCAAACTTTAACATACTTCAGAAACACCTAGAAGGCTTATTAAAATGGATTGCTGGGCCCCAGAATTTCTGATTCAATAGGCTTGAGGTGTAGGGCCTGACAATTTGCTTTTCTAACAAGTTTCCCAGTGATGTTGATGCTGCTGGCCTACGGATCAGACTTTGAGAATCATTGATGTGCTCTATAATACAATATTCAGAAGTAGGATTTTTTTTTTAATTTAACTTACCTGGGGACATATTGCATGTCAGTATGTAAATAAATAAAGATCTACACACATTGTATTTCCTCCAATGGAAACCATCAGTTATCAATTTCTTGTAGGTGGACTTTTAGTTTTTCCAGTTTACTTTCATAAACAGTATTTCTGTCACCATCCTTCATCCATGTAGCATGTTTCTACTTTGTAATATTTCTATAAGGGTAAATTCCTGGAGAACAAATGAACCAGCTAGACAAAAGGGTATACTAATTTTATAATTTAATAGATATTGTAAAAATGCACTTTAGGAAGTTGTACCAGTTTACACTCTAGGTAACAAAGAAAATGTTTATTTCCCAACAGTCTTATTACTGCTTATTATCATAATTTTATCTTTGCTAGTCTGCTAAATATGGTTTCATTTTACATTTCTTTGATCTTAAGGTTGATTATCTTTTTATGTTTTGCCCTTTTGTTCTTTTTATTTTTATTTTTTAATATATTTTTATGATTTCGGAGAGGAAGGGAGAGGGAGGGAGAGGGAGATAGAAAAAGAAACATGAATGATGAGAGGGAATCATTGATTGGCTGCCTCCTACACGCCCTCTGTTGGGGACCAAGCCCAAAACGCGGCATGTGCCCTTGACCAGAATCGAACCCGGGACCCTGCAGTCCGAAGGCCGACTGTTCTATCCACTGAGCCAAACTGGCTAGGGCTGTTCTTTTTATTTCCTTGACCTAAGATGATTAAAATATTTGCCCATGTTTTCTAACAGGATTTTTTTGTTTCTCCCCCCCCCTCCCCTCTCTTTTTTTTAATCCTCACCCAAGGATATATTTATTGATTTTAGAGCGAGGAAGGGAGAGAGAGAGAAAAAAAGAGCAAACATCGATGGATATATTTATTGATTTTTAGAGAGGGGGGAAGAGATCGAGGGGGGGAGAGATCGATCGGTTGCCTCCCTTATGCATCCCAACCTGGAACCAAACCCACACCCTTCGTTTTACAGGACTATGCCGATGCTCCAACTAACTAGCCACCTGGCCAGGGCTTGGTTTTCACTATTTACATTTAAATCTTTTATCTATTTTGGTGTAAGGAATAAGGATCCCAGCTTCCCTACCACCATCAGCTACTATGTATCAACTCCATTTAGTAAATGATTTCTTAAATTATTTATAAGAAAAATTGTAAAGGAAGGGTTCCAAGTTGAGCTGTTTAGTTGGTGGTTACCCTTCTGAGAAACTGAAAAGTTTCACAAGGTCTAACTTTTGACTAATTTTAAAACAGATTAATTTTTAAAAAACTGATTAATTCCAACTACATTGTACCATGGTATAGATAGAGCCAGAATGGAAAACATCAAGCAATATTGCAGTACACTTAGAGACTGTTCTTTTCCTATGCCCAGTGATTTGACATATATTCTGGAGTGTTGTGTAAAAGCAACCAAAGTAAAGTTCTCCTTCCAAAAGTTCCTCTTACAGCAAGGCTTTTTTCACCATCTTTGCTAATACTATGTTGGGCAAGACATACATAAAAATTTACAATATTTATATGCAGTGACTTTTCAGATTTTTAAACTAAAAAAAAAAATGTATTTTTAAAATTGAATCCAAACCAATTTATTGTTGCCTTCTTTCTTTTTTTTTTTTTTTTAAAGATTGAAATCATGGCAGGTCCAGAAGCTGATGCCCAATTCCAGTTCACTGGTATCAAAAAATATTTCAACTCTTATACTCTCACAGGTAGAATGAATGTAAGTATTAAAGATACCTTTAAGCATTTATATTTTAGAATTATATAAGTGTGACAGTATATCCTCTTTACTTCTTCCGTTCTTTTTCAGTGTGTAATAGCCACATATGGAAGCATTGCTTTGCTGGTTTTATACTTCAAGTTAAGGTCCAAAAAAACTCCAGCTGTGAAAGCAACATGAAAAGTAAGGAGTTGACATTTAAAAGTTTATAACTTAGCCGTTTTGATGTTACAGTATTTTTCCCTGGCTATAACAGTAAATCATTGTCATGATGCAAAATTTATTACATACAAGGAAAGAATAGAGAAAAATATTACTCATATCTCATTACCCTGACAATTTTAGTTGCCATTTTGGTTTAGCTCTTTTTTGTATATTTTATTTGGTTTCCATTGGCTATGACTACAGATTGAAGGAGGGTAGGTTTATAAATGTCTTATAACAGGTATGTTCTCTATAATTTGATGCATAAGTGCTGTGGGCATATGATTTATTTTACAGAAGAAATGTGTCTCCTGTTAGATTTTGTTTTAATATAAATAACATTACAATCAACACTTTTGAGCATGAAGTCTATATCTATGATTGTTTCTTAGGCTGAAGTTTGTTTCCCAAGGAGTTCTGGGGCACCCTGCTTTGTAAGAGTTGTCTCTCTTGCCCCAGCCAAAGCTGAATAATACCAGTTTGGGGTTTTTGTTAATTTGATGAGTAAAAATAATCTTTTTTTTTTATGAAGCTGTGCATTTTTTTGTATTTGCTTACCATTTGTATTTTTCTTAACATTCTTTTTCATGTGCTTTTCTCATTTAATAATTGGGACTTTTGTGAAGACCTTATTTCTCTCATATAAACTAATTATGTAATAATTATTAACTAGCCTTTTAAATCAGTTGTAAATATATGGGTTTTTTTTGCTAGTGTGCTAGTTTCAAGGTGTCCTTTAAATCATTTTTTATTTTTCAAGTAAAGTTGACATATATTAGTTTCAGGCATACACCCCAGGGATTGGACATTATATAACTTACTAAGTGCTCATCCTAGGAATCTCATACCTATATGACACTATACATATTGATTAGAATATACTCCCTATGCAGTACTCTGCATCCCCGTGACTATTCTGTAACAACCAGTTTGTACCTCTAATCCCTTTACCTTTTTCATCCCCCTCCCATCTGGCAAACACCAAAATGTTCTCCATATCTATGATTCTGTTTCGGTCCTGCTTTTTTATTTTGTTTTTTTAGATTCAGTCATTGATATGTATTTATTGCCATTTTAGTGTTCATATTTTTTGTTTTTATTGTTCATATTTTTTTTCTTTTTTAAAATTTCTTACAGAGGACTCTTTAACATATTATATAATACTGATTCTGGTTTGGTGGTGAGGAACTATTTGAGCTTTTTCTTGCTGGAAAGCTCTTTATATGTCCTTTAATTCTAAATGAGAGCTTTGCTAGGTAGAGTAATCTTGGTTGTAGGTTCTTGCTTTTCATCAATTTGAATATTTCTTTTTGTTTTTTGGGGTTTTTGTGTGGGGGGGGGTTTTGTTGTTGTTGTTGTTAATCCTCACCCGAGGATATTTCTCCATTGGTTTTTAGGGAGAATGGAAGAGAGAGGGAAAGACAGAGAGAAACATCGATGTTAGAGAAACACATCGATTGGTTGCCTCCGACCAGGGCCAGGGCCCTAGGAGCCTGCACCCAAGGTACGTGCTCTTGACCAGGATCGAACCTGGGACCCTTTGGTCCGCAGGCTGACGCTCTATTCACTGAGCCAAACTGGCTAGGGCTGAATATTTCTTGCCAATCCCTTCAAACCTGCAAAGTTTCTGTTGAGAAATCAGCTGAGCTCCCTTGTAGGTAACTACTTTTCTCTTGCTACTTTTAAGATTTCTCTGTCTTTAACCTTTTGTATTTTAATTATGATGTGTCTTGGTGTGGGCCTCTTTGGGTTCATCTTGTTTGGGACTCTCTGCACTTCCTTGACTTGTATGTGTATTTCCTTCACCCGGTTAGGGAAGTTTTCTGTCATTATTTTTTCAAATAGGTTTTCAATCTCTCTTGTTCTCTTTCTTCCTGTGGCACCCCAATGATGTGAATGTTGGTACACTTGAAGTTGTCCCAGAGGCTCCTTATAATGTCATTTTTTTGGATTCTACTTTATTTTTGCTGTTCTGATTGCGTGTTTTTTTTCTTCCTTATATTCCAAATCACTGATTTAATTCTTGGCTTCATCTGCTCTACTGGAACTACTTGTAAATTACTCATTTCAGTTCATTTATCCTTCATTTCTGACTGGTACTTTTTTAAAAATATATTTTTTATTGACTTAAGAGAGGAAGGGAGAGGAAGACAGAGATAGAAACATCAGTGATGAGAATCATTGATCAGCTGCCTCCTGCATGCCCCACACTGGGGATCAAGCTCACAACCCCAGCATGTGCCCTGACTGGGAATCGAACCATGACCTCCTGGTTCATAGGTTGACACTCAACCACTGAGCCATGCCGGCCAGGCTCTTGACTGGTTCTTTTTAATGGTTTCCATGCCCTTTTTAATGCTGTTGAAGTTCTAAGTTCATTGAACATTGTTATAACCAGTATTTTGAACTCTGCATCTAATAGATTGTTTGTCTCCATTTTGTTTAGTTATTTTTCTGGAGTTTTGTTGTTTTCTTTCATTTGGGACACATTTGTCTTCTGATATTGGCAGCTTCTTTGTATTTCTATGAATTAGGTAGAGCTGTTTCATACAGAGGCCTTATGTGCTAGGTGCCACAATCTCCCCAATCACAAAAGCTGGGTACTCCAGGTGCACCCCCATGTGGACTATGTTCACCTTCCTGTTGTAGTTGAGCCTTCATTGCTGTTGGCACATCAATGGGAGGGACTCTGCAGCCCAATCGTCTGCAAGGACTGGCTGCAACTACCAACCACCGTGGAGGATCAGCTATGCTGGGACCTGCCCCACAGAGCAGGACTTACTTCAGTGGGGCTCTAGTTCCCACTGAGTCTGCCTCTTTGTGTGTTTTTTTTTTTTTAATATATATTTTTATTGACTTCAGAGGGAAAGGGAGAGAGAGAAACATCAATGGTGAGAGAGAATCATTGATCAGCTGCCTCCTGCATGCTCCCTATTGGGGATTGAGCCCGCATGTGCCCTTGACCGGAATCGAACTTGGGACCCTTCAGTCCACAGGCCAACACTCTATCCACTGAGCCAAAACAAATAGGCCTGAGTCTGCCTCTTGAGTGTGTTGCTTGTGAAAGTGGTTGGGTGGTGCTTCATCATGGTCTGAAGCTGTCCATTGGATGTGCTAAGTCTGGGGTCTTCAGAGAGATGCAGGCCAAGGTCAGTCACTGCCTGTGTTCTGACTGCCACCTGTTTCCTGCCTGGGGCCACCTGGCATGAGTTGCAAAGCAATCTGCCAATGGCTATTTGTGTTGGTCTTGGAGGTGCCCAGGTGAGACCAACCTGCAAACCAGGGCTGGCTACTAGTAGTGCCGGGCTTAAGGCCACTTAGAGGTACAGGGAACACTGAGGGCAGATGCTGCTCATTTGAGATTTTTTAGCAAAATTTGAAACATGAGCTAAGACATGCCATTCATAGGGAAAAGACCCTGGAAACAGCTTTGGTGGGCCTTGTAGTTGGGTAGGGCACGTCTTGGGGAATCACCAGGGCAAGGCAAACAGTGTGAACCAGGTTGATGGAGACTCAGATTTGGTCCCTGTCTGCTGACTTGGTTGGGGGAGGGCTCAGAAAAGGAACTTTCGTCTGACAGAAAGTTGCCTCCCAGCTCTCACCTTGATCCCAACAATTCATTTCCTCCCCTTTTGTCCCTGGCGTCTTTCAAGCTGCTCTCCTAGTACTGGAGTTCCGAGGGAGGGAGTCAAGAGTAAATCCATGTGCAGGCCCTTTAAGAGCAACTGCTTGCCCTAGCTTGTTCATTCAATGGTTAGAGCGTTGGCTAGTGGACTATAGGGTGGCAGGTTTGATTCTGGTCAAGGGCATGTACCTTGGTTGTAGGCTCCATCCCTGGGCCTGATTGGGGCGCATGGGGAAAGCAACCAATCAATGTCTGTCTGTCTCTCTCTCACATTGATGTTTCTCTCTACTCCTCCCTTCCACTCTCTAAAAATCAGTGGAAAAAAATATCAAGTGACGATTAAAAAAAGAGAAACTGCTCTTAATTCCTTAGTTGTAAGACTTTCATTTAGCTAGTTTTCAGATGGTTGTTCTGTAGTTTAGTTGTAATTTTGATGTGGTTGGTTTCAAGTTTTTATATAAGCAGTTCTATCTTTTCCTTAAATCCCCTTATACTTCATTTGCTCCCAACCGCCTTTTCTATGCTTGAGTGAATAAATATTTGTGTTGGCAGTAAATGTGCAAAAAACCCAAAATCCAGATCTTTATCCAATGTAGCTTCCCACCGATTCCCTCTGTTCTTAAGAGCTTTTCCAATCCTTAGGAGACTGAATATCCCAGAATGCAAATGTAGTATTTTACTCAATTTTCCAGATTAGGAACCTCCTAACTCTGGGAGGGTAGTTGTAGCCCCATTATACAAATAGAGAAGTTGTCTCATATATTAAATAACAGATACATAATAGATAACATACCTGTTTTCTACTGTTTAAAATGTTACTTTATATACTTGACTTTGCCAATAGCATACTTTTAGGGTCATACTGAATAGTTGGCAGCTCTTTTGTTAAAAGTGGAGTGTTTGGTTAAATTGTATTAAGCTGAGATAAACCTTAATTTTGGGAGTTAAGACTCCTTTGAGAGTTTGATGTCAATTTGCATTCAATTTCAAGGGGTTCATGGATAGTCCTATACTGATAATTTGCTGAATGTCTTAAAAAGTAGAAATGAACATGATTGTGTCTAAACTATTTTTGCTTTGTTTATAGGATTATAAACTGTACCTCATCTGTTAATTTAGCATGCCTGGAGAAGCTAATGTCAACTCATCATGTGATACTCAATTTGTACAATAAATTATGAACCTGGAAAAGCTGGTTGTCTTTATTTACAAGATATCAAAAATATAAAAACTGTACAAAATGCAAAAAAGGCAAAAACTGGCAGTGACTTGGTCTGAATTTTAGTTTCCCAAAGCAAGGCTCAGTACTGGAGGTAAGCAACTGAAATGTCTGTCTGACTTCAAGTGTACAAGGTTGTGTATAGCCATTTTAGCTGAAGTAGAACATGGAAGCTAAATTTCTTCACCTAATTTCTAGAGTGGGTACACTCGGCATCTAACAGGTGTAAATTCAGATGTCAGTGGGTAGCTATACTTCATCTTAGAAATGAATTGTAGTTCACCCTACCCAGTTACATACATTCCACTAGTCATAGGCTACGCAAAAACATTAGATCATTTAACATAGTACTTGAGTGCCATACAGTAACTACATTTTTACAGCAGAAACAACATGCTCATAGGATTCTTCAGCTAAAATTCAAGATGGTATTATATTACTCAATTTGAATCTTGAAGCAGGATGAATTGTTGAAATCAATTGGGAGTTTTTCTAAACATAATAAATTAAGATAGCGTTTGAACAGAAAATGCATAGTTTCCACACATTCCAAAGCACCATAAATGTCCCCTCCACAAACATAATACCTCTTATTCAACTAACGGAAATTAGTTAAATGCAGTTGCTATAGAAACGTGGAACTCTCCTGTTCAGATTTTCCAAGCAGCATACTTCCAGATCCATATAGACAAAACATTCTTTGTAGCTTAAATATTAATCACTGAGGTATTTGCTTTTAGTCTCCCTTTTCAAACAGTAGCTTCCAAAGGTCTTTAATACCGATGGTTTATTGCGGACTATAAGCTCCTGCAGCTAGAACCAAGTTTCTTCGAGTAAAATGGAGATGTACAACTGGTGTTGATTTGGTCATATATGTTCCCAACAGTAATTCCTGTGAATTCTCAGGTAAAGTTATGTGCCCAGTGGCTGTAGTAAAGTCATCAGTCTCTAAATCCTCAAATGCTTTGACAGCATCCCATAACCGGACTGTATTATCCATTGAACCTAAGGGAAAGTCAAAGGAAACCATTTAGTAGCAGCTACCATATTTAGCTTCTGACATTTTGCCAAGTACTTTTTATGTATTTACTGTATTTTTCTGGTGGAAAATCTAAACCTGATTATCAACTCTAGTCCTTCTAAAGGAGCATTTCAAGCAGTAGTTTAATGTGAGAGGTCAATAGACGTGTAGAGCATTACTCTGGAATCATGGCTAAGGAGAAGCAAAGCCTAAAACAGCAGGACTTAATTTTGCAATTGTCAACCCTCATTGTTTCCTGTTAACACACCATTTAGCCTTTACCACAAAACCATTTCTAGTCATTTACCTGATGCCAAAATTTCACCATCTCTACTAAACCTAAGTGAACAGACTGTATCGGTGTGGCCTTTTAATTCTCCAACCATCAATCCATGTCCAATATCCCAAAGGAGTACTCTGCCATCTGTTGCTCCTGTAGCCAGGAATCTCCCATTGGGAGAAAATGTCAAGGAATGAATTGGTCCCTAGAAAAGAAGTTCGTGGGAAGAATCAATAGAAGGGCTAAAAATATTTAAGAAAATAAGACAAAGTTAGAATTTTTAGTGTAGTGGTATGAATAGTATCTTTAGAATATATGTGTCATTGGTTTGTTTTTAAAATATTTTTCTCAAAAGCAACCTTGTGTGCTGGAATAATGAGGTGTATGTAAAAATACCTTGTGTCCAGTGAAGATCCTTACACAGTTCCCATTCAAGACATCCCAGAGCCGCACAGTTCTGTCTGCAGAGCCCGTAGCAACATAATTAGAATTTGGGTGGAATCTGGTACAATTTACATCAGCAAGATGGCCAGCAAATATCCTTAAAGGCTGATAGTGGTCTGTGGCCCAGAGCCTTTTTAAAAATTTATTAAAAGCAAAATATGATAATTAGTAGTTAACTACAAAATGCCACAATTATCCAAAGTAAATACCCATGTGAAATATTAGTTCCAAATGAGTCCCTCTCACCTGAAGGAAAGAAGAAGGAATGATTTGAGACTAAATAGCATTCTTAAGAAAAATGAAGTTGATCTGGTACAAACATTTTATAATTCTTGAGCTCTCCTCTTCCTGCTCCCCCTCCACCCTTCTATCCCATCCAACTCCTAGTCTAACCCATAGGAAAGTTTTAGCCACCACATAGTTTCTAACCTGAGCTACTTCATCCTGAACTTTTCAGGAGATGACAGGGAAACAGGTGCTACAGTAGTAGTGAAAGACAAGGTTAAACAGCTAATTTTAAAAAAATGAAAAAATATATTTTAAAGAAAAACACCTAAAAAAAAAAGGTTGTAAACAGTTGATGAGAGGCAGGGAAGGTGTGTTAATAAGCTAACTTGAGGAAGAAAAAGGACTTAAAACTCTTCATGTAGATATAATTATAGACATAGTAATACCTTCCCAAATTCACTTTCAAATAAGAAGTTATAAATGCTGTTATTCTCAAAAAGTTGATCCTGGCCCGGCTGGTGTGGCGCGGTGGTTGAGCATCGACCTAGGAACCAGGAGGTCAGGGTTCGATTCCTGGTCAGGGCACATGCCCGGGTTGTGGGCTGGATCCCGGGTGGGGGCGTGCAGGAGGCAGGCAGCCCATCCATGATTCTCTCTCATCCTTGATGTTTCTCTCTCTCTCTCCCTCTCCCTTCCTCTCTGAAATCAATAAACAAAAAAATAAAAATAAAAAAAGTTGATCCTGAATAATAGAAGTGAAAGTGAGTTTGGCTGGAGTTTTTAATTCCCAACAAGAAACCATTCTGTTCTTGAATAAACCCAGTTATAAGACGATAATGTACTTACCGAGCTACTCGGTCATGGCCCCCTGATACAAAATAATATCCATATGGAGAAAACTGTGTGTCCCAAACTGGATAGTTGTGTCCTTTATATCCCACCAAGCAAGTAAATGTTTGAAGACTCCACAATCTAACAGTTCCATCCTCTGAAGAGGAAAGCAGGTAGTTCCTGAGAGAAGAAAATATATTTGATTCCCAGAATAACTTTTAGTTACCTGTCCAGTTTCTATACATTTTAATATCTATATCTACATTTGCATATATAAAAGGCTAATATGCAAAGTGTCCCCGCAGGAGTTCGACTGGAAGTTCTATTGCTCTCTATGATGTGTGCTGACCACCAGGGGACGGTGCGGAACAAAGGAAGGCCCCGGCCAGCAGCTGGGGAAGGGAGGCCCCAGCCGGCAGCCAGAAGGCCCCAATCGGCCCTGATCATCGATCGGCCAGGCCTAGGGACCCTACCCGTGCACGAATTTCGTGCACCGGGCCTCTATTATTAAATATGCTGACTTACTGCGTCTTACTTCTGATTTATACATGGTATTCACAGTAGATCTAAGTAGAAAGTACTAAACAAACTAATGTTAGCTGTGATATTCTACATCTGAGCACCTATGGAATGAGATTTTTTTAAAAAAAAAACTCAGTTTTTGATTTTAAAATGTAAATGCTATTTTCCTATCCTGTATGAGTTTTAAAAGGAATTATCTTTTTGACACACACAAAGGCAAATACAAAAACACTGTAGGCATGTGAGTAATAATCTACCTTTTTTAGGGATAAATACAAAAGCTGAACTATTCCAAGTATTATGGTTTTCGCTGAAATCAAGTTTCCCTCAAGTAAAAATGTATTATTCTGCTAAACCCTATCAAACAACAAAAACCTCATTCTCAAAGGCTCATAAAGATGAAAATCTTGATGAATTAAAAGCTAATATCTATCCAAGTAAGATACAGATGGTATGAATGCAACATACCCTTCCCCCAATTCTACAGAATGTCAGATCATGAAAAATAAGCAAATACCGATTTATGGGTTACAAATTTTCTTTTCAGTATTCTCTTAGTCTTTTTGATTGTACAAAGATATAAATCTTCAATTAATAGCTAATAAGCCTTTAATCTCAGGAATCATAAATTTAGAGATGATGGAAGACAGCATTAGCCACAAACCCAAAGTAGGAACAAGAAGCAATTCAAATTAAGGGTTATACTAAACCAGTGGTCGGCAAACTGTGGCTCACGAGCCACATGCGGCTCTTTGGCCCCTTGAGTGTGGCTCTTCCACAAAATACCACGTGCAGGCGCGCACGTACAGTGCGATTGAAACTTCGTGGCCCATGCACAGAAGTCGGTTTTCGGCTCTCAAAAGAAATTTCAGTCATACTGTTGATATTTGGTTCTGTTGACTAATGAGTTTGCCGATCACTATACTAAACTAAAACTAATTTTTAAAACCAGCAAACCCTGAAGTCTATAAATTTGGGTATACATTAAGTTGCTATCTTTTATAATCAAGATGAATTACCAAATGGCAAAATCTAAAAGATAATGATTGACAGGCAACCAGAAGATTTTTCTAACAGAAAATTTCCTAACATTTGTATGTTTCCAGTAAACTTTTATATAAATTCAATATAATACAGCAGTACTTAATTTTTACTGTTTATACTTTACCTATCTGGACTAAAGCTGGCTCCATAGACAGGCCCACTGTGACCATACAAAATCTTTAATTCACTTGCTGTTTTCTCATCCATGATTCTTTCTAAGACATCATCTGATTCTTTGTCTATGAGGCTAAGATCTGAAATGGTCCAGAAATACTGATTTTTAAAAGAACATTCATTAAAACATTTTAAGGCAATCACTTCACAGTTCAGAAGAACATTTGAACAGTTCTTCTGGCATACCACCCACTGTGCTAATGCCTCTAAATTAGGTGATACTATTCCAGTGTATAGCAGAGGAAACTGAAGTTCAGAACAGTTAATAATTTGCCCGAGTGCACACAGCTAGATACTCAATGTTGGACCTAGGACTGAAACTCAAGTTATCCACTATATCACAATGTTTCTCAAAAATGAAAACTATGGAAAAATTATTAAAAATGTATTACCTTGTTTAATAGGATAGCAAGGAAGAAACTCTTTAAAATGGAAGTCCTGATTTTTTAATTCACAAATAATCATAAAATGTTGGTTTTTTAACCTTAAGTTTTCTAGCACATTCCCCTCGTTCTACAAAGGAAAAAACTGAGGCCCAGAGAAATTAAACCAGTCTAGTACTCCAGTCTCCTGATTGCCACTCCAATGCACTTATCACTATTGGGGATGTTAGCATTTTGAGTTAATGTAAAATCAAGTGAAAGTCAGCTGAGATCACCATCTCTGGTATATATTCCATGGGAATCAAGACTGGAGTAAACTAACGAAGAGTTCACAACCTGACAGGTCATCTCAGTTACCTGCTGCTTGTTTGACACTACGAAGCTTTTTGGGAGTCACAGACCACACTCTGACAGTTGAATCTGCAAAACCTCCAGCAATCAAACTAGAATCATCAGTGACATCCACTGCAGTAAGGCCCTGCCAAGGGGAAAAAAGGCTTTATATTAAACAATACTGTTTTAGGGAGAAGAAAATTACAATCACATCTTAGAGAATAAGTAGTGATAGCTATTGCCCTGGCCAGTGTGGCAGTTGGTTGTGCATCATCCTGTACACTGAAAGGTTACTATTTCGATTCCTGGTCAGGTTTCTGCCCCGGTTTCCGGCTCAATCCCCAGTAAGGGGACTGCAGAAGGCATCCAGTCAATGTTTCATTCTCACATTGATGTTTCTCTCTCTCCCTAAAAATCAATTTTAAAATCTTTTAAAAATAATAATAGCTATTTTTGTCATATAAAAGATCATTTGATATTTCATTCTCATATGAAACCAACTGTTTGAAATCACTTACTTTTAGAGCATGCCATCATTTACCCCTTTTAGCCCTCCTAATTGGGTGTATGATATGAAGCAAATGTTAATCATTTTTGCACTTTACTAAATATATCCTCAGCAGCCTACTATAAAGAATCTCTATAGAGACATATGAAATTCTTAATAAAAAACACTAAGTTTACATAAGTACTTAAATCAAATTCAATAGAGATGAACTAGTTCCCTCTTCCTGAAAGACTAGCAGAAGAATTCTGATCAGTGAAACCAGGGGCACATGTACGCAGGATTCTCGTATCTACAAGTTGCTGAAGTTCTTTTAAACATTGCCTTCTATCTATTCCTAGCAATGTCCAACTCTCCTTTTTTTAAAAAAATATATTTTATTAATTTTTTACAGAGAGAAAGGGAGAGGGATAGAAAGTTAGAAACATCAATGAGAGAGAAACATCTATCAGCTTCCTCCTGCACACCCCCTACTGGGGATGTGCCCGCAACCAAGGTACATGCTCTTGACCGGAATCGAACCTGGGACCCCTCAGTCCGCAGTCCGATGCTCTATCCACTGAGCCAAACCAGTCAGGGCCAACTCTCCTTTCTTAATAGGTGTCTTTAAACTGTATTTATATCAATAATTTAAATAAAACTCCATTTTAATGAACACATTTCATTTAATAGTGTATTACCATTTTTACATGATTTTCCAGGAAGAAATTGCCCTATTATTTTACCAACCTGGTAAGCATTGAGGAATGTATAGAAACAAATGGAAGGTAAACAGTCTGGCCCAAGGCGCACCCGTTTGGTGGTTTCTTTCATATTCATTATCTTATCCAACTTATCTGAATCTTTCAACTCAGGAAGTGGGATTCTATGAAAGAAAAACAGATTGAAAATTACTCTATTAAGAAACTAGAACCCTGTAAAGCATATCAACTTATACTTTCATACATGTTCCTGAGGTTTTTTCCTCACCTGTTTTGAGGTGGAGCATTGGGATCCTGTTTTTTGCTTTTGGATCCAATACTATCCTTTTTAGGTTTCTTCTTTTTAGGTTTTCCTTCTTCATTTTCTCCTTCTTCATCCTCATCATCCAAAGGCACTTCAATTTCTGGCTCTTTTAATAAACCAAAAAATACCTACAAACAAAAGAGCCAACATTTTTAAAATTATTTTTTTGTTCATTAATACATCCTTTTCATATCTTGACAGGATGAATCACAACTACAAATATAGTAATTTATACCCTGAAGCAGATTCTATACTTATAACCCAATAGCCAATTTCCCAAACTTCTTCCTTACTAACAGAACCCTGATTTTGTTGGAGCAGCAATATGATCAGTTAAATAATTTCTGTTCCTGGGCTCCCATGCAGCTAGGAATGGCCATATAATGTCATTCTGGCCAACAAATATGCACACAAATATGCAAGGTAGAGTTTTAGAAAAAAATACTATTTTCCTGATAAAAAAGGGAGAGATTCAGCAGGATTATGCCTTTTGTCCTCCCCCTCTGCCTTCCTGGAATGCAGCTACAAGGCTGGAGCTCCAATAGCCATCTGTGAGCACAAAGAAGAGAGTTACATTTTAAAGATGGTGAAGCAGAAACTAGGAGCCAGGGTCCTTAATGGCGCTATGGAGCCCTCATGCCAGCCCAGGAGGGCTTTCCTCTGTAATATCAATTTATGTGAGAGAAAAACCCTTAATTGTTTCAGCCTCTACAGTCAGGGTTCTGTTAAATGCAACCATTCCCCAATTCTCACAAAACTTAGTATATAGTGTAAAATAAATCCCAAACTAGCTGTAAGAAAAATGTATAGATGGAAATAACTACAATTTTTCATAATCTGTATTATATAGTTCTTAGGTTTATTCCCATACCTTTGATTTGTTTGCCTCTCGTTTAGCCTCTCCTGCCAAACTTCCCACCATCGCATCTATCTGTTGCTTACTACGCGGCATCCCATCAAAGATGTCAATGTAGAGGTGCTCCTGAACTATGTTCCATATCTGATTGTTCTGTTTCTCCTGAAGATGTCTCTTCAAGAGTTGGTACGAGTCACGGGAAATACGCAGAACAAATTTACTTGTTCGAAAATCCAACATGGTCTCATTCCCTTTCATGTGTTCCTTTTTGGTAAGACTAGATAATACTCGTAGGTCATCTTGGTAATAACATTCCTGATCTCCATGGAACCTGTTTCAGTGATTTTAAAAAGTCATTTTTCAATGTAATTATTAAGGGATCTGCCTCTCCCCCATATATTTATAAACATACCAGAATATATTCAACGTGTCTGAATAATCCTGGACTAAGCTGTAGGATCAGAAGTGACTTATTTCAAAATTACATTTCAGTTTCTGAATTCATCCTAAAAATTACTACTTTAACTCTCTAATGAAATGTATCATACTGTAAACATTTTAAGAGAATTTGAAATAAATAACAAGTAAATGAAAGATAAGATATCCACCATTGGTAGATAAGTCTCTTCTGAATGCCACCATTGGTAGACATTTAAAAATGTTAGAATCTTTGCTTTACTAAATTTTATTAAATTTTATGTTCTCTTAAAAACCCACTTTAAAAATTTCTTTATGAAAAATTTCAAACATATACAGAAGTAGAAATTATAATATAATGAATTCAATGTACCTATCATCCAGCCTCTCAAAAATAATCAATGAATAGCTTTCTCATAAAACCCACCATTTTTAATGATTTCTTATATTCTTAATATCAGACATATTTGTTAAACATCAGTATACTTTAATAATATGACTAAAGAACAAACGATGTCAAAGAATGAGCACTTCCATTTACTCACCATTACCAAAGGCAATTAAATAAAGGTTATAGCCTTGGTAACAATTAGTAAATTTAAATGTATTTTTGTTTATACAAATCTTAATTTTCCTAATAAAGTAAAATGAAAGAACATATATTTGGCATTCACTAAGCAGCAAGCAATGCAAACACATTTAGAAAACAATGATTAAACATAAGGTATCATGACCCTAGCTCTGATAGGCACATATTCAAAAAATTCCTAAACTGTTACCTGTGTTACCCTATTATGACTCATCAAGACATGAACTAAGGGTTCTAAGATTTGAATGAAATTAGAAATCGCAGCCTCTTAGTGGTTGTATCAGTCACTGTTCATAACCTCATCTGAGCATTGGATCCAGGGAAGGGCTGAGATTGTTGTAACAAGGAGACAGGGAGTACCCTATGATATTCCAGCTTCCTATGTGAGATTGCTATACCATGAGAAAGGAAGAGGTTTATTGATGACAATACTGTAAGAAAAATGAGCTTAGGGTAGAAGTCCTATCACCATCAGCCTTACTTAATTGTTTTTCCAAAAAAAACTGAACTACGAACAGTTGCTTTATGTCTTCTACTAGCATCGTGGAATAATGAAAGAATATAATGGCATAGAAGCCAAGAGTCCCAAGTTTTATTATTTCTCTATTACCACTACCTGTGTTATCTAACAAGTCCTGGCTTGTAGTTCTATTGCTTGTACTGAAGAGCTCTCATTCAAACTTTTGAGAATTGCCTCCTTTTTTTTTTCTTTTTCTAAATGAAACCTTTAGAAGATTTCAGTCAGGCTGCAGGATTCTCATATCACTGCCTCCTTTCTTAAACACTTCTTTTCTTTGGATTCTATAACTCAACACTCTCCTGGTTTTCTTCCTACTTTTCTGGCCTCTCCTTTTATCTCTCCTCCTTGGCCATCTCTTCTACTTCTTTTATAGTTCTTCTACTCCCAATGTCAGAGATCCTCAAGGCTCAGACCTAGCCCTCTCACTGACTTATTTCATACATCTCCCAGACAATCTCATCCATATCCATCAATATTACACAAATTCCAATTTATGATTCTAGTCCCTACCTCTCCTCTAAGCTCTAAAGGCTTATATATCATCCACCCATCAACTTGACATCTCTTAAAAAGTCAAAGGCATAGTCCAATCTGAACTCAAGACTTTTCCACAACCTGACAAACCCTTGCAGCGTATTCTCTATTTCAGTAAAGGGAACGCCTATCTGGCTGGGGGAGCCAGAAACCTAGGGGTTATCAATAATACCTTCATTTCCTTCACCTCCATAACCAATCCATCACCAAGTGCCTCACCATATGTCCCTTTCACCAATACGACTATACCCTAGCCCAGTGTTTCTCCACAAGTGTGCTACTGGCACTTGGGACAGAACAATTCTCTGCTAAGTGGGACTACCTGCACATTTTAGAACATTCGGTATCCCTAAGTCACCTGCTCCTCCCCCCCTAGTCACTATGACCACCCAAAACACCTCCACACATTTTCCCAGTTGAAAAACACTACAATAACCTCCAAAACTGGTCAATCTATAGACACTCTGTACCACTACCATCTGTTTTCCCCAATGCATAAAGGTCCTTTCAAAATGCAAATCTAATAATGACATGATCCTTCAATGACTTCTTTAGCAGAGATGCCTCACTGTCTCCAAATAGCCATTTTTCTTTCTCCCTCCACAATAGAACTCCTGAATAGAACACATGTTGACTGAGCATAGTGACACCTAGGTAAACAGCAAGCACATTTCCTACCTCTCTTGTAGATAGGTGTGACTGTTGAACTAATGACATAAAAAAAGGAAGAAATGCGATTGCTTAGAACCATCTTGTGCCACAGGTGGAAGCTGCATGACAGGGATGGTAGAGCAACAAGACTTGAGAATGCCCTGATCCTTGCTAATGAAGGACTCTATGCCAGCCCTAGACTGCCTAACTTCATAAAAGAAAGAAATAAGCTTTTATCATATTTAAGCCTCTATTTTGTTTGGGTTTTCAGTCAACTCTCAATCTAATCTAATCCTAACATAGCTTCCTGTTCAAGTTTTCAGTGAATCTCAGCCAAATCAACTTCTATACCAGTGATGGGCAACCTTTTGAGCTTGGTGTGTCAAACTTCGCCAAAAAACTGAGCATAACTCGGGTAGTGTGTCACTTTGAGGAAAAAACATTATTTCGCGATATTTATAGTTTAAATAACATAAATGTTTTATCCTCGGCATGCGGCCGCCTCAGCGGCCGCGTGTCATCAGAAATGTCACTGACACGCGTGTCAGAGGTTCGCCATCACTGTTCTATACAATACAATCCCCTACTGCTCTTAGAATAAACGAAGATCTTCAACCTGGCCCAAGAACCTGCCTATTCCAGCCCATCACCAACTGTCCAGTTTCATGTTGTACCACTCACCACTCCATACTCCTCTCTAGCCACACTGCCCTTCTTTCATCTGTGTACCTACGATGACATCCACTGCCACAGAGCTTAGCTTTCACACATGCTTTTCTCTTCTCTTCATCTGGTTAACTCCTATCCAATCTTCACTCTTACCTCTGGGAGCATCACTTCCTCTGGGAGCCTTCCATGACTTTCCTAACTAGATCAAACCTCCCTATTTTAGGTTGTCATAGCACCAGGTATCTCTCCTTCATAAAGTACTTTTTGAATTGCAATCTAACATTTACCAGGATGTAGTCACAGATGAGTATATATATTACATATATATGTACACATACACACACACACACACACACACACACACACACACGGTATATATATATAATATATATTAAAAATCACATACTTCTCAAAGAATGATTTTGCTTCATTCTCATGTTGATTGTAGACTAGTTCCAAGTACATGTGCACAAACAGAGGATAAAAGAGTTGGGATAACTCTGCCCGATGGCAGTCCAAGGAACATTCAATGAAGTGTTTCAGTCCACTATAGTATTCTTCATACATTGTGGGGTCTCCTTGTTGGTTGTAAGCTGACAGCACAGCACTGACATCTGGCTGGTCTTCCACAGCTACACTTCCAACTGTTTAAAAAAAAACACATGAAAAACAGCTTTCAAGAAAATAACCTAATATATACCAAATGACTAGGACTATTTGGCTAAGGTCCAGAGGTGACTAATGTTTGTCTCTCTCCTCTCAAACTCTTTCCCCCAACAAAATCACATAATCTTTTAATGGGATTTTTACTTTGTTTCAGTCACTTACCCAAAAATCCTTCACCTTGTTCATATCTTAAAACAAAATTTTCTTTTCTGTTTTTTTTTAAAGAATATATTTATTAACCCTTTGCACTCGCTTGCTTTTTTCTCGATTCCTTTATTCTAATGCTAACCGTGTCGAGTCACACTCGACATCCGAGTGCAAAAGGTTAAAGCTGGGGACAGTGAAGGAAGGGCTTACGACAGAAGAAGCAACAGGAGAGAGCCTAGGCCAGGCTTCTTTGGCTTACTGAAGAGTGAAAGAAAAGGGGGCCTTGGGGACAGGTTCAGGGGGTTAGCCCTGGATGAGCTGCCACTGCCCATTGCTCCCCTGGTTGCAAGTCTCATGAGGACCCTTAGGAGAATTTAGGAGATGCATGCCTGTGGGGGAAGAAGAGGGGAAGGGAAAAGGGAAAGGCATGGGTATGGTCTTAGAAGAGTGTACCAAAACAAAATTTTCAGTACTCTCTAACTTCCTTTGTAACATCCTATCCTGTGTTAGCTTCATATGTATACATCTCTCACTCCTGTAAGCATTTTAAGGGTGGGAAGAGCATGCCTTATTTATATTTCCAAAAGATATACCTAAAACAATTTCCAGAACCACCACTTCAAGGCAGAAAACATGAGTATTTATTTATAATACTAGAGGCCTGGTGCACGAAATTCATATATGGGGGGGGGGTCCCTCAGCCCGGCCTGCACCCTCTCCAATCCGGGACCCCTCGGGATATCCGACTGCCTCTCGCAATCCGGGACCGCCGGCTCCTAACCACTCGCCTGCCTGCGTGATTGCCCCTAACTGCTCCCCTGCTGGCCTGATCGCCCCTAACCACCTCTGTCTTGCCCCTCACCGGGACCCAGGATTCCCTCCTTCGGCCAGTCACAGGCACCCAGGACCCGGGCTGGCTTCACCCGGGCTGGCCGCAGCCGCAGAGGACCGTGGGCAGGCGGCTTTGCCCGGGCTGCAGCCACAGCTGCAGCTGCAGCTGCAGGTGCCTGGGACCGCGGGGCAGGCGGCTTGTCCCTCTCCTGGGCCGCAGCCTGGCTTGTCCCCATTCCTCTCTCCCCAGTGTTTACTGTCTGAGCCTTTATGCATGACTGCGTGAGGGCAGGAGGACCATTTGCATATTAGCTCTTTATTATTTAGGATAGCAATACCAAGTAATGATACATTCATCAACTGAATTAGAGTTTGTTGGAAATTTTTAAGTTGCAATTAAAGTACTGTTATGCTGTTTACTGCACAAATGATATAGATTCTTTTGGTTACTCTAATGGCCTTTTCTTTTCCTCCATACTGATTGGTTTCTGAGTAATGATCTAAAATATAGGTCAAGTTTCTGAAGAGATGAGAGATTGTAACAAAATGACCAACAACATAATTCACCCATCTGATAGTTAATTCACAAAATTTAGCATTCAGAAAAAATTCCTCTCATTCATATTTTTGCACATTTTTATTTATGGATTACAATGCTATGTATTCGTACTTCACTTCTGGCAATGCTGCAAAGATTAGGTCTCACAAATAGAGATTAATTTGGCTAGAAGCTCTGCAATGGATAATTTAATTCAACAAACATTTATTATTGGCTCCGGATCACTTTTGAGACCTTACATTGCATGCATATGAGGTTTACTGCAAGAACTTTGTAAAAGCAGTCGCTGGGAAAAGGAAGGGGGCCCTCGGGTGTCAGGAATGGATATCTAGGCATAAACTTTTCCATGCCAGTCATTTTACATATATTCTAGCTGAGCCTCCCAATCACCCACTTAATAGAGCGGGGCACTCAACCTTAGGAAGAATAACTGTATCAGCATCACACAAGTAAAGCAGCAGAGGCACAATCTGAACCCAGTCTGTCCAATGCCTATTCCTAAACGAATGGTTCTCAAACTTTCCCATACATCAATACCCCTTGGAAGCGTTTATTCAAAAAAAAAAATGCAGATTCCCAAATCCACTAAGTCTGAATCTGCATTCCCCAAAAGACTTCAAACTCGTGGTACTTAACCTCTATTTTGAAGAAACACTGGCTACACTGTGTTCCTTCGCTCCCTGACTGCGTAGTTCGGAGCAAGACCCTCGGCTTGACTCATCTCTGAGGCAGAGATAATGCATTCCTTTACCGTGGGACTGTGAGAATTAAGATACAGAACCTAAATACTTATGGGACCGAACGTGTGCTAGTCTAGAACTGTACCAAAATCGTCAGTGTTTATGCAGACCTGCCCAAGAGGACAGGGACCAAAAAACCTGAAGGTCCCCGCTCCCGGCGCCCACCTTCCCCACCCGTCCCCCGGCTCAGCAGCCCTCAGCCTCTGGGTGGAACTGACAGCTCCGAGAGGGTTTGACTGCGCAGCCGGCGCACTAGAGAAAGGGGCGGGCATGTGGCCCTAGAGGCGGGCCCAGGAAATTCAAAACAAGCCCGCAGAGGTGCAGGCCCGCCAACCTCGGCGTTCCCGGCGAGCTCCCCTCCGTGCCGGCGCTGCGTCCCCGGGACCCGGCGGCTCACCTTTCCCCGGAGCCGCAGGACATGTCGCTGAGCCCGAGACGGCGGCAGCGCCCGAAGCGCCGGTGCCCGGAGGGTCGGGGGCCGCAGGGCCGGGAGCCGAGGCGGTGACCCGGCTGAGAAGCGCGCTGGCCGCCTCAGCGCCCGCGCCGTCCGCCTCGCCCGGCGCGCTGCAGCCCGCCGCTGCCTCCTCCAGCAGCCGGGCCTCACGGCGCAGCGCCTCTTCGGCCTCGCGAAGGTTGCTCTGCCGGAGAAACTGCAGCACGGCCAGCAGAGTCTGTCGGTCGTGGGGAGCGCCGGCCTCCGGAGCAGCGGCGGGCACCGGGGCCGCCCCCGCCGGGGCAACGGCAGAGACAGCCACCGAAGGTTTGGGGGTCCCACCATCCCCGCCGGCTGACGACGCCGCCGCAGCGTTCCCGCCGCCACCATTGGGGCCGTTATTGGTGGTGCCGCCGCCACCCTCGCCAGCGCCGTCCCCCGCTTGAGGAGGTAGCAGCGTCGGCGGTCCCTCAGCCTCTAACTTGACCGCCACCTCCGTCTGCTCCTCCGCCAGCGCCGCCATCTTGCGGCTGAGCCACCTTGTGCCGTCAAGTGTGATTGAGTTTTCGCCACATGGAGGGCGGGGAGAAGCATTTTACGACACCTTCGGAGGGCAATTTACGGCAGTAGGAGGGGCGAGAAAGCGGTGGGGTAGAGGAATTCGAGCGAGAGCAACTTTCAAAAAGTGAGTGACAGAGAGGCAGGAAGTTGGAGGTGGCGACCGCCTATTGCATTTGCCTGAAAATAATTACCATTTATTGCAGCCAGCTATATTCAGGCATAGTAGTGGATGGTTTACATTAAATGACCTTTAATTGAACAATTTTGCAAGATACTATTATTCTCACTTTACATATAGCTCAACTGAGACCCTAAGAAGTTACATAACTTGCTAAAGTCACGCATGAAGAAAGTGAAAGTGTCAATTTTCGAATCCAGGTATTTAACGCAAAAGCATATACCATTTGCCAGAGGGAAGCTTCTGAGATACTGGTAAATGTTTTATATTTTTATCTGGGGGGTGGTTACTTTTTTTTCTTCTTCCCGTTTTTACTTCAGTAAAAATTAAGCTGCACACCTAAATAAGCTTTGTAAACTTGATAGCACATGATATATTTCAATAAAAAGTTTTAAGTATCTAAATGTAAGACTGTGGTTGTGAAATGTGTACCTTCTGTATTCGTGCTATGTTATTATTCAAATTGTAAAATTTCTACATTTTAATTGTAAATTTTAAAATAGTATATGCCATTTTGCAGTGTGCTTCTCTAGGTTATAAAACCCTGCTGCATATTTTATCTCACTTGAATCTCACAACTCTGTGGGATAGGTGCAAACAAGGAAAGTGAACCTGAGCCCTAGCTGGTTTGGCCCAATGGGTAAGAACATCGGCTTGCGGATTGAAGGGTCCCAGGTTCGATTCCGATCAGGGGCACATGCCTGGGCTATGGGCTCGATCCCCAGTAGGGGGCGTGCAGGAGTCGGCCAATCGATGATTCTTTCTCATCATTGATGTTTGTCTCTCTCCCTCCTCTCTGAAATCAATATATATATAAAGTGAACCTGAGACATTGGGAAGATTTAGCACAATTATTCAGGTTATTGGTTTTGAGGTCTTACTAGCTTCCTTTGACCCTGATTACCAGCTGAATCACCTAGCACAAGTTACTTACCTTACCCCAGTTGCCCAATTTCTAAAATAAAGACAATAATAGTACCTCAGAAAGTTGCGTGAGGATTAAATGAGATAATGTGTATATGATACCTAACACAATAAATAGCTAGCTATTTGGTTGTTGTTTTTTTTACTTTATCTTAAAAGGTTTTCTGTAAATGTTAAAATCCAATCATGATGTTGATGGTGATTTCAAGACTGAAATAGAAAACTAATCTAATTGGATATGCAAAGTAAGATTACGAAACATGGGGTGTGGGGTGGGAGGAATTAAGCAAGAATTGATTAGCATTTACTTAGCACTGACCAAGAGAAAAAGAACCTGAATCTGATGGTACATACTTATGTGATGGAGAGAATTCATCCTTTTCCTCAGAATCATTCAACTAATTTTTCTGATTCAGTATTCACTAGTTCAGTGGTCCGCAAACTGCGGCTCTCGAGCCACATGCGGCTCGCGAGCCGCGGTTTGCCGCTCTGTTGACTAATGAGTTTGCCGACCACTGCACTAGTTGATAATTGGTAATTGATTGAGTACTTAGATGATCGATGCCATGAATAATAAGCCCTGATGTGTTTTCTATTCCCTGGGAAGATGTTTTCCTCCATTGTGAATAGTAAATTAACATTCTGATGCATACATACATTAGTCTCTCAAATCAGGCCCTGGAAACTGGTTCCACCTGTACCATTTGAAGCCCAGACACTGGACTCACAGCTACCCACTTTCTGCAGGACCCACCTTTTACCTGACTCTGTCTTAGAGTCTGAGTTGAGACTTCAGCTGAGGTTACTTCGAGTAGAGTGGTTTTTCTGTTACACTGCAATAGAGGTAAGTGTATTGAATGCCTGCAAGGCCCACTATTAATTTTTTATTCTCTTTTCCCCTTCCTTTCTGACCTCCACTTCCATTCTACACTCTTCTTGGGATGCTTTAAGAGTGTCAATCTGGCCCTAGCTGTTTTGGCTCAGTGGATAGAGCATCAGCCTTCGGACTGAAAGGTCCCAAGTTCAATTCTGGTCAAAGGTACATGCCTGGGTTGCAGGCTTGATCCCCAGTAGGGGGCATAAAGGAAGCGGCCGATCAATGATTTTCTCTCATCATTGATGTTTCTATCTCTCTCTCCCTCTCCCTTTCTCTCTGAAATCAATAAAAATATATTTTTTTAAAAAAAGAGTGTCAATCTGTATTTTGTTTCTTCATAGAAGGGTTACTCTTTCTCTCTGGATGTTTCTCTTTCTCTTTGATGTTCTTTCATTTCACTCTAATGTATCTAGAATTAGATTTTTTTTTTCTATATATCCTGATTTGCCTTTTATGTACCCATTCAGTCTGAATTTTTTTTTTTTTTTTTTTATTTTTAGTTTGGGCATTTAGCCAGCCTTATATCTATAAATATATCCTCCCTCTATTTTTCCCTACTCTAGGATTCTTCAGGTGTAGGTATTATACTTACATTTCTATCCTCTAGGTCTGTTAAATTTAATATGCTCATGTTTACCTCTCCCTGATACCTTCTAGAAGAGTTTCATAACCTAATTTTTCCATGCAGTAAGTCATTCTTGGCCTAGATCCATATTGCTACGTAACCCATTTATTGAGCTATTTACTTCAACCATTGTATTTTTTTATAGCATTTTCAATTAGTTCTTCAAGATTTATTGTTTCTGGCACTCTCCCTCCAGGGAGCATGCCTGTGCCATTCCCTTCCCCTCTCCGTCCCCCACAGGCACATATCCCCTAACCTCTTAAGGGATTCCATGAGATTTGCAACTAGGGGAGCAATGGGCAGTGGCAGCTCATCCCAGACTAACCCCGTGAACTTGTTGTCTCCAAAGCCCCCTTTTCTCTGACTCCCCAGCGAGCCAGGGCAGCCCAGCCTAGGCTCTCCTTGTTTCACTGTCCTAAGTACATTTTTGCTGCAGCCCATAAATTCTTGCTTGCTTTTCTATACTTCATCTCTTGATTGAAATCTTTTCCCTCAAGAAGACAAGAACCAAGGTCTCCTCATCTCCCCAGTAACACTCTAACCACTTGCCACCTTCCAGGGCATGGCTTGGCTATTTGTAATTGCACTGAAGACTTAAAAAAAAAAAATTTAGAGCCCAGCTGCTGTGGCTCAGGGCTTGAGCATCGACCTATGAACCGGGAAGTCATGGTTTGATTCCTGGTCAGGGCACATGCCTGGATTGTGGACTCAATCCCCAGTGTGAGGCATGCAGGAGGCAGCTGATCACTGTATCTTAACTCTTATAGCCACCGAGCTGATCCTGTGGGTTGCTGAATTATAATTGCAATATAAGTGGTATTCACAGCCTGACCAGGTGCACTGAATGGGAATGAGAGACACTTAGGAATCAAAATGGGGTTTTGGGTGGATGCCAATGACTGAGTTCCCTGACTTACCAAATCCAAAATCCAATGAAATTCTTTTGCCATTAAAAACAACAAAAACGATTTATTGTTCCTGCTTCAAGTAATCCAGTTGGATAATTTTGTTCCCCCCTTCCTCACCCACCCCAGGGGGACATTTGACAATGTCTGGAGACACTTTTGGTTGCCACAACTTGGGGTGGTGCTACTGGCATCTAGCAGGTAGAAGCCTGTAGTGCTGCTAAACTTCCTGCAATGCACAGGACAGCCCTAACCCCACCACAACAAAGTATTATCAGTCCCAAAATGTCAATAGTGCCAAGGTTGAAAAATCCTGATGTAACCAATATGACCTCTCTCTCTCTCTCTCTCTCTCTCTCTCTCTCTCTCTCTCTCTCTCTCTCTCTCTCTGTTAATCCTCACCCAAAGATATTTTTCCATTGATTTTTAGAGAGAGTGGAAGGGATGGAGGGAGGTGAGGTGGGAGAGAAAGAAAGAGAGAGAAACCTAAGTGTGAGAGAGAGACACAATTGATTGCCTCCTGCACACACCCTGACCAGAGCTGGGATCGAACCTGCAACCCAGGTATGTGCCCTTGACCAGGAATCAAACCCTAGACCCTTTGATGCTCTAACCACCAACCAGGGCTCTTTTTTTTCTTTGAGGATATGTATTATCTTACTTAAATTACCTTTATATCTGATGTATTTTATCTGTTTCTCTAGTCTAGGTTGTTCACTTTCTTGCTTTAATGGGAGTTGCACCTCCTTCTACATCTCATTACTTTTCTCCACGAATTTGTATTTGTGGGTATCATTTACTTTGGCTGATACACGTATATACCCAGAGGGAGTGGCTAAAGCCCAGCATTGGGAAAAGGTGAGGGATGCCCCAAAGGGATTCATCACTCTCTGTTTGCTAACCCACAGGCACACGTGTGCACACACATATCCTCAGGCTTTCACCGTTTTTACAGATCTTGACGTTAGAGCTGCATAGTACTCCATCTTGTGGCTATTCACTTGTTTATTCATTTACTCTCCTATGTGCGGGCATTTAGCTGGTTTCCAGGATTGTGCAATTACAGTGTGGCAGTGAACAACCTTTTGCATATTTATTTTTGTATTTTTGGATTATATCTTCAGAATAAATCCTAGATGAGTAATTGGTAGGTCAAAAAATAAATGCTGCCCAGAGGTGTGGCTCAGTGGTTGAGTGTTGACCCATGGACCAAGAGGTCATGGTTCGATTCCTCGTCAGCGCACATGCCCTGGTTATGGGCTTGATCCCCAGTGGGGTGTGTACAGGAGGCAGCTGGTTGATGTTTTTCTCTCTTCGGTGTTTCTATCTCTTTCCCTCTCTCTCTAAAAAAAAAAAAAAAAAAAAAAAAATCAATAAAAACATATATTTTTAAAAAGATAAATGTACATGTTGTTTTCTCAGACATTTCCAAACTGAGAAATGTAGATTTCATTTCCAAACTGAGAAATGTAAATTGGTAGATTTCTACCAATTAGTAATCCTATCAGCAATGTACAAAAGTGACTGTTTCATCACCAGAATGTTTTGTTACTTTTTAATTTTTGCCATTCCGATAGGTGGAAAATGGTACCTTAGTGTGGTTTATCATCATCATTTTTTTACATAGAGTAAAATTGAATCTTTTTTTTTTTTTTTTTTTTTGCGTGCAGTTCTGTGAATTTCAACACATAGATTTGTGTAACGACCTCCACTCTCAGGATACAAAACCATTCCATCACTCTAAAAACTCCCTCATGCTGGCTCTTTGGAATCAAATCCTTCCCCCACCTCTAACCTCATTGATCTCTTCTGTCCCTAAAGTTTTAACCTTTCCAGAATGTCATAAAAATGGAATTATGCAATATGTTACCTCTTGAGACCAGCTTGTTTCACTCAGCATAATGCCTTTGAGATTGATTTATTATTGTTTAACTAGAGGCCCGGTGCACAAATCTGGCTCTCCGACATCCCCCAAGGGGTCCCGGATTGCAAGAGGGCACAGGCCAGGCTGAGGGACCCCACCGGTGCATGATCGAGGCCAGGGAGGGACCACAGAAGGGCTCCAGAGCATGTCTGGGTCCATCTGGCCCAGTCCCGATCTGCCGGACCCAAGCAGCAAACTAACCTACCTGTCAGAGTGTCTACCCCCTGGTGGTCCGTGTGCATCATAGCAACTGGTTGAATGGTCCAACTAACGGTTGGACACTTAGCATATTACGCTTTTATTATATAGGATGTTCCAATGTTTCATCTCTTTTTAAAAAATATATTTTTATGTGAGAGAGGAAAGGAGAGGGAGAAAGAGAAATATCAGTGATGAAAAAGAGAAAAAGGAAAAGAATTAAAAAGTGAAAATATATGAAAAAAAATCAGTGATGAGAGAGAATCATTGATCGGCTGCCTCTTGCACACCTCACACTGGGGATCAAGCCTGAAACCCAGGCATGTGCCCTGATGGGGAATTGAACCGGGGACCTCCTGGTTCATAGGTCAGCACTTAATCACGGAGCCACATTGGCAGGGTTATCTTTTCACCTAGTGAAGAATATTTGGATTGTGTATTGGTTTCCTAGAGGTGTCAAACAAAGGACCAAACTGTTCATGTGCTAGTATATAACTATATATGCACTGCTAGTATATAAGAATATAGTGCTCTGTGATCAGTCATGCAGACAAAATGTTGCTGTCTGAAATGGTACCAATTTAGTCTTTTTTATTTTATTTTTTAATATATATTTTATTGATTTTTTACAGAGAGGAAGGGAGAGAGATAGAAACATTGGTGAGAGAGAAACATCAATCAGCTGCCTCCTGCACACCTCCTATTGGGGATGTGTCCGCAACCAAGGTATATGCCCTTGACCAGAATCGAACCTGGGACCTTTCAGTCCATAGTCCGATGCTCATTCCACTGAGCCAAACTGGATAGGGCCAATTTGGTCGTTTTTAAAAGGCAGTGAAGAGAGCGCCAGCCTTTCAACAGAAAAATTGGTTTACAACTCTCTTAAGATGCCGCCTGCAAGCCCCGCCCCATACACCTGAGCGGCTCCGCCCACGCTCTGGCTTAGGTGAGGCTCACTGGACCACATTTCCCAGCGGGCCCTGCAGGTCTCCGCGCCTGCGCACGGCTGCAGAGGCGGCTGGAGCAACTCCCGCGCTATCCAGCCGCCTGGTCGCTCCTCGCCTGGTGTCTGACCTGGGCATGGAGGGGGTCCCGGTGCTGACGAGGGCTAACGCGGCCGCTGCCAAGGCGGAGGGAGCCGCAGCCGTGCCGTCCCCACCGCCCATCTCCCCTCCTGCCCTCACCCCGGCGCCCGCAGCGGGTGAAGAGGGTCCGCCGCCTTTGCCCGAGGCGGGGGCTCCGGGCTGCTCGGGCTCCCGGCCCCCGGAGCTGGAGCCGGAGCGCAGCCTGGGCCGCTTGAGGGGCCGCTTCGAGGAAGAGGACGAGGAGTTGGAAGAGGATGAGGAGCTGGAGGAAGAAGAGGAGGAGGAGGAGGAAGAGATGAGCCACTTCTCGCTGAGGCTGGAGGGGTGCCGGCCGGAATCCGAGGATGAGGAAGAGGTATTTATGACCCCAGGGGACCACGCCGCGGCCTCCGGGCGCAGCCCGCCGCCGCCGCCCCGGCCGAGCCCCCAGCTCGCCCCTGCAGCCTCTGGCGCTGGCGTCGACCTCCACCCCTCCCTGCCTTGCCTGCCTAGGCACGTGGCGCGGACTGGCCTTTCCCGCCCCGGTTCCTTGCGGAGTCATTTTGTGAGGTTCCTGCAGGTCACTCAGGCTCTGCGGGTCCGACTGACTCGTTCTCTAAGGAATTATTGAAGCTACTGCGTGCCAGGCGGGTAGGCGCCGAGGGTACCGTGCTCCTGCCACCCAGGAGCTTCCAGTCCGGGTGTTGAGAGAGAGGATGGCAAACCCTTCGCCATCTAGCCAGTCTCTTATTAAGAAGATTTTTTTTTTTTTAATGTGGTAGCGCATGCTTCTTCAAGTTAGGTAATAGTACACCTAGCCAATCAGAATTACTATGTTAAAGGTAAGCCTCAGTATCTGGAAAGTTTGCTCATTTTTAAAGTAACTAATAAAGTAAAATGCCCCTCCTCTGGCAAAACACTGTATATCCCAAGTGATGGGCAACCTTTTGAGCTTGGTGTGTCAAACTTCGCCAAAAAACTGAGCATAACTCGGGTAGTGTGTCACGTTGAGGAAAAATCTAACTCCAAGACTCTAGTCGCAAATGTTTCATCCTCAGGAGCAGCAAATGTTTCATCCTCGGCATGCGGCCGCGTGTCATCAGAAATGGCTACGTGTGTCAGTGCTGACACGCGTGTCATAGGTTCGCCATCACTGGTATATCCAAAGGAATGGGATGTGTTTGAAACATTGGTTTATGTCGTGTTATTGTAACTTCCAGCCCTTTGAAGGGTTGGAGGTACAGTAACATGTTTTTATGTTGCAAAGTAAGTTACATATTGGTTATAATGAAATTTTGGGATTATGGTTTTAAAATTTAAGGAGGTAGGCCTTCACCAGGTAACTCGGTTGGTTAGGTAGGATGTCATCACCATATGCCAAGGTTTCGGGTTAGAGTTCAGTCAGGGCACATACAAGAAGCAGTCAGTGAATGTATAAATAAGTGGAACAGCAAATCTATGTTTCTCTCCCTCTCAAATCAGTAAATAAAATGAAATTTGAGAAGGCAAGGACTTGTATTTTAAAACTATTTCCATTGCATTTGCAGCGCCTGATTAATCTCTCTGAGCTGACCCCATACATCTTGTGTTCCATTTGCAAAGGTTACTTAATAGATGCAACTACCATTACAGAATGTCTTCATACATGTAAGCATATTGTACACATTTCTGAATAATATATTCAAATTTTGAAATGTCTTGAAAGCATCCTAATGTAAACATTTTCTTTTTCAACAGTTTGTAAAAGCTGCATTGTAAGACATTTTTACTATAGCAACAGATGTCCAAAATGCAACATAGTAGTACATCAGACACAACCTCTTTATAACATAAGGTAAGAGGAATATATAAGTGCAATTTATATTTTAAGTATGCTTTTTCTAAAAGCTTGAAGTTGTGTTTTGGGGAGTATATTCTTGACTTATCGCAAAATTAGAAGAAAGGAAACTATTCTTTAAAGAAAGACATATAGAGTACTTACTGTGTACCAGGCACTGGGATATCTGCTGGGGACTTAATTAAAAAAAAAAAAAAGCGGGGGAATTTTTTCCCCTGAAGATTTTAATTCCATCACTCAAGTTAATGAGGCCAGTTTAGGCTTGTCATTTTCAGTATATTTAGAATTCTACTTTCTAAAAGTGATACCTGAAAAAAAACTGGCCTCTTTAGAATAGCCTGTCTGCCATAGGTCATTGTGGCTTATTAATCAGATTTTCAGTTCATGATCAGTTTCCTAAGGAAAGAAAAATACTAAACGTGGATTGCTTTAGTTTGTTCAGCAAATACTATTACGTTTTTACTACCTCCATAGACGAATGCTTTGCAGATGATTCACAGAAATTCAAAATATAGTATCTGCCTTTAAGCTTACATTCTTTTTTTAAAAAAATATATTTTATTGATTTTTTACAGAGAGGAAGGGAGAGAGATAGAGAGTTAGAAACATCGATGAGAGAGAGACATCGATCAGCTGCCTCCTGCACACCCCCCACCGGGGATGCGCCCGCAACCAAGGTACATGCCTTTGACCGGAATCGAACCTGGGACCCCCCAATCCACAGGCTGACGCTCTATCCACTGAGCCAAACCAGTTTTGGCTAAGCTTACATTCTTATCAAGGGAATAAAAACAGCACTCCTGGAACAATTTAGCAAACTGTTGAAGAATCTTTGATTACTTATAATTATGATTGCATATAATTACTTGAGGTTCTCTTAGATGAGAGCCATGAGTGCGACCTAAAAGTAACTCACCTCTAAGAAAGGAGATAGCCACTCCCAAGTACTTACAAAGCATCATTCACTCTGTACCAAAATGCATTTTTCTGAATTCTGAGGTATTCTCCATCCTTTCCTTTTATTAGGTTGGACCGGCAGTTACAAGACATAGTGTACAAATTAGTGATCGATCTAGAGGAAAGTAAGTTTATTTTATTACATAGTTATGAATCCCGGAATCTCTATTGACTCTACTAGTTACATTTAAAGTGTAATTTAGTCTGTGTTTTATCATTTTTTAGGAGAAAAAAAGCAAATGCATGATTTCTATAAAGAAAGAGGTCTAGAAGTACCTAAACCTGGTAAGTTTGGGTGTATACTATAATGTATTTATAGATTAAAAGAACACTAATGATAGCAGGTTATTTTATGATCAAAGAGAGAAAGATTTTGAAGGTAATGATATGTCATAATCCAATTTAATCATTTATATTTATAAGAATTAAAAAGTACAGGCTCTGGAGCTGAATTGTCTGAGTTTGATCCTAACTCTACCACAGTTAGTTGTATGACTTTGGCAAATTACTCCAATGTCTCCGTTTCCTCAATACAAAGCACTTAAAGCAGTGCCTGGAACATAGTAACTGCTCAAACATTAGTTTTAATGATGATGGTAATGTCACAGTATGGAAGTTAGATAGATTTGGGTTTAAGTCCGGGTTCTTCCACTTACTATGTGGATGTAAAAGTTTAGGCAAATTGCCTAATCTCACTAAAGGGTAATCTATTTCTTTACAGTTAAAAAAAAAAAAAGTAAGAATAGTATCTATGCCATGGAATTATAACAAGGTTTAAATGAAATGATGTAGATAAAGTGCTGAGCATGAGCCCTGAGCCCCCTGGCACATAGTGCTTGTTTAGGGTTATTTACAACTGTTGCTGTTATGATGAGCTCTTTCTGTGGCCCTGATAAACCAGCCACACATGTCTGCCTTCCATAATGGATTGGTCCCCAGGCTTGCCTCTAATTTCACTGGCTGTACATTGAGTTCTTTATGATCTTGTAGTCAACTTAGTTATAATACCTGTGCAATTACTTTTCAGAGATCTCAATTTATGAAATTTTTATTCTAACTCAGCTTTTTGGTTTGGCTATCAAATAGCTGTTCCACAGCCAGTCCCGTCAAGCAAAGGAAGATCTAAAAAAGCCTTAGAATCAGTGTTTCGGATTCCACCTGAACTTGATATGTCTTTATTACTAGAATTCATTGGGTGAGTACCCTAAACCTTTCTACCTCTTAACCTTAAAATAAAAAATGTTTAAAGTCCCAACTGTTATGAAATCATCCTGAACTTAATGTAAAATCAAATTTTTCTGATTTCCTTTTAAAAATTATTTATGAAATATTTAAGACTTAGAAAAGGATCTAATACCCACTTGTATCTCCACCATCGGACTTAAGAAATAAACCATGCTTATATGGCAGAAGCCTCTTGGCTACCTGTTCATTCTTCTTTCCCTTAGAATTTAATAACCACAATCCTAAAAGTAATGCTTGTCATTCCCCTGCATTTTTAATGTATTTGCCACAGTGTATCTATTTCCAAGCAATATATAGAATTGTTTTTGCCCATTTAAAAACTTGAAATGGCCTGACGTTGTACCTCAGTGGTTGAGCGTCAACTCAATGCACCAGGACAGTGGTCGGCAAACTCATTAGTCAACAGAGCCAAATATCAACAGTCCAACGATTGAAATTTCTTTTGAGAGCCAAATTTTTTAAACTTAAACTTCTTCTAATGCCACTTCTTCAAAATAGACTCGCCCAGGCGGTGGTATTTTGTGGAAGAGCCACACTCAAGGGGCCAAAGAGCCGCATGTGGCTCGCGAGCCGCAGTTTGCCGACCACGGCACCAGGACATCGCCTATTTGATTACCAGTCAGGCATGTGCCTGGTTTTACTGGCTTAATCCCAGCAGGGGGTATGCAGGAGGCAGTTGATCAATGTTAATGTTTCTCTCTCTCCTTTCCCATTCCTCTCTCAAGTCAAGTTTTCTGTGTTTTTTTAAACTTGAAATGGCCCTAGCCGGTTTGGCTCAGTGGATAGAGCATAGGTTCGATTCCGGGCAAGGGCACATGCCCAGGCTTGGGGCTCAATCCCCAGTAGGGGATAGGCAGGAGGAAGCTGATCAATGATTCTCTCTCATCATTGATGTTTCTGGCTCTCTCTCCCTCTCTCTTCCTCTCTGAAATCAATAAAAATATATTTAAAAAACAAACAAACTTGAAATGGTATCATACTGTGTTTTCCAACTTGCTTTTTTCACTCAATATTGTGTGATTTATCCATGTTGAAATGTTTAGCTTATTACCCCATTGCCTGGTATTCCCTTAAATATACCACAATTTATCTTTCCTTATACTGTTGCATTTTAAGTTGTTTCCAATTTATTTTTGCAATTATAAACAATGTTGCTTTAAATATTTTTGTACATATATCCTTGCATATATGTGAGATAGTTTTCTAAGAGTGTATGTAGATTTGCTAAATCTTAGGATATGTTTGTCTTCAACTTTACTTGGTTTTGCCAAATTGATGTCCAATGTAGTTGGACATCTTTCTTTTTTCTTTTTTTAAAAATATTTTTATTGATTTTAGAGAGGAAGGGAGAGGGATACAGAGATAGAAACATCAGTGATGAGAATCATTGATCAGCTGCCTCCTGCTCACCCCCCACTGGGGATCGAGCCCACAACCCAGGCATGTGTCCTTGGCCAGAATCGAACCTGGGACCCTTCAGTCCACAGGCCGACGCTCTATCCACTGAGCCAAACCGGCTAGGGCTGGACATCTTTCTAAATCATATAAATAGCTTCGTTCAAACACTGTAACATATAGTATACTCCATTATACTACAACATTGTTAAACAGACTATTATGATCTCAGATTTGTCTCGTATTAAACTGTAGTTTTCAAAATGTTTACATAATTTGCCGAATAAAATACTTTTCTTAGAAAATCTAGATTTTCCATTTTATGTCACTGATGGCTTTTAAAAATAATACTTTTTAAATTTCAGAAAGGAAGGGAGAGGGAGAGAGAGACAGAAGCATCAATGATGAGAGAGAATCATTGATTGGCTGCCTCCTGCACGCCCCCCTCTGGGGATCTAGCCATGTGCCCTGACTGGGAATTGAACTGTGACCTCTGAGCCACTCCAGCTGGGCACTGATGGTTATTTTACTTCTCAGTCACTTCCTCCTTATAGCTCTTGGTTGCCTGAATCATTTATTTAGTAGCTTGTGCTGTGTTGTATTTATCTATTTATGTATTTAACCTGCTTTTTTCAACTGAAATCAAGGACCCCTAAGAGGCAAGAAACTTTTCTTATGCCTCCACATAGCCCACAATTATTAGCTGATATGATGAAACAAAGATCTCTTTGAAGGAATGAGAAGAAACTGTGTAATACCAAACTATCAGCAATTTCATTTATTAAAGCATGTGTTTCAACCTAAGTGTCCAAAAGGGAACTAGTTAAGTAATGATATATAGCACATGAACATGTGCTAATATGGTAGCATATGGGCTAACATGGGACAATCTAAAAAATGTCTTAAGTAAAAAAAAGCAAGATGTAGAAGAGAACACGTTGCATGTATCCATTTATGTTTTTATACAAAGGATGGTGGGAAATATGTGTTTATTCGTGTTTTTTACATGCATAGAACATTCCTGAAAGGACAGTAAGAAAACATGAATGGCAATTGCTTCTAGAAAAGGGTACTGGATGCCCTAACTGGTTTGGCTCAGTGACCAATGGCCTGTAAACCAATGGGTCCCGGGTTCGATTCCGGTCAAGGGCACGTACCTCAGTTGTAGGCTCCGGCCTGGGCTCTGGTCAGGGTTCATGCAGGAGTCAACCAATTGATGTGATTCTCTCACATCGATGTTTCTGTCTTTCCCACTCTCCCTAAAAATCAAGGGGAAAAATGTCCTTGAGTAAGGATAAACAAACAAACAAAAATAATTAGAAAAGGGCACTGGAGTCTGAGTCTATGATGGGGAAAAGTTTTACTTTTATTATTTATTTATTTTCCCCCAAAGACATTATTACTTTTATTTTTTAAATTTTTATTTTTTGATGTGAGAGAGAAAGGGAAAGAGAGAGAAAAACATAAATTTGTTGCTTCACTTATTTATGCATTCATTGGTTGATTCTTGTATATGCCCTGACCAGGACAGGTTTTACTTCTCAGTGTATTTGCATATTTATTTTGTAACTTGATTTTTAATAAGTCTAATTAAAATTTAAAAATTGAAAGGAATTTCTATTCCTAAAAGTTATTTGGGGGAAATTTAACCTTTTCCACAATAGGTGCTAACAATCATTATTTTTATACCATTTTTAAAAGTAGCAGGGATACACTTTTAAAAAGTGTCAGTAATGCAAAAATGGCAAATAGGTTACGGGTGTGCCACCATTATCTCTTTCTTTGCTCACAGCAGAAATCAGTAATTAAGCATGGCAGGCTTTCCTAATGAGGGAGACTTGACAGCTGTGTTCAAGGCAGTCCTTACCACTTGTAATAGTTGTTACGTTAACACATTCCTTGCTATAGAAAAAAGAGCCCTCACTTGGAATAAGGAGATCTAGATTTAAGTTCATTCTACTTCCTCTGTTATCTAGCTTTGTAAACTTAGACAAATTGCTTTTTGTTTATTCATAAGATATGTATTAACCAGTTAACTGCCACGATATTTTGAGTTTAATTTAAAAAGGTCTCCCACTTGCGTCTATAGTGGCTTACGGTGTACAAATGGTTAAGGCCCTGCCATGTACCAGCATAGCTCTGTACTAGCTGCTGGGAATATAGTTTGAATAAGTCAGCCATGACCTTTGCCCTCATGGAACTTTTAATTTCTCAGAACTTCAGTTTCCCAATCTGTAAAACAAGACAATTGAACTTGATGATTATGATGGGTAGTCTGTCTTTTATATAGTTCTTTATCTGTTTTCAAATGATTACGAGAAAGAAAGCTTTCAGTGCAGCAGGGAGTCCTTTTTTGTTGTTTTTGTTTTTTAATATTTGTATTGATTTCAGAGAGGAAGAGACAGGGAGAGAGAGACGGAAACATCAATGATGAGAATGATTGATTGGCTGCCTCCTGCACGCCCTACACTGGGGATTGAACCCCCAACCTGGGCATGTGACCTTGACTGGAATCAAACCTGGAACCCTTCAGTTCGCAGGCTGATGCTCTATCCACTGAGCCAAACTGGCTAGGGCCAGCAGGGGGTCCTTTTGAAAGAGAGCTTCCATTGGCAAAGAGATTTTTTTTACATCCCCTGTCCCCAGAATTAAATCCCCATATTTTCACTGCATGGAAAAGCTTTTGTGTCTTCACAAAAGTCAAGTTACCATAGGAAGCTCTTTCGGGGCAGGGGACAAGTAGCAGGTGAGTTTTAACCTGATGTAAGTACAAGGGCAAGTTTGGTTCCACTGGGGACCCTGCCAGAATTTGAAGAGCAAAAAAGCTCAGGTAGGTTTAGCCTGTGGATACTGACTTTTCAACCACTGGAACATGAAATTAGATTTCCCCCTAAATTGGGTATTCATGTTTTGAGATCTTAAGATAGTCTCATACTTCTCCCTCCTGTTCTTCAGTTTTTATGTTTAAAGTAGATTCTAAAAAGAAATACTCTCAGGCAGTATAGTGTATATAGAAAGAGCATAGGCTTTGAAGAGTCTCTAACTCAAGATATGTAAGCTACATAGGATGTAGCTTAACTTCTCTGATCATCAGTTTCCATTTTTTTATTTCTAAATTGGGGATTATAAGTCACAGGATTATTATAAGAATAAACATGGTAGTCCTAACATATCTAAACTATTAAACCCTGTAAAGTGGTTTTTTGCAGAGTCTCAGGCAAAATGTCATTGAGGAGTACTTCAAATGCAAAAAATAAACAAACTTGGCTTCTGTTTCAGAAAAAGAAAAAAGAAGTCTATCTTTTAAAGGTTACTATAGAGAAAAAAACATTGAATTATAATAGAATAAAAAGCAAAAGGAAATTTTACTTTATGCTGGAAAATGTTAGAATGCTACATGTGAGGAAATCTGAATATTAAGAACTAGTGACCCGGTACACGGATTTACGCACATTGAAATGAAATTAATTAGAAGGTGGCCGAGATGGGCCAGACACACCCTGGAGCCAACCTCCCATGGTCCTTCCCCGTCTGCGGAGTGAGTGGGGTCCCTCCAGCAGATGGGGTCCCTTGGCTTGGCCTGCAGGGATCGGGCCGAAACAGGCTCTCTGACATCCCCCGAGGGGTCTCAGAGTGCGAGAGGGCACTCTGCAAAGTTGCTCTTGTACAGGGTGTGGAACACAAACACAAATGTGCAGAAAACCAGATTCGGGGCAGACAGTGCCCCAGCAACAACATAACCCACGGCTGAAGGTGGAATCACGGGGCCCCGGGAGGAATCAGGCTCCCTCCTCTCTGGTTCTGGGTGTGCCACCTGAGAACCACTGCTGCCAAGTCACTGCAGCTTGGCAGCTCCTGTGTTGAGCGTCTGCCTATTGGTGGTCAGTGCACATCATAGCGACCAGTCGGAACGATTGGACACTTAGCATATTAGCCTTTTATATACGTAGATATTCTAAAAAGTTAAGATTTCTAATAAATAACCATGACTTCCCCAAAGCTGTTGATGCACCATGCAAAGCTTCATTACTAGCCAGATCTAGTGCAAGGACATATAATAAGACAGTTTTGATATGTCCAAATCTTACAACTTTAATAGTTCTGAAATTGGAAACTACTGTAAGATACTATTGCATGTTCCAATAGCTTTGCCAAAAAATAAACACACAGATAATAGTATGGTTTTTTTCAATAAAGGGCAACAACAAAAAATAGAAAGGAAAGAAAAAAGAATATCATTTTAACTCCTGGAAATATATAAAGTAGTATAGCCCAGCCCAGTGGTCGGCAAACTGCGGCTCAGGAGCCACATGCGGCTCTTTGGCCCCTTGAGTGTGGCTCTTCCACAAAATACCACGGCCTGGGCGAGTCTATTTTGAAGAAGTGGCGTTGGAAGAAGTTTAAGTTTAAAAAATTTGGCTCTCAAAAGAAATTTCAATCGTTGTACTGTTGATATTTGGCTCTGTTGACTAATGAGTTTGCTGACCACTGGCCCAGCCAGTGTGGCTCAGGTTGTGTCGACCTATGAACCAGGCGGTCACAGTTCAATTCCTGGTCAAGGCACATGCCCAGGTTGTGGGCTTGATCCCTAGTGGGGGGCGTGAAGGAGGCAGCTGATCAATGATTCTCTCATCGATGTTACTATCTCCCTCTCTCGCTGAAATCAATAAAAATATTTAAAAAAACAAACAAAACAAAAACAGTATAAAATACCACTGTCTTTTTTTACCACTAGGTGGCAGAAATGACAACTACACTTGTTTATATCCTAAAGGGTTAGGTATCCATGTTTTAAAATTAAAGTGATGTTCTTTAAATGTTTATGTTATTTTTCTGTGTTAGGTGGTTAAACATATATTTTAAAGTATTTTATTGATTAATTTTGCTTTCATTTTTCAGTGCTAATGAAGGCACAGGACATTTTAAGGTATTTTACTTTTATTTTTCATTTACTTTACAAGAGGACCCTGTAACAAGTTTAAGAATCAGATATGCAATCCTATGGCTATGGTCTTCAATTGCAATAAAGAGTGTTTTATAAATAAAAGTTTTTGAAATGTGAAATACATTCAATAATGCTGTCACAATGGGTTTATGAGAAAATAATTATTAAGTAGGAATTTGTTATTAATTCAGACTGTAGTCTAAGGAAGAATAAGTGAGCAACTTTCAAAAGTCTAAAGATAAATGCTATCTTAATTTGGTGATAAAAAATGTTTCAAAGCATTTTTTGCATAGTTGGCATTTAGAGTTAACTATGAGCTTAAAATTTCGTTTGCATGTAACATTTTTAGCTCAAGTTAACCTGCCCCAACTTGTTACTTGGCAAGCTAATTGTTTTTCTTTTAATGCTGTATTTATAGTGGAATTCTAGTTACAGATTTTGATATTATAACTCAGTATTCTCTACTACCTAAAAAGATGTGTTTATATCTTATCTTTGAATTAAAATAAATATATCTGACTAGAATGATTCCTGGTTATTAAACTTTTCACCATGTAGATCTATAGCATGAAAATTATAAACCCTATTTGTTCAATTTAAAAGCAGTAATTTAGTTCAGGAAAGTTTTTAAGCTTTTAATTATGCAAACTTTTAAACATACTGAAAAGTAGGCAAAATAAAACCTTCATGTATCCATCACCTAGCTTTACCAATACACTAATGGCCAATTTAATGTCTTATACCTCCGTCTACTTACCTTCCTTCTGGTATTATTCTGTAACAAATCCCTATCATTTTGCTACTTCATTTGTAAATATTTCAGTATTCTTAAAAAATATATTTTTTAATGAACATGTATCATACCAAAAAAAGTTACAAAAATGTCAGTATTACGAAACATAAAAATACAGTGTCAGAACTATTCTAGATTAAAGGAGATGACAGAAACACGACAATAAAGTGCAATATATGATCCTTCATTAGCAATAACTCTTAACTGCTTCTTATGTGCCAGGAATTTTTACATGCATCATATTACTTTCCTCATGATAATTCTCTGAGATAGATGCCATTATCCCTATTTACAAATGGGAACATGGATGCACAGAAAGGTTCAAAAACATACCCAAAGATTTACAGCTAGAAAATTAACAGAACCAGTGTTTAAACCCAGGCAGTCAGCCTGTCTTTGGAATACCTGCACTTAACATCTATACTATCTGCTACACTAAGGTAATAAGGGATAGATCTATTGTCAGGGAAGGTCTCAAGAAACCAAACTATAACTCTGGCTGGTGTGGCTCAGTTGGTTGGGACATCTGCCTGTGCAATGAGAGGTTGCCAGTTCCATTCCCTGTCTGAGCACATACCCGGTTTTGGGCTCCATCCCCAGTAGGGGGCGTACAGGAGGCAGCTGGTCAATGTTTCTCTCTCCTTCTCCCTTCCTTTCTGAAATCAATAAAAACATATTTAAAGAAAAGAAAAGAAAGCTGAGCACTGTCATAGGGAAAAAACATATGCCTCACCTGCCTAGATTCTCTTGGTAGCCATTCTGGGCACCCTCTCTGCTAGTGCCAGAAAAACACTGCTCAAGTTTTTTAGTGCTGATTACCTCGGCTTTTCACTTGCATTAGATAGAATCCTTAAAATGTCCTCAAAGAGAGTGGCTGGATAAGTATTAGTTTCTACGTTAAAACTCTGGTCTTTCCACCTGTTACCTCAGACCATTGTATCAGATTCCAGCCACAAATGTCTAGATGTTAATCTTTTTATTTCCACTTACAAAAGAAAGCACTTTATTACAGAAAATTTCAAACATACAAAAGTGGACAGAATCTATAATAATAAAAGTGGAATATGCTAATTAGACCGGACATCCTTCCAGACGACCTTCTGGACGAAGCCAGGGCTGCGAGAGTCAAGGCGGCTGCCGCAGCAGTGGGAGTCAAGTCCCTTGCACGAATTTCATGCATTGGGCCTCTAGTAGTATAATAAACACCCATGTACACATCACTCAAATCATTATAAACTTATGGCCAATCTCATTTCATCTTTGCCTTCATCACTTCTCTTATTCTCATATATTTTGAAGCAAATCCCAGTAAGTAATTCAGTTTGTTTCTAAAAGATAAGAACTTTTTACAAACATAATAATGATACTAATATTTTAAAAATTAATAGTAATAGCCCTAGCTGGTTTGGCTCAGTGGAGAGAGCAGTCAGCCTGCGGACTGAAGAGTCCCAGGTTCGATTCCCGTCAAGGGCACATGCCTGGGTTGCGGGCTTGATCTCCAGTAGGGGACGTGCAAGAGGCAGCCAATCAGTGATTCTCTCTCATCATTGATGTTTCTATCTTTCCCTCTCCCTTCCTCTCTGAAATCAATAAAGAAATATATAAAAAAATAATAGTAATAACTTAATCAAATATCCACATTCTATTTAAATTTCCTACATTGTCTCATTAAAATTGTTTTATAGATTAGTTTAAAATCAGGATCCAAATAAGATTCATACTAGTAATTGGTTGATAGATCTCTTATTTATAACCCTTACATCTTTTCTTAGTCTGGCAGTTTCACCCCCATCTTTTTTTCCCCTTAGAATCTTTTTATTGAAGACACCAGGTTTTAGACATTTAATGTCACTTTGTCAATAAATTTCACTCTGTGTTTTGTTGTTGATGAGATAGTAAAATAAATCAGTAAACCTTTGTATTAAAAAATTGTTAATATAATTTTCAGAGAGGGAAAATTAAGCAGAAAAATTTTTTTCTTTGATAGCTAAACTAACTCAAATTTTGTAATTTTCATAAATCTGTTGAATCATCTTTGCTATAAAATCTGCTTTAGGGTTTATACATTTTATGTATACTTAATCTGAAAATATTTGTTTATTCATTCATTTATTTTTTGTAGCCATTGGAGAAGAAGTTTGTCCGAGTTTCAGGAGAAGCAACTATTGGGCATGTAGAAAAATTTCTCAGAAGAAAAATGGATCTTGATCCAGCTTGTCAGGTAGAGTACATCTGTGTAAAAGGACGGGTAAAGATGTGAGATTACCTTAGAAAGAATTGTCTCTAGGATTTCATGCAGTGGCTTTTGTCTTATGATATTATAGATATTGTATATGCCAATTGATATTGGTACACAGTAATTCCCATGCCAACTTCAATCATATTTGACTTACTGTCTGTTCCTCCCTACCATTGATGACCATATATGAGACCCCTCGAAAAGTGAAATATCTATCTAATGTAGACCCTATTCATTTTTTTAAGGATTGAAAGTATTTCCCATTATAACTATATAATACTTTCTTATTGTAAAATGAAAACCTCAATCCTGATGTATTTTTTAACATAAAGTGTAATTATACTCGTAGATCTAACGTGGGCCAGTGAAAATGCACATTTATATAATTTTGCTTTTTCATTAGTCAAATTTAAAAGGGATTTTTATTCTTCATCATGTGTAAAATTTCATAGAATAATTTTTATGTAAAATATCTATTTGTTCTTTAGTAAATTAATAGATATTTTAAAGCTGGCTGAAATTTTGCTGGTGTTTTTACTACCAATATCTATTCTACTAAATATATATTAAATATATTAAATCCAATGAAATGTGACTTCTCTTACTGAGCTTGACATAATGCTGGCTGTATCTCATCCATCTGAAGTTTATCACGTTGTAGCCACAACATATTTGAGGTTATTCTTAGTCTTTTGGTTAGAAATAGATATCTATTTAGAGACTCCTGGACAAAGAATTGTGAGCAATCCCATAACAGTTTATTGTTGCTAAAAGCATAAATCATAAGACTTGAACCTGATTTTATAGATTTAACTAACATAGCATGCAAAAGCGCTTTTTCTAGGATATAGATTATATCCTCTGGATAGATATTGATCAGAGCATAATCACCATTTATAAGTTTCACATTTGGTGTTTTAAGAAATTTAGTTGCCAGAGCTCTAAATTGGTTATATTCTATAAAAGTGTGAGTTTATTTTTTCTTCATATCATAGAATTCAAGGCTTTTAGCATTTTGAAATAAAATGATAAAAAATTTGTTCAACCTTTAATTTTCTTTGTCAACTCTTGGCTCTATAGGTAAATAATTTATTTTCTATTTAGGTACTATACAGCTGGTAACATTCATAAATTACTATTAAACCAAAATGTTAAAATAATGAAACAGAATTGTCAAATATGCAGGCCTGTTAATTTATGCCTAAAATTATTAAACCTTCTAAATACAAGAGAAGTAAAAAGAGTTACTTCTACTTTGAGCAAAACATGGAACTAGTTAACCATTAAAGGAAAATTCTTGGTGAAGCCAGTCACTTGAGCTTGCTATGCTGACCTTCTTTAAACCAGTTCGTTCCAGGTAGGAAATGTGTGCTTGTTTACAGACATCTGACCTTCATATATGGTTATTTCCTAGCAGGAATGAATGGTTACTAGAGGACTGTTAAATTATAAACTATCTTTAAAGTTATTTGTGGCAGATCAAAATAAAAAGAGAAGACAGTGTTGAAAGACAGATTGTGTACACATTGTATTTGTGTTAATAAAACCATAAAATTTTGCCAAAAAAAAAAAAAGGTATTACGAACTTTATTAAGAGGCAACAGGACATGGTAACTGATTGCATGTGAGAAGAAAGGAAAATTGGGAATCAGAGGTGATATTCTGGTTTAGAGGACAAGGAGAAGTTTCATGCCATAAACTAAATAAGGATGTTAGGAGATGGAGCAAATTAAGATATATATAGTAATAAGACTGTTGAGGAACTGATCCCATTTAAGGCAATGGGAAAGGAGCACTCAATGAAAGAGAGGTTAAAATTTTGATTTTCTATCTTAGCAAGTCAGTATACTGGAATTTTATTACATTATACTATATAACTGTATAACTATTCTTTCTAGAGCATTCTGTATAAAAGTAGATTTGTCTTAGAGCTGTGACATTACTAAAGGGCTTAAAAAGACCTCATTAAGATTATTCCACCCATAAGAAAGTTCCCTTCATGCGTACTTTACTGTTAGACTTTCCACTGTTGGGAAATGAGATATACCTTCTAAGAGAATTATTCATTTTATCTTGGAACTTTTAAAAAATATACTTTTCTGCGCCTTATACTGAATACATCAAATATGATTTAACTTGTTCTCAGAGATTCGAGGAAATCATTTTGATTACTGGCTGTCCTGTGCTGTTACCAGCTATGTCCTCTGAGGCTCTTTTCATTATTTACTCTTGTAAAAAGTTTCTAACATCTTTCTTGAGAGTGTTTGATCCGTCTAAAATAAAACAGCGAAGTGTAGTCTGGAAATAATTATGTTGATTTTTCCTAATTTTTTCATGTGGTTTTTTTGAAGCAGTAAAGCATCTAGTACTTTGTTTGCCTGTAGGTAGATATCATTTGTGGCGATCACTTGTTGGAACGATATCAAACTCTAAGGGAAATTCGACGTGCAATAGGTGATGCAGCAATGCAGGTAGGTCTTAGACTTTATCATACTTAGTGTCTAACAGGCAAGTTATTTGATGAAAAAAAAAAGTTCCATGTTATCTTAAAATTACCTGTACTATAAGTAATAAAGCTAACATTTATTGAATGCTAACTGTATGTTGGGCAATTTTTTAAACGGTTTATATGGATTAGCCCTTTTATTCCTCATAATTCTATGGCGTAGGTATTCTTTTCTCCCTATTTTATTTTTTATTAAAATATAGTTAACCTTTTGCACTTGGATGTCGAGTGTGACGGTTATTGAATGTATCAAAATTTGAAATATAAAAAAATCCAAATAAATAAGTTTGTATGAAAAGAAACTCCAGTTTTTTACTCTACTGCCGCGCTTTGTAAAATCTGGGGTATTTAAAAAATTAAATCCCGAGTAGAATAAAGGAATCGAGAAAAAAGCGAGTGCAAAGGGTTAATATATAATGTAAATTATTTTCAGGTATACAACATAGTTATTCAGTTATCCTCCATTTTAAATAGAAGGAAGCCAAGTTTCAGAAAGGACATGTGGTAACTTGTTCACAGTAAGTTAGTGAGCCATGGCTCAAAGTGCAGGCAGTTTGATTCTAGAGGCCTCTGCTCTTTTTTCTCTGTCTTCATACTGCAATAGAACTTCGAAGACCACTGGGCAAATACATCTGCAAGGACATTTTCGTAAGAAAAATTTGCAGATATTCATTTGGCGTTAGAGATTCACATACCATTTCTTGCTCAATAGGTAAGAAGTCATGGCAACTATTTTGAAGTTTTAATTAGCCTATAATGTGAGGAAATATAATGTGAAATCTCCTAGTCAGGATAAATGAGAAGCTAGATAGGATCTAAATATTAATGAAGAGAATAGAAAGATCCACATATTCTAAGGTATTACTAAACCTAGAGAGATAAATTGTTTTAAGAGCTGTATGGCTCTGAGCAGCTTATAAAGTACTAATGGAGATTTGATGAGCACCTCTGAGCTTAAATGGATTTTTGTTTAACTTGTTAGAAATATAATACTTGCCCTAGCTGGTTTGGCTCAGTGGATAGAGTGTTGGCTGTCCCGGGTTCGATTCCGGTCAAGGGCACATGCCTGGGTTGTGGGCTCAATTCCCAGTTGGGGGCGTGCAAGAGGCAGCCAATCAATGATTCTCTCTCATCATTGATGTTTCTATCTCTCTCTCCCTCTCCCTTCCTCTCTGAAATCAATTAAAAAAAAAAAAAAAAAAGGAGCCCTGGCTGGCTTGGCTCAGTGGATAGAGCGTCGGCCTGCGGACTAAGGGGTCCTGGGTTCGATTCCGGCCAAGGGCACATGCCTAGGTTGCAGGCTTGATCCCCAGTGGGTGGTGTGCAGGAGGCAGCCGATCGATGATTCTCTCTCATCATTGATGTTTCTATTTCTCTCTCCTTCTCCCTTCCTCTCTGGAATCAATAAAGAAATATATTTTTTAAAAAAAAGGAATATAATTCTTTGCTTTGGTGTAATTGCCTATGCTCAGTGAACAACTACTTAAAATAAGATGAAGAATATTCTAAGAATTGTCTTGTTAGTGTGGATTATACAATTCCTTGGAAGAAACAGAATGAATACACACAAATACACTTACATGCATACACAATACAGGGGTAGTCAAAAGTAGGTTTACAGTTGTTTGTGTGTCACAATGTCACAGTGCACTTAGGTTCAATCTCGTAAGTGCTCAAATTGCTGGCCTTCATTATTTATACATTCTTGTAGTCTACTTCCTGTACTCAAGCACACTTTGGCACAGAGTGCTTTATAAACCTACTTTTGCCCACCCCTATATATATTTTAATGACAATGAAATGCATGAGTTTTGACAAGGACATATACCTGTTTTAACTCAAACCACTTCTTGAGATTTGGAACACTGCTGTCATCCCCAGAGGCAACTCATTAACTTAAATCATAGTGTATTTACAGAGTTCTAAAACAATCACATAATCAACTTTAGAACATTTTTATCACCCAAAAATAAAACTTCATACCCATTAGTATCTATCCTCCAGCCTTTGTCAACCACTACTCTACTTTTTGTCTCTGGATTTATCTATTCAGGACATTTTATATAAATGGAATCATACAGTACTTTGTTCCTTCTCATTGCTGAATAATATTCCATTATATGGAAATTCACTATTCAAGAGAAGGCTGATACTTGGAAGGGCAGCAATGGAAGAATTAAGGAAGATCACTGAAGCAGAGATGTGTCATTTAGAGACCAAGGCTAAGGTCATCCACATGTTTGTATTCTCAATTACCATGTGCAGATGTGAAAGTTGGACAGTGAGGAAGGCTGATAGGAAAAAAATGGATTCATTGGAGGAAAGTTCTACAGATAACCTGGACTATCAGAAAGACCAAGTGGGCCCTAGAGCAAATTAAACCTGAAACATCACTGGAAGCAAAAATGACAAAACTGAAGCTGTCCTACTTTGGGCACTTCATAAAAAGCGTTCTTTGGAAAAGACAATAATACTGGGAAAATTAGAAGGCAGCAGGAAAAGAAGAAGATCAAATATGATATGCATTGACTGCATAAAAGAAGCTGTAGGCATAAGTCTACAGAGCTGAGCAGGGCTGTTGAGGACAGGACATTATGGACATCACTCATTCATAAGGTCACCAGGAGTTGGAGCTGACTCAACAGCATGTAACACACACATATAGATATTGATATTTAATCATTCATCAACTGATGGGTTTCCCTTTTGGGGGCTAATATGAAAGGTGTGGCTAGTGAACATTGATCTACAAGTGTTTGTGTGCACGTGTAGGGGGTTTTTGTTTTTAATATATTTCTATTGATTTCAGAGAGGAAGGGGGAGAGAGAGAAAGAGAGAGAGAGAGAGAGAGATCAGTGATGAGAGAGAACCATTGATCAGCTGCCTCCTGCAAACCCCCTGCTGGGGATCGAGCCCATAACCCAGGCATGTGCCCTTGACTGGAATCAAACCCGGGACCTTTCAGTGCAGGCCAATGTTCTGTCCACTGAGCCAAACTGGCTAGGGCTGTGTGGGCATGTTTTTTTATTTCTCTTTGGTGTATACCTAGTAGTGGAATTGCTGGGTCATATAATCATTGTTTAATCTATCAAGAGAGAAAGAGAGGAGCTGAGATGTGGGCAGTCAGAAAAAAATATATAGGACTTTATAGGCCATAGTATGAACTTTGGATTTTAATTGAGTTAGGTAGGAAACTCTTGATTGGAGAGATTTGAGCCAAGGATAGAAGTGACATAATCTGACATGTTTTAGAAGATTCACTCTGGTTTTATAGTTTAAGAATAACATGAATGGAGACATCTAAATATAAAACATCTTATATAATAAAAGCCTAACATGCAAATCAACCAAACGGTGGAACAGCTGGTGGAATGACCAGTCACTATGATGTGCACTGACCACTAGGGGGCAGACACTCAATGTAGGCGCTACCCCCAGCCCCCTGATCGCCCCGCCCATTGCCCCTCAGAGGGAGGTGACTGGCGGCAGTAGGGCCAGCGAGCGGGTGGCTCCAGGCTGGCCAAGGTGGGTGTCAGCAGGGGCTCCCGATCACCCTGCTGGTCGCCCCACAGATTGGCCCTGATCGCTGGCCAGGCCTAGGGACCCTACCTGTGCACGAATTTTGTGCACTGGGCCTCTAGTAAATAATATTTATATATTAATATACATTTATATGGAATTTAAGTATAATGAATCTATAGATATAAATTTGAATTATAAGTAATTATCTGATAAAATGTGATTTTTATAATGTATTGAAGTTTTATGGTTTTGAAATAGCTTATAAGTTGTATTTTTAGTTTTATATCTCTATATATCAATATATAGTTTTGCAAATGACGTTTTTCTTTCTGAAATGTAATTATGCAAGAAATCTTTAAAATGTAATTTGTATTCATATAAAAATGTTAATAGAATCTATTTGTGTTATAATGCAAATTCACTTACTCTGATTAGGCTAATTGGTCTAGAGCAGATCTGATGCTCCATGGGCCAAACTTGGAATTATGCTTTATTTGGCTTATTCTGTGTTCTAAATTACCTGAGTTTAAATTCCTTTAACTAGGCGTGTGTTCTCTGGTTTACTGCTGGTCTCAACATTCCTTATTGACTTACATACCTAACTCACATGTTCATTTGTTACTTTCCTAGCCCTTGTGGGCATTTGAATTTGTGAATCTTTTTCTAGAATTCTGGTGAGTTTTCATTAGAGTTGCCAGGAACAGAAACCAGATTGCTATGAGTTGAGCAGTGAATGAGAAATAAGGAAGTAGAGCCATGGAAAAGCTTAGCAAAGAAGAAAAAGTAATAGCTAGAGCAGGATTGGAAATGCAAGGCATGCATGCCATCACTCTTCTTTGTTGCTCAAAGTAGGCCAGTTACTTGTGGCACACTTTCCCAATGAATCTTTTTTTTTTTTTAAAGCTAGTTTCATAATAGATTAGAAAATAGTACCTTAAAAAGGTAGATTTCTTGCTGGATGCAGCCTTGGTGAGAACACAAAGAATTAGGACCTGATAATAAGACAGGAGATAGACCAAAAAAAGCAGATAAAAAGACTCAGAAGCACAGTATCTGGAGTCATTTAGTAGAGGGTTAAGTTTTCCCTGAGTGAGGACATTGCTGTGTTACAACACAGTATAGTTACTGTTCATAATGAAGACTCTAGATATCAAAAGTTAAATTGTACTGAACAGTCTTTAAGGAAGAAGTAAAATAATGATATATTTAATGGATAAGAGTTCCAGAGTTTTCCCACTTATAATATTAGTGAGCTATTTATGTGGAAATGAATATTTAGCAGATCCATGATGCTTGATAATAATTGAGTCTCTTTTTAGGGAAGCCCAATGCCTGGATGGGCTGTTAAGTAGTCTGTATAGAAGGAAAGGTGTATTTCTTTTTGTTCTTTTTGGAGGATTGTTTAGCCACAAACAACCCGGGTTAACTATGGATACCTGGTAATTTCAGCATTGTCTCCTGAGAGTTATTAAAAGGCACATTGACAGGGAATGTAGGTGATGAGGTGAGTGAATAAGCAAGTTTATTTATCTTGGACCCTTTATTTAAAGAATTTCACATTAGTGTTGGGTTATGAAAAACAAACCATCTTTGATTTGATTACTTATATAACTATTTCAAATAACTGCAAAACACTTTTTTTTCTTTTCAGGATGGTCTTCTGGTCCTTCATTATGGTCTTGTGGTTTCTCCTCTGAAAATTACTTGAAGATTCTAAGAGTATCAGGAGGGAGGAGAGAAACAAAATAAGGTGGCTTCTGCAGGCTTGCATCTCACCAAAGATTTTTATGAAACGTAATTGCTGCCATTTTGTGCTAAGACCTAACATCTGTTTTCAGCACCAAGCATCATAATATTTATAAGTACAACTTGGAATGCTAGAATGCTTCTGTTTTACTAGCAACGATATAGAAAAAGCATCCATAGCTCAGGGGGAAATTTTCAAAGTACTGAATTTTTAAATTTCTTGTGATTTCAAATACTTTGATAATGATTTTGCTTCCTAATCTTTTATGTAAATCAGTTACTACTTTCTTCATTGAGCTATATCCTTTTTAAGTTGGTGGTTTGGATTCTGCTCTCTAGAATGGTATCAATAGGGCAGAAAGGAAGGAATTATGCTTTTGAAATGAAGATTCAAAGCCAGTCTTTGTTAAACTATACAGACTGTACCCCTCAAAGACCAAAACTATCGGCCACTTTTGTGTGTTGCCGTCATATTTTGAACTTGTATCTTTTTTCTTCTTCTTTTTTTTACCAGCAACACTACTAAAGAGATGTTATTCTCTTCTAAATGGGATAAATTACCGTTATTCTGTGTGAGGAGACTGTCTCCTGTATGGTTTATGGCCCATACCATAAGCCTTCAGTATAATAAAAACTTCTTTAACATATCTTGCAACAAGGCGTGCCTCTTTGCAACAGACTTTTTATTTCTAGAAAGTTAATTTAATATTCATTTTATTTGAGTACATAGTATGATAAACAATACCTTGTAATGGCACTGCTTATGAAAGTAATAAAGATTTTGAGACGTTTACAGAATACTTATTCATTTTTTCCTCAGCAAGTCAGTTTCATGTTCATTTTTCCATTACTTTGTCACTGGGACAAAGAATACGGGTGTTTGAGACCTCACTCGTATACAGATTTCAGTTTTAAACATTATTTTGCCTAAGATTAGCATTTTGATAGCTTCCTAAAATAAATATTTTGTAGACCTTGTTTCACTACAAAATTTCCAATTCTTCATAGAAACAATTACAATTGGGTAAAGATTGGCAATTGTTTTATACAAAATTTGTTAATTGTGTATAAGTTTCTTCTAACATTTAATAAAAAAATTTAAATAAAAGTTTATTTTAACCTATTTTGAAATGTTTGTGCTTATTGTGGATTAGAAAAACAACAACTACCAAAACTGTTTAAGAGATGAGGTATTGAATGAAAGTTAAGCTTTGCTGTCAGGATCTTTTATAAATTTTGTAACCTTAACTAATTATATTAGATGCTGTTATTTTACAGTGGGCAGAATAGCAACTATGGAATTCATTGTCCCTTAAATATTTTTTGCACAAATTACTTAATATTTTTACTCTTGTCCCGTGTTAACATATGTGTGTCAGGGATTCCCCAAGACCAGTGGTTGGCAAACTCATTAGTCAACAGAGCCAAATTATCAACAGTATAACGATTGAAATTTCTTTTGAGAGCCAAAATTTTTAAACTATTTTTAACGCCACTTCTTCAAAATAGACTCGCCGAGGCCGTGGTATTTTGTGGAATAGCCACACTCAAGGGGCCAAAGAGCCGCATGTGGCTCGTGAGCCGCGGTTTGCCGACCACTGCCCAAGACCATGCTCAGGTTCAGTGGTTCACTAGAAGGATTCATGGAGCCCAGAAAAGTTATTATATTCATATTTATAGTCTATTAGAGTGAAAGGATACAGATTAAAATCAGGAAATGGAAAAGTCACATAGGGCAGAGTCTAGGAGAAACCAGGCACAACTTCCAGTTGTCCTTTCCCCGTGAAGACGCAGGTACAGTCTAATTCTCCCAGCAGTGGTATGTGGCATGTACAAAGTGTTGCCAACCGAGGAAGTTCATCTGAGCCTTAGTGTCCAGGGTTTTTTGTTGTTGTTGTTGTTTAATATATTTTTATTGATTTCAGAGAGGACGAGAGGGAAAGAGAGAAACCTCAATGATGAGAGAGAATCATTGATTGCCTGCCTCCTGCACACCCCACACTGGGGATCAAGCCTGCAACCTGGACATGTGCCCTGACTAGGAATCGAACCGTGACCTCCTGGTTTATAGGTCGACGCCCAACCACTGAGCCAGGCTATGCCCAGGGTTTTTACTGGGAGTCAGTCACATGGGCATGCAGTACCCATGTGATTGATTCAACCATTGAGACCCAGCACTTGCCCAGTGGTCAAACTGATACAGCATGTCCTGGGACCCCAGGTATAAGAAAACAGACACTTGTCATAAATCATATTGTTGGCATAAACTTTTTGTGTGGCCCAAGGTCTTAGGCATACTAAGACAGGATATCCCAAGGGCTCAGAATTTATAAATTACATTAACATGGCAAAATACTTATTTTTAAGTAAAATATTAAATGTAATTCTTTGATAAACATTTCTGCAATGAACAAGTCAAAAAGAATTTATCCCTTGTTAGACATTGTGTGGACAAGATTAAAATTAAAGCAGAGTTCCTTCAAGGAACTCACAGCCTTGGGTTATACACATCTCTCAGAATCTTTTTTTTCTTTTTAAATAATAGATTTTTATTGACTTCAGAGAGCTTCGAAGGAAGAGAGAGAAACATCAATGATGAGAATCATTGATCGGCTGCCTCCTGCACACCCCACATGGAGGGAAAAGCCTGCAACTTGGGCATGTGTCCTGACCAGGAATCAAACTATGACCTCCTGGGTCATAAATCGACGCTCAACCACTGAGCCATGCCAGCCAGGCACATCTCTCAGAATCTTACTAGTAATAAAAGGCAGATACTGCTAAATACTCTAAGAGTCACAAAAATTCTACCCTTTTCCCCTCCCTCCATCTTGGACTTGACTGCTAAGAATCTCTAAGGTTGTATCTGTTACTACCAGGCAGTGAACTAAGTAAGAATGCTGATTGATTAGTTTAACAGATCTGTACCCCCAGATCAGTATGATCTTGGGCAATATCAGCAGAAATACAATTTCAGATCAAGGGACTTAATAATTCTAACCCATAATGCCTCATATGTCCAGTACTGGGGAGCATACTTCAAAGGTACTGAGATAGGAGAGCAATGGGATAAAGAACAGTCAGGAAGAGACCTTGAAAACCGCCCTCCCCCCCCCCCCAAAAAAAAAAGAAGCAAGGGTTGAGCAGTTGCTTTTGGTTAACTTGAAGAAATGCAAACTTAGGGCTGAGGATGCAATACTTGGTAACTGTCTTTAAAGAACCAGAGGATCAAAGACTGAGATGAAGGAAAAGCACAGCAAGAACAAACAAATGCCCTGTCTGGTCTTGCATTAAGAGTATCTTGCTCCCGCACCAGCAGCATACATTTAGTTTTGTTGAGATACCATCAAGTTTTTTCAAAAGGAATTTTTACTAGGAACATAGGTAGAAACAAAACTAAATTCTGAAATCTGCACAACTAAGAGTATATGAAGGACAGATTACAGAGCCTAACTTCAATGGCTAAAGAGAGATTTGACTGGCATAGTTTGCAGGTCTCAGATTTTGTGTAAGCCCTTTCTGAGGTGATACTAAGCAAAGGTGCCCAGAGGACAGTTTGTGGCAGTTGTAGTTTGGCAAAATGCATGTGTGGCAGGTTTTTCAGTTCCTCCCTTAAATGCCATCCCAACCGTTTCTCTCTAGTATAGACCCAAGTCATTCCCTCTGATCTTGGCTTCACTGAGCTTCCCCTTTGTTTCCACTGTTTTGCCCTGCCCTCTTGATTGAGTCAGATACATTCTTACCTCGTCTCTGACTATCCCTCCTCTGGATTCCAAACTCCCAGGCCTTGCACACACAGTGACTCTCCTACGGTGACTTTGTCTTTGAATTCTTAGAAGTAACACCTCTGACCCATTTATTTGTCCCATTCAGCTTGTCCAGAACATATACTCTGTGATTCAATCCTAGATGAATATTTTTGTAGGATCACCAGGTCATAAGCGCTTATCAGATGTGTGACTAATTGTTTGGGGTTTTTTTCCTTTAAAGTTCAAATAGTTGCAACCTTCATGGTATATTTTCTCTTCTTGGAAAGCCCTGGTAACAGAGACGTTTCAAGCAGATAATGATTCTGAATGTTCATCTTTGTTTTCTTCAGTAGACCATGACCAAAGAGTAGGTTCTCTTTTTGTTAATCCTCACCTGAGAATATTTTTCCATTGATTTTTTAGAGAGAATGGAAGGGAGAGGGAGAGAAAGAGAGAGAAACATCGATGTGAGAGAGACATCGATTGGTTGTCTCCCACATGGCTTGTGACCAGGGCCGGGGATGGAGCCTGTGACCGAGGTATGTGCCTTTGACTGGAATCGAACCCTGGACCCTTCAGTCCGCAGGCCAATGCTCTCTCCACTGAACCAAACTGCCTAGGATGAGTAGGTTCTCATTTTTATCCTTTTTCAATGTTATTGTGTACATGAGTTTGATTATTGGCATCTCTTCAAAACTGTACTGATCTAAATTTTATTACTTATAGAGATTAATAGTCTACTCACAAATGAAATGCCATATTGATCTCCTGAAAGCTTGCCAAGTACCTACTTACATAAAATGGATATTATGGTTTGATCTTGACTGCATTTTTATTTTGTTCTGATGGTGTCTGTGGTTTGTTTTTTTTTAATTATTTTATTTCAGAAAGGAAGGGAGAGGGAGAGAAAGACAGAAACATCAGTGATGAGAGAGAATCATTGATTGGCTGCCTCCTGCACACCCCCTACTAGGGATCGAACCTGCAACCTGGGCATGTGCCCTTGACCGGAATGGAACCTGGGACCTTTTAGTCCGCAAGCTGATGATGCTCTATCCACTGAGACAAACCAGCTAGTGCACCATAATTCTAATGTTGACTTTACTGCTTCTACTTTGCAGACTGGATTAGTGCGAAGGCAGACAGTTTCAATTGCCAGAAAGGAGTTCCTTCTGTTGAGCTCAAGTCTGGCTTAAGGTAAAGATAAAATATTGTCTAGCACTAAAGGACATCAGGAATTCTATATGTCATGTGTGAGTCCTTCTGCCAGGAAATAATGAGAGATAGAAGTTACACCTCTCATATTCATATTTATTGTATAACAGGTAACCTTTGTGAGTTAAATTTTTTTAATAAGCACTTCCTAAGGAATAATGCTTTTTTTTTGCCCTGTGCAATAATCAGCAATTGACTAGAATCTGGTACTGATTGTATTCCCAAACTCCAGAGATTATCTAATGATTTTGGTTACACTCTGCTGAGCACTCTATAACCTCTAACAGCGTGTGATAGAGTTAAAAATGAAATGTCTCAGACTTACAAAGAACAGAGACCACTTGCCTCAACAGGGGAGATGAGTAGCCAGGTGGTGACCTACAGTAATTAATCAATGAGGAAGCGAGCCTAGAGACTCCTCCAAGATCAGTCTTCATTTTTCTTTGTAGCCTGGGCTTTCTCTATTTTGTTTCATACAGAATTACTGAAGCACTGTAAAAACATAAATCTTTAAATGTCCGCAGTGTGACTCACTCTGCTTTATTACAATCCTGGTGTGTGTGTGTGTGTGTGTGTGTGTGTGTGTGTGTGTGTGTGTGAAGGGATTGTAAGAAAGAATCTATCAATTTTAGCTAGTCCCCACCCCCGCCTAGTAAGCTTGTGCGATATCAGCATAAAACATGAGGGCAATCTAATCATCTAGGAGATCGATAAGAGAGAAGTCCTTTGATCTACCAAGTAACTATTCTTTTCACCCTTTAAGGGAGACATGATAATGTAGTAAAGACAGCCCTTTGTTTGACTGGATTCAGGAGCCCTCACCCATTTGCAAATGGCAAATCCATGTGAGATATCTGAAAATAGTAAAAGGCATAATGATAAATTACTCTAACCTGGCAATTTTCAACTGATGATCTGCAAGAATTTTTAAAACATGCAATACCTGACTATTTAGTCAGGGGCAGTGACCTCTTTTTCTTTAGATTGTCAAATAAAATGACAACAGCCAATACAACAATAGCTGTCCAGTGTGTAAATAAATCAAAATTATGGCTATTCTTTTTGTCAGAGTGGCAAAAAATATATTTTTGGTGTACTGAAGAATTTTAATAATTAGTTTATGTGTGCCATGAGGTGAAAAAGATCGAAAATCACTGATCTAATGTGTACATTAGATTTGAGCATGTAGCAAAGCTAGTAATGTATATTCTACAAAGAAAAATACAATTTCACATATGAGTTCTTTTTTTTATCCTCACTGAGGACATGCATAGAGAGAGGGGGAGGTGGAAGGAGGGAGAGAGAGAAAGAAAACCATTGAAACATTGATGTGAGAAACATTGATTGGTTGCCTTCCATACAACTTGGAGTCGTACCAGCAACCTTTCAGTGCACAGGGCAATGCTCAACCAACTGAGCCACTCTGGCCAATCTGAGCTCTATTTTAAGACCCTTCAAAACCCCCCTAGTAATTTCCATTTTAGATTTCTATGCTTTCGGGCACACCAATTTATTTTTCTAAGAAAAAAAAAATGCATTCTTATGATTTAGATGTTTTTCAGGACCTTAGAGATTTCTGACAATATAATAATAAAAATAATATTGGTTGGAAGTCAGTGATGAATGCTCATAACAAGCAACATTTCTAGTTTGCTTGTTTTTCATTTATGCGCAGGAGATTTTGGACTTTATCTCCAGGCTCTGTTTTGAAATCAATATGCTTATTAGATCTGACTTCTGTTGTCCTAATGGAATTCTTTCAAACTAGAATTGACCCAGGGTGGCTGGGCATAATGGTCTCAGCTGGAGCAGAAGGTATAATAGACTTTATAATTATATTTTTCTCATAGTTCCATAAATTCTCTATCAATGGATTTTTTAATTGAGCTAAAATTTACATGACATAATATTAATCATTTAAAAGTGAACAATTCAGGGACATTTAGTATATTCACAATGTTGTGCAGTTACCACCTCTATCTAGTTCCAAACATTTACATCATCCAAAATAAAACCCCATACCCATCCAGTAGTAACTCCCCATTTCCCCTTCTCTGGGCCCTGGCCACTGCCCATCTGCTTTCTGTTCCAAGGGATTGTTACATACGTTTTAAATACCGCTTCATGTTTGCTTTTAGAGCCATGGTTCGAGGCTCCCTGTTTGTGTTCACAGGTAAGTTCTAGAAGCTTATCCCCAGGACTACATGTGACTTGCATTATCTCTGGATCTAAAATTTGGGATCTAGTTTCCAGACAATTTTGCCCCCTTTTTAGCCAGTACAGTAAAACGAATTCCAAGTATCCTGGATTTATTGCCTCTTGAGGAATTGTCCATTCTAGGCCCTTAGATAATGAGCTACAGAATTTCATGCCAAATCATTTTTTTAAAAATTAAAAAAAAAATAGCATCCAATTCTATCTTTTAGCAGGAGCAGAGATGACTCACAGTTGGATGGGCCCAGAGCCCAGTTTTGAGCTGCTACCAGCTCACTGCAATGCAGGAAGGCAGTGGGCTCAGGAAGTCTGCAAAGTGTATCAGTTTGCCTATAGGACTTACTGTTGCCAAGGATTTGGGAGGCTAAGAAACCTGGAACGGAAGGATGATAAAGAAGATAAAACTATTTTCTATTCCCTCAAGTGAGGGGGCTTTCTCTTACCTAGGAAAGGAAAGCAAGCACTGCAGAATCAGAAAACCGAGCTTCAAATCCCAGTTTTGTTCCGTACTGTGTGATACCAGACAAGGGTCTTAACCTTGTCATTCCAAGCCTCTACTCCTTCATTTGTAAAATGGGTATACAAATACTACACTTAAAGTGTGGTTGTGAGCCCAGCTGGCGTGGCTCAGTGGGTAAGTGTTGACCTATGAACCAGGAGGTTATGGTTCGATTCCCGTCAGGACACATGCCCGAGTTGGAGTTGTGGGTTCCATCCCCATTGTGAGCTGTGCAGGAGGCAGCTGATCAATGATTTTTCTCTCATCATTGATGTTACTCTCTCTCTCTCTTTGTCCCTCCCCCTCCCTCCCTTTTTCCCTGAAATCAATAAAAAATTTAAAAAGGAAACATCAATTAAAAAAATAAAAGAGTGGTTGTGAGGTTTAATTGAGATAATTCTATGTTCACTGCCTGATACAGTGTCTAATACATAATAAGTAAGTACTGAATAAATTATAGCTGTAATTATAACTTATAAATTAATAAGTCTCAGGATACAGAGGGCCTCATTATCTAATGAATGGAAAAATCATGTTTGGACATCATTCATGTACTTTGAAGACAGGCCTCCTCACAATCTCATAGGCTCAACTTTGTTGTCCTGTTCTGCTGTGTTCTGCTGTAACAGCTGATATCGCTTGCTTTCCTTCCCTTCTCCTCCCCCCCTCATGTTTCTCTGTTACTGTAATTATTCTGACTCAATAATTGATCAACTCCATAAGATGCTTTTAATGTCTTTATTTCATAAATGAGCTCATGATACTTAGTGGAAACTCACTGAAAATAGGAGATACAAATTAGTCAGAGCCATAGATTATATAAATGTAATAAAAGGACTCTGGTTTGGCCTAGAGAAGGATTCATTAACTAAAGTATTCTTAGAAGCAGCAACCAATGTCTATATTGCAGACCCATGTATTGATGAGACTGTTGTTCCTTAACAGGTCCCAAAACATGTTTAAATTACTATAAAACTTATTAGTAATGACTAACAAATCTCTTTACGCCAGAGGTACCAGTGATTTATCTTTGAGTGGCATACAAGTAGCTTAGCCAGATGGACTGAGAATGAGTGTTGTTCAGGATTCAGCAAGTTTCAGCTTCAACTACCAGCATCAGCTGTGAGTTGCATTCATATATCCCCTCATTTGCAGTCTCTATCCTAGAACCTGGCATTAGGAAATCCCAATTTGGCGTCCACTGACTTCTGGACCCCAGAAGTAGATAGTCCTAGAGGAGTCACAAGGCCCTTGATCTGTACAAAGTTTTTTGTGTGTGTGTTTCTGGGAAAAGGGTTCATAACTTTTTCCAAGAGGTCTACAATTCCAAAGAGGTTAAGAATCATTTACAGCCGAAACCAGTTTGGCTCAGTGGATAGAGCGTCAGCCTGCGGACTCAAGGGTCCCAGGTTCGATTCCGGTCAAAGGCATGTACCTTGGTTGCGGGCACATCCCCGGTGGGGGGTGTGCAGGAGGCAGCTGATCGATGTTTCTCTCTCATCGATGTTTCTAACTCTCTGTCCCTCTCTCTTCCTCTCTGTGGAAAATCAATAAAATATATTAAAAAAAAAATTTACAGTGGAGGAAAATTGTATTCCTGTTGCCCATGTTCTACCTAAATATCCCAGTTTTTCAGAAGTATAACCCCCATTTTCAAAGAAGATTCTTATTGTTTTGAAGGACTTTTTATCATGTGTGTTCTGCCAGTTTATGCTCAGAAATGTTCACCAAGCCCAAACCGGTTTGGCTCAGTGGATAAAGCGTCAGCCTGCAGACTGAATGGGCCCAGGTTCAATTCCGGTCAAGGGCATGTACCTTGGTTGCAGGCATATCCCCAGTACGGGGTGTGCAGGAGGCAGCTGATCGATGTTTCTCTCTCATCGATGTTTCTAACTATCCCTCTCACTTCCTCTTTGTAAAAAAAAAAATCAATAAAATATATTTTAAAAAAATAACTGAAATTCCAGGGGTCTACTTATAAAAAAAAGAAAGAAATGTTCACCAAGCTAAGCTACTTAAATCATTATCCAGGCACAGAACGCAGTTTCATGATTGGATTTGATTTCCCCACTCCCTGCTATTAACTGTTCACTCAATGCATCATGTGTGTCAGACCAGACAGTCTGAAACAAATGCAGACTAGAGCCCCAAGGCTTTGGCAGGGAAATAAACTAACTGTGGATGCACGGAACAGAGAGCAGACCATTTCTGAATTATTTCGGGGGAGCAGTTGTCTCACTGAACCAAAACAAAGCTTTTCTCAGTTGAAGCAGCAGAAACCACAGAACACAAGTTATGTTGGTGGGATTCATGAGACTTTTAATTCTTATTTTATTAACGTTTTACAGTAAGTGTGGGGAGTAAAGACAGGGATGGAGTAAGGGGAAGGAAGAAAAGTATCTTTTAAGTTCCTGGAACTATGGAAGCATGTGCTAGGATAAGAAAGTTCAGTAAAAGCATCACGTCCTCATCTTAATGCAGAAGTGTGACAGAGACATGGCAACTCTTTAGCTCTGGTGAAGTGACTGCTGGCAGAGAACAAACCCTGCGTCAAACTCGGCACACGTGGAACGCAGCTGCTGCACAGGTGGGCAGATGAAAAGTGGATGCTCCAGAATCTACTTCCTAGCATGTGAGTAGGAGCCAGTGTGCCCCTCTCTGGTCTGGGTGTCTCTTCCTCTCCAGCAGGGGAGAGATCACCAACCATGCAGCAGTGGGAAAACTGCTGGGCAAGACTCTTTTAGAAAAGAGATTTATTTACTTATTTGCTGGTGGTGTTGACTGACCAGAAGTGACTTCTTTTGCTTTGGGGCAGTTAGCATTGTGTCCTGCCGATAACATAAGTCTACACTTAGCACTTTTTAAAAGGCAGAGGAGAGTGAAAACAAGGCTGTTTAGGACCTAGACTAGTAGGAAGGGGAATACATGGATTCTAAGGCTAAGGGCATGAAACAACTAACTCTCTATCACCACAAACGAACCGACACAGATCAATGAGACCTTCACTTTTCCCATTCATACGAATACTCACCTCTTCTAGCTTATGTTACTAAGTCTAAGGTCAGCTTAATCACAGCTTATGATAACTATTACTGTGTTTCTAACATTAAGGTGAAAAGCTACATTCTTAATCAAGTAGGGTTTTTTCCCCCCTCCTAATTCAATGGGTTTGTTAAGCCGAAAAGCCTAAAATCTACAAAGTTTTCATTATTTTATTTGTTGGAGGCAACCCTTAACACTTATCACTGCCATTTTTATTTTAACCTACAGAATTGGAAGTATAGGCAATGGGTAGGGTGAAGTCATTACATGAATCACAGAAATGGTCAACATGCATCGTATTTTACCCATTCAGCAAAGAGAGCTAAAGGGGGTATGTTCTTTTGAGAAAAACCTAAGTGGAACTGAGGGGGATGGGAGGAAACATGTCCATCAAACAAACACCTATCATTTGTGAAACGGTTCTATTAGGGTGGTGGGGTGTGGACCATTAGTTTATCTTTGGCAGTGATCTTATATTTTAGGTATCTAGAGTGAGATGATTTAGCTGGGCAATGGCTAGTTATAGTGAGTGAGATAGGTTTTAATTTTAATTCACAGCAAAAGATGAAGATCACAGATTTAGCACCTTAGTTTGTACTTCCTCTGTACCTGAATCATCTATCACTGTAAAGCCTGAGCTTTAGGTGAGAAAGCTGTGTTCTTAGATAACTCCTCTGTGATGGCTGTAGGACCGCAGTTTGCTCCAACCTAAGAGGTGGTTTTCTTATTAGAGAATGTAGGTATTCAATGCTAAATGTGAGACTGAAGCCTTGAAGACTGTTTATAGTGGTGACGGGTGTTTTGGTTCAGGAATAGGCTGTTAACACGTCAAATGCATATTACCCACTCTTAAGCATTAACTCTTTTTAAGCAACAGAATTATATTTTTTGGCTTGAAATGGTGCTTTCTTCTATATTTGATTTCTCGGTTTTCTTAGTAGATATTACTGTCTCCTCCAATATTTCTTCAAAACTTTCCCCTATCTGGGAGGTTTTCTTAGAGGCTACCTTAGAAGCCTCCTCCTCCTCCTCACCCTCTTCCTCTTTCTTAAGAGACAGCCCAATGGATGAGACTTTGGAGGTAGTAGAACTGAGGATTCTAGGCGGGAGCAGATAACCTGGATTGGGAAGTGGATTCAGCCCTAAAATGCTTGACCCACTGGTGCTAAAACGTGTCTCTTCGCCTTCCAGCAATTTCCTGTAAATCGAACAGAGAAAAAAAAAAAATTTCAGGAGGCTAACTTGCAACTTTGAAAAAACAAAACTTAACCCTGCAGCTCATATTTATTTTAGAAAAATTATAAAAGGAAAAAGAAAAGAAAAATTCTATAAGATTTTGTAGTTTATTCATGAGATTGAGACCAATAGATATTGAACTCTCAGAGACTTGGGGTTATCTATCACATGCATGCGTGCGCGCGCGCACACACATCTTCCACACCAGCAGTGTTTAAAGCACTGTCAAAGGGTAACCTCGCCTATTCACTAATATATTAACAAAGGAAAAACCTACAATTCCCCTTGGCCTCATCACACCTATTTTTGGCACTTAGAATCTACAAAGCTCTAGAGAAAAGTAATTTTGTTAATTAACACCATAAGTGCAATGGGAATACGGAGGTGAGAAGTCCACAGGGGAGGAAAGAACTGCCTAATTCAGCCTGAACTTGAGATCTGTACTTTTTCAATGTGCAGGAGTACAAATGGAGTGGAACCAGGAACATCAAAGAACAGTGAATGAACCTGTTTCAGATCCCAAACTTTTTCTCAGGCCAGCCTAAATGGCATCACAAAAGAGTGGCCCCCAAACATTGTTTTTTGTAACTAATAGTTTTTATCATCCTTTCTTTAAAATCAGTGCTATCTTTCCTCATCCTCTCTCACCCATAAGAAATAGGGAAGACTAGAACCACTTATTTGGGTAATGCTGCCCCAGGTGACTGCATTTGCTTGGGTGAATGTGCCCTTTGAAGTACCTGTAAGCTGCTATCTCAATGTCAAGAGCCATTTTGACATTGAGCAAGTCCTGGTATTCCCGAAGGTGGCGTGCCATCTCACTCTTGGTGTTCCTCAGATCATTCTCCAGTTGCCCAATGCTGTCCTGAAAAGTGACATAGCCGACATATTTAGGTCAAAACCAGCAGAAATTCATTGAGATTCCCACAAATCAAAGACTCTCAACCGTGACTACACATTAAAATATCCAGAACTCTCTCCTCCCCATGCCCAGCCTAGATTGTGATTCATTTGTTCAGGGGTGGGGTCCCATCACCTGCATTTTTTTTTTTTTTTACCATGCATCCAAATCTCCCCATGGTTCTCAACTGAACACTAAGGATATATATATATATATATTCAATACTTACCTGGGGGTATGTTTATTGATTTTTTTTTTCAGAGAGAGAGAAAGAAAGAGGGAGAGGGAAGGAAGGAGGGAGGGAGAAAGAGAAACATTGATGTAAGAGAGAAACATTAATCGGTTGTCTCCTGTATGCCCCCTAACCAGGTATTGAATCTGCAACCTTTTTGGTGTAGGGAAGGATGCTCCAACCAATTGTACCACCGGCTGTAGGAGATATTTTCTTTTTTAAAATCTGTTTACCATCCCTCCCTTGCTTGTTGTACTTGCTGCTAACTAACTCACTAACTCATTTGTTGGATGTCCTTTGCATAACCCAGAGCCTCAGGTTAGGAGCTTACTAGTAGATTCAGAAAATTCCACTGTGGAAAGCACAGAGAGGACAGCAAGTCTTTTCTGCCTCCATTCGTTTCGCTGGCTTCCTGGAGGTCTGCTACTCAGTCCCTTTACTGAAAGCATTTCATGCAACAAATAAGGAGGAAACAGAAATACTCCATGGAATTTTTTTTTTTTATCCACATGGCAGACTAAATGATAATTTTTTTAAAAAAAGAAACTTCTGTATGTAATAGTTTTGCTCCAAATTCTTCCAGGTGCAAACCCAGGCATAGAAGAAAAATAGCTTTACATTTGTGATTCTGGAGCAGCCAGAAGGATCTTTTGAAAACAATAGGTCCTATTTACCTGCTTAAAATCCTCCAACGCCTGTGGAATAAAGTCCAAACTCTTCAACATGGCCTATACCCTCCCCCTACTCAGCGTGTTTCAGCTACCCTGACCTTCTCTTTTGCTCCCTAGACTTACCAAGGTGCTATTCCCGGACCTTTAGGGTAGCTATTTCCTCTGTTTGGAGTACTCTGGAGTGGGTCTTTACATGGCCCACTCCATGTCATCCAAGACTCAGTACAAATGTCCTCTACTCAGATAGGTCTTCCTGGCATCCAGCTTAAGTGCTCTCTCCACACTGATCTCACACATTATCTTACCTCCAGCCAGGGCAGCTGTTAACCCATGAAAGAACACTGTGCAAATTAGAAAAAGGTACCTCCAGTGGGAGGACAAATTTTTAAAAAGCACCCTGGCTGGTATTGTTCAGTGGTTAGATTGTCAACCTGTGCAGGATCCATCCCTGGCCCTGGTTGGGACATATGTGGGAGGCAACTGTGGGTTATGATAATGATCAATTATTATTTTTTAATAATTCTGTGATGTCTTTTATCTTTTAGGTCAACTGAGGTATACCAGACTGCTTATTTCTATCCTAAATGACCCCAAAGAGCAGTGTTTGAATTAGTGTTTTCTTTGTTGGTTACTCATTGGTTTTCTTTGTTCTGAAAGAACTGATCTGCTGCTACTTCTCCTTGAAATGCCTGACTCCTGTAGTCCCTTCTCCTTCTCTATCATGCTGCAGGCTCGAAATCCAAACAAAGTGCTTTAGAATCACGTCAAGTAAGAATGAATAGTCTGGGGGCATCAGAGGGGTCAACTTCCTAATATATGATTTAGAAATAGATTTTTTTTTAACTCATTAGCAGGTCCTTTTTTTAAAAAAAAAAGTTTTGTTGTTTCACAGCTGTGTTTTCTGAAAAAGAGGTTATTGGGGAGTTGAGTTCTAGATAGATGAGATTTCCTTGAACTTTTTTGTTGCACATTCCACATGTCTATTTCATGGATCAGAGTAGATAAAAAAGCACCACTTTGCACCTTTCAGAAGGAATTGTGCTGCCCGCGGATCATTGCTCGTCAAGGTCTCCTCTCTTTGTTTGCGCTCTTTGTTTCCCTACACCAGGCTGTCTTGCCTCGCCCTTCAAAAGCTCTGCTAAAGATGGCTTCCAGCTCACGAAATCGGAGCAGAGCGCTGCAGTCTACCCCTCCCCCAACCACACAGCTACTGCTGGCTTAGCCTGAGGGAATGGGACAGAGGCACTTCCAGCTCCAGCTGGGGTCTCTCCTGGGAACGATAAAGCAGGTGCAGAGCATCTTCCTCAGGGTTGGAAGGATATGGACTGGGAGTAAGAGAAAGAATTGGCTACACTAGCATCTTCAGTGAAGAGGAATGACAAACAGTGCTACAGATTTCATCACTTTTAGGGGCCCTCAGCCAGACAACAGTAGTGAATGCAGCCATCCAGAATGACTACTATGCATAATAAATTTAGGTGGGAGAAAGGGTTTTTATCTGTGATCCACCCATGTGCCTTGTTCTCTCTCCTGCCTTTGTTTTATCCCCACATTTGTTTTCTTTTTTTTCTTTTTTCCCCTACCATACTTTAAAACCTTGCATTATATGAGCTGGGAAATGTGCTTTAGATTCTTGCACCCCAAAATCTATCTGAGGAACAAAAGGATGCAGCATTTTTATTGAAAAACACTTATTCTTGGCCACACCTACTCAAACTACTGAATCCATATCATCAGGAGTGTGCGTAAGAATCTTGTTTTTTTTTAAGCCCTCTAGTGACCTTGGTATGTCAATGGGTTTAGGAACCACTAGTTTCTATTTATTTTTGTAAAGGAGCTATCATGGTGGCCCCAGTAATACAGTGGGGTAGAGAAGGGCAAGAACAAAACAAAACAAAGCATATGGAAGAGTTAAAGACTAAATGTAGCTTTTTTCTTTCTTGAATTCTAAATTCAGGAATTGATCTATCAGGCTATAGATTTATGTGCAGGCACTGCAAATCTCCAAGGGACCGGCCCCTTCCTGCTATTTAATTAGGTTGTATTCCAATCTCATACTGGAGACAAAAGGGCAGGCTTGGCTGCTTTCCCTGGAGAGCATTAAATAATGGTGATCTTGATTGTTCAGCAAGGTCTTTCAAGGAAAGCTTTAGCTTTCCAAGACTGACCGTAGTACAGGGCCCGGGGCCCCAGTACCCTTCAAAAATGTCCTCAGATATCTTTGGAAGAATGGGGCTCTAATGATGGTGAAGAGCCATGCAGCAACCCAAACTGCCCTGGTTGAGAAATGAAAAAGTCTTCTGCTAAAGAGGGTGACTGCATTTGGCTTTTGAAGACAAAAGCCATAGCTCGTTATCATTTCTCCTGTTGCCTGATTTGGACCTCTCATGCACCCCTGTGTACTTACTATGTCACCTTGAATCTTTCTTTACCTGTTCAAAATATAATAAGCTTTCTCTCCTCAAAGAGGCTGTCAGATCTCTGGGGCAGGGAAAGTGGGGTTTTAATGGAGCCTTCCTTTGCCTCTAAGTGGGGTGGCAAGCTTCAAAGGAAAATGGGCCTACTATTAATCATTGAAGCAGAAGAAAGAACAGCCTCCCAGACTGCAGTGAAAGGGGAGGGGGGAAAGGGGTGAGAGGGCAAGAAAACAATGGCTGAATCTCACTGTGGAGAAGGAGGCTTTTCATCTTCATCAGCACTGCTGAGATTGTTAGAACCGAGGATACCCTTGTGGCTTCAAGCCTCCAGGTTCTGCAGGTGAGGATGTGAGCCCCGCTTCAGCCTTAGGTCCCAAAGGGTAGGAAATAGCTTTCTGCCTCTGATCTCTTCCACTCCACCAACATGTCCACTGAGGCACTGAAAGCAAAAGTTGATGGGGGCAGCACTGCAGAGCTGCAGGCATGCTGCCGTTTCTGTGTTTTATTCTCTCCTGTCGACTATGTCTACTAGTACATGACCCTACTATTGTCCAACACTGAAAGCCTTTTAATGCAAACAAAAACAAGCCAGACCATATTGTCATACCCCTTAGAATGCAGGGGCTGTAACAAGCAAGTAGAGGACCTGGCAAAGCCCAATTCAGATGGCAGTTGTGGGTAAGTTATCCCTTTTGTAGAAATATTGGGCTAGCCCTTCAGAAGATCACCTAGCTCATCTTTTGAGGCTTCTAGAAGAAAACACGAAGCTTCAATGAACTTAATGTGACGAATCCAGACCTTCCAGGGACTAGGAAAAGTTCAAGTTACAGGATCTTGAAGTAGCATAGAAATCCTCACTTGAATAGTACTGTAATTGCAAACTAACAAAGACAAATGGTCCAAGCAAGCTTTCTTCCTTTGTCAAAGAAAGTAATTTATAATGAACAACAAATATCTGTACACCAATAATTATTCTTTATCTCCAGACTAAAATCATACTTTTGAGGTTTCACTCCTTTCTAGTATGTATTTTATTAACGTTCCCTAAACCCTATTATTTTAATCAAATGTAAACTTTGATCTTGGCTAGAGTGAATTATTGTAAGTTTCTGAATTATTAGCTTCTACCCCAAAGAGCTTTTATTGTACCTTGAATTTGAACCACACTATTTAGATTATTTTCTAGACCTTTCTCCTGCCTCTGTGCCCTTGTGGTCATAAGCCCAGAATGTTTTATATAGAAAAACTGAAAATGCAGTTGGTCTTTGTTTGGAGCAAAAAGTGAGGAAAGAGCCAATCATAGGAGCTTAGAGGACAGACAAAGATGAAAAATAAGTGGCCTATAACAAAGATAGAACCAATCTCTTTGATTTATCACATTCACTTAGATTGGGAAACTGTTAAGAAAAAGGGCATTTTCAAGCGGGACCTCACGGTTGCTGAGCAAATTAAGTGGATTTTCTTAAGGGCTAAGCCATCCATGAAAGTGAATATTGATGCTGTCCACAGGGTGACCTTTGATTGCAGGTAGCCAAGACTGATGTGTTGGTGTTGCAAAAGAAAAAAAAATCAAAGCAGTTAATTGCCTAGAGAGTCATAACTGGGACATGCGGCGGGGGAGACATTTTTGAGATGGGAAGAACTCGAGATCAGCACCGAGGACAGCGCCCCAACCCTTTTTCATTTGCTCACTGGTGTAAAGCTTTCTTTCAGAAGAAATATCAATCGATCGACAAGGGAACCGTGTGTGTGTGTGTGTGTGTGTGTGTGTGGTGTGTTTTGTGTATATGTGTGTTGGGGGAGGGGTAGAGCAAGAACAGGGCGGTTACACTAGCCTGACCACCCATCTTGTTGGTTCCCAATCTCTACTCCTTTGAGGATAAAAGTCAAGAAAATGGAGTAGAACCCTTTCCAGTTCAGTCCAGCATTCTTTCCCCAACCCTAGGGCAGACCATACTCTATAAATATCTATTCCAGGGCGCGCAGAAAACCTTCAAAGTCAACAAAAGAAGCCAAAGAGCTAAGACAGCACCATCAACCACGGAGCAGGTGTAACCCCCTCCGTTTGGGTGGGGAACTGTTCTTCAAGTCTTCCGTGTGTTTATTCCCACTTGCTGACTGGGAGGCATAAGTTAGATTTTCAAAATCTGAAGAGGAGAAGCTAAGGGCTTCTTTGTAAGAAGGGCCCGTAAAGGTATGTGAGTGAGGGGCAGGAGAAGAGGGCGTCCAGGCCCCTATAATTATCAGTGGAGAGCCCAGAGCTCTTTGTTTGCCAAGGCCTCTAGTCCAGGCTCTTTCCTCCCTCCCCCTCCTCTCGGTTCCTGGGCCACCATTGTGCGGGGAAATCGCAGGTATGCGCAGGAGGGGACGGGGCGCCCCTCCCTATCCTGCGCTCCAGCCCTTACCTGGTAGCTGGCCACTTCAGCACTATGTCTCTCCTCCAGCTCCAGGATCTGCCTCTCCAGGGACTCGTTGGCTCCGCGAAGGCCCTCGATCTCAATGGTGCGCGCCTGCAGCTGGCGCCGGTACTCGTGGATCTCCTCGCGGCTGGCCCGGATGGCCTCGGTGCTGCGCGCCGCCTGCTCGTTCAGGTTGGCGAACTTGGACTTGTACCACTCCTCCGCGGACTGCAGGTTTTTGGCAGCCAGGGACTCATACTGGGCGCGGATCTCCCTCAGCGCCGAACTCAGGTCTGGTTTAGCCACGGCCACATCCACCTCGGCCGCGGCCTGCGACGACGCCTGCAGCGTGGCCAGCAGCTCGGCCACCTCCTCGTCGTGCACCTGGCGCACGAAGGCCAGCTCATCCAGGAGCGACTCCACCTTCTTCTCCAGGTCCAGGCGGGCCAACGTGGCGCCGTCCACGTCGCGCTGCTGCGCCTTCAGGGCGCGCTCGGCGCCTTCGCGCCCGCGGCTCTCCTCCTCGCAGCGCGCCCGCAGCCGCTGCACCTCCTCGGCCAGCCCGTCGCGTTCGAGCAGGGCCTGAGCGCGGGCCGAGCTCGCCTCCTCCAGCTGCGCGCGCAGGTCGCGCAGCTCCCGCTGGAAGAGCTCGCCCACGCGCGACGGCTCGGCGTGGCGCTGCCGCAGCGCCGCCAGCTCGGTCTCCAGAGCGCGGTTCTGCGTCTCCAGCTGGTGCACCTTTTCGATGAACACGGCGAAGCGGTCGTTGAGGCCCTGCAGCTGCTCCTTCTCGTTGGTGCGGATGATCTTGTACTCGTTGGTGCGCGCCGCCGCCTGGCTCAGGTCCAGCCCGTCGGACGCGGGGGGCCGGCGGTAGGCCAGGCCCAGGCCCAGAGACGAGGCCGAGGAGCAGGCGGCGGAGGAGGCCACATTGCAGCGGGTCAGCGACTGCGAGCGGTAGCTGCCCGCGCCGCCAGCCCCCGAGAGGCGCGAGGACAGACGCGGGCTGTCCCCGAACACCTTGCGGTAGGAAGAGGGGCCGCACAGGTAGTGCTCGGAGCTGAAACTCATGGTGCCGGGACAGCGCCGGGGGAGCGACTGCGGCTGCAGATACAAAGGAGAGGAGAGGTGCGCCAGGCGGGGCGCGGCGGGGCGGTGTGCACCGGTTTTAAGGCGCGGGGGGTTGGGGCGGCGCGTTGGGGGCGGAGCTCTGCTCCGGGCCCGGCGGGGAGAGGGGAGGGGGGGCATCGGGATGGGGCGGGGAAGCTCCGCGGTTACCGCAGCTGCGCGCGCGCGCGCGACAGACCTCGGGCGCCAGGACAGTCATTTGCGTAGGAGCCGCCCCCTATTCGGAGTGTCCTTCCCCACGGAAAGTCTGGTTTGGAAATGACTTGAGCGCGCCGGGGTGCCTAAACGACTGGGATTTGTCATCCGGACACCACATGGTTCGGCCGCTTCCCTGGACCCTGTCCTAGGGTTTTCTGGGAGGTGTCCCCTAGGCCTGTCCCCACCGCGGAGCTCCCGAGGGGAAGGCCCTCTTTTCCCAGTCAGAGTGGGACCCACAGGGCGAGGCTTTGTTCCCTCCCGCAGCTCGTGCGGGGCTCCCAAGGGGAAAGTGGGTCTGCGTCAGAGAACATCTCATCAGCGGTTCCTCTGCAGCTCCCGGGACCGCAGGGGCCGGGAGGCTACGCGGAAAGCCTGCGACCCCCGGGGGGGGAAAGAAGCGAGGTAGGTAAAGTGCGCCCGGGCCCGAGTGGAAAGAAACGGAGGAGAGAGCTAGGATGGCCGAAATGGGCACAGCTGGGGCGCCCCTGCCGTTTGTATACCTACGCTCGCACGTTCACCACAGTCCTCACCACGCTCCGTTAATTACGACCACCCTCTTATTTCCTTTACTTGATGCGTGGGGCCCGGTGTGCATTTGAGATTTCAGTCTGTGTAAATTGTCATGTGGTTTGTGAGAGCCTCTTCCTGTGGAGATCTCTCTTTGGGCAAAAGAGGTCCCTGCAAACAGACCCCTAGGAGTGGGGAAGAGGGATGGTAACTGAACTGGCCGCCTTTACTATGCATTGGGGTACTCAGAGAAGGATCTGGAAAGATGAGGCTGGGAGGAGTCGGTGTGGGGTCTGCATTATGTAATCCTCCTATATAATATAAGGCTAATATGCAAATCGACCAAACTGCAGAATGATCAGTAGCTATGACACGTACAGACCACCAGGGGGCAGATGCTCAATGCAGGAGCTTCCCCCTGGTGGTCAGTGTGCTCCCACAGGGGGAGCTCTGCTCAGCCAGAAGCTGGGCTCGTGGCTGGTGAGCGCAGCGGTGGTGGCGAGAGCTGCCTCCGGAGCGATAAGGCTGTCCGATGGGCCTAAGCCGGCAGTCAGACATCCCCTGAGGGCTCCCGGACTGTGAGAGGGCGCAGGCTGAGCTGAGGGACTGCCCCTGCCCCCCAGTGCACAAATTTCGTGCACTGGCCTCTAGTAATGCTTATAATATCTCTCAGATTGTGGCTATGACTTTGGAGAGAGTCGGAAGAACTGTTTAGTAGGTTCCAGAATTTCAGACTGAAGACATTTATTGATCTTGGGATATCAAGGAAGTAGCTCTAGGGTAAATTTTAGTTTCATAGGGGTGGGTGGAAGGTATTACCTGAGACAGACCACCAGAGGAAGGGGAAAGGGAGTTCTTTGAGACTTTGGAGCATATTTCCTGGCTTTGTGCTTGGTCGTGGATGGTCAGGCCTTTTCACATCCTGCCACCTGATTCCTTATCACAGATCAAGGGACTCAATTCTCAGTGCTTTGGGCTCAGAAAGACCTCGTGAGGTGAAGAGTAGAAGAATGCTCACACCGCTGAATAATAGTCCCGGCTAGCCATTGTGCCAAGACTTTTGCATAGGTTTATCACCTTCCAACCATTCTTCAAGGTGGCCCTTACCTCTTTCTTACAGATAAGAAACTGAGACTCAGCTGCAGCATTCTGCATAAATTCATTAGCATCAAACATAACATTCTTTCCTCACCATATAATTCTACTTCTTAGAGTAAGGAAATTCTTGAAGTCTCATTAATTTCCAAGTAGCCAGAATAAGGCTAAGTGGGTTTCAGAAGAGTTTTGGCCAACAACAACATAGCACAGTGGACGGCAAACTCATTAGTCAACAGAGCCGCAGTTTGCTGACCACTGACATAGCAGACTGGTTTGTAATTGAAAGAACATTGGATACAGGGTCAGAGGTGATGGGCTTGAATTGTGGCTTTTGCCACTTACTAAGCATGTGGAGATAATAGCACCTACCTCCCCAAGGTTATGAAAGATTTAGTGGATGCATGTAAAGGTGCATTACAAGCTGTAAAGTATAAGGGGCTACTGTCATCATTGTTTTCTATCAAATAAAGGGGCACTGCTTCACATATATCATCAACAGGCTATGAGTTGGGTTTAGTGGTGAAATTACAGAAAACTATACACCACATCCTTGTACAGGCTGCCCTTTGGGAGAGAGAATACAACCAACCTTGATTGATTGTGGTTCCAGGGGCCAGTGTGAGTGTGGCTCACAGTTGTCCCAATGCAATGTGGAAACAACCACAGATAATTAGGAGATCTTACTTCTGGGCTATATTTCAGTCTCATTTCAACCATGTTATTCAAGACTACTAAAAATCAGCAAAATGCCATGGCCAGAGTTTCACTTTCCTTTCTCCTTCCATCCACCCATAGAAGCAGTACTCCAAAGGCAAAACACACATAGAACAGAAGAAAGTATAGAAAAGACCCAAATGATCCAACAAAGGGGTAGTGGCCTGGACGATCTAGAGTGGGGTGCAGTTTGCATTTACTGAACAGTTTATCTGAGATTCCCCACTGAGATGCCCCCAGGGGACTTATACCTCCCCCTTCTTGGCAAACCCACCCCACAGGCCCAAGATGTTTGGCTTTAGTAAAAGCTGTACGACAGAGGAGTGATCTTGGCGGAGCCTCAAACCACAAGTCTTCCAGCTGGCCAGGTTTCCTGAGGGATTGCCCTGTCTTCATCTTCCTCTGATGTCAGACTTAGGCACTGCAGACACATTGGTGTGTCATTCCCAGGTTCTCCCTCATACCACATCCTCGGTGGCCTCTCTGTGGCATTTTTCAGTGCTCACCACTCTCCTTTGTTTCAAGGATTCCATTTTCAGCCGTCTGCTTGGCGCTCGCTCTCTCTCTCTCTCTCTCTCTCTCTCTCTCCCCTCTTTCTCTTTCTTGTCAATAGAAACATATCCTTGGGTGAGGATTTAAAAAAATAGCCTCAAATGTTATGTATTAAGTGTAACATTCTAGAAATGACAAAATTATAGCGATAGAGGGCATATCAATGGTTAATGGGTTAGGTTGTGGAGAGGATGTGAGTATAAAGGAGTAATAAAGAGGTTTTCTTTTTGTGGTGATGAACAGTTCTGTTACTCAAATCTATACCTGTGATAAAAATTCATGGAACAAGAGAGATTGAGGGCAAGATAAACTGAGAAACCTAGTGCAATCTAAATTCAAAAGGGTCTGTAGTTGAATTCATTTGTTGTATCAGTGTCATTTTGATAATGTATTATGGTTATGTAAGATGTTATCATGGAGAGCGAGCTGGGTGAATGGTACCTGGGAACTTTCTGTACTATTTTTGCAACTTATTGTGAGTCTTAAATTATTTCAAAGTAAGAAATAATTCTTTGAAAAAATATATATTTTTAGTCAAACATATAAATAGTCAAATGTTCTTTGGAGATACATGCTGAAGTATTTAGAGTTGCAATATCATGATTTATATAACTTTCTCTCAGATGTTTTGGCAAAAAGTGTACACTCATAGAGGGGAGATAAAGCAAATGTGGTGAAAGTTAACAGTGAATATAGATGTCTGTCTTTGTCTTGTAACCTCTCTCTAGGATTAAAATTTTTTATTAAGTTAGGAGAAATTATTAATATATAGACAGATAGATAAATAGATAAAGTAAGCCAAAGAGAAAGTATCACCCAAATCTGGGATTGAACCAATGACCTTCAATCTAACATTTTCCTAACTTTGGCTAATTATGAAGCCTCTCTCCCCTCCCTCCTGCCCAACAATATAAAAATCCTGCTTGTTCTGGAGTAACAGAATAAGGTCAGAATTCACACTCTATTGTGAGTATTTCAAATACTACTCCAAGTCCTCGGTGTTACCATAGTCATCTAAGGAACATTTACTGGTTCCTGGCTACATGCCAGCTTCTGGAATTACCATCTATACTAATAAAAGAGTCATGTGCTAATTAGACCAGGAGACTTTCCGGAGACCTTCTGGATGTCCTTCCTGACAAAGCTGGGGGCTTGGCCAGCCTGCAAACCGCCCCCAAACGGCCCTCAGCCCCTCACCCAGGCTGGCCACGCTCCCCCAGCGGGGACCCCCACCCGGATGGGGGTGTGGCCAGCCTGCAAACAGCCCTCAGCCCCTCGCTCAGGCTGGCCATGCCCCCCAGCGGGGATCCCCACCCTGATGGGGGCATGGCCAGCCTGCAAACCACCCCAGGCCCCTCACCCAGGCCGGCCCCACCTCCCAAGGGGACCCTCACCCTGATCCAGAACCCCCTTTAGGGCAGACCAGCCGGCTCCCATCCGTGCACCAGGCCTTTATACTAATAAAAGGGTAATATGCTAATTAGACTGGGAGACCTTCCGGACGTCCTTCTGGACAAAGCCATGGTGGCGGGGCCAAGGCAGAGGTGGTTAGGGGCAATCAGGCCAAGAGGGGTAGGCAGTTGGGAGCGAGCAGGCTGGCGGGAGGGGGCAGTTGGGGGAGAGCAGGCCAGCGTGGGGGGGGCAGTTGGGGGCGAGAAGGCTGGCAGGCAGAGTGGTTAGGGGTGATCAGACAGGCAGGCAGGTGAGCGGTTAGGAGCCAGCGGTCCCGGATTGCAAGAGGGATGTCTGACTGCCGGTTTAGGCCCAATCCTGCAGGGGTCCCAGATTGGAGAGGGTGCAGGCAGGGCTGAGGGACACCCCCCCCCCCGCCCCGTGCACGAATTTTGTGCACCAAGCCCTAGCTGGTTTGGCTTAGTGGATAGAGCGTCAGCCTGTGGACTGAAAGGTCCCAGGTTCGATTCTGGTCAAGGGCACATGCCTGGATTGCGGGCTCGATCCCCAGTGGGGGGCATGCAGGAGGCAGCCAATCAATGATTCTCTCTCATCATTGATGTTTCTATCTCTCTCCTTTCCTCTCTGAAATAAATAAAAATGTTTTTAAAAATTTTGTGAACCGGACCACTAGTTTTAAAAATAAAAATACCCTGCCCTAGCTGGTTTGGCTTAGTGGATAGAGCGTCAGCCTACACTGAAGGGTCCCAGGTTCTATTCCAGTCAAGGGCACATGCCCAGGTTGCAGGCTTGATCCCCAGTGTGGGGCATGCAGGAGGCAGCCAATCAATGATTCTCTCTCATCATTGATGTTTCTATCTCTCTCTCCCTCTCCCTTCCTCTCTGAAATCAATAAAAATATATTTAAAAAATAAAAATACCCTGATTTTTCTTAAAAAAGAAAACACATTACCTGAGCGAAATCCAGACTTTATCTCTACTTTGCTTTAGTCAAACAACCAAAATGTATTGAACACCTACTGTTTTTGTTGTTGTTTGTATCAGTTTGTGTGAGAGAAGACATGAGACATGGTCACTACCCCTTGGAAAGTTATGGCTAACTTGAGGTTCTAACTTAAGGACCACCATAAGGCAGTATGTATTTGATTGCACACCACATATGCTAAATACTAAATACTCAGAGGGAACCCTCCCTCCCCCGTTATGTGACAGGTTTTAGGTTACTTATTTCTTCTGCCAGGTTTTTTTTTACCCTCCACTAAAAGATGCTTGCAAGAACATATCATTAAGGCAGGTGGGGAGGATCATGCTCCAAACTTTCTGGAAAAGGGGGGATATATTTTTAAAAGACACACGAAAGACCATGATATCAAGCTAAGTCATACTCCTATTTGTCCTTTGTCCGTAAAAATTAAACTATTTCTGCCTACATAGAAGATAAAGAGTTTTGAATCCTTTGATATGGCTCAGTTGATGGTGACACATCAATTTATGTGGTTGTAGTTTCACAAGTTTGTGTTTACAAAGTGTAGTATTGTGTTGTTTGATGCATAGCCATTTCTCCCCTTTCACTTGTTCCATATTTTTTCATAGGGCATTTGGGGTTTATTGATGGCCATTCCTATTTAAAAGTAAAATCAAAACAAAAGTTACTATGTTTTGGCCTTAACATTACATCTGTGATTAAGTCTATCCAGAAGGCTCTGGGTATTTGTGTGGTGTTCTCTCTCTCTCTCTCTCTCTCTCTCTCTCTCTCTCTCTCTTTCCTCTCTGTCTCTGTCTCTGTCTCTGTCTCTCATGCTTTTAGCCTTCCCAGAATTATCTCTTCACTCACCTCTCCTAAATCCAGTTCAGAAGTTAGGCTGAACTGGAGTTGCCAGGGCTCTGGGATTAGGAGAAATAGGAAGGCGTGCCTGCTCAGTCACATTTCAGGACCTTGGACAGCTCCCCGGCTTTCCTAGAGTAGGTGCTTGCTGTTTAGATGTCACAAAATGTCTTTTTCTGTGGCATCTAAAAAGCAGATTTTTGCTGATGCTCAGAGAAAGGACTCTAGTCAGCAAATATTTCAGGATTATTAACTGCCTGGCTTTGAGAGACAAAGAGCTTAGAGGGCTCTCTTTCCCCCAGCATTTCTTGCACTTACTAGTACATGTCTACCAGTGCCTAAAAAATATCCTTCAATTCAACTCAGCAAACTTATGTGGGTCAAACTTTTCCCTCCATGGAAAGAGAGCTGCCTCAATACAGATACACTCTGAAAGGGGAACAAAGGGACTCCAGTTTGAGTGAGAAAATAATCTCTTCTAAGGGGTGGTCTCCATGGGGACTAGAGGAGAGAGCCCCAGAGAAGTGGGGGCCCACAAAGGACAGGAGAATGACAGGATGAAGTGGAGAAGAGAAGCATTCAGGGAAGTCTGGGGTCTCCGAAGGCGGACGTGGTGAGCTTTGCATTGTTCACACCTGAGCACACAGACAAAGGAGAAGCCTCATACTTCCCTAAAATGAGACTTTTCCAAAGTCTCCTCTTCCATATACACATAGCAAGAGTCATTAGACTCACTTTTGAGAGATACTTATATAATGTTTCAATATACTTTGTCTTCTTTGTTCCTCACAACAAACAGGGTTTTATTATCTCTGTTTTCCAAATGAATAAACAGAGAGGCTGGGTAACGTGCCTAAATTATCACAGCTACAAAATGGCAGAGCTGGGTCTCGAACCCAGTTTCTCTGACTCCAAGCTGGTGTTTTTCTCATCATACTGTGTCCCTAATAGGGTCTTTGTGTATGTGGTAGAATATATATAACATGATTTTTTTACTATTTTAACCATTTTAAAGTATACAACTCAATTTCTTTAAGTACATTCAAAATGTTGTGTAACCATCACTATTTATTTATAAAACTTTTGTGTCACCCCAAAAAGAAACTTTCTATACATTAGTAACTCCCAAGGCCCCCAGCTCGCCTTCCCCAGTAATGTCTATGTTCTGTCTGATTTTAACAATTCTAGATACCTCATGTAAGTGGAATTATACAATGTTTATTCTTTTGTGTCTGGCTTATTTTATTTAGCATAATGTTTTCAAGGGTCATCTATGTTGTAGTATTCATTAAACTTAATTTTTTTGTATAGCCTTTGGGGTCTTGTGGTTGCAAAGACTACCAGAAATAATGAGGGGTTATTGTAAGCAACCTTGTAAATTAAAGAAGACAGAAATCTCAGCCACATGGCTAGATGTTCAGAAATAGCCATATGGCTGGACTTATTGAACCTTAAATACAGTTTGGAATCCAATCAGCACAGCTCTAGGGACTAAAATATCTCCTTGCACCTTTTGTGCCAGGAATTTGCTGTTTTCTGATACTCAGTCATTTCGCCAACTTAGTGATATTTTGCTTTCACAGCTCCTGTATGGCCTGGCACTACCAACCACCTACCTCTTTTTCTATCAAAAGCAACTCTTGGGCTTTTGCTGACTCCATATTTCTATAATTTCAATGATATGCTATCCTTCCTCTCTTTGTACCCTTTATCTCCTGCACCCACTATCAACTGACAGACTCTCTCCAAAATTGGGGTTCTATTTTCTGGTTGGCCTGGTTAATTGCAGTCATCTTATACTTTACCACCTCATAAGCCACCTGCATAATTAGAAATCAGTTGCCCTTTATTCAAGCATCTTCCTCTGCTCTGATCCATGGTAGCCATGGTGACAAGTCACATGCTATTGAATATGGCTCTTAGTGGTAAAGACCTGCCTATCTTGGGAGGAGATTGGGAGCATGGCAGGCAGGCACCCAGAGAGGCATTGACTTCAATCCTCTATATCAGCTCTGCCACACTGTGCTATGAGGCTGTCCATTGCACTTTAACCCTATAGCCTGCATCTACTAGTACTTCTGTGATTCACAAGTCACAGAGCAGAGGTGTATATATATGACTGAGTTGATGTGTACTAAGGAGGCATTTCTGCACTTATATTTAGATTATACAAATAATTGCCATATGGTGATATGTAGTTTGGAGTTGCTTGAAATATCCCTAACTTAACATCAAGCTGCCTACTTACAGTTTTTGAATGGGTTGTTTCTCTTAAGAATGAAAATCTGTTTTCAGTTCTCTTGCCAAGTCTGCAGTCATAGGAAGGCATTCAGAACATAGGGCACACCGAGGTGTTAACAAATCCATGAAGTGGGTTCCATTTCCTCTAAACATAGGAAAAAGGAGACTGGATTCTTGGAAACAGGCCATTTTTAGTTCTGTTACTGTGACAGAGAATATAGTGCTCACCAAATAGTACTTACATATCTCATGCCCACTCTCTTCCTGCTACATTTCCCAGCCTCTCTTGTAATTAGGTTGGGGCATGTGACTAATTCTGGTCAGAGGGCTGTGAGAATAAGTGATGCCTGTTCTCCACACTTTATCTTTCTGGAAGGTATCAGTGGAATTGGTAGAACCCACAATACAGAAGCAGACTGGATCCCTGAGTCATCAGCAGGAGTGGTGCAACCTGGGGAGTCTCCTGGCCTGCATAGGTTTTTTTTGTGAGTAGTAAATAAACCTCTATGGATTATGCCCTGAAGATTGGGGTTTGGTTTGATTGTTACTGCAGCACAGCCTAGAGTCACCCTGATTAGCACAGTTACTAGCCAACAGTGTGAGCTTGGACAAGTCCTCATCTTCTTCTGAAACATAAGAGTTGCTCCAGATAATTTCCAAGGTCACCTTCTAAGGTTCTCTGATTTCTAATTGACCATGTCCTGTTTACTTTTCTGGGCAAGGTTTCTGTCTACTTCTTTTCATTCTTTCTGTCACCAAGGTATATTACGTCTCACTTGATCCATTTCAAAAGCCTTCTATGTCTTTAGGCTCAGTATAAATTATGTCACCTTCTTCCTCAGAAGCCTTCCCTGGCTACTCCACTGCTGCTGAACAAAGTCCACATGGTGTCTGACATTTGAGGTCCTTAATAATCTGTGGTTGCTTATTTGTACAAAGCTCTCTCCTCCTGACTATACTGTGGTTGGGCTTCTTGAGGTCCAATACCATGTCTGGTTCAGTTTATCTTCTCACACAGCTAATGCTTATTGAAGTAGCAAATCAAATATCACCAAACTAAAAATGAAACCCTAGTAAATTTATAGAAACCACCAAGTGAATTATAATGTTGATGTTTTCCAGTAGCATGCCTACTAGCAACATGCAGAACATGTGTATATTAAAATGCAGAGTATGTGTGTGTTAAAGCCCACATCCAATGTTGATTGAAGACTATGTGAAAGGCCATTGTGCATAAGAGAGGTAAGGGAGTTACAAAGAGGTTAGGCAAGGTCCCTGCCCTCCAGGGGACAAGGAGTCTGTTTCGATGGGGGAGTTGCAGGAAGCAGTCTGCTTAGAACAGCAATGGAGTCCTTAAAGTAGCTTCCTGGGGACATCAGCAAAAGGAAACTACCATTTACATCTTACTTCCTAGTTCAAACAACATTTTCACAAGAATCCTGTGAGGTGGCTATTAGTATTTTTATTCTGCTGATGAGAAAAAATATTGAGAGGTCAGGGATTTGCCCAAGGTTAAAAATCCAGGCTTCTAACTCAACAGCTTGTATTGTGTTATCCACTCCACTGTTGTCTCTCCAACAAGAGAAAGTATTATGGGTGCTTTCTCAACTCTAGTATTATGGGTGCTTTCTCCCAGTTTAGAATACTGTTTAAAATCCTCTTTAAAATCATAAAGCTCAAAGGCTGAAGCTGGGATAATACAATGTTTATCTTGGTCATCTAATAGTTCCAGAAAGAAAGGAAGTGCTCAAAAACAAACAACAAAGAAATAAAAATTTTAAAAGATGGGGCCTTGGTCAGTGTGGCTCAGTTGGTTGGGCATCATCCCATGCACCAGGAGGTCACGAGTTCAATTCCCCCATCAGGGCACATGCCCGGGTTGTGGGCTCCATCTCCACTAGGAGGCTGCAAGAGGCAGCCAATATATGTTATGCTCTCGTATTGATGTTTCTCTCTTCTTCTTCTCTCTCTAAAAGTCAATAAACTATTAAAAAATAAATTAAAGATGGGGCATGTTTAAAGAACCTATGGGCCATCTTGAAAGATTCCCAATAGCCAAAAATGGAACAATTTGAGCAACAAAGTAAATTATAATGGTAATGGATTATGACCCAAAGCATAAAATAAACATCTAGGAGCCCATACTGCTATAATTAAAAGATTGAATTAAATAAATAAATGGAGAAGAAGGAACAAATCTCCTTTATAGAAGAATTCTAATTAACACATGTAAAAAGAATGAGAGAAACAGAAAATCACCATTAGCACACCACAGTAATAGTTGCTCCAGGCAAGATCTACTGGTAAAGTTAATATTAATGAGCAAAACTTTAAGGCAAAACAGGATATTTGCATAGCCTCAAAGTATAGACCCCCAAATATTTATTAATCATCTTGTTTTTAACATATGCTTTGGTACTCCTCCCTCTACAATGTAAAGCTTAATTCCCCTCCCATTAAGTGTGGGCTAGATTTAGTGATATGCTTCTTTTTTTTAATTCATTTTTTTATTTCAAGAAAACTATCCTATATAATAAAGAGGTAATATGCAAATTAACCCTCATGCCCTCACAAGAAGGCTGCCTACAACCAGGCCAGCAGGGGACTTAGTGAAGGGCAACCAAACAACTGAACAGCAGTCTGCATGGGGCGACCAGGCCGGCAGGGGGGTTAGTGAGGGACGACCAAACGACTGAATAGCAGGCTGCGTGGGGCAACCAGGCTGGCAGGGGAGTTAGTGAGGGATGACCAAACGACTGAACAGCAGGCTGCGTGGGGCAACCAGGCCAGCGGGGGGGCCATGAGGGGTGACCAGGCCAGCAGGGGGCGCAGTAAGAGGCAACCAGGCTGGTGGGGGGGGTCAGTTAGGGACAACCAGGCCTGCGGGGGGGTGCAGTTGGGGGAGACCAGGCTGGCAGGGGGGACAGTTGGGGGCGATTAGGCTGGCAGGGGGGCAGTGAGAAGCTACTAGGCCAGTGGAGGGGTAGTTGGGGGCAACCAGGCAGGCAGGCAGGTGAGCAATTAGGAGCCAGCAGTCCAGGATTGTGAGAGGAATGTCCAACTGCCGGTTTAGGCCCGATCCCAGGGATTGGGCCTAAACCGGCAGTTGGAGATCTCCCGAGGGGTCCCAGATTGGAGAGGGTGCAGGCTGGGCTGAGGGGACCCCCCCATGCATGAATTTCATGCACTGGGCCTCTAGTTTTAAATATAATAATGTTACATGCAATAAACATATCTTAAGAAAGATGATTTTAAATATAATGTTACATGCATTAAACACCAATTATTCAAGAAAAACAATCTTAAATATATTACATGCAATAAATATTAATATTTCAAGAAAAAAAGGATTTCAAGTATAATAATATTACCAAAACTGTACTAACATAGTATGATATCACAAAAGTTGTAGGAAATATTAAAATTCTGCAAATAACAGGATTACTTCTATTATATTCTAAAATATTTTCCCCTATTTTTGTTCATCAGTTTATGTTGTTCACAAATGAGTGAGATCATGTTATATTTATCTTTCTCCAACTTGCTTATTTCTCTTACATGATGCTCTCCAGGTCCATCCATGCTGTTGCAAATGGTAAGAATTCCTTCTTTTTTTACAGCAGCGTAGTATTCCATTGTGTAGATGTACCACAGTTTTCTAATCCACTCATCTGCTGATGGGCACTTAGGCTGTTTCCAAATCTTAGCTATTGTAAATTGTGCTGCTATGAACATAGGGGTGCATATATCCTTTCTGATTCGTGTTTCTGTTTTCTTGGAATATATTCCTAGAAGTGGGATTACTGGGTCAAATGGAAGTTCCATTTTTAATTTTTTAAGGAAACACCATACTGTTCTCCACAGCGGCTGCACCAGTCTGCATTCCCACCAGCAGTGCAAGAGGGTTCCTTTTTCTCTGCATCCTCGCCAGCACTTGTCGGTTGTTGATTTGTTGATGATAGCCATTCTGACAGGTGTGAGATGGTACCTCATTGTTTTGATTTACATCTCTCGGATGATTAGTGACTTTGAGCAAGTTTTCACATATCTCTTGGCCTTCTTTATGTTCTCTTTCGAAAAGTGTCTATTTAGGTCCTTTGCCCATTTTTTTTTTCAGATTGTTTATCTTCCTTTTGTTAAGTTGTATGAGTTAGTGCTATGCTTCTAATGAATAGAGCAGGAGTCAGCCAAGAGCCAAATAGGAACTATATTAGTCTCTGTGAGTTGTACAGTCTCTTTCATAACAATTTACCTCTGCTGTTGTAGCATGAAAGCAGCCCAAGAGAATATACAAATGAGTGAGTGTGGCTGTGTGCCAATAAAATTTTATTTACAGAAAGAGGTAGCGGGCTAGATTTGGCCTTGCAGCCATAATTTGTGACCTCTGGCATAGTAGTCCTGCCTTACAAGAAATGCTAAAGGCAATCCTTCAGACTGAAATGACACTAGACAGTAATGCAAAACCACATGAAGAAATAAAGAATGCCATTAAAGGTAATGCCATAGGTAAATATAAAAGACAGTGTAAATGTTTTTGTAACTCTTGTTTTTCTCTTATTTAAATAACTACATAAATTAGTAATAATGAATCTGCATCGATGGGCACACAATGTATTAAGATGTAATCTGTATGACAATAATGGTACAAAGAAGGGGGGAAGGAACAGAGGTATATGGGAGTAAATTTTTTGTTTTAAAGACTACAAGGCTGATCTTATTTTTTAAAATATGGTTTTTAAAATTGATTTTAGAGAGAGGGAGAGGGAGAGAGCGACAGAAACATCAATGATGAGAAACACTGTCTGGGCTACAATGAACATCTTGAGTAATAAAATTCTAGTTCTCACCCAGCTGGGTGTGGCTCAGTGGTTGAGCATTGACCCAGGAACCAAGAGGTTATCAGTTCGATTCCCAGTGAGGGCAGTTGCCCAGGTTGTGGGCTCAATCCCCAATGGGGGACGTGCAGGAGGCAGTCAGTCAATGATGCTCATCATTGATGTTTCTCTCTCTACCGCTCCCTTCCTCTCTGAAATCAATAAAAAATATATTTAAAAAATGCGTTCATTATAATTTCAATTATAGTTGTCCACAGTCTAAGGACAATGATTAAGAAAGTAACTAAAAATATGTGGCAAAAAGAAAAGGCAAGGGAGTAAAAATGGTACATTTAGAATACATCTAATCAACACAAAAGAGAACAGTAATGGAAAAATGGAGGAACAGAAAAGACATAAGACATATTTAAAAAATAGCAAAATAACATGTAAATCCTACCTTATGATCCACTACATTAAATATTTTTAAAATATATTTTATTGATTTTTTACAGAGAGGAAGGGAGAGGGAGAGAGAGTTAGAAACATTGATGAGAAAGAAACATCAATCCACTGCCTCCTGCACACCCCCTACTGGGGATGTGCCCGCAACCAAGGTACATGCCCTTGACCATCGAACCTAGGACCCTTGAGTCCGCAGGCGGATGCTCTCTATCCACTGAGCCAAACCAGTTAGGGCTACATTAAATATTATTGGAATGAACGTTCCAATTAAAGGGTAGAGAATGTGATAATGGATTTTTAAAAAATGATCTCATTACATGCTAATTATAAGAGATTCACTTTAGATTCAGAGACACAGGTAGAAAGTAAAAGGATAGAAAAAGATATTCCATGCAAACATTAACCAAAAGAGAGCTGGATTAGCTATACTAATATCAGACAAAAATAGACTTTAAGCCAAAATTGTTATAAGAGCCCTGGCCTATGTGCTTCAATTGGCTGGGCATCGTACTGTGCACCAGGGAGTTGTTGGTTCAATTCCCAGTGAAGGGCACATGCCCGGGTTGCAGTCTTGATCCTTGGTGGGATATTGTAGTCTGCATTGACATTTCTCTCTCCCGCCCCCCCCCCCAATAAATAAATAAGCTATACTTAAAAAACAATCTAAAAAATGGTTACAAGAGACAAAGAAGACTATCATATAACAATTGAGAGGAGTTGGCATAGGAGATGAAATTTATTCTGTTGATTTGTAATCAGGCACTCATTCTCTACCACTTACTAGCTGTATGACTTTTCACCTTTTGGAAGCTCAGTTTTGTCATCTATAAATTGAGGTAATATTTAAGTTGCAGTAGAGTTGCATTAGAATTATCACGAGGCATGTTCGTAAAAGTACCCAGCACTGTAACTGGTCCATATTAGGCACTCTAAAGTATATAGCTTTTAAGGAGTCCTGTCGATCATTTCAGTTCATGCTCTGGAGCCCAGAGGAAACATTAAGAAAACCAGTGCATTAAATCAAGGAGCCAAAGTTTGGAGAGAACTACACACGTCATATAATCGAATACAGACTGTGAGTTCTGCAGAGGTTAAGAAGAGCGAGGGAGAGCCGGCTGGTGTGCTCCAGGGTGGCCTTCTGGAGGAGGTGGGCTTTGAGCAGGTCTGAGGGAGGTTTAGGGTTTGGATGAGCCACTGGTGGGGAAGTGGAACAGCATGAGCAAAAGCGGTAAGGGAAATTTAAGAGTACAGAAAGAAGACCGGTCCTTCTGGAATGGAAAGTCGAGCTTGGCGAATGTCTGGGGATAGTGATTTCAGGTCAGAAGAAAAAGCCCCTGGAGGCGGGAACCTTGTGTTTCCCAGGCGGTGCCTGATTTCCCCCACTCAGCCCTGAGAGCACCCAGCAGATGCGCATCAGGTTTCTGGGCTACCACCAGGGGGCAGTATGACCCAACAGCTTGGAGCTTCTCAGCTCAGTTCATTTAGAACTTTTTTTTTTTTTTTAGTTCCGATTTTGTGCCAGGAGCTGAGCTAGGAATTTAAAAGTATCTCTCCACCCACCCAAGGATCTAACATTTGTGCATTTTCCTCGGAGATCTCTTTTCATACTGACCACAACCCTGTGTGGTCTCCATGTGTTAGTCTCATCACCATGGAGGAACGGATGTTGGGGGTTTTAAGTGAATTATTGAAGTTCAAATGGACTGTGAGAGAATCTGAATTGAATTCAGCGCTATTATCTCCATCCTGTGCCTTCCACTATAACCTACATAAGGATATTAGCACAATAATGACTTATATTAATAATTATTAAAAACCAATGTTAGAATTTCAGTTTGAGAAGATGAAAAAGGTCTGGAGATGGATGATGGTGATGGCTGCACAACCTTGTGAATGTACTTAATGTCACTGAACTGTACACTTAAAAATGGTTCAAATGGTGCCCAGCTGGCGTGGCTCAGTGGTTGAGCCTCGACCTATGAACTAAAAAGTCACAATTCGATTCCTAGTTGGGGCACATACCCCGGTTTCAGGCTCCATCATCCTAAGTGGGGAGGGGGGGCATTGGGGAGGGGAGAGCATACAGGAGGCAGATGATAAATGGTTCTCTCTCATCATTGATGTTTCTATCTCTCCCTTTCCCTTCCTCTGAAATCAATAAAAATATTTTAAAAATAAATTTTGTTATGTATATGTTACCACAATTTAAAAATAGTAACTACTATTTGAAGGACCTAAGGCAGAATCAGAATTGAATATTTTTACATCAGCTGTCAAGCAATAGTTTAAAATGCATGTTTTCTAATTAATAAATAGTCATTGATAGCTAATAGTGGTGTTTTAATTAGTTTGTTATTTTAATCATCACCTAAGAATATATGTTTATTGATTTTAGAGAGAGATGAAAGGAGAGAGAAAAAAAAATCAACCTATCGACCGGTTGACGACTGGTTTACTCCCATATGCACTTGACCAGGGATCAAACACACAACTTAGATATGTGCCCTGACCGGGAATCAAATCCGCAACTTTCTGGTGTACAGGAAAATGCTCCAACCAACTGAGCCACTCGGCCAGGGCCATAGATAATAGTTTTATTTTGTTTGATGACATCGATAAGTAAAGAATGTATATTAATTGAAATGCTGTAAAAATTGGGATATTAGAATATTTTATAAATAAGAGCCAGCTTACAGAAATCAGAAGACACTGTTTTAAAGGTGTTAGTAAGGATGTTCACTTTAAAAATATATATTTTATTGATTTTTTACAGAGAAGAAGGGAGAGGGATAGAGTTAGAAACATCGATGAGAGAGAAACATCGATCAGCTGCCTCCTGCACACCCCCTACTGGGGATGTGCCTGCAACCAAGGTACATGCCCTTGACCGGAATTGAACCTGGGACCCCTCAGTCCGCAGGCCGATGCTCTATCCACTGAGCCAAACCGGTCAGGGCAGGATGTTCACTTTTTAAAATGTATATAGACAAATATACAGGAAACTCAAATGCACTGTGGCTGTTACTGTTCCTCTTAAAATGAAAAAATAAAACTGGCATTCATTAATAATGATAGTTAATGTTATATATTAGTAGCTGTCTTTTTAAAAGCACTTATGAAGTTATTAATCATTTAATTTAATTCTCACAACCACCAATTAAGTACTATTATTCCTATTTAACAAATAATTTAATCACTTGGTCTGTCTTACCCTTCCACCTCCAACAACTCTAGTATAGGCTGTGATGTGCACCTAACTAATGTGAAGTGTGATGTTGTGGAAAGACCATGGTGTTTTTTTTCCTCTTTTTTTAAACATATATTTTTATTGATTTCAGAGAGGAAGGGAGAGAAGAGAGATAGAAACATCAATGATGAGAGAGAATCATTGATTGGCTGCCTCCTGCATGCCCCACACTGGGGATTGAGCCCATGACTCAGGTATGTGCCCTTGACCGGAATCCAACCTGGACCCTTCAGTCCGCAGGCCAATGCTCTATCCATTGAGCCAAACCAGCCAGGGCAAGACCATGGTTTTTGGATCTGACTGACCTGGAACTGATATGGGCTCTGCTGCTTTATCAGCTGAATGTTTTTGAGCAAGTTACTTAATCTCTCTGTGCTTCAATTTTTTCATTTGTAAAATAAAGATAATAATAGTACCTACTTCATAGGGATGTTGTGATGAGCAAATGCAATGATGTAAATGTAAAATGCTCAGCACCGTGCTGTAACATAGTCATCACTTTGAAATGATGGCTGTTGTTGTTTGCACACAGTAGAATGCTCAGAAAATAATAAATAAATGGATGGGTGTGTCTTGAGAGTACCTGGAATAGTCCTGGCCTTCCTGGGGGCAATGGAAGAAGGAGTCACACAGCAGAGGGAGGGTATTTGGCCCAATCAGCTTAGTTCGTGGAATGATAGGACTGGATATGGTTCTTGGAGTCCAATTCCATCATTTTACAGAGGAGCCCGAGCCCAAGAAAGAGAGTAAGTCACCGCTTCCTGCCAGTCAACCAGGAAGTTATCATGAGAAGTGGTTTGGTATGGTGAAAGCCTCTCCCCAGGGTGGGTGAGTCAGGCCTGGATGGCCTCAGATCTTTTCTGAGAGGTGTTCACCTCTGCCCTTCTTTTTTTTTTTTTTTTGCAAGAGTGGCCAAGAGGATCATGAAACTGGGAAATGGAAAGTTTATCCTAGTTTCTAGGGCAGGGAGTAAGGAGAGGCCAGGGGAGGAGCCCTGAGCACCCAGCCCTAGCACACCTTTGGTTAATATTTATTCTTTCTCCTTCCTCAGCTCAGAAACCGAGGGGAAGTGAAGCAGCAGCTTGTGAGGCAAGATCCCAAGGGCTCAGAGAAGCTTGTTCCTGTGAGAGATGACTCAGCACAGGCCTCAGAACCTCAGGGAGTGTCCCCCAGCCTGGATTCTGCATAGGCCATGCCACTAGGTGGGCCACGGTGTCTGTTACTGTTCCTCTGCTCAGGGGAGATTCAGTCTCCTAGGAGCCTGAGGATATCCTGGCAGCCCCCAGCTAATAAGTGTGTAGTAGAATCAGGGTCCTTGTGGTTTGACCTCCCAATAATGCACTTCCCCTTGAAGAGACTCCCTCATGTCTTGCCTGGATGCAGTGACCCTTCTTCTCTCTAGACTCTTGTCAGCACCACCTGCATGCTAGGCTTTCTAAAACAGAAGTCAGCATGGCACTCCCAGAGAGTAAGTACCTCACTGCCTGTACATTGAGCTCCAGACTCTTTTTATTTTAAATATTTCAGAGAGGAAGGGAGAGGGAGAGGGAGATAGAAACATTAATAATGAGAATCATTGATCGGCGCCTCCTGCACACCCCCCACTGGGGATCGAGCCCACAACCCGGGCAGGTGCCCTTGACAGGAATCGAACCAGGGACCCTTCAGTCCGCAGGCCGATGCCCCATCCACTGAGCCAAACCGGCTAGGGCGAGCTCCAGACTCTTTAGCACACTGTGGTACTGACCAAAATTTCTGCCTCATCCCAACTCCTTTTCCCCAACATACACCCCATACTCTAGCTCAGGGCTTCTCGGTATGGTCCATAGACCACCTTATTCGGAATCATTGAGGACACTTGTTCTAAAATGCAGCTTCTTGAGCCTGCTGAATCGGTTGCTCCTGGGACACGGGAATCTGCATTTGTCCACCATCCAGAACTGAGGCTGATTCTTGTGCAGACTGCCATTTAAGAACTGCTCTGCCAAACCAGTCCCGGGTCCGGGTGAGGCCGTGGGCCCCTGGATCCGGGTGAGCCTGGGTCCCGGGTCCGGGTGAGGCCGTGGGCCCCTGGATCCGGGTGAGCCTGGGTCCCGAGTCCGGGTGAGGCCGTGGGCCCCTGGATCCGGGGGAGCCTGGGTCCCGGGTCCGGGTGAGGCCGTGGGCCCCTGGATCCGGGTGAGCCTGGCCCCGGGTCCGGGTGAGGCCGTGGGCCCCTGGATCCGGGTGAGCCTGGCCCCGGGTCCGGGTGAGGCCGTGGGCCCCTGGATCCGGGTGAGCCTGGGTCCCGGGTCCGGGTGAGGCCGTGGGTCCCTGGATCCGGGTGAGCCTGGGTCCCGGGTCCGGGTGAGGCCGTGGGTCCCTGGATCCGGGTGAGGCCACGCGACCCTGGGTCTGGGAGAGGCCACGCGCCCCTGGGTCCGGATGAAGCTGAATCCTGGGTCTGGGCGAGGCCGTGGGCCCCTAGATCCGGGTGAGGCTGGATCCCGGGTCCGAGTGAGGCCGTGGGCCCCTGGATCCGGGTGAAGCCGTGCCCCTGGATCCGGCCGAGACCAAACCAGAGGGAGTCGGACCTGCATTACCACCATTTGTCCACCATCCAGAGCTGAGGGGTCAGTGCCGACATGTACTCATAAGGAACTGGTGGACATTGATATTGGGTCTCAAAAGAACTGTTGGACCAGAAAGAAACTCACTACAGACTGATTCATTTGCCTGTCAGCATAACTATTATTGCTCGTCGCACATTCAATTCTTATAAGTATATCTCTAGTGACACATGATTTCGCTCATCTAGGGGAAATGATGAACAACATAGACTGATGAACAAGAACAGAACCAGAAACAAGGAGGCATCGATCGGACTATCGGGCCTCAGAGGGAGGATAGGGGAGGGTGGGGGGAGGGGGGAGAGATCAACCAAAGGTCTTGTGTGCATGCATATGAGCCTAATCAATGCTTAAGTTCAACAGAGGGTTGGGGCATCCATGGGGAGGGGTGTGGGATGGGAATGGGGGGATGAGGACAAATATGTGACACCTTAATCAATAAAGAAATTAAAAAAAAAAAAAAAAGAACTGCTCTGCCAAACCAGACTGTTACGTTTCCTGACAGCCTCTGGGCCCTCCGTGTCCTTTCTCATGCTGTTTCTTTTTCTAGAATGCCCTTCCTGCACCTCCCACCCTGGTGTACTCTGTGTACTCTAAGGTTCGTCTCACACGTCAGCTCCTCTGTGCTGCTTCCCTCACATCTCGGTTCTCTTTGTGTGTGCACACAATCCCACTGCAATTTCTACCTACCTCTGCTCTAAGAGTTTTATGTTGTGTCAGGGTTGGCTCCTGTACTTGTTTGTGAGCTCCATAAAGGCCATAGATAATTCCTTTTTGAATCCCCAGGGCCTAGCAAAGTACGTGGCAGAGAGAAGGCATGTTTGCCTCAGTCTAACTCAGAAAGGTAGATTAAATACACTTTGTAGCTGACAGAGCCAGGATTTATGGTGCAGTTTCTTGCTTCACAGTTTCTGTCTGTTAACTTGCTCTAAATGTTTGTTCTACCCTTGAAGGAACTATGGGTTTATATTTTGGTAAGAGGTATTTAGATTAGCCATGAATTAAGACTTAGAATTATTATTTTTTTAAATCCCAAAATGTGACTCTGTTAGGCTACGGAACTACTTGCTCTTGAGCTCTTTGAGCCTAGAACCCACCAGACTTTTTGCCCACCTCAGATCTGTTCCTGAGGATCATCTATCACATCATTCTTGACCTTTTGACCCTAGTGACATAATTGCCATCTCAGCCAGACACACCCTGGACCTTGTCATGCCTGATTCAGCTCAGAAGTGCCAACATACTGGTCTCTGGCTAGAATTTCCTTGCCTTCAGCCTGTCTCCTTTTTCCACTCCCAGTTCACCTGCTCTCTGACATCATGGCTCCCTGGATCTCTTTTCAAAGCTCCAGCCCATGAGTGGCCTCCTTTTTTCCTCCCCTTTCACAGGCACCTGCTCCTCTTCTGTCTGAGGCAACCCCTCACCTGGGCCCTGGACTCCATCTCTCCTAAACCATGGGCACTCCGCACCACCATCATCACCTTCTCCTACATCTTTAGTATCTTTTCTGGCTCTTTCCCTTCCACACATAAAACACTGCCAGGTTTCTCTCACCTTTATGACTGCCTTCCTCTAGCTATTAGGCAATTAAGGTTCTGGGACCAATTCCGATGTGTGTGGGGTTTCCCTACACCACCAAGCAGTTCTTAGACAGGAGCTGGTGTCACAATTCAACTCAATTCAGACTCTGTCTGCCTAGACATAGCATCAGATCCCACCAGTTAAGAACTCAGTCTCACAAGACTGCCCCTACTTCAAATGTCAATCACAGCTCAGGTTGTTACCTGCCCTTCTTATGGACTGTTATAAATCAGAGGTTCCCATGGTCCCCTTTCCGTCTTGGTACTAGGCACCACTGTTCACCAGTCCCTCAGGTCAGGACTTAGGGAGTAGACTTTGGCTCTTCATTCTCCCTCATCCAGCCATTCACCTTTTAAAAATCTCTAGTATCTCTACCCTACATCTCCCCTGCCATTCGCCTACATTATCAGGCTCTTATTAAGTTTTTAGTTAGTTTGTTTGTTTTTTGTTAATCCTCTGCGAAGGATATTTTTTCCATTGATTTTTAGAGAAAATGGAAGGGAGGGGAGAGACTCAGAGAGAGAACATTGATGTGACAGAGAGAGACATCAATTGGTTGCCTCCTGCACATTCCCTAACTAGGGCCAGGAATCAAGCCTGCAACTGAGGTACATGCCCTAGATCAGAATCGAACCCAGGACCCTTCAGTCCTCAGGTCAGATCTCTATCCACTAAGCCAAACTGGCTAGGGCTGGTTTTTGATCCTGGAATTAGCTTTCTAACTGGTCATCTCATTGAGTCTTTCACACCTCTAATTTATTAACACTATTGCCAATGTTTTTTTCCAACAATTTTTTATTGTAGTAAAATACACAACACATAAAATCTACCATTTTAACCTGTATAATCCAGTGGCATCTAGTATATTCACATTGTTGTACAATCATCACCACCTTCCAACTCTAGAACTTCTTCATCTTCCTAAACTGAAACTCTGTACCCAATAAACTATACCTCCCCATTCTACCTCCCCTAGCTCCTGGCAACTACTATTCCATTTTTTATCTCTGTGAATTTGACAGAGGTACCTCATATAAGAAGAATCATACAGTATTTGTCTTTTTGTGACTGGCTTATTTTACTTAGCATAATAAGGTTCAAGTTTGATTTTTTACAGAGAGGAAGGGAAAGGGATAGAGAGATAGAAACATCGATGAGAGAGAAACATCAACCAGCTGCCTCCTGCACACCCCCCACCGGGGATGTGCCCGCAACCAAGGTACATGCCCTTGACCGGAATCGAACCTGGTACCCTTGAGTCCGCAGACCGACGCTCTATCCACTGAGCCAAACCGGTTTTGGCAGATAAGGTTCAAGTTTCATGCATGTTGTATCATGTACCAGAATTTTCTTCCTTTTTAAGGCTGAATAATATTCCATTGTATGTATACACCACATTTTATTTATTTATTTTAAATACGTTTTTATATATTTCATAGAGAGGAAGGGAGAGGGAGAGTAGGATAGAAATATCAATGATGAGAGAGAATCATTGATCAACTGCCTCCTACATGCCCCCTACTAGGGATCAAGCCATAACCTGGGTATGTGCTCTGACTGGCAATTGAACCATGACCTCCTGGTTCATAGTTTGACACTCAATCACTGAGCCACATCAGCCGGGCCCTTTTATACTTTTTAGATAAATAAACAATACATTTGTGAAAAATTATTAGTGCTCATTGGAAAGGAATCTAAGCAAGGTTTGGGTATTCATTAATGAAGAATTTGAACAAAATAGTAAACCAGAAAAGAGGCAATAAGATTTTATTATATAGAGACTTTTTGCTCTAAGTTGTTTAGCAATAAGGGGTGTTTTCCAGGTGCAGGGAGGACACCATTCACATAGGAAATTTACTTCCGGTATTCAGGGAAACAAGGGAGGGCCAAGGTGTCCTGGTACTAGATGCTGGTCAAGTAACCTTAAAAATTTTAAAAATAATTTCTATTTTTCAATTACAGTTGACGTGCTTTAAAAAACCTAATATTTTATATTAGTTCCAGGTGTGCAACATAGTGAATAGACATTTATATAACTTGTGAAGTGATCACCCTAAAAAGTCTAGTAGTGTCCATCTGACATCATACATAGTTGTTACAATGTTATTGACTGTATTCCCTATGCTGTACTTTTAAAAAAATTTATTATTAGAGAGAGAGAGAGAGAGAGAGAGAGAGAGAGAGAGAGAGACAGACAGACAGACATCGATTTGTGTTCCACTCATGTATGCATTTATTGGTTGATTCTTGTATGTGCCCTGAACGGGATAAGAGCTGCAACCTTGGCGTATCAGGACAATGCTCTAGACAAATGAACTACTAGGCCAGGGCCCCTATGCTGTACTGTATATGCCTACTCTGATTGTTTTCATAACTGTCAATTTGCACATCTTAATCACTTTTTCTTTTTCATCCATTACCCCAACCCCCTTCTCATCTGACAACCATCAAAATGTTCTCTGTATTTATGAGTTGGTTTCTGTTTTGTTTATTTTTGTCTTCTAGATTCTACATATAAGTGAAATCATATGGTGTTTGTCTTTCTCTGTCTGACTTATTTCACTTACCATAATACCTTCTGGGTCCATCCATGTTGTTACAAATGGCGAGATTTCATTCTTTTTTATGGCTGAGTAATATTCCATTGTATATATGTATCATCTCTTTGTTAATTTGTCTATTGATGGATACTTAGGTTCTTCCATATCTTAGCTATTATAAATAACTAGAGGCCCAGTGCACAAAATTTCATGCACTGGGGGGTTTCCCATAGCCCAGCCTGCACCCTCTTGCAGTCCAGGACCCCTTGGGGGATATCTGACTCTGGCCAGCAGTGGGACATCCCTCTCACAGTCCTGGACCCCTCATTCCTTACAGCCCGCCTGCAGCGGAGGTGGGAGAGGCTCCCACCACTGCTGCTGCACTCCCTAGTCGTGAGCCCGGCTTCTGGCTGAGTGGCGCTCTCCCTGTGGGAGTGCACTGACCACCTGGGGGCAGCTCCTGCATTGAGCATCTGTCCCCTGGTTGTCAGTGTACGTCATAGCAACTGGTTGTTCTGCTGTTTGGTTGATTTGCATATTAGGGTTTTATTATATAGGATACTGCAATGAACATAGCAATGCATATGTCTTTTAGAATTAGTGCTTTGGGTTTCTTCAAGTAAATACCCAGAAGTGGAACTGCTGGGTATTTCTTTATCTCTTATTATAGCATTTGTTTTGAAGTCTGTTTTGTCTGATGCAAGTATTACTACTCTAGTTATTTTTTTTCTTTTCCATGAAATATCTTTTTAAAAAAATACATATTATTAATTTTTTACAGAGAGGAAGGGAGAGGAATAGAGAGTTAGAAACATTGATGAGAGAGAAACATCAATCAGCTGCCTCCTGCACACCCCCTACTAGGGATGTGCCCGCAACCAAGATACATGCCCTTGACTGGAATCGAACCTGGGACCCTTCAGTCCGAAGGCCAACGCTCTATCCACTGAGCCAAACCGGTTAGGGCTCCATGAAATATCTTTTTTCCATCCTTTTACTTTCAGCCTGTGTGTGTCTTTTGATCTGAAGTGAGTTTCTCATAGGCAACATATGTATGGGTCTTGTTTTCTTATCCATTCAGCCATCCTATGTCTTTAATTGAAGTATTTAATACATTTACATTTAAAGTAATTATTGATAGGTATGTAGTTATTGCCATTTATTATTCATATTTATGATTTTTCTTCTTCTTCTTAAAGAATTCCCTTTAACATTTCTTGTAATATTACTTTGGTAGTGATAAACTCTTTTAGCTTTTTCTTGTCTGGGACCAAGTGACTTTAATTCAAAGTAATTAAAATGCCATTGTAGCGTATTATCAGGCAGCCTGCCTTGGACTCTGATATATGAACATGAGTGTATAAATATCTCTTCAAGGCCATGCTTTTAATTCTTTTGGATACATAACTCAGAAGTGGAATTGCTGGATCATATGGTAATTCTATTTTTAATTTTTTGAGGAACTGTCCTACTGTTTTCCACAGCTGCTGCTCCAGTTTACATTCCTAACAGCAATATACAAGGGTTCCAATTTTTCTACACTCTTGCCAATACTTGTTATTTTCTGTTTTTTTTCATTTGTTTGTTTTATAGCCATCCTACTAGCTATGAGGTGAAATGTCATTATAGTTTTGATGTGCATTTCCCTAATGAGTAGTGTTTTTCAGCATTTTTTTCATGTGCTTATTGGCCATTTGTATATTCTCTTTGGAGAGATATCTAGTCAAATCCGTTATCAATTTTTTAAAATATATTTTATTGATTTTTTACAGAGAGGAAGGGAGAGGGATAGAGAGCTAGAAACATCGATGAGAGAGAAACATCGACCAGCTGCCTCCTGCACACCCCCCACTGGGGATGTGCCCGCAACCAATGTACATGCCCTTGACCAGAATCGAACCTGGGACCTTTCAGTCCGCAGGCCGATGCTCTATCCACTGAGCCAAACCAGTTTCGGCCGTTATCAATTTTTTTAAGTCTTTAAAAAAATATATGTTTTTGCCCGTCCGGCATGACTTAGTGGTTGAGCATTGACCTATGAACCAGGAGGTCACGGTTCGATTCCCATTCAGGGCACATGCCCAGGTTGCAGGCTTGATCCCCAGTGTGGAGTGTATAGGAGGCAGCCGATCAATGACTCTCTCTCATCATTGATGTTTCTATCTCTCTCTCCCTGTCCCTTCCTCTCTGAAATCAATAAAAATGTATTTAAAAAATATGTTTGATTGACTTCTTAGAGAGAGAGGAAGGAAGAGAGAGAAACATCGATTGGGTGCCCCCTCCCACTACCCCCGACCCCCAGTGGACCACCAGCCCACCAGAGACCAAACCCACAACCCAGGCACGTGCCCTGACCAGGAACCAAACTGGTGACCTTTTGGTGTACGGGACTACGCTCAATCAACTGAGCCACACCAGCCTGGGCCCTTTGCCCATTTTTGAATCAGCTTTTTTGGGTGTTTTTTTGTTGTTGTTGTTATCAACTGTACAGAGTTCCTTCTCTATTCTGGATAGTAACCCCTTATCAGATATATGATTTGTAAATATTTTCTCCCATTCCATGGGTTGCTCTTTTACTCTGTTAATAGTGTACTTTCATGCACAAAGTTTTAAATTTTGATGTAGTCCATTCTATCTATCTTTTCTATTGGTGGTTCTATTTTTCTTTCTTTTTGTTATTCCTCTCCAAAGGATATTTTTCCCCCATTGAGTTTTATTTTTTATTTTTTTATAAATTTTTTGATTTTTTATAGAGAGGAAGGGAGAGGGATAGAGAGTTAGAAACATCGATGAGAGAGAGACATCGATCAGCTGTCTCCTGCACACTCCCTACTGGAGATGTGCCCGCAACCAAGGTACATGCCCTTGACTGGAATCGAACCTGGGACCCTTGAGTCCGCAGGCCGACGCTCTATCCACTGAGCCAAACTGGTTAGGGCCCCCTATTGAGTTTTAGAGAGAGTGGAAGGGAGAGGGGGGGAGAGAGAGAGAGCAAGAAAGAATCATCTATGCAAGAGAGACACATTGATTAGTTGCTTTCCACATGTGGCCCGGGGAAGGAACCTGCAATCGAGGTAGTGCCCTTGACTGGGAATCTAACCGAGAACCTTTTAGTATGCAGGCTGGTGCTCTAACCATTAAGCTACACTGGCCAGGGCTGATGGTTCCTTTTTTAAACTCCTTAATGATCTGGTCTCTGTACTTTTTCTTTTAAAAAATATATTTTTATTGATCTCAGAGAGGAAAGGAGAAGGAGAGATAGAAACATCAATGATGAGAGAATCATTGATCGGCTGCCTCCCTCATGTCCCCTACTGGGGATTGAGCCCACAGTCCGGGCATATACCCTTACCAGGAATTGAGCTGTGACTTCCTGGTTCATAGGTTGACGCTTAACCACTGAGCCATGACAACTGGGCTGGTCTCTGTAGTTTTTCAATCTCACTTCTTGCTAATAGCTTCACCCTAATGTACTTATCAAGTCATTCTGAATTACTATGTAGGTCTGAGCATTCACCATGCTCTCTGACATTACTGTGTCTTTACACTTATTAGTCCCTCTTCCTTCTCCTCCTTGCTCTTCACTAAACTACCTTTCATTCTTCTCTTAAGACTTCTTCAAGTACCTTCTCCTCTGGGAAGATTTCTCTGACTTTTTCCAGAGTTAGATGCCTTTCTTGGTCTTCTACTGTAATGCTTATTAAACTGTGTTTTAATTGTTTCCTGTTTCTTGTCCCTCCAAGTAGACTACAAATTCCTTAAAGGCAGGGACCCTATCCCTATCTTGTCATCTACATGCTGCTCAAACTTGGTAGAGCAGTTGAATTGAGATCTCTGCCACCGTCTAGTTGCTTTGATCTTGAACAAACTAGTTAAATTCCCTGGACTGCAGTTTTCTCATATGATTATTTGATGATTATTTGAGATTATGGTTTTAAAGTGCTGGTGCTTACTCTGGCCCAGAGTAAATGCTTAATAAAAATTAGCTCTTATGATCATCAACTTGTTGAGTTGGTATCTTAAATTCTAATCAGTTGTATGACTTTGAACAAAATTCTTAAACTCCTGGGGCCTCAGTTTTTCCTTCTGTAAAATGAGGTGTTTCTCTTGGATCACCTCAGTAACTACTTGGATCACCATAGTAGTTATTTTCAAACTAGGGTGCACGTTGCAATCATCTGAGGAGCTTTAAAAATACAATATCTAACAGAGAACATTTTGATGGTCGCCACACAGGAGGGAGGTTGGGGAGATGGGTGAAAGTGTGGAAGGGATTAAGAGGTACAAATTGCCAGTTATACATACAGTCATGGGGATGTAAAGTACAGTATAGGGCAGTGGTCGGCAAACTCATTACTCAACAGAGTCAAATATCAACAGTACAACGATTGAAATTTCTTTTGAGAGCCACATTTTTTAAACTTAAACTTCTTCTAACGCCACTTCTTCAAAATAGACTCGCCCAGGCCGTGGTATTTTGTGGAAGAGCCACACTCAAGGGGCCAAAGAGCCGCATCTGGCTTGCGAGCCGCAGTTTGCCGACCATGGGTATAGGGAATCCTATATAATAAAGAGGTAATATGCAAATTGACTATCACTCCAACACTCAAGATGGCCGCCCGCATGTGGACACAAGATGGCTGCCACAAGATGGCCGGCAGGGGAGGGCAGTTGGGAAGGACCAGGCCTGCAAGGGAGGGCAGTTGGGAGTGATCAGGCAGGAAGAGGAGGGCAGTGGGGGGTGGCCAGGCCTGCAGGGGAGGACAGTTGGGGTGAACCAAGCCTGCAGGGGAGAACAGTTAGGGGTGACCGGGCTGGCAAGGGAGGGCAGTTAGGGGTGACCGGGCCAGCAGGGGAGGGCAGTTGGGGGCGATCAGGCAGGCAGAGGAGGGCAATGGGGGGCGGCCAGGCCTGCAGGGGAGGACAGTTGGGGTGAACCAGGCCTGCAGGGGTGACCAGGCTGGCAGGGGAAGGCAGTTAGGAGCAATTGGGCTGGCAGGGGAGCAGTTAGGCGTCGATCAGACTGGCAGGGGAGTGGTTAGGGAGTGATAAGGCTGGCCCACAGAAGCGGTTAGGGGCAATCAAGCAGGCAGGCAGGTGAGTGGTTGGGAGCCAGCAGTCCTGAAGGGTGCATGCTGGGCTGAGGGACAACTCCCCTCCCCCCCCACCGTGCACGAATTTTGTGCACCGGGCCTCTAGTATAGTCAATAATATTGTAATAACTATGGATGGTGTTAGATGGGTACTACTAGACTCATTGGTGTGATCACTTCATAAATTATCTAAATGTCTAATCACTATGTTGTACACCTAAAATTAATATAATATTGTATGTCAAGTGTAATTGAAGAAATAAAAAAACTACTGATATCTAGGTCAGTCCCCCGAGGTGTGAGGTACAGCTGGGCAAGGGTATTTTTTAAAAGCTCCCCTGGTGATTCTAATGTCCTGCCAGAGTTGAGAACCACTGATCTAAAGTTTCTTCCAGATATAACACACTGGAAAGTTGAGCTACCAGGATTCCCAAGAGGCTGGAGAATGGAATGTCTCCCAACATTCTTCTGTTGCCATCCTTTGCTAGTTTAGCAGGAAACATTATCAACAGGCTTACTAAGCTAGAATTTCAAGAGTAAATGTGGATTCCTGAATATTTAATACTTAGTAGCTCTGTTCTTTCTGCAGAGACCCGGGGAATCTGAAAAGTGGGGAAAAAAATGGTCTCTTCCCTAACCCTACTGCTCTAACCCAAGGACTAGGAGTCTATCATGGAGTGTTGTATTGTGGAGTCTTAGTTAGGCTGAGGGAGAGGGTGGAGGGAAGGATCCTTGGTATAAACTTACTAGGGTACTTGGGTCTAGGAGGAGGTAGTGGCTGAGAGTTACAGATAATCATTTCTTTATAGTACTTTAACACCATACTCACAGCATTATTTATTTGATTCCCAAAGCAACCTTGAGAAGTACAGAGCAGGTACTGCCTCCATTTGGTAGAAGAGAAAAACAAGCCTTTGAATGGTTAAGGGTCTCACCAAAAATTACACAGTGGGTTAGCAGCAGGGTCAGCATGATAGCCCCTGTGTCCTGACTCCTCCCCATCCTGGTCTTTCTCACTGTGTCTGGGAAGAAAAACTCTGCATACCCAGTGTGAGAGAATAGAAATATATATATATATATATATACACACACACACACACACACACACACACACACACACACACACATATATATGTATATATATGTATATATGTATATATATGTATATATATGTATATATGTATATACTAGAGGCCTGGTGCACGAAATTCGTGCACGGGGCAGGGGTGTGTCCCTCAGCCTAGCCTGCAACCTCTCCAATCTGGAACCCCAACTGCTCACCTGCATGCCTTCCTGATTGCCCCTAACCGCTTCTGCCTGCCAGCCTGATCACCCCCTAACCACTCCCCTGCCAGCCTGATTGATGCCTAACCACTCCCCTGCCAGCCTGATTGATGCCTAACTGCTCCCCTGCCAGCCTGTTTGCCCCTAACTGTCCTCCCCTGCAGGCCTGGTCACCCCTAACTGTCCTACCCTGCAGGCCTGGTCCCCCCCCCCCAACTGCTCTCCCCTGAAGGCCTGGGTCCCTCTCAACTGCCCTTCCCTGCAGGCCTGGTCACCCCCAACTTCCCTCCTCTGCTGGCTTGGTCACCCCTAACTGCCCTCCCCTGCAGGTTTGGGGTGGCCTGGGCGAGGGGCCTGTGGTGGTTTGCAGGCCGGCCACAACCCCTGGCAACCCAAGCGGAGACTCTGGTATCTGGGATTTATTTATCTTCTACAATTGAAACTTTGTAGCCTGGAGCGGAACCAAGCCTTCTGCTTGCTCCATGGCTGCAGCCTTTTCTGTTGGGATTTATGTATCTTCTATAATTGAAACTTTGCAGCCTTAAGCGGAGGCCTGGGCCAGCCAGGGTGTGTGGAAAGCTTGGCTTCCTCCATCGCCGGGGGCAACCCTAGCCTCCTGCTCTTTCCAGCTCCGTGGCTGCCGCCATTTCTGTTTGGATTTATGTATCTTCTATCATTGAAACTTTGTAGCCTTGAGTGGAGGCCTAGGCCGGCAAGGGCAGGCGGAAAGCTTAGCTTCCTCCATTGCCGGGTAAACCCAAGCTTCCCTCCTGCTCTCTGTGGCCGTAGCCATCTTGGTTGGGTTTATTTGTATAGTCGCTCCTGATTGGCTGGTGGGCGTGGCTGGTGGGCCTGGCTGGTGGGTGTAGAGGAGTGATGGTTAATTTGCATATTACGCTTTTATTACATAGGAGATATATATATATATATATATATATATATATATATCCTATATAATAAGACCCTAATATGCAAATTACTTAACAGTGGAATGACCGGTCGCTATGATGCGCACTGACCACCAGGGGGCAGACGCTCAACGCAGAAGCTGCCCCCAGGCAGGGCCAGTGAGCGGGAGGTGCCAGGCTGCCAGCCAAGGCATGTGCCAGTGGGGGGGTCCTCCCTATCGCCCTGCCTACTGGTTGCCCCACAGAGGAAGGTGACCGGTGGCAGGGGGCGGGGCCAGCGAGTGGACAGTGCCAGGCTGTCAGCCAAGGCGAGTGCTAGCAGGGGCCCCCCGATCACCCCACTGGTCGCCCCACAGATCAGCCCTGATCGCCGGCCAAGCCTAGGGACCCTACCCTATATATTGGGAACAGTCTCTTAGATTTAAAAATTAAAACCTGGCAAGGCTATTCTAACACTGAAAAAATAGGATGATGCAGCGATGACATGCATGGACTCTGGCTTGCACATTTTGTGGTCAGCCCTGATTCTGACACTTATAACTGTGTGACAAAGCCAATTACTTAACTTCTCTTTGCTTCAGTTTTTCCACCCATAAGATGGGGAAAATGGTACTACTGCCTCAGAAGGATCATGTTATGTTCTACTTTTTATAATCAGGGCAAAAAAATGTAGCTGCTCATACAACAGCAAGATGCTTTTCACCTGTACGAAAAGTATGGTCACTGGTGCATGCAGCATCCTGATTGCGAGAGGGATGTCTGACTGCCGGGGGATCAGGCCTAAACCAGCAGTCGGATAGCCCCCTAGGGGTCCCGGATTGCAAGAGGGCGCAGGCTGGGCTGAGGCCGCGCCCCCCACACAAATTTTGTGCACCAGGCCTCTAGTGTGTGTGTGTGTGTGTGTGTGTGTGTGTGATCTCATTTCATCTTCATCAAGCCTATGAGTTTGATGCTATTATTTTCACCTCCATTTTAAAGATGAGCAAACTAAGACATGAGAGTATTTGAGAAACTTATCCAAAACCATAGCTAGTTGGCAGCAGAACCTGAAGTTGAAGCCAGGGAGTCTGGCTCTGGAGTCCATGTTCTTAATCCCTACACCATGCTGTCTGGTTAGAAGCAATTTAAGACTTTCCTGGTATGTACTAGGTGTACCGGTTAATAATGCAGATTTTTTTTTTTTCAATAGATGGAGTTACATATATGTTGATATATATGCGATTTGATACGTATGCTATTTTGTTGTAATGACAACAAGCTTCAAAATTTCATATGTCAAATTTGCTGAAGGTGTTAACATCATAGATATTTTTACACTTAAAAATGTTGAATTTTGTGCCAAAAAAAAAGAGCATTTGCAGGAAGTTATAATTCATTATTTTATTTTGAAGAAAAGTGCTGCTGAATACTTCAGGAAGCTAATGGTGAACATGCTTTATCTCAAGATACTTGTGAACACTGGTTTAAATGCTTTAAAAGTGATGATTTTGATGTGAAAGACAAAGAACATCCAGGTCAACTGAAAAAGTTTGAAGACCAACAATTACAAGCATTATTGGATGAAAATGCGTGTCAAATTCAAAAACAACTTGCAGAAAGATTAAACGTTGCTCAGCAAGCAATTTCTGATCACTTACAAGCAATGGGAAAGATTTTAAAGGAAGGAAAATGGATGCCACATCAACTGAACGAAAGACAAATGGAAAACTAAAAATCATCAGTAAAATGTTGCTTCAACGGCATAAAAGAAAGTCTTTTTTGCATTGAATTGTGACTGGCGATGAAAAGTGGATATATTTTGAGAATCCCAAATGCACAAAATCATGGATTGATCCAGGTCAACCATCAACATTGACTGCAAGGCCAAATCGGAAAGAAGACAATGCTCTGCATTTGGTGGGATCAGGAAGGTGTGGTGTATTATGAGCTTCTAAAACCAGGTGAAACCATTAATACTGATAGCTACCGACAACAAATAATCAGTTTGAACCACGCTTTGATCATGAAACAACCAGAACGTTCCAGAAGACACGGTAATGTAATTTTGCTTCATGATGACGCACCATTACACACTTCAAAACCAGTTAAAGACACGTTAAAAGATCTTGCTTGGGAAGTATTAACCCACCCGCTGTATTCACCAGACCTTGCTCCTTCAGATTACCACTTGTTCCGATCGATGGCACACGCACTTTCTGAGCAGCACTTCAAAACATACGAAGAAGTGGAAAATTGGGTCTCGGAATGGTTTGCCTCAAAACAAGAAAAGTTCTTTTGGGACGGTGTCCACAAATTACCTGAAAGATGGGGAAATGTGTAGCTAGCGATGGACATTACTTTGAATAAAGCACTTCTGATGTTTCTCTTGAAATTGTGTTTTCTTTCATTACAGAATCTGCTATTAACCAGTACACCTAAGTAATGATCTATTTTTAGCCTCTGATTCCATAGACAGAAGCTGCCTATGAACTAAGCTGTCTGATCTGCATTGAGCTGCTGTCTATGATCTCTTTTGAGTCCTTTCCACAGCACCACTGGCAGAATCAGAGTAAGCAGCTGGCCCTTTGACAGAGCCTGGCAAGACAACAGTGGCAAAAGCAATGAACTTTGGGTAAGGTCAGAAAGCTCTTGTAGCATGGAACTTGAGTCTGTGTAAAGGCCTTCTGAGAGGTCCTTTAGAGCCTAAACTTGTAGTTTTCAAAAATTTTTTAATGCAACCAAACACTTTTTTTCAACATAGACATGTGGGAAGTTAATGCGTGCGCATACACACACACACACACCTATGTGGAATCCATTCTTCAAAGAGATAAAAGTGGAGGTGTGTTGAAGCAGAAGTGGGATCCAGTTGATCTTACTCTCATTCCTTAGGCAGCATTAAGGAATACAATTTCAAAACCATTGCTCCAGACCAGGATTTACTGAAGCATGTCCTACAAAATATCAGTCTCATTAGACACTTTGAAGAAAAAAAAGTTTCATGGTCAAATACATTTGGCAAACTCTGGATATTCTATCTTTGCTTATTAGCAGATAAGAAGTCCTGAAAGGAGGTGAAACCACTCTTAATCCACAATTTCCCTTTTTTAAAAACATAGATAAATTGTGTTATACTCACACAATGGAATACTATAGAACAACGAAAATAGACAACTGAGCCCTAGCCAATTTGGCTTAGTGGATAGAGTGTTGGCCGGCGGACTGAAGGGTCCCGGGTTCGATTTTGGTCAAGGGCACATGCCCAGGCTGTTGGCTCAATCCCCAGTTGGGGGCATGTAGGAGGCAGCCAATCAATGATTCTCTCTCATCATTGATGCTCCTCTCTCCCTCTCCCTTCCTCTCTACAATCAATAAAAATATATTTTAAAAAAGAAAATAGACAAATGATTGCTACATATGGATGCATCTTATAAATATGTTAAGTGAAAGAAGCCAGTCACAATAGCATGCATATTGTATGAGTCTGTTTACATAAAGTTCAAAAACAGGCAAAAACACATATATGGACTTGAAAGTCAGAGTAGTCATTATCCATGGGAGGTGAAGTAGTACTCGGGAGGGGGCATGACGTGATTTTTTAAGCTTCTGGTTGGCTTTTATACCTTGATTTCCCTGGTGACCAAATAGGTGTGTTTACTTTGTGAAAATGATTTGTGCATTTTTCTGCATATATGTACATACATGTTATCTTTCATTTAAGAGAAAAGGGGAAAAAACAAACAAACACATCAACATTTAAGCCCCTCCCCACAAAATGTACATGAATTTGGCTCTTCAAAACATAATCTGTCCTTTTAGAAAGCTTTTAAAAAAATTCAGCAGGTTTTCTGAATCAGTTTACCTGGTTCAAAGTCAAGGCTCCTAAAAATCTGGAGGTTAGAAGTCTGAAATTGTTTTTAGTGGATTAAAATCAAAGTGTCATATGGTTGTGTTCCTGTGTTCCTTCTGGAAGCTCTAGAGGAGAATCCATGTTCTTTCCTTTACCAGCTTTGAGAGCAGTGGTTCTCAACCTTTCTAATGCGGCGACCCTTTAATACAGTTCCTCATGTTGTGGTGACCCCCGACCATAAAATTATTTTTGTTGCTACTTCATAATTGTAATTTTGCTACTGTTATGAATAGTAATGTAAATATCTGTGTTTTCCGATGGTCCTAGGCGACCCTGTAAGCAGGTCTCAGGTTGAGAACCACTGTTGTAGAGCCTAAGACCATCGGAAAACACAGATATTTACATTACGATTCATTAACAGTAGCAAAATTACAGTTATGAAGTAGCAACGAAAATAATTTTATGGTTGGGGGTCACCACAACATGAGGAACAGTATTAAAGGGTCGAGGCATTAGAAAGGTTGAGAACCACTGCTCTAGAGTCTGCAGGTATTCCATGGCCCATGGCCCCTTCCATCTTAATAGCTAACTAGCATCAAGTCTTTCTCATGTCTCATCACTCTGACACTGACTCTTGTTCTTCCTCCTTTTACATTTAAGGAGCCTTGTGATTACATTGGATCCACCTGGAAATTTCAGGATACTCTCCTTATATAAGGTGAACTGATTAACAAACTTAATTCCATCTACTATCTTTTTTTATTTTTATTATTGATTTCAGAGAGGAAGGGAGAGGGAGAGAGAGAGATAGAAACATCAATGATGAGAGAGAATCATTGATCAGCTGCCTCCTGAACACCCCCTACTGGGGATCGAGCCCGCAACCCAGGCATATGCCCTTGACCGTAATCGAACCTGTGATCCTTCAGTCCACAGGGCGATGCTCTATCCACTGAGCCACGCCGGCTAGGGCCCATCTGCTATCTTAATTCTCATTTGCCATGTAACTGTAACATAGTCACAGGTTCCATGGGTTAGGCCAGTGGTGGGCAAACTCATTAGTCAACAGAGCCGCAGTTTGCCGACCCCTGGGTTAGGCCATTCTGTTTACCACACCGGCTAAGGAATTAGGTGCAGATCCTAGTACTTAACCTAGTCTCTCTCCTATTATGGATTTTTTTTTTTTTTTAGATAGTATCTGACAAAAAAATTAGTTGACAAGCACTCTTTTGGGTTTGCTGCAAGTAAAAGTAATAAGCTGAACGATGTATACTTAAATGAGAGAAGATGTATTTACTTTTAAGTCAATAGGACATGTATTACAAAACACTCTGTAGGTGCCAGGTCAGGGAGGACCCTGGCTTGTGGCAGGCTTGGAACACTATCTGGGTCTTGGGGACTGCACCCTGTTCATGCCAATGAAATGCAATCACTGAGGGCCAGTACCTGACATCTGAAGTGGAGCCAAGGGAGGGGATTAAGAGACTGGTGTTCTGAAAGTGAGATGACGTAGGAATTTATAATCCCTGATTCTGCAGCCATGAATCAGTTTCTTTGTTTGGGTCGATTGTAGTTTCTGCAGTATCAGAAGGCTGTTGTTCACAGGGGCTCCTTGGGTTAGCAAACAAGGAAGAGACCCAAAAAGTCTATGGTTGCCTGGGCAGCGGGCAGCAGCAGGAGGTGGCTCGGATTGGCTACTGTCATGGCAACATTGATTACTGTCGTAAGCAGGCGCGAGGTAGGTAGTTAGCATTGTCAGAAAACTCGTGGACCATCTTCATCAGGATTAGCTAGGGAGTTTGTTTAAGTTTCAAATTTTCAGGCCCAGGGCCAGAGACTGGGATAGGCTCTGGGATCTGTCTTCTAGAAAGCTTCCCAGCCAACCCTTATTCCTGGTAAATTTTGAGAACGACCAATTGAAGAAAATAATACCTTACTGTTACAAATCCCTATTCAAACGCCCATTGTATATCCTTGGGTGGGGCCTCACCCCTTAGGTCTGAGAACAAAAGCCACTTTCTTGCTTACCAAAGGCCCAATCTTAAAAAGACAAAGTGGGTGTTCAGTATCATTGGGAAGGACTAGAGTGGAACCCAAGCAGGGCTCAGCATGAATCAGGACTGGAGAGGATGGCTAAGATGCAGGACTAAGTCTCTGATACTCCTGAGAAATACTGTTCTCTCTCTCTAGGAAGGCGCCCTGCACAAAGAACACCACTGAGAATCCAGGCTTCCTGATGTTTCTGAGAATCGGGGTTGTCATGAGCTATTGTTGCTGCTGAGAGCGTGTTTTTATCCCTTACACGGGTTAAGAACAAGTACATTCCTGGATGTGTGAAATCCAACACATGAATGGATAATATTTTGTTTATCCATGCATGTGTTGACGGACACTTGAGTTGCTTCCACTTTTGGCCACTGTGAATAATGCTACTAGGATGGCATACAAGTATCTGTTTGAGTCCCTGTTTTCAATTCTTTTGGGGTATATACCCAGAAGTGGAATTGCTGGATCCTATGGTGGCTTTATGTTTAGCTTTTTGAGGAACCACCAAACTTTCCTCCAGATGCTACACCATTTTACCTTTTAAAAAATTATTATTATTATTTTTTCTGTGTACATAGGGTGCTTTATTCTCCAGAGTGATACATGCAATGGTGGGTTGGGCTTGGGCTGATGTCTCCATATGTACAGACTGAATAAAGTGGGTCTCTGAGAAGAAGTTTGATTTGCCTTGGTGTGGAAGGGAGATGGCTGTTACAACCAGGGATGTGTTCAGTCCTGTGCTGGTTCCAGTGGAATGCAGGGAGATAAGGCAGCTCTCAAGGTGGTCACTTCCAGGCAGGGGATGCCTGCTGGGCTTGGAGAGCCTTCTGTACCACGTCTTCCCACTGGGCATCTGGTATCTCTCGAGCCCAGGCAGGAACCCCTGGTGCAGGCAAGCTTACTCCAGCCATTGTCCTTTTCACCAGCTCTATGTGTTCTGGGTCCATGGGAATAGAGCTGTGGTTGCTCAGTGCTGTAGCTCCCTCCTCATCTTCATCCTCGCTCTCTAATGGTGGATCTGGCAAATGAAGCCCCAGGGCCTGCATCCGATCCTGGATATCCGCCACTACATCTTCTCCGTCCCCCACTGGTGCCAGCTCCACCTCCTCTGGTTCAGGATCTTGGTTCAGGGGCTGCTAGGAGTAGCCAGCTGGGCCTGCCCCCCGTTTCCTCCTGCTCTTCCTCAGGCTCCTCACAGCTCCAATCCCCAGTGCCTTCTGTGGGGCCCTGGTGTGGCCCTAATTCCTCAGTCTGATTAGGGAAGATACGCTCTGGGCCCATGTTGTCTCCCCCTAGAACTTCTGCTGCCATCTGGGCAAGGGCTGCTCAGAGCCCGCGGCCAAACCCGCACCTTCCACCTTTTTTTTTTTTTTAATTGTAGTATCCTAGCAGGCATAAAGTAGTATCTCTATGTGTCTGATTCTGACTCTACTGTCTCCTCAGTGACCCATCTCTCCTGAAATTCTGAAGCTCTTTGGGGTCATTAATCAGGCATACCTTCATGTTTTACCCATGTCTAATTTCTGAACTAGATGTTCAGCCACTCTGGGGTAAAGTGTAGCTAGGGGATCAATTTGGATTTCCAGCATCTACCACCTGGTAGATGTTCCATAAATAAAACAATTGTGATAAAGGTTGCAGATCTTGTCTCTCTCACTCTGTAAAAATTCAATGCAAGTTTCCAACAGGCACATAAGAAATTTTTGCTTGAGTCAAATAAATTAATTTTCATGAATGTGTGAGGCAGTCGATTAGTTGTTACATTCCATTCATTTATACTGCAGATCTGATCCCTGCCCCTACTCTGCTTAAAGCCCTTAATTACTCTCCATGGCACTTAAGGTAAGGTTCCAGATCACTTATATGGTCTACAGTGCTCTGTGAGGTCTACCTGCCTCCTTCCAGGACCATTTTTTGGCTATTTCTCCCTTTCTCTCCAGGCTCCTGATCTCTCCACAGATACACCCAAAGCTCATCCCTACTTTAGGGCCTTTGTGCCTACTGGTTCCTATTTCAGGAATTCCCCACTCCTCCAAGCAAACCCCTCTCTCACTTTTTACTTAAGTCCTAATCATCCTTCAGGTTTCAGCTGAGATGTTACTTCTTCGGGGAAATGTCTCCCGACCCTCTCTCTACCTCAAAATCTAGCCCCTCTTTCATTCTCCCTCGTAGCATCTTTTACTTTTCCTGCCCAGCACTTACCAGAGTTGTGGTAAAATAATGAATTGTTTATTTAAAGCCCATCTTCCCAAGCAGTCAGAAACCTCCAGGAGGGCAGAGACTCGTATCTCTGTTGATCAGTGTTAGGCACATGGTAGGAGCTCAAAGCATATTTTTGAAGAGATGTAGGTGCTCCTACGTCTTTTATGTACTAGTATGTCTCATCTCTCGGCTTGGATTAGCTATTTCTATCTAGAGACTAAATGTGTTCTGATTATCTTCTCACATAGTGCCTGTACTGGAACTTATCACAGGAAGTGCTGATCCAATGCTATTAGAGAAATAAACATAAATGAAAAGAGGACTCTGAGCGGATTGGAAGGAACTAAGACCGAACACTTTCTGGCAGGAAGATCTGTGGGCAGCAGGAGGCCGTTTCTAGGCCCCGGGCCAGGGTGTCGAGCTATGCTTGCATTTCTCTGAGAGCTTCTGCCAGGAAACAGAAAACTGATGAGTGACCTGTGAAGGCTGCTCACATTCGGAGTGACTCAGAGTTTATGGTCTTCTGGGGAATTAGAGGCGAAGGACGGCCATGTGGATGCTTGGGCAGGAAGTTTGGTGAGAGGTCTCCAAGGCCGCAGTGGGATGGCTTCTCTTGCCAAGCACTGCCCGGGGCCCTTCAGGCGATGTTCAGTTAAGAGACCCCAAGCAAGCTGCTTAGGGCTTCTCATTGCTTCCCCAGGCTCCCGATCCCTCTTGTAGAAGGTTGTTTCATAGTTGGCATGTGAGGTTGGCAACTTGGGACACTTGTTTTACTTCTGAAAGTCAGGAAACCAAATGTCCCGTCCTTTGGCGTTCTTTTGCATTTAAAAAAATTAATTTTTCATTACACAAGCAATATATGAATACATTTATCTTTTAAGACATTAAAACTGCCCCTCCACACCCCTTGCTGCTGGGCCACAGCCCAGAGTCCCAGGGAGTGATCATCTCTGCTGTTTTCTTCCTCGTCTTCTTCTGCTTCATCCCTTTCCCTTTCTGAACTGCTTTGTGGAGGGGCAGTGTAAAGACTTCCCCCGCCATGAATTTGTGGCCCTGATAGGTAATTTGTCATCTGCTGCATTGTTTTCCTGGGCTTTTTTCCTCGGATGATGTCCTGAATCTACACTGGTGCCAGAAGCTGCCACAGTCCACAGCTGCCTCACTACTTCCTCCTTATGGTCTATTTTACCAACTTTGGCAACATGACTATTGTGGTAACCAAACCTTCATGTCCAATTCTTGGCCTGTGTTTGGACTTGAGGGTCCTGAACTATGTGTGTGAGGAGCTGTTGGTAGTATTCGGTACCAATGCATCAATATCCTAGCAGGAATTAATGGCTTACAGGTTGGCTAGTCACTAATCGTTCCTACTTCCATCATCATCTTCAGCCTGGTGAGCTTAGAAGTGATTGTCAAGATGATCATGTATTTTCACTCTACTTCATGATACCCTAGGTTTTTTGTTTTTTTTAAGACGTTGGGATTGCTCTACCATAACTGGTACCGGTCAAAGGTGTATGGGGGAGATACCTTCTGTTACTTTGCTGGCATGACCTTTACTGTGGTTGGCAAGTAGGGACACTTCAGCCAGACCATGCTACTTTTCTCCATGCCCCAGGTGTTCAACTTCCTCTACTCAATGCCTCAAGTCCTGCATCTCTCCCCTGCCCTCACCACCATATGCCAAACTCAGTACCATAGTGAGCAGTTGAGTGGCCTTAGCATATCATTAGCGTATTACGCTTTGGTTGAACGGACAACCAGATGACCAGACACTTAACATATTAGGCTTTTATTTTATATGTATAGTTGTTGATTTCACAGAGGAAGGGGGGGAGAGAGAGAGAGAGAGAGAGAGAGAGAGAGAGAGAGAGAGAAATATCAGTGATGAGAGAGAATCATTGATCGGCTGCCTCCTGCACGCCCCCCACTGGGGATTGAGCCCGAAACCCCAGGCATGTGCCCTTGACCAGAATCGAACCTGGGACCCTTCTGTCTGCAGGCTGACACTCTATCTACTGAGCAAACCAGCCAGGGCAACCCCTATCTTTAGAGATAACTTCTGATAGGAGTTTGGCATGTAGCTTTATAATCTGTTCAAAACTATTTTGCAAACTTAATGTGTGATTATCTTAGATTGGGCTGCCATAACAGAATATTATAGACTGGGTGGCTTGTAAACAATAGAAATTTATTTTTCACAGTTCTAGAGGCTGGGAAGACCAAGAGCAAGGCACCAGTAGATTTGGTGTCTGGTGAAGACCCACTTCCTGGATCAGAGACAGTCCTCTTCTTGCTGTGTCTTCACAGGGTGGAGGGGTGTGGGAGCTTGCTGGGGTCTCTTTTATAAGGGCATTCATTCCATTTAGAATGCTCTGCCCCATGACCTAATTACCTCCCAAAAGCCCCACTTCCAAATACATATGGGATTAGGTTTCAGTGTGTGAATTTAGAGGTGACACAGAGTTTGTCTATAGCAGTAATGATGGGAAATAATGGTATTCATGTCTGCATTTTGTTTTAACATTTAATTTTGAAATAATTTTAGATTTACAGAAGAGTTGCAAAGATAGTACAGAAAGTTTCAGTATACCCTTCACTCACACTCTCCTAATGTATATAACCCAGGTTCAATGATTAAAACTAAGGAATTAACATTGGTACAATACTATTAACTAAACTATAGACTTCATTAGAACTTTGCCAGTTATTCCACTGTTGTCCTTTTCTGTTCTAGGATCCCATCCAGGATCCCACATTGCATTTAGTTGTCTTGTTTCCACAGGCTCCTCCAATCTGTGACAGTTCTCAGTCTTTCCTTGGCTTTCATGACCTTGACACTTTTGAAGAGTCCAGGTCAGGTTTTTGTTGAATATCCCTCAGTTTGGAATTGACCGATGAGTTTTCATGATTAGACCAAAGTTATGCATTTGAGGGAAGAATTTTTAAAAATATCAATTATACATATATATATATATATATATATATATATATATTGCTGCAACTTGCTGTTTTCATTCAATAATATGATTTTGAGCTATTTCTATATTAATATATAGATCAGGCCACTTCCTTGAAATTCTTTACACAATTCCATTATATGAGTACTAGAGGCCCCGTGCACGAGATTCGTGCACTGGGGGGGTTCCTCATCCTGGCCTGAGCCCTCTCGCAGTCCAGGACCCCTTGGAGGATGTCCGCCTGCCGGCTTAGGGGATCGGGCCTAAGCTGGCAGTCAGATATCCCTCTCGCAGTCCGGGGCTCTCACAGTCCAGGACCCTTCACTCCATACCAGCCACCTGCAGCGGAGATGGGAGAGGCTCCTGCCACCACCCATGCACTCTCCAGCCATGAGCCTGGCTTCTGGCTGAGTGGTGCTCCCCCTGTGGGAGTGCACTGAATACCAGGGGGCAGCTCCTGTGTTGAGTGTCTGCCCCCTGGTGGTCAGTGCGTATCATAGCGACCGGTTGTTCCACCATTCGGTCGATTTGCATATTACCCTTTTATTATATAGGATGTTACATTCTATTTAGCCATTCCCCTACTGGTTGGCATTTAGGTTGATTCCAAATTATTTTTTATTAGCAATATTGTGGAATTATCTTTGTACATACCTCCATATGCGCATGGAGTTATGGTAGATAATTAGAAGGGGCATTGCTGAGATATGCATTTAATAGATGTCCAATTGCCCTATAAAGTGGCTATGCCAATTTACATTCTTTTGTTATTATGGAACTTGAAAATTGTTGCCAATCTCAGTTTTAATTTCTATTTCCCTGGTTACTACTGATGTTGGGCATCTTTTTGTATATTTATCTGGCAATTTGTATTTTCTTTTCTGTGATTGCCTATTTATATTCTTTGCACATTTTTCTAATGGTTTTTTTCCTTATTGATTTGTTAAAAGTCCTTTAGATGTTCCCAATACAAATTCTTTGTTTTATATATTGCAAATGTTTTTTCCTAGTCTGTTATCTTTGTTTCTTATGTTAACTTTTCTCATTTTTTTGAGTTATTCCATTTATCTGACATTTTAAATTATTTTTTTCTGATTTTTCTGAAAAAAAAGTTCTTGATTATAAAAGCAATATACACAACACAGATAATTTGGGAAATTATGGAAAAGTATAACTAGAAAGGAAACCACCTCAAGTCTTGTCACTGAGAAAAAACCCCCACTATTAACATACTCAGTTTCATTCTAGTCTTTTGTGCATATGTGCATGTACATTTTGTTTTGTTTTGTGTTTTTGTTAATCCTTACTGAGGATATTTTTCCATTGAAAAAAATTTTTTTTTTTTTTTTAGAGAGAGTGGAAGGGAGGGGGAGAGACACATACAAAGAGAGAAACATCAATGTGAGAGAGACATATCGATTGGTTGCCTCCCACCCATGCCCTGACCCTTAGGTCCATGGGAAAATGCTCTATCCACTGAACCAAAGTGGCTTGGGCTGTGCATGTACATTTTTTGCTCAATTGAGATCACATTACGTGCACAAACACACACACACACACACACACACACACACACACACACACACACACTTTGCTCAGCGCTCTGGTCTTTAGACACAAGTGCTGGCCTTTTTCCAAATGTACTTTGGTTGTGGCGGTTTTAGACTAACTTCCAACTTCTATTCTTTTTTTCCACATATCCTAAAATATGTAGTAAGTGGGAGGTCCAAGGCCTGTCCTCAGCTGACCTGAAGTTGGCTCAAAAACACAAGAGAGGATAGAAATGCTCCAACATAGCACATATTTAAAAATCTTGGAGGTTTTAGTTGACTGCAAGCTCAGTGAGTCAATAGCCAGTGCCAAGAACTTTACTGTGTGAATGTGAGGCAGTAAGTCCTATGAGGAAGCTACAGTCTTTCTTTGCTCTGATGGTACCACAGACATTTGGTTCAGACATTTGGGTGACATACTCTCGAAGAGCCACAATCAAACAGACCAGGTGTATGAGGAGCATGAGGATAAAGACCTTTAAAACCAGGACAAAGGAGAAACAATGGGAGGAGTGGAAGATACTGGTCTGGAATAAGACCTTGAGCAGAAGTCTTCAAGTATCTGAAAAGTAGAAGGTCAAGAGAGATTAGATCTGTTTGTTTTCTGGGCCAGAGGGTGGAAATTTTGAAAACACTTTCAAACTGGTCAGAACTGCTGAGGCCAAGGTATGCATTACTCTGGAAATAGTGGGCTTTCTGTCCTTAAGAAGTCTTCTTGCAAATGCAAATTGGTGGTGGGTGGGTAGTGGGGAGGTCGATAAACATTTCTTGAATGCTGTGACTGTGCTGAGAACCTTCCATTATCTTTTATTGTTAATTAAATTTTTTTTTCAATTACAGTTTACATACAATTACTGGTATATTAGTTTCAGGTGTACAACACAGAGATTAGACATTTATGTAACTTGTGATTACACTGATATGTCTACTACCCATGTGACACCATACATAGTCATTACAACTAGTGGCCTGGTGCACGAATTTGTGCACACTGAAAGGAAATTAATTAGAAGAAATATTTTAATATCGCTATTCACCCTTTCTCTATAATACAAGTGTCAATCAAATTCATGATCAACAATGACAGATGGAAACACACGTGTGCAATTGGTGCCTGCAAGAGCTTTATATGTATCGTGCATGCGTGAGTTAACTTAGCCTTTTGTATATACAGAATAAACTTGCTTAATTAGACCTGATTTCTGATTTAGCTAAACTTTTTCCAGCCCAGTGAAGCACCCCAACTTCTCTTTCAGGTAATTGTCAGCAACACAGCAGTAAATATCAACACAAAGCAGATTAGTATTGTAGATCACGCAGGGAGAACAAAGGATAGAATATTAACTGCAGCAGTGTTTGACTATATTCTACGCAGTGAGAAAACCTGAAGTCATTTTCAGGGTCCACCATTTCTTCTTTTCAGTCGGGTCAAGTTTCTAAGCTTTCTAAATCTCCGTTTTCGTTTTCCGGCTAATGAAAAGAAAATAGGATTCCACCAAGTCTCCTATCTACCTACTCCAGGACTTCTGTGAGGATCAAATGAGATGAGGCACAGGAAAACGCTTCACAAACATTTGGTTAAAGTGTGAACTCTTTGCACCTGGCTATAAAGCAAGTCGTGTTCCTGGGCTGAAGAAACTGCAAGGAGACTAGCTGTCACTAGGGAGAGGAAGCTGGGTGTTGCTATGTGACCCGGTGCCCACAGCAGCCTGTTTCCGGGCTGGGCTGGGCCGTGGACCCCATTTTGCGCCATGGGGTCTTGGCAGCATCGGCTGTGATTTGGTGAGCTGTCGCTCCAGGGTGGTGGTGGGGCCTGTGTGTTGGGGGAAGCTGAGTGTTGCTTTGTGGGCGTCAGATCCGCGGTGCCATTTCTCTGTGTGCGTCATGGCAGCTCCTGTGTTGAGCGTCTGTCCGCTGGTGGTCAGTGTGTGGCAGAGCAACCAGTTGGACTGTTGGACACTTAGCATATTCCCCTTTTATATAAATAGATTACCAACTAGATTTCCTGTGCTGTACTTTATATCCCTATCCTGTTTTTATAACTGGCAATTTGTACTTTTTATAAAGTTTAAGTTGCTTTTTAAAAACATATATATATATTTTTTATTGACTTCAGAGAGGAAGGGAGAGGGAAAAAGAGATAGAAACATCAATGATGAGAATCAGGCTGACTCCTGTAAGCCCTGTACTGGGGGTCAAGCCTGCAACCCTGGCATGTGCCCAGACCCAGAATTGAACTGTGACCTTCTGGTTCATAGGTCGGCACTCAACTACTGAGCTATATTGGCTGGGCCAATTTATACTTCTTTTTTAAAAATGTATCTTTATTGATTTCAGAGAGGAAGAGAGAGGGAGATAGGAACATCAATGATGAGAATCATCGATCTGCTGCCTCCTACACACCCCCCATGGGGGATTGAGCCTGCAACCCAGGCATGTGCCCTGACCGGGAATTGAACCGTGACCTTCTGGTTCATTGATTGTTGTTCAACCACTGAGCCACACTGGCCAGGCCAATCTGTACTTCTTAATCCTTTTCCCCTTTTCACCCATTGCCCCCAAAACTTCTTCCATCTGTCAACCATCAAAATCTTCTCTGTATCTATGCATTTGTTTTGTTTGTTCATTTACTTTTTTTTTTTTTAGATTCCACATATAAGTGAAATAATATGGAATTTGTCTTTCTCTGTCTGACTGGGAATACACACCGTGACTTTATTTCACTTAGTATAATACTCTCTAGGTCCATCCATATTGTCACAAATGGCAAGATTTCATTCTTTTTTATGGCTGAGTAAAATTATCTATCTATCTATCTATCTATCTATCTATCTATCTATCTATCTACCTATCTTTTATCTATCTATCTATCTATCTATCTATATCACATCTTTATCCATTTGTTTCTCATTGGACACAGGTTGCTTCCATATCTTGGCTATTGTAAGTAATGTTGCTGTGAATATAGGGCTGCTATGTTTTTTTCAAGTTAGTGTTTCCTCATATCAGTACCCAGAAGTGGAATTACTGGGTCATATGGTAATTCTATTTTTAATTTTTAAGGAACCTCCATATTGTTTTCTGTAGTGGTTGCATCAATTTACACTCCTGACAGTGCATGAGGGTTCCCTTTTCTACACATCCTCATCAACATTTGTTTGTTGATTTATTGAGGATAGCCATCCTGACAGGTGTGAGTTGATATCTCATTAAGGTTTTAATTTGCATTTTCCCCATGATTAGTGGTGTTGAACCTATATGGTCAATTAATCTATGACAAAGAAGGCAAGAATATACAATGGGTTAAAGACAGTCTCTTCAATACATGGTATTGGGAAAACTGGACAGACACATGCAAAAGAATCAATCTGGACAACTTTCTTAAATCATATACAAGAATAAACTCAAAATGGATTAATGACTTAAATGTTAACACCTGAAACTATAAAACAACTAAAAGAAAACATTGGTAGTAAACTCTTTGACATTCCTCTTAGAAATATTTTTTTTGGATATGTCTCCTTCCACAAGGGAAACAAAAGAAAAAGTAAACAAATGGGATTACATGAAACTAAAGAGTTTTTGCACATTGAAAGAAACCATCAACGAAATGAAAAGACAATCCACTGAATGGAAGAAGATATTTGCAGTGATAACATCCAATAAGGGGTTAATATTCAAAAGATATAAAAAACTCATACAACTTCAACACCAAAAGAACCAAACTATTGGATTTTTTAAAAAAGTGAGCAGAGTCCTGACTGGTGTGGCTCAGTGGTTGAGCATTGACCTATGAACCAGGAGGTCACGGGTTCATATTCCCCCTCAGGACACATACCAGGGTTGCAGGCTCCATCTCCAGTGTGAGGCAGCTGGTCAATGATTTTCTCTCATCATTGATGTTTCTCTCTCTCCCTCTTCCTCTCTGAAATCAATAAAAAGATATTTTTAAAAGAGAACAAACAAAAAAAAAGAACAGAGGATCTGAACAAACATTTCTCCAAAGAGGACATACAGATGGCCACTAGACACATAAAAAGATGCTCAACTTCCCTCTCTTATCTTATTTCATCCTGCCAACAGCCTATGAGGTAAGTACCATTGTTATCTCTCCCTGTATTATAGGTGAGGGAATTGGGTATAGTGAGATCAGGTTAATCCTCCCAACGTCAAACGATTTGTTAAGTGGTAGAACTTGGATTACAACCAGTTCTGACACCTTCCAAAGCCAGTACTTGTGGTCATAATTGGATTCAGGCCTGATCGGGAGGTCTGGACCCGAAGGGCCTTGAGGTCCATTGTACTAGAAGATTCTGTGGCTGGGAAAAAGTAAGCCCCCTCCTCTACGGGAAGGGCTCCGAGTGTAGGGCGGAGGAGCAGGAGGTAGTCCCAGGTGGCAGTAGGCTAAGGGATGTAGACTTAAAGGACATGGAGGAGTAGTCAACGTGCGTCACCCCACAGCTCGGCCACAACAGCTGTGCTGTCGTTTAAAGATGCCTAGACCCCCCCCCCCCCCCCCCCCCCCCCCCCCCCCGAGGCACAGTCCCGCAACGGCGATTTCCTCCGGTCGCGCGGCCAGGGAGCGTCGCGGCAGCCTGGTTGTGCGGCGGAGTCGGGGATCGGAATAGCGCGCCGGTCCCTGGCCGGGAGCGAGCTGGAGGCGGGGCGTGGGGCGTGGGCGGGGCCGAGGCCGCGGGGTTAAGGAGGGCGCGCGCCCCGGGGGCTGCGGCAGTTGCGCGCTAGGATTGCAGCCGTGCGGCGGGACGGTGAGTGCGGCGGGCCCCGCGGGCGGGAGGGGCGGGAGCGGGCGAGCGAACGAACGAGCGAGCGAGCTGGGGAGGAAGGAGTGTGCGCGGCCGAGCGCGCGGCCCGTATCCGAGCCGCCGCCTGCCCCTCCCTGCGCCCCTCAGGCCCCACTCTCCACGCCCGAGCGCCCACCTGCGGGCCGTGGGACCCGGCACCCGCGCCTCCGCGGGCCCCGCAGCTGCGGGTCGCCCCGTGCCTCCGCGTAGCCCCTTCCTCCTCGCCGCGGCTACGCCCCCAGCCTCACGTCACGCCCGCGCCATTGTTTCTCCGCGGTCGGCTGGCTCGGACCCGTCTCGGCCTCGGAGCGCGGCCCTTCGCCTCCTGTTAGCCTGCCTCTCTGCGTCCCGTCCCTGCCCCCCGCTTTTCTCTCAGGGTGGTGGCCGTCCCCATCCCTCCTCACAGGGACACCCCTTTACTCAGGTCTGCCTATTTTTTCCTGGCCGCCGCCGGGCGTCCTCCCGTCCGCGCCCGAGGCCAGCCTTTCCGGCCCTCGTACCCGGACTTCTTCCCACCCCTCGCGCGTTCCCGGCGGACCCGAGAAGCCAGCGGACGCTCCGGTAGGGTGCTAGGTCGAAGGCGGTTTAGAAAGAACCGCACAAGTTGGTATCCCGCACGCCAGTTGTGTCGTTTGCAGCACTTCCTGGAAAACTCGACCTCGAATGGCAAGCCTCCATAGAAACATGCTTATTTTCAAACGGCTCCCAAGTCGGGGGTCAGCTGTTAAGTGGCGGTCTGTTCCTTTCCTTCCTGGAGACCCCAGAAGCCGAGAGCTGAGCGCGAGATGCAGATCGGAGGCCTGAAACCATGATTTGTAAGAGCGTTTTGGGGTTTTGACTCCCAGTAGGCCTCCAGCTTTTAAAAGCAGTAGGTAGAGCTGGTGTCAGATTTATTCCCCCCCCCCCCCCCCCCACGCTTTCGTCTTTTGGGCCGTTGTGTTGGAGAGTTGTGAAGTGCAGCGCTCTGCAGTGACTAGTCACCATTTTAGGGTGTGTGTGTGTGTGTGTGTGTGTGTGTGTGTGTACGTGTGTACAGGTTCTTCATATGACGGTACACTTGAGTTTGTCTCTTAAGGCAACGGATGCAAACGCTGCTAGCTATCATGTGAAAGAGAGAATGTTGAAACAGTGCCCCTTTACCGTGGCAACTTAATATTGCTGAGGTCTTTTAAATATTTACCATCACACTGCAACAATAGATTTCTCCTAATGAAGGCATCCAGGCCTGGAGAGGTTAAAGAAGACACAGCTAGTTAGCAATTAAAATACACGCAACATGCTAGGCAGATGGTAGCACACACAGACTGAAATGCGTTATTTAATTAATTTAATTTATGAGAAAGGACAACCGGGGAGAGGGGAAGTTGAGAAACTTGTATTTGTTGTTCCACCTATCCATGCACTCATTGGTTGATTCCTGTATGTGCCCTTGATCAGAAATGGAACCCGCAACCTTGGCATATGGGGAGTGGTACCTACAACCTTGGCATATGGGGAGGATGCTCTAGCCAACTGAGCTATCAGGCCCGGGCCAAAATGCATTTCTGTTGCAATATAAGCCACTACATTTCATTGCATTGCTGTATAATCCTCATTAATCCAGAAATTTGACTTTAGAAGTTAGTAATCAGTCTGTAAAGTAAGAGGGCTGAAGATGTTCTGCAAGGTTTCATTCAGTTCTAAGATTTAATTCCATTGTATGAAAATTTACAGTCAGCTGCAAGTTCCCAAAAGTTTATAATTGTAGGAAGATTTACAAAGATACTATTTACTTACAGTATCTGCAAGCCTAATTATAGTGATAGCAGGTGTATATACCTAAAGAAAGCCAAGTTACAGTGGAATGTTAGGAGGAACAATCATCTGTAGGTTATTTCAACAGTGTTATGGTGAAAGAAAGCACACAAAACCTGTGGTGTGTTTTAATGTCTTTTTGTTGCTTAACTCATCTAAAAGCTTAATTCATTGAAATAGTTAAAAAAACCAACTTTATCGTATGACTTATACTCTTTTCCTGTGTATCTAAACATAGTTTTTTGCAGTTATAATTGCTATATTCATATTATTAATTTAGCACTTACCCATATTTCTGGGATGCCCATGTATCTAGAAAATTTATCTTTTTTTTTAATATATTTTTTTATTGATTTTTTTTACAGAGAGGAAGGGAGAGGGATAGAGAGTTAGAAACATCGATGAAAGAGAAACATCGATCAGCTGCCTCCTGCACGCCCCCCACCTGGGGATGTGCCCGCAACCAAGGTACATGCCCTTGATCGGAATCGAACCCGGGACCCTTCAGTCCGCAGGCCAACACTCTATCCACTGAGCCAAAGCGGCCAGGGCAATTTACCTCTTTTTTATTTTAGAGGCTTTGTAGCGTGCTTTTATGACTAAAAGTCAATAATGCCTGGCATATAGGCTCTCAATAAATTTTTGTTGAATGAATGTAGTATTTTGAGCTATTTAGACAACATCTATGAACACAAATGTTAACTATCACAGGGAATATGTTAAGTGACATGTGAGTAGTAAACATAGGAGCTAGCATCAGGAATGATTCAGGGCATGGATTTTGGATTCCAGGTTTGAGACCCGTCTTGTCACTTAACATGCATGCAACCTTGGAGGACTTAACCTTAGCGAGACCATGAAAACAGGAAAAATAGAACAAATTTCACAGGGTTTTATATATTAAATGGGATAATTCCATTGAAGCAATACTGGCATACATTAAATTCTCTATACATATTAGCTATTACTATTTTTTGGTACAGAGTGGAGAGATTATTGTAGGTTGGTAGAATCAGGGAGAACATACAGAAGGTGGCACATGAGAGTAAGGAGAAAATTCAAAAGATATATTGAGGGGTTAATGATAAAGGGTTTGGTATAGTAATAGTATGATAGAGCTGGTTAGAGAAATTTTGGTAAATTGTTTACAAGATATTCTGTCTACATGAATTTCTTGCAGTTAGAGCAGAATTAATGAAGTAAGATAACTCTTTTTGTGAATAGTTGGTATTTTGTGTGGCTGTGTGTGTGTGTGTTTTCCGTTCAGGCCTAAAAAAGTTATTAGATTTAAGGAAGTTGATAGCAAATTATTGCGGAGTGCTAAGGTCCTTGTCACTTGACACAACCATTTGAAATTTGATTGTGTTCTTTGATTGGTTACCCAAGTTTGCAGTGGCTGTTTTTTCTATTTTGTGGAAAACAACTGGAGCAGCAAACCAATAAAAATAACAAAATTGCCAGCAGAGTAGCAAAGCTACCCCCTTTTTAGGCAGAATACAGAATCAAAAGTATTAGATTAATTTGGAGAGTGTTGAATTATTTGTTCCTACATTTTGTTGGTATTTCTTGGTTGGGAAGCATTGTTGAGGGTGAGATGAAAAAATGTGCTATGTCAGGGTCTGTTTGTAAAGAGAAGACTGTATATGTATCATTAAGTTTAAATTTGTTGGGTATGTTTCCATTTCAAATGTTAAGTGGAATATTATGTTTTTAAAAGTTCCTTGGTCATTTTAATGAGGTTTCTCTAATGTTTTAATTTATTTTATTTTATCTTATTTGGGGGGGATCAAACTGTTTTATTGAGGGCATTTAGATGACGGTCGGAGGGCTAGGAGGACAATGAGATCGAAGTCCTCAGCCTCTCCCTATCTCCCCAGCTTCACAGCCACCAAAAAGTTAAATTTTTAAAAAAACATATGAAATATTTCAAACATATAGAAAATAATGTAATGTTAGTATAATTATAGACCATCATATTTATTTATTTTCTTTTTTTCTCTTTTATTGAATTTATTGGGGTGACACTGGTTAACAAAATTAAACAGGTTTCAGGTGCACAATTCTACAACACATCATTTGTACACTGTATTGTGTGTTTATCACCCCAAGTCAAGTCTCCATCCATTGTTCCTGTTCGTGAGCTTTCTCTCCCTCTGCATTTTTTGTTCAGTCCCCCTACCCTGTCCCTCCCCACCATCATATTTAGTTTATGTGGTTTTTTTCTTCCCATTTCCTAATTGTGGGAAGGGATTTATATATTTTTTTAAAGGGATAACATTACAGATCAGTTGAGCCTGTATGAATCTTTGCTATCCTATTTTCCTCTCTTGCCCTCTCCTAGCAGTAAACACTGTCATGAATTCAGGAATTATTATTCCCATAATATGTACACTGAGTGGCCAGATTATTATCTCTGAACGCATAATAATCTGGCCACTCTGTGTGTGTGTGTGTGTGTGTGTGTGTGTGTGTGTGTATAGAGGCCTGGTGCATGAATTCGTGCATGGGTGGGGTCCTGGGGAGCCTGGCCAGGGGGAGAGGACATGGGCAGTTGGCCGGCCTGCCTGCTGGTTGAACTCCTGGTCGAGGGGACAATTTGCATATTAGCCTTTTATTATATAGGATATCCACTGAGTGGCCAGATTATTATGCGTTCAGAGATCATAATAATCTGACCACTCAGTCAGTGTATATATGGTATCCATAAAAGTGAATATTCTTGTTTAATATATTATACATGTGATTCTGCAACTTGCTTTTTTTGTTTAATGATGTTTTTGATATATATCTATGTTGATAGATGTATCTTTAGTTCATTCATTTTTATTGCTCTATAGTATTCCATTATATGAATAAATCAGTTTTTTATGGATATTTAGGTATTCCCGACTTTTTTTTTTTTTTTTTTTGCTGTCATTAATAGTGCTGTAATAAACATTCTTGGCTGTGTCATCTTGTTTACGTGTGTGAGAGAGAATTCTTCACCTAGGGCAGTGGTCCGCAAACTGCGGCTTGCGAGCCACATGCGGCTCGTGAGCCATGGTTTGCTGCTCTGTTTGCCGACCACTGGGATAGGGGCTTAATCACAAGGAACAACAACAGCCTGTAATTATTGGAATCGAGAGTCTAGGTCAGTGGTCGGCAAACTCATCAGTCAACAGAGCAGCAAACCGCGGCTCGCGAGCCGCAGTTTGCCGACCACTGACCTAGGGAATTCTTAGGTGTAGGGTAAAAGGATTCTCAACTTTATTACATAATGCTAAATTGTTTTCCAAAATACTAAATACAAAATTCTCATTAGGTTGCCAGAGTCCCATTTTGCCATGTCCCTTACAAATACTGATATTGTCAGACTTTTAATTTTTAAAACAAAATTAAATTTCATTTTAATTTGCTATTAACTGATTATAAGTGGGTTGAACTTCTTTACATTCATTTATTTTAAGGTGTATTTTTCTGCAAATTGCTGTTTATATCCATTCTTTTTTTTCTGTTGGCTTGTTTGCTTTTCTGTCATTGGTTTGTAGCTCTCTTTATACTTTATACTAATCCTCTCTTAGTTATGGTATTGCAAATATCTTCTTGCTATATGGTTTCTCTTTACTTTCTGTTGTGCAGAGGTTTTACATTTTCATTTAAACTTTTTATGTGAAAAATTTTACTCCTATAGAAAAGTGTAATAATATACCTTATACCTTTCATCTGGACTCGCCAGTTGTTAACATTTTGCCACATTGACTTTATCTTTCATATCTACATTTTTTTCCTGAACCATTTAAAAAAAAAATCCTCACTCAAGGATATATTTATTGATTTTGGAGAGAGGGAGGGAAAGGGAGAAAGAGAAACATCGATGTAATCTCTGTATGTGCCCTGACCAGGAATCGAACCTGTAACCTTTTTGGTGTAGGGGACAATGCTCCAATCAGCTGAGCCTCCTGGCCAGGACTTTTTTTCTGAACCATTTAAAAGCAAGTTGTAGCCAAAACCGGTTTGGCTCAGTGGATAGAGCGTCGGCCTGCGGACTCAAGGGTCCCAGGTTCGATTCCGGTCAAGGGCATGTACCTTGGCTGCGGGCACATCCCCAGTAGGGGGTGTGCAAGAGGCAGCTGATCGATGTTTCTCTCTCATCGATGTTTCTAACTCTCTATCCCTCTCTCTTCCTCTCTGTAAAAAAATCAATAAAAAATATATAAAAAATAAAATAAAATAAAATAAAATAAAAGCAAGTTGCAGACATCATGGCACTTCAGACCTCAAAAGATTTACTTGAATAACTCTGGCTGGTTTTGCTCAGTGGTTAGAATGTTGGCTTGTGGTCTAAAGGGTCATGATTTCAATTCCCAATCAAAGGCACTACCTCAGTTGGGTTGTAAGTTCCCCAGCCCTGGTTGAGGCAACCAATCGATGTGTGTGTGCCTCTCTTAAGTCCATGATTCTCTAATCCCCTCCTCCCTCCCTTCTACTCTCACTGGAAATGAATGGAAAAAATATCCTCAGGTGAGGATTAAAAAAAAAAAGATTTACTTGAATATCCCAAGAACAAGGATTTCTACAAAACTATAATACAATTATCACATTTAATATGGATGCAACTTTATTATCTAATATCCAGTGCATATTGAAAATTTCTCAGTGGTCCCAATAATGACCTTTATAACTATTCTCCAACTCCATCCCTAGTCCAGGATCTAGTCATAGATCATGAATTGCATTTAGTTCCCATGTCCTTTTAATTACTTTCAACCCACAAAAAGTCCCCAGCTTTTTGTTTGCATAATATTGATATATTTGAAGAGCCCAGGCCAGTTGTATTGTAGAATGTCTCTCAATTTGTATATGTCTCATCATTTCTTCATGTTTTGATTCAGATGGAATGTTTTGGCAGGAATATGTTTTAAATTTTAGTATAGCCAAATTTGTCCATCTTTTTTTTATGGTTTGTGTTGTCTTTTATCCAAGAAAGTCTTCCCCTGCCCTGGCTGGTGTGGCTCAGTTGGTTGGGGGTCATCCCATGCATTGAAAGGTTGCCTGTTCAGTTCCCAGTAGGGGGTGGGTCCATGTTTTCCTTTCACATTGATGTTTCTCTCTCTCTCCCTCTTCCTTTCTCTCTCTCTCAAAATCAATTAAAAATTTTTTAAAATATATTTATTGATTTTAGAGAGGAAGGGAGAGGGAGAGAGAGAGATAGAAACATGAATGATGAGAGAGAATCATTGATTGGTTGCCTCCTGCATGCCCCCCACTGGGGATCGAGCCCGCAACCCCGGCATGTGCCCTTGGCCAGAATCAAACCTGGGACCCCTCAGTCCGCAGGCTGACGCTCTATCCATTGAGCCAAACCAGCTAGGGCCAATAAAAAAAATATTTTTAAAAGCCTTACCTACCCTGATGTCATAAGGCTGTTGATCTCTATTTTCTTCTAAAAGTTTAATGGTTTAGCTTTTCATATTTAGGTTTATATATGCTGTTATTTCTTAGCCTATCTTTTAATATGGTTCATTTAGCATGTGTTCCACATTTTTTTTTTAATCTTCCCTCAAGGATATGTTTATTTTAGGGGGCGAGGGGAGGGAAAAAGAGAGAGGGGAGAGGGAAGGCGAGGGGAGGGGAGGGGCCCTAGCTGGTTTGGCTCAGTGTATAGTGCGTCAGCTTGCAGACTGAAGGGTCCCGGGTTCGATTCCAGAGAAGGGCACATGTTCAGGTTGTGGGCTTGATCCCCAGTAGGGGGCATGCAGAAGGCAGCCAATCAATGATTCTCTCTAATCATTGATGTTTCTATCTCTCCCTCTCCCTTCCTCTCTGAAATAAATAAAAATAAATAAAAGGATCACTCTTCTTTAAAAAAAAAAAAAAAAGAGGGAGAGAGAGAAAAAAAAGTCGATCTGTTGCCTTCTATATGTGCCCCAGTCAGGGACCAAACTCACAACCCAGGTATGTACCCTGACTAGGAATCGAACCCACAACCTTTCACTGTACAGGACAACACTCCACATCAGCCAGGGCTGTGTTACACACATTCTTTTCTGGCATTGTGTTTGTCATAAAATTGCTCTCTGTAAATTCATAAGGAGAGGACAGCTTATGTTAGGTTCTAAACTTGGGCCAAACAGTGTAGAAGGTAACAATTTAGATTTATCTATTATAGTCTAAATGTTTTACACTACAAATTTCCATTACTCTACAGTATTTTTAAAAATTTGCCTAGCCCTGGCTGGATTGCTCAGTTGGTTGGAGCATGGTCCTGTGCACCAAAAGGTTGTGGGTTCAATTCCCAGCTGGGGCCTGTACAGGAGGCAGCCGATCAATGTTTCTCTTTCACATGGATGTTTTTCTCTCTCCTCCTTCCTCTCTAAGGATCAATGGAAACATATCTTTGGGTGAGGATTGCAATAAATAAGTAAATAAAGTAATTTGCCTATAAAGATGAGTATTTCATGTGTTTTACTAGTTATCCTTGGAAAACATTTGGCAATCTTTTTTTCTTAACTAGTCATTTAGAATCTAGTTAGACGTCTATCTCTAGGTTTGTGTTTTAGAGCTGCTAAGTAAATCAGCTAAAAGATACAGCTCAAACATTCTGTATCAACATTGTAAGAATTTTAAGATATATCTATGCGTTTAAGTGGTATGGTATAAATAAGACCAAGCTGTAACTTGGAGAGTAAACAGTTTTTTTACAAATCAGAAATCAGTAAATGCCATATTTTTAGCCTTGAATTATTTATTCTATGGTAGGTTTGATGAGGTAATTTTATGTGGAACGGAGATGTCAGGGAAAAAACACACCTACAAATAGGACATTAGATTTAGAATAATTAGATTGACATGAAAAAAATGTGTAAAATTGTATAGCCTTTGGCACCTTTTAGGTACTCTGAAGTTGTGACTCTGAAAGTAGAAAGCTATTATAACATCCTCCAAACATCAAGTACTGTATTGTGCAGAGGTTGCAGTATTAAACAGTGTGGGCTCTAGCATTATAAATAATTTATTAAGGATTATGTGTCAGCCACTATACTTAGCACCTTGCACTTATTGATGCATTGAATCTGACCATTTTGGAGTGGAAGAAACTGAAGTGATTTTATAATTTGTTTAGTCATAGAGCTCATTAGTGCTGGAGCCAGGTTTGAACCCACACAGTATAGCTCCAGAATCTGCACACTTCATTGCAAGTATAATTTTATGACCTTGGCTAACTTCCCTATACTGTCTTCTCCTTTGTATAATGAAGATAGTAGTACCTAATTCATACTGTTGTGAGGTCAATTAGATAAAATATGTATAGTGCTTAGAATAACACATGAAAAGAAGTGACCGCTCAATAAATGTTAGCTATTATTATTTTAGCATTACTAAGGCATTGTATGCATGCCTATTCCTGATTTTTTGCCAGGAAAAGGTGGAAATACTGTGGTGATTATTTCTGTCTTTTTTATTTTTCTCTCTACTTTGTAAGAGGAAAGATAACAGTTAAATTTGAATGGTGAGTAGAAGCTTATTTGGTAAGAGAATGAGTTCTTTTAAATATAAAGCAGAATTTTTTTCTTTTTAATCCTCACCCGAGGATTTTTTTTTTCTCATTGATTTTCAGAGAGAGGGAAAGACAGAAACACCGATGTGAGAGAAACACATCGATTGGTTGCCTCCTGCACGAGCCCTGACCAGGGCCCGGACTGGGAAGGAGCCTGCAACCTAGGTATGTGCCCTTAGCCGGAATCGAACCTGGGACACTTCAGTCTGCAGGACGACGCTCTATCTACTGAGCCAAATCAGCCAGGGCTAAAGCAGAATTTTTTACCTGCTTTTTAAAAGAATATTCAAGAATCATTACTAAAGGCACAAATTATATATTGGCTGAATGTAAAAACTAGCTCTGTTACCTTTATGCTTTTGAAAGACCTCAGTTAATTATAGCAATATTTTGAAAAAAATAGATGGCATACTACATATCTTCAAGCCCAGTCTTTTAAAATGTTTTCTTTTTTTTTAAAAATATATTTCTTTATTGATTTCAGAGAGGAAGGGAGGAGAGAGAGATAGAAATATCAATGATGAGAGAGAATCATTGATTGGCTGCCTCCTGCATGCCCCCTACTGGGGATCAAGCCCGCAACCCAGGCATGTGCCCCTGGCCGGAATCGAACCTGGGACCTTTCAGTCTGCAGGCTGATGCTCTATCCACTGAGCCAAGCCGGCTAGGGCTAAAATGTTTTCTTTATATGCTCTCTTATTCCTTTGTGTCAGTAGACATGTTACTGAAGGTCTGACATTACTCAAAACATTCCTTTAGAAGCGACCTTAATATATTGATGTAGAACAGATAAGTAGCATTCTGTGTGGTATGGCAGAGAATGGAATTCTAGGAGTAACAGCAGTAGAATGTTCAGGAGAACATAACAAGTTCAGGTCTTTTTTGTATAATTTTGAAACTTTAGGAAAATGGAAATTTATATTCTAATCGCAGTTTCAGATTAGAGATTGGAGCATGTTTTGCTTGAAGAAGAAAAACAAATTGTCAAGGCAACAGGTACTGCGTTTCTCACTTGACAAGGTTTCTCAGTTTTATTTTCCACCAGTCTACAAGGAACTTTTTGTTTGAAGGCCTGATGTTAAAACATTAGCAACATATTACGTTAATCAAGCCAAGAATCTTATGCATTTCTGAACCAAGAGTAGGATTTCATAAAGATTCATTTAGAGCATTAACCTTTTGCACTCGGATGTCGAGTGTGACTCGACACGGTTAGCATTGGTAGCAGCTCGTATGTCGAATTGTATTGAATGTATCAATAATTTGAAATATAAAAAAATCCAAATAAATAAGTTTGTATGAAAAGAAACTCCAGTTTTTTATTCTACTGCCGCGCTTTGTAAAATCTGGGGTATTTAAAAAATTAAATCCCGAGTAGAATAAAGGAATCGAGAAAAAAGCAAGCGAGTGCAAAGGGTTAAAAGGAACTTGTACAATATTCTTGCATTTTTAGGCTTACACAGAAATAGCTTCTGAAAGGCAAAGAGCTCAAGTCTAGAGGTTTGAATTCATTTATTTCTGCCAGTGTGTAGCAGACCGTTCAAGGAACTGGGGATGTCTAATAGCAAACACAGTAAGCCTCACCCTCTTGGAGTTTATAATTTAGAGAAAGGGACTAACAGTGCGCACAGTCAAATGTATTATGTCTGGAAGTGTTAATGTGCAAAAAAGAAAAAGCAGGGTAAGAGAATAGCAAGTGATATGTGTGGGTAGATAAGTGTGATTTTATTAATTCAAATTTATTAGCCTTCTGCATCACTTGATGTGCAAACTGAAGTTGGCCTTTGATAGGAATGTTATAGTACAACGTGAGGCAAATTACATAAAGAACTCTGAATGAGCCCAGTATGGCTCAGTTGGTTGAGTGTCATCCAGTACACCTAAAGGTTGCCAGTTTGATTCCCAATTGGGGCACATGCCTGGCTTTCTGGTTTGGTCCCCTGTCAGGTGTGTGAAGGAAGCAGCTGATCAATGTTTCTCTCACATTCATGTTTCTCTCCCCCCCCCTCTCTCTAAAATCAATAAAAACACATTTAAATCATTGAAGAAAAAAAACTCAATGAGAATAGCAACATGAAAAATGAACAAAACCCCTTTGTCATGAACTGCTTAAAACTATTTACTCACTCATGTGTCAAGGACTAAGGTTATCGAGGGCTTTGTGTGAAAATGTGCCTACTTAGTATGCCACCAGGCATGCAAATGGAGTATATAGCTTTAACTATTCTTCCATAAAGTAAACCAGGGTTGGGGACCTTTTTTCTGCCAAGGGCCATTTGAATATTTATAACATAATTCGAGGGCCACACAAAATTATCAACCTAAAAATTAGCCTGCTGTATTTGGTCAAACATTTAATTAACTCACCCCTAACCCTAACCCTAACCCTAACCCTAACCCCAGGGCCAGATCAAATGATTCCCTGTGGGCCAGATGTTCCTCACCCCTGAAGTTAACTTTTTTACTATGTGTAATATGCAATTAAAGTTGTATTTATGAAAACCAAAATAAGCCCTGGCCAGGTAGCTCAGTTGGTTCCATCCATCAGGGTACATACAAGAATCAACCAACGAATGCATAAGTAAGTGGAACAACAAAATCTATGTTTTTCTCTCTCTCCTGTCGCCCTTGCTCTTACATTCCCTCCGTTTCTCCCTTCCACACCCTCCTTCCTTTCTCTCTAAAAAAATCAATTAAGCCCCTACTGACCTCAGTGGTTGAGCATTGGGTTGACCTATGAACCATGAGGTCACGGTTTGATTCCTGGTCAGGGCACATACCTGGGTTGCTGGCTCATTCCCTCTGGGGACCTGTAGGAGGCAGCCAATCAATGATTCTCTTCATCATTGATGTTTCTATCTCCTCTCTGAAACTAAAAAAAAAAAAAATTAAAAAAAAAAGACTAAAATTTCAGGTTGGTGAGAAAGTTTGAAGAAACGATTCAAAATTTGTTTCAAATGGGGTGGGGGATGGGCTAAAAAGGGTCAATGGGGGAAAAATGGGGACATATGTAATACTTTCAACAATAAAGACTTAAAAAGAAATTTGTTTCAAAGCAGTGTTCAGTGTTCTTAGAATGAGAATGGTTGATTATAAAATTTATAAATTCTAAGCTTTATATTTCACAAAATAAATTCCAATGAAGTTTAGTAAAACACTGAGTTCATATTTACTTACTGGTATCATTTTATTATCTATATTGACACACTTAATTCCATTGAAAATTGAATATTTGGTAGGGCCTCCCCATAGCCAAAGGTATTGAGAAAATCAGATCAGTACTCCTCCAGGGTGAAGAAAACATGACTTTTTAGCTCATCCTCTATAAATTTCTGTGTTTGTTTAATAATGCACATACTATATTGGAGATACATGTTCAAAAGTTTTCCCAACGGGATGTTACTAAAAAAAATTTGTCTAAACCACAGCAGCATGATAATGCCAAAATATATTCTGTCAGGGCTTTGAGCTTTGGAGTAGAGGATATTTCAATGCTAATTAAATATATTTGGATCACTAAAACAAAAAGAAAAAGGAATATATGATTCAAACTGCCATGTGTATTAAACACTTTGCCTGATGATAGGCCTTTAATATATATTATATTTAAGTGCTACTCACTTCTTTCCAAGTGAATTACTGATGTGACCTGAAACAGGTTGCTAATAACCAGGCTTACCCCACAGTTTCAGTTACTCTTGCTTCCTGTTTTTAGCAGTTGCTTGGAGCTGTTGGGACAGCTGGTTTCCCTTTCTTTGGGGGAAGGTGATATTTGGAAACTGTATGAAGGAAACTGTATGTTTTGCTTGTGAAGTATTTTTAAAGTGTGAGACTATAATATTTAAAATGCTTAAGAGTTTATTTCAGTTGTTACTTTTCAGGTACAACTACTTTGCATGCTGGATATTTTATAAGGAAACAGAATTATCTAACTGTACCATGTACCACTATTGTTTGAAAGGAATTAAAATTAGAGCTTTTTATTTAATATTAGCTGCTGCTGTACTTATTGAAAAACTACTCTTAAGCTTGACACTGTAAACAGGTGACAAGTGAAATGTTTACTTTTTGGAACTCTTTTTTTTTTTTTTTGCCAGATGATAAACAATCATCTTTAATTTTATTGTTACTATGAAATAATTAAGCATTAGATAGACTGTTTCTGGATAGAGTTCAAAAGTCTGTCATAATAATATTAAGACATCCTATATAATAAAGAGGTAATTGCAATTAACCCTCACAAGATGGCTGCCTACAACCAGGCCGGCAGGGGTGTTAGTGAGGGATGACCAACAACTGAACAGCAGGCTGCATGGGGCGACCAGGCTGGTGGGGGGGCCATGAGGGGCGACCAGGCCGGCGGGAGGGGCAGTTAGGGGCAACCAGGCCGGCAGGGGGGGAAGTTGGGGGCAATTAGGCTGGAAGGGGGGCAGTGAGGGGTGAACAGGCCAGTGGGGGGCAGTTGGGGGTGACCAGGCCGGTGGGGGGGCTCTTGGAGGCGACCAGGCCAGCGGGGGGGAGCAGTTAGGAGTGACCAAGCCAGCAGGGAGGGGGCATTTGGGGGTGACCAGGCCGGCCGGGGGGGCAGTTAGGGGCGATCAGGCAGGTAGGCAGGTGAGTGATTAGGAGCCAGCGGTCCAGGATTGTGAGAGGGATGTCCGACTGCTGGTTTAGATTGGGCCTAAACCGGCAGTTGGACATCCCCTAAGGGGTCCTGGATTGGAGAGGGTGCAGGCTGGGCTGAGGGGGACCCCCCCCCCACCAGGCATGAATTTCATGCACAGGACCTCTAGTGTTATTATTATTATTTTTTAATATATTTTTTATTGATTTTTCACAGAGAGGAAGAGAGAGGGATAGAGTTAGAAACATCGATGATAGAGAAACATCGATCAGCTGCCTCTTGCACACCCCCTACTGGGGATGTGCCCGCAACCAAGGTACATGCCCTTGACCGGAATCGAACCCGGGACCTTTCAGTCCGCAGGCCGACGCTCTATCCACTGAGCCAAACCGGTTTTGGCAGGGCCTCTAGTGTTAGATAAAATAATAGGAAAACTGTCATTTGAGAAATTGTTTGAAGATACTGATTTAATAAAATTTCACCCCTTTAGCTTCACATAACTGTGTACCCCATTTTAGTGATAATATGGTTATTTAATTATGTTTATATTTTTAGTTGAATAAAATTTTGTGTGACCTTTGCTGAGACTAAGTTGAATTTTTGAAATAAAATATATTTATTTTACCCTGGCCAATTTGGCTCAGTGATTAGAATATTGGCTCTCAGACCTAAGAGTCATGGGTTCAATTCCCAGTCAAGGGCATGTACCTCAATTGCAGGTTCGATCCTCAGCCCTGGTCAAGGTGAATGTGGGAGACAACCAGTCAATGTGTCTCTCTCACATTGATGTTTCTCTCTCTTTCTCCCTCTTACCCTCTCCTCCCTTTTGCTGTCTTCTAAAAAAATATATATATATATTAATAGAAAAAAAAGGTCCTCAGGTGAGGATTAAAAAAAAAAAGTATTTTTCTTAATCCATGAGTGATATAGGAAAGTACTTTGAATTTTTCCTGCAAATAATTTGAAGAAAGTAATTTTAAAAATGAGAGAAATCTCTTCTTAGTGTAATTACTACCTCTAATTTGTTAGGATTGAGGGAAAAAAGCCTGACTTTAAAAAATAGTTTTATTGAAGTATAAATACGTGTAACAATCTGCACATATTTAGAAAGTGCAGTAAGTTTTGACATATGGATACACCTGTGAAACAATCACTATAATCAAGGTAATGAATATATCCCCAAATTTCCTTAGGGCCCTTCCCAGCCTCACTGTTCCACCCCAGGCAACCACTGATCTGTTTTCTGTCACTATAAATTAGTTTGCATTTTTTAGAATTTTATGTAAATGGAATCATCATTTTTTGTGTTTTTTTTGTTTTTTGCTTTCACTCAGCATAATTTTGGTATTTAGGTTGTATATCAGTAGTTCATTGCTTTTTATTGCATAGTAGTATTCTATTTTATGAAGGTACCACAATGGGTCCTTTAACCTGTTCATAAGACATTTGGGTTGTTTTCAGTTTCTGACAATTACAAAGCTGCTATGGAATATTTGTCTATAAGTCTTTATATAAATGCTAGTAGCTCTGCACACGAATCCGTGCGCCAGTAGCTCTCTGCGGGGCCTGGCTGCTCCGCGCCCGCTGCCCAGAGGCTCTCCGCGGCCCAGGGGCCCATCTGTGGCTGGGCGCAGATGCTTGCCTCGTTGCTGCGGTGATGAAGCAGGCATTCCGCTGGGCCACTCAGGCTGCCCGCTCTCAGCGGCCCCCCCGCCCTCCCAGGACTGGGGGACTCTGGCGGGGCTGAGAGGACTGGCTGCCACCATCTTTGTGATGGAGTGATGGTTAATTTGCATATTACCCTTTTATCAGATAAGATATGCTTTAATTTCTCTTGGATAATTAGGAGTAGAAAGGTTGGGACATAGATACAAATTTAACTTTTAAAGAAATGGCAAATATTTTTTCAAAGTGTTGTCCCATTTTTATATACTCATCAGCAGTGTATTAGAGTTCTAGTTGCTGTGTATCCTCACCACAATTGGCATGGTCGGTCTTTTTTTAAAATTTTTTATTGATTTTTGGAGAGAGAGGAAGGGAAAAGGAGAATAAGAGAGAGAGAGAAAGGTCAGTGTGTGAGACAAACATTGATCCCATCACAAACCCAGACTGGGGACTGAAACTGCAATCTGGGCACGTGCCTTGACCGGGACTCAAAACTGCAACACTTCAATGCATGGGATGACACTCAACCAACTGAGCCACAACAGTCAGAGCAAGTCTTTTTAATTTTGAATGTTCTAATAGGCATATAGTGGAATCTCACTGTGGTTATAATTTGCATTGCCCTGATGATAAATGATGTTGAGCACCATTCCATGTGCTTATTTGCCATCTAAATATCTTCTTTGATGAAGCATCTGTTGAAATCTTTTACCTATTTTTTAATAATTGGATGTTTGTCTTATTGCATTTTGAGAGTTCTTTATATATTCTGGGTGCAAGTCCTTATATCAGATGTGTGATTTGTAAGTGTTTTCCTTCAGTTTATCTACTTCTCCCCAACAGGAGAGAGAGATAACATTTTAATGGAAACATTATATGAAAATATAATTTTGTTCTGTTTACTTCCTAAGTGAATAAAATATTTTAAATGTTCTACATCACTCATATTCATATAAACTATAATATACAAGACAGATTAACATGATTTATAATGCTAATCTTGTGGTGAGTTGATTTATTGTTTGTGATATTTTATATATCACTCCCTCATTTTTATTCAGGCCTCTGAACAAATATTACCTCCTCATAGAGGCCTTCGAAGGTTTTCCTATTTACAACATGACCACTGTCATTCTTTATTTCCTCACCTTATTTATTTGATTCGTACTGTATACCAGCTGTCGCTACCTGACACAATCCTCCTATATAATAAAAGCCTAATATGCTAAGTGTCCAGTCAACTGGTCAGCCGTTAAACCAATCAAAGCGTAATATGCTAATGATATGCTAAGGCCGCTCAACCGCTTGCTGTGACGTGCACTGACCACCAGGGGTCAAACAGTCGACTGGTTGACCAGCTGCTATGACATGCATTGACCACCAGGGGGCAGACACTCTGACTGGTAGATTAGCTTGCTGCTGGGGTCCGGCCGATCGCAACTGAGCGATATGGGCCAGACACACCCTGGAGCCCTCCAGCGGTCCCTCCCCGGCTGGCCAACCTCCCACGTCTCTCCCTGGCCCCTATTTTGCACCAGTGGGGTCCCTCTGCCTAGCCCAGTGATGGGCGACCTTTTGAGCTTGGTGTGTCAAACTTCGCCAAAAAACCGAGCATAACTCGGGTAGTGTGTCACTTTGAGGAAAAAACATTATTTCGCGATATTTATAGTTTAAATAACATAAATGTTTCATCCTCGGCATGCGGCCGCCTCAGCGGCTGCGTGTCATCAGAAATGGCACTGACACGCGTGTCAGAGGTTCGCCATCACTGGCCTAGCCTGTGCCCTCTCACAATCTGGGACACCTTGGGGGATGTCGGAGAGCCGGTTTTGGCCTTATCCCACAGGCCAGGCCTAGGGATCCCACTGGTGCATAAATTTGTGCACCAGGCCTCTAGTACCATATTTTCCGGCGTATAAGACGACTTTTTAACCCAGGAAAATCTTCTCAAAAGCCGGGGTTTTATACGCCGGAAAATATGGTACCTGTATCCCCCGCAAGCTGCTGTCCCAGTGCTGGAGCTGAGAGTGAATACCGTATTTTCCGGCGTATAAAACCCCGGCTTTTGAGAAGATTTTCCTGAGTTAAAAAGTCGTCTTATACGCCGGAAAATATGGTAGTATATATTTGGTTACTCTGACTCTTCCACTAAAAAGTAAGCTCCTTTAGGCTGAGAACTTGGCTCCTTTTTTGTAGTTTTTTTCCTTTTTTTGGTTTGCTTTTTAAATTACGTTTATATAGCATATGTACACATAAAAGAGAAATTGCCCTGATCCCACCCAACAGAAAACATGCACAAACCCAGGGTATATGCAAGGGAAGGGGCTTGTGGCCCCAAGTTAGTGGTTGGAATGGTGCAATCCTGTGAGTCAAGCCTCAGTCAGGAGAGGGCTGGACTGAAGTGTCAGGCAGGCTGAAGCTCCTGTTGCTGGACCTGAAATAAGTGTGCACCATAGACAAAGATCTGTTTGATGCCCTTGATGTAGTAGCGCTGCCAGCCCTGCAATGTCCTCTCCTCCTCAGGAACAGGGTTTTCCTTCTTTCTCTCTCTCTCTTATTTTTTATTGATTTTTTACAGAGAGGAACGGAGAGAGAGAGCTAGAAACATCGATGAGCGAGAAACATCGATCAGCGCCTCCTGCACACCTCCCACTGGGAATATGCCCACAACCAAGGTACATGCCCTTGACCGGAATCGAACCTGGGACCCCTCATTTCACAGGCTGACTCTTCTATCCACTGAGCCAAACCAGCCAGGGCAGGTTTTCCTTCTCTTAACAGTGTCTTTTGAAGAGCAGAATTTTTCGATGGTGGTGAAATCTAATTTATCAAAAAATTTTTTATCAGTTGTGGGGGCTTTTTGGTATTGGTACTAAGGATTTTGATTAATTCAAAAGCTCAAAAGTTTTCTCCTATTTTTTTCCTAGAAGTTTTATACCTAGAAGTTTTATAATTTTAGATTTAACATTTAGGTATATTATCCATTTTGAATTAACTTAGTATCTCTTGTTGTCTTTTTAGCTATAGCATTTTGGTGTTATTTTGGTGATTGTTTTAGGGTGTATGGTATGTATCTTGATTGACCTTGTCACAGTCTGCTTTCAAGTGATATTATACTATGTCTCTGTTTTATAATTTTAGATTTTACATTTAGGTCTATGATCCATTTTAAATTTACTTTCTTTTAATTTAAATTCTTTACTGTTTAAAGTATTACATATGTCTCCCCTTCCCCCCCCTTGACCTCTCCCCACCCGGCCCCACCCCCCAGCACACGCCCTCACCCCACTCACCCTCCTTACCCCCCTCACCCCCAGTCTGTGTCCATTGGTTATGCTCATATGTATGCATACAAGTCCTTTGGTTGATCTCCTATCCCCTCACCCCCTGCCTTCCCTCATAGGTTGGACAGTTTGTTCGATGCTTCTCTGACTCTGGTTCTATCATTGTTCATTAATTTATGTTGTTCATTATATTCCACAAATGAGTGAGATCATGTGATATTTATCTTCCTCTTACTGGCTTATTTTGCTTAGCATGATGCTCTCCAGGTCCATCCATGCTGTTGCAAATGGTAAGAGTTCCTTATTTTTTTTTACAGTAGTATAGTATTCCATTGTGTAGCTGTACCAGTTTTCTAATCCACTCATCTGCTGATGGGCACTTAGGCTGTTTCCAAATCTTAACTATTGTAAATTATGCTGCTATGAACATAGGGGTGCATATATCCTTTCTGATTGGTGTTTCTGTTTTCTTGGAATATACTCCTAGAAGTGGGATTACTGGGTCAAATGGAAGTTCCATTTTTAATTTTTTGAGGAAACGCCATACTGTTCTACATAGTGCCTGCACCAGTCTGCATTCCCACCAGCAGTACACAAGGGTTCCTTTTTCTCCACATCCTCACCAGCACTTGTGGTTTGTTGATTTGTTGATGATAGCCATTCTGACAGGTGTGAGATGGTACCTCATTGTTGTTTTGATTTGCATCTCTTGGATGATTAGTGACTTTGAGCATGTTTTCATATGTCTCCTGGTCTTCTGTATGTCCTCTTTTGAAGTGTCTATTTAGGTCCTTTGCCCATTTTTTTATCGGATTGTTTTTCTTTTGTTAAGTTGTATGAGTTCCCTATAAATTTTGGAGATTAAACCCTTATTGGAGATAACATGGGCAAATATGTTCTCCCATGCAGTGGGCTTTCTTGTTGTTTTGTTGATGGTTTCTTTTGCTGTGCAGAAGCTTTTTATTTTGATATCGACCTATTTGTTTATTTTCTCCGTAGTTTCCATTGCCTTAGGAGTTGTGTGGGTAAAGATATTGCTATGACAAATGTCTGCTATTTTGTTGCCAATGGCTTCTTCTAAGATTTTTATGGTTTCCCGTCTTTTGTTTAAGTCCTTTATCCATTTTGAGTTTATTTTTGTGTATGGTGTAAGTTGGTGGTTTAGTTTCATTTTTTTTTTGCATATATCTGACCAATTTTTCCAACACCATTTATTGAAGAGACTGTCTTGACTCCATTGTATGCTCTTGCCTCCTTTGTCAAATATTAACTGAGTATAATGGCTTGGGTCGACTTTTGGGTTCTCTGTTCTGTTCGATTGGTCTATATGTCTGTTCTTGTGCCAGTAACAGTTTTGAGGACAGTGGATTTGTAATATTAGCTTGATATCTGGGATTGTGATTCCTCCAACTTTATTCTTCCTTCTCAAGATTGCTGCAGCTATTCAGGGTCTTTTTTTGTTCCAGATGAATTTTTGGAGAGTTTGTTCTAGGTCTTTGAAGTATGCCGTTGGTATTTTAATGGGGCTTGCATTGCCTTGGGTAGTATGGACATTTTAATGATGTTGATTCTACTGATCCATGGACACAGTATATTCTTCCATTTGTTTATGTCTTCCTCTATCTCTTTTTTCAGCGTCTTGTAATTTTCTGAGTAAACGTCCTTTACCTCCTTGGTTAAATTTATTCCTAGGTATCTTAATTTTTTTTGTTGCAATGGTAAATGGGAGTGTCTTTTTAGTTTCTCTTTCTGTGAGTTCATTATTGGTGTATAAAAAAGCAATAGATTTCTGGGTGTTAATTTTGTATCCTGCTACATTGCCAAATTCATTTATTAATTCTGGTAGTTTTTTGATGGAGTCTTTAGGGTTTTTGATGTACAATATCATGGCATCTGAGAATAATGACAATTTCACTTCTTTTCTGATTGGGATGCCTTTTATTTTTCTTCTTGTCTGAACGCTATGGCTAGCACTTCCAGTACTATGTCGAACAGGAGTGGTGAAAGTGGGCATCCTGTGTTGTTCCTGTTCTTAGCGGAAATTGTTTTAGTTTTTGCCCATTGAGTATGATGTTGGCTGTAGGTTTGTCATATAAGGCTTTTATTGTGTTGAGGTATTATCCCTCAATTCCCACTTTGCTGAGAGTTTTTATCAGGAAAGGGTGTTGGATTTTGTCATATGCCTTTTCTGCATTAATTGATATGATCATGTGATTTTTGTATCTCAATTTGTTTATGTGATTTATCGCATTTATTGATTTGTGGATATTGTACCAGCCTTACATCCCTGGAATAAATCGCACTTGGTCATGGTGTATGATCTTTCTAAAGTAATGCTGAATCTGATTTGCTAGAATTTTGTTGAGGATTTTAGCATCTATGTTCATCAAGGATATTAGCCTGTAGTTCTCTTTGTGGTATCTTTATCTGGTTTTGGAATTAGGGTAATGCTGGCTTCATAGAAAGAGCTTGGAAGTTTGCCTTCCTCTTGAATTTTTTGGAATAGTCTGAGAAGGATAGGTTTTGTTTCTTCTTTGAATGTTTGGTAAAACTCCCCTTGAAGCCCTCTGGACCCGGGCTTTTGTTTGATAGAAGTTTTTTGATGACTACTTCAATTTCCTCCTTAGTTATCAGCCTATTGAGATTTTTTTATTCTTCTTGGTTGAGTTTTGGAAGGTCGTATTTTTCTAGGAATATGTCCATTTCCTCTAAGTTGTTTAGTTTGTTGGAATAGATTTGTTGATAGTATTTTTTTACAATTCTTTATATTTCTGTGGGGTCTGTTGTTGTTTCTCCTCTTTCATTTCTGAATTTGTTTATTTGGGTCCTCTCTCTTTGCTTCTTGGTGAGCCTGGCTAGAGGTTCATCAATCTTGCTTATCCTTTCAAAGAACCAGCTCTTGGTTTCATTGATTTTTTTTGGTATTTTTTGAACAATTTCATTGATTTTTTGTATTTCATTGATTTTTTGTATTTAAAACTGCGACCCTGCTAGCAGTTCTTAACCTGTGGGTCACAACCCACAGGTTGAGAACCACTGCTGTAGAGCCTAAGACAATCGGAAAACACAGATATTTACATTACGATTCATTAACAGTAGCAAAATTACAGTTATGAAGTAGCAACGAAAATAATTTTATGGTTGGGGGTCACCACAACATGAGGAACTATATTAAATGGTCGCAGCATTAGAAAGGTTGAGAACCACTGCTCTAAATGTTTGAATTTTTTTATTATTTTTATTGCAGTGGATTTCTGATATTATGCCATTGTGGTCTGAGAAGATGCTTGATATGATTTCAATCTTTTTGAATTTGGAGAGACTGCCTGTGGCCCAATATGTGGTCTAATCTTTGAAAATGTCCCATGTGCACTTGAGAAGAATGTATATTCTGTAGCTTTGGGGTGAAATGTTCTGAGGATGTCGATTAAGTCCATCTGATCTAGTGAGTCATTTAGGATTGCTGTTTCTTTGCTGATTTTTTTTGTCTAGAGGATTTATCCAGTGATGTCAGTGGGGTATTAAAGTTTCCTACTATGATTGTATTGCTGTCGATCTCTCCCTTGATTTCTTCCAGAAGTTTTTTTTAACCTTTTGCACTCGGATGTCGAGTGTGACTCGACACGATTAGCATCGGTAGCAGCTCGTATGTCGAATTGTATTGAATGTATCAATAATTTGAAATATTAAAAAATCCAAATAAATAAGTTTGTATGAAAAGAAACTCCAGTTTTTTATTCTACTGCCACGCTTTGTAAAATCTGGGGTATTTAAAAAATTAAATCCTGAGTACAATAAAGGAATCGAGAAAAAAGCAAGCGAGTGCAAAGGGTTTAAGTATTTGGGTGCTCCTGCAGTGGGTGCATAAATGTTTACCAGAGTTATATCCTCTTGTTGTATTGATCCCTTTAATATTATGAAGTGACCTTCCTTATCTCTTGTTATGGCATTCACTTTGAGGTCTATTTTGTGCAAGGAGGCAGCCAATACGTTTCTCTCTCTCTCTTTCTCTCTCTCAGTGTATCTCTCTCCCTCCTCCCCTCCCTTCCACTCTAAAAATCAATGGAAAAAATATCCCCAAGTGAGGATTAACAAAAAATAAATTAAAAAAATATGTATTTTTAAAAATCAGGTATCAATATTAAGCTTCTAAATTACAATACTAATTTTCTTTTCTAGAATTCAGCATACAATTAAAATGACAACCTCCTGGAGTGATCGGTTACAGAATGCAGCAGATCTGCCTGCTAACATGGATAAACATGCCCTGAAAAAGTATCGGCGAGAAGCCTATCATCGGTAAGTATTTTGTCTATTTAATCCTCAAAACAGCTTTATAAAGTGGACACATATTATCTTTATTTTAGAGATGATGAAATAAATGTTCAGAGAAGTTAGGTAATTTATCCTAGATTATATTGCAAATTTATGGCTCAAGTCTATTCCAGTCTAGACTTTTAATCAGTACTACACCATACTGCTGCTGCTGCCTTTCTTTTTAAATTTCTCACTGCTACTTATTACTAAAAAATAAAAGTTCTTAATAGCAGTCTTCAGCTGCTAGAAAATTGCACCTTAATGGGAATGAAATTCTTAATAGACATTTACCACAAACTGATTATAATTTTTAAATAGATTTTTAAAATTGTGTCTACTGGCTACTGTGTGTTATATGAATGTGGTTAATTCTGGGTATTAGCAATGTTTCTTATATTGATTTAAATACAAAATTTTCTCCAAATTATTTTTCCTTTAAATGTTTAAAATGATTTTCAGTTTATTTGCCACTTTTAATGCACCCATTTAAATGACTGCTTCTGCTTAAATCCGGTGGGGAACGTCTGGCCCACAGGTCATATAAGGCCTGCAAAATCATTTGATCTGGCCCTGCCAAGGCATTAGGGGCCAGTTAATTAAATGTTTGACCAAATATAGCAAGCTAATTTTTAAGTTCATAATTTTATATGGCCCTTGAATGATGTTATAAATATCCATGTGGCCCACCCATGACCTAAATCTTATGTAACTAAGATACTTGGAAGTAGACACTACATTTAGAAATCATTTGTTTTTAGACAAAAATTAGAATTTTATGCTTTCTGTGAATTTGTAGGATAGAAAGATCTAGGCCCTTCTAGAACTATCTCTACTTCCCATTTTAAGGAAAACCAGGAATAAGTAGAAAGGCCTGGTGCTAAAAAGTAGTGCTAAAAAGTTGTATGGGAACTTTAGAAAGTCTACAGTTCGTAATTACTTAATCTGTTTTGGGGCTAGAGGAAATATTACTTTTAAAATCTTGCGGAAAAATGTCTAAAATAGTTTATACAGGTAACTTAAAATAATTCTGACCCCAAAAAAGAATTCTGATTCCATTCTTCTCTGTGTACAAAGCTTGGTCAGAATTAGGTAACATTTTGGTATTTCAGAAGAATTAATATATACATACATACATACATACATACATATACATACATACATACATACATACATATATGCACACACACACACACACACACACACACACACACACACACACTAGAGGCCCGGTGCACGAAATTCGTGCACGGGGGGGGGGGCAGGGCGCGGGGGGGGCGTTCCTCTCAGCCCAGCTTGCACCCTCTCCAATCTGGGACTCCTCTGGGGATGTCCCAGGGATCGGGCCTAAACCGGCAGTCGGACATCCCTCTCACAATCTGGGACCGCTGGCTTCTAACTGCTCACCTGCCTGTCTGCCTGATCACCCCTAACCACCTCTGCCTGCTGGCCTGATTGCCCCTAACTGCCCCCCTGCTGGCCTGGTCGCCCCTAACTGTCCCCCCCACCCCCCGGCTGGCCTGGTTGCTCCTTACTGCCCCCCCACCGGCCTGATTGCCCCCAACTGCACCCCCTGTCGGCCTGGTCGCCCCACGCAGCCTGCTGTTCAGTCGTTACTGTGAAGGTGTCCCAACCAATTTGCATATTACCCTTTTATTAGTATAGATAATTAATATATGTATATAATATATTTTTATTGACTTTAGAGAGGAAAAGAGAGGGAGAGAGAGAGAGAGATAGAAACATCAATGATGAGAGAGAATCATTGATCAAGCCCACAACCTGGAATGTGCCCTGACCGGGAATTGAACCGTGACCTCCTGATTCATAGGTTGATGCTCAACCACTGATCCATGCAGCCAGAGCAAGAATTAATATTTTGAACACAATAGTTATTTGATATTGAATGATTAATTATTGTATCAACAGTTGGTTTTTAAAGTAGACTGGTGACATTTGTCTGATGGTAGGTCACTCACTGTGTAGCTTTTTATAAATTTTATTTACAATAATATTAACGTTTACATTATAAAATATGTAATACAAAGACAAATATTGTATTACTTTTATTATATAATAATCATTTGAAAACTATTATATCAAGAGATAGTTAAAGATAAAAAATTAACAACTTTCAAAAGCAAAAAGTTTTATATTCAAATCAATTAATTATGATATAGACAAACTTTGATCACTTTTCGTGATAACCTTCTTCCCAACCTGTGTCACATTCTTGGAAGGATGCAAATGGTGAACTTTGGACCTCCCCAAAATGTGCTAATTTTTGTACTCTCAGTTTAAAATGTGTACTGCCTTTTCAAATTCCAAGTAATCTCTTCTGCTTTTTGTTTTTACTTATGTTCATTGGGAATGCTCATAACTTCTACATTCTTGGTTCGGTTTGGTCAGAGAGATTTTCTGTTTTCTCACCATTCAAAACAATTTTAAGTACTTGTTGAATGGGTTGAACAATAGCTTCATTCAGTGGAAGCCATCCTTCTACATTATCTTCATCCAACAAATACTTATATTTCACCTACTCCTAGAGCTCAAGAATGTGGGCTGACAACAAATCTCTGTCTTAACAAGGCCGAGAAGCTCCAGTCCATCCCACTATAGGCAATATGCCTATTTACTTTGTTTTATGGTCACCAGTGTTCTGTTTTGATCATTTATTGGTGTAAATCTACCAGAGAAAGAAAAATAAGCCATATTTATACTAGTGGTATGCTTCAGGAACCAAAAAATTTACATAGTTTTAATAATCAAGATCTACAGGAAATGCACACAACAGATTTTATCTACTTGAAAAATGTAAATGTCTGATGAGAGTCAGATACAGAGTATATTTATGATACATTGGACGTAGGAACATTAGTGACGATGACAAGGTACAAGGTTATGACACTGTTTATGAAATTAGTTATAAGCAGTTAAAAATAAGAAAACAGTTGGAGTCAGAGTCAGAAGTGTAGGGTTCAGGTTTTGTGATATTGTGATCTCAGGGAGGCCAATTTGGTTTCTTCATCTGTAAACAGATGGAATTAAAAACTCTATGCTCAATAATGTTTGTTGCAAATTAATAATTGCTTACTTGGGATCTCATGATCTACAACTACATGTTAGAGTCTTTAATCAACTGATCTATAAGTGAAACAAATGGGCTGAGCATTTGCTGAACAAACTCCCAGCAGGTCGTGATTTCAGTCCTCCACGACAATTCTCTGATGTTTGTTTATTCAAAGGAAACAAGGTATTTCGTAACAAATTGATCTAACTCTATCAAGCAGAAATATCTGCTGATTGTGTAGCATTTCTAGATGATAGGCTGCTGTTATTCCTTAAACCTGAATAAGTAGAAACATTTCAGGTTCCCATCAAGGTAAAGACTCAAAACCAACCAGTGATACTCATGATTCTCTGCAATGTGTGAGACATGTTGCTAGATATGCATGGGATTTAAAGTGTAAAACAGAGTTGATGTGTATCTATATAAATAAAACACGTAACTTGCCTTTGGGAGAGATTTATATGGAGAGATGTGTTTTATACTTTCTGTTCAGTGGAAACAAGGGTTAGAATTATGCAATGAAGAGAGATCATCTGGTAAACATCAAGTGTCCTCATTGTGTTTGATGTCATAGAGCTGAGTGTACTTCTGACTCATTTGGAATGATATTTCCTGGAAGATTTTAGACATGCTCAACACCCAACATTCTTCATGTAGTTGAATGCAATTTTAAATAATAGAAATAGAAAAAGCATCTTCATGGGTTTTAGATCACTTAAAACATTTTTCTTTTATTATAGTAAAGTATACACACCATAAAGTTTATCATTTTCACTGTTTTTAAGTGTTCACTGGTATTAAATACATTCACATTGTGCAGTCGTCACCACCATCCATCTCTGTAACTGTTTTCATCTTTAAAATTGGAACTCTATACCTATCCCATATAATAAAAGGCTAATATGCAAATTGACCAAACGGCAGAACGACTGGTTGCTGTGAGAGCACTGACCACCAGGGAGCAGACACTCAACGCAGGAGTTGCCCCCTGGTGGTCAGTCGGACATCCCCCAAGAGCTCCCGGTCTGTGAGAAGGCTGGGCTGGGCTGAAGGGACGCACGCGGCCTCCCCCCCCCACCGCCCCCCCCCCGTCCCCCTGCCGAGTGCACAAATTTTGTGCACCAGGCCTTTAGTTAAACAATAACTCCCCATTCTACCCTTCATCTAGCCCCTGGTAAACATCCATCATTATACTTTGTCTTTATGATTTTGACTATTCTAAGTACCTCATATAAGTGGAATCATAGAGTATTTGTCTTTTTGTGACTGGCTAATTTCACTTAGTATACTGTTCTCAAGGTTCATTCATTGTAGCATATTGCAAAATTTCCTTTTAATATAAAAAATTGGGTTTTTGAACTCAAAGTATTTGCTTTTATTAAAAATTTTAAATAGAAACCATTTAGAAGACATTTATTTTAGTTTTGTAGTTAAGTCAATTTGTACTGTATTCTGTTTCTAGGACATTTTATTAAAGACATTTATTGGAGATGGTAATTATTTATCATTGGCTAAATTAGGCAGACCATTCTGATCATTTGTCATAAACTGTACATTGTATGTGATATCTAGAATTCACTTTTAGAAGCGGAATACTTTTATTTATTATTTTAAAAATATTTTTATTGATTTTGGAGGGGAACGGAGGGGGGAGGGGGAGAGAGAGAGAGAGAGAGAGAGAGACATCAATGATGAGAGAGAATCATTCATCGGCTGCCTCCTGCACGCCCCCTACTGGGGATTGAGCCTGCAACCCAGGCATGTGCCCTGACCGGGAATTGAACCATGACCTCCAGGTTCCTAGGTCAACGCTCAACCACTGAGCCACTCTGGCCTGGCGAAGCTGAATACTTTTAGTTAAATAAATGATTATCTAACTTCTAGCTTTTTCCTGCTTAATATTAGTCTTCTAAATTTCAATATGGAAATGATGGTCATATGTCATGATTAAGAAATTATTCTTTAGTATGTATGACTGTTCTTCCATTTCCTTATTATGATTGTTGAGTCTTCTAGGCTGAAGATAATCATCAGGCCAAACCCTTCATTGAAATTTGTTTTGCTCTATGGTCAGAAGATAGGCTGAACTGCTCAGATGTTACAGTGGCTTGAAGAGGGGGTAGGTTAGATAAATATCTCTTAAACAGTTCCTTGTTTAACACCTAGATTCTAATAGTGAGCAGTACAGATCAGAATTTGTATTTACCAAATCCAGGAATGGAGCAATTACATTTTTCATCTGCTTTCCACATTGACTGTGCCCAGGATGCTGAAGTCAGGTATTTGATTTTGCTCTTGTAAAGTTTGGATGATTACCGTACAGAAGAATTTCTGTAAGTGTGGTGGCTCTTTGTGAAAACAGCGTATGAATTTAGCAGTGGTTTTTATTATCTTGAACTGAAATTTGATAGTAATTTGGCTTGTGAGTTTTTGGTTTACTAGTCTTTTGCCTTATTTTAAAAGGAATTGCATTTACTTTATATTTAAAGTTCTTTGTATATTTATCTGAAATTATTTTTAAATTGAAATTTAGGCCTCCAAAGCCATACCAGTCTTTATTTAAACCTGTTGAATAATAGTTTCTTCTCCAATAATAAGTAAGCTTATTGTATATGTTTCAGGAATAAAAAGGAATTTGTGTAGTTGCATAAAAATTATTTTGTAGAACCTGTAGCTTGACACACTAGTAGAATTAGAACACCAAAAAATATACTATGTTTTTTGCTGATCTGACAAAAAAAAGAGTATAATTTGATGATGGGTGTGTCATTTTTTAAACTTAACAATCTAAGGGAAAAGAGGTCAGTGCCCCTGACTAAATAGTCAAGTATTGCATATTTAAAAAATTTTTGCGGCACACGGGTTTGAAAATTGCTGTTCTAGGGAAAGACAGATAGGATTCAAGGACTAGTAAGATATTTTTAGATTATTTCATCCAAAAATTTCATTTATAGAATACTAATAAAAAAGAATGAACTATAAATACAGACAGCTTTGATGTATCTCAAGAAAATTATGCCAATCTCAAAAGGTTATACACTGTATGATTTCATGTTTATAATATTCTTGAAATGATAAGATTGAGAACAGAGTAGTGGCTGCTAGGGGTTAGGAGTTGTGGCGATAGTACTTTATAGAATACAAAATTCTCCAAACTTTGTTGTTCCGAAAACATTTTTAATTTGTCACCGCTCCTTCTGTGCTTCTTCCAAGAACACTGTACCTAGAAGTAAAATGAAAAGTGGTGGTGGCAGCAAGGAAGAGAAAGAATAAAAGATAACAGATCTTTGACTTAATGAAATCCTATAATAAATTCAGGTTGAGGAAATGTTCTTCATATTTGCATAGCCTATTTCACCTTCAGGGACTCTTTTGTGTATGGCTTCTTTTATTCACTGTAATGCCTGAGAAATAGATTCATCCATGTTTTGTGTGTATCAGTAATTTGTTCTTTTTTATTACTGTGTGGTATTCCATTGTATTAGTATACCATAGTTTATTGTTTTTCTGTTGATGGACCTTTGGCCTTTTTAGCTATTAATTATAAAGCTATTTTAGACTTAGAAAATATTTCTAAACCCCACATCTGATAAAGGACTTGTATTCAGAATTTATAAAGAACTTTTAAAATTTAACAATATGAAAACAACTCAATGAAGAAATGGGCAAATGACTGGCATGTCACTACAGAGGATGTATGTATAGCATGAAGGCACATGTTTAACATCGTTAGCCATTAGGAAATACTAATTAAAACTACAATGTATATGCCTATTACAGTGGCTATAATAAAAAATACTGACAACAGTATCAAGTGTTGCCAAGAATGTGGAGCAACTGGAACTCTCATACATTGCTGGTAAAAGGCAAAATAGTATATAGGCACTCTGCAAAAACAGTTTGGTAGTTTCTTACAATTTTAGAGACACTTACCATTTGACTCAGAAGTGGAAGAGGGCCATAGAGGGGATAAAAGATGATGAAAAAAATAAAATAAAACCCAAAAATGCTGCAGAAAGGCAAGCCACAAGACAACAGAAGCAATTACCACCTGAGATGCGATGTGATCACATGTTAATCATTGTTTATAAGTGGTGACTCTTGGATTTAAATGTGTAGACTATAGTATTTATTTTTGTGAGCGACATTACTACAGTGTTTTTGCCCCCAACATATGGCCTATTTGCTAAAATGTGTTAAAAATAACAGTGAATCAATAACAAAAAGTATAACTTGTTAATTATAAACAAATCTTGGTTAAAAGCATTTTAAAATTAACAGGTGTTAATGTTCACATATGACATATGGACTGGAAATTTTGTCAGTTAAATCCAACATTGATTAAATCAAGTTTCGCAAAATCAAGGGTTTAATGTACTTATGACAGACAACAACTCCACTAGATATTATCTATGTTCTATATATTTAAAAAAATCTCAGACTAAGTTTAAAGGTTCCAAAGCCAGAAAGTAGAGGAGCTGGGATTTAACTGTAGTTGTTCAGTGCTCATTCTCTTTCCATTACAGCATACTGCTTTTCTAAATAAATTGGGAAAAAAAAATTATTTTAAGCTGTTAGTTACTGGGTGACTAAACATTTTAATACCTAATAGAAACCTTATGGTAAGATATTTAGGTAGTATTTATTTACTTATTTTTCTTTTTAACCCCAACATTTATTTTTTTAAATTTAATAAATCTTTATTGTTCAGATTATTACAATTGTTCCTCTTTTTTCCCCCCATAGCTCCCCTCCACCCGGTTCCCACCCCACCCTCTGCCCTTACCTCCCCGCCACTGTCCTCATCCATAGGTGTACGATTCTTGTCCAGTCTCTTCCCGCACCCCCCACACCCCTTTCCCCCTGAGAATTTTCATTTAAACTTCCTTTCTATGCCCCTGATTCTATTGTATTCACCAGTTTATTCTGTTCATCAGATTTTTAATTCACTTGATTTTTAGATTCACTTGTTGATAGATACGTATTTGTTGTTAATAATTTTTATCTTTACCTTTTTCTTCTTCTTCCTCTTCTTAAAGAATACCTTTCAGCATTTCATATAATACTGGTTTGGCAGTGATGAACTCTTTTAGCTTTTTCTTATCTGTGAAGCTCTTTATCTGACCTTCAGTTCTGAATAATAGCTTTGCTGGGTTGAGTAATCTTGGTTGTAGGTTCTTGCTCTTCATCACTTTGAATATTTCTTGCCACTCCTGTCTGGCCTTCATAGTTTCTGTTGAGAAATCAGCTGACAATCGTATGGGTGCTCCCTTGTAGGTAATTAACTGTTTTTCTCTTGCTGCTTTTAATATTCTCTCTTTGTCTTTTGCTCTTGACATTTTAATTATGATGTGTCTTGGTGTGGTCCTCTTTGGATTCCTTTTGTTTGGGGTTCTGTGCGCTTCCTGGACTTGTAAGTCTATTTCTTTCACCAGGTTGGGGAAGTTTTCTGTCATTATTTCTTCAAATAGGTTTTCAGTATCTTGCTCTCTCTCTTCTTCTGGCACCCCCATTATTCTGATGTTGGTACGCTTGAGGTTGTCCCAGAGGCTTCTTACACTATCTTCAACTTTTTGGATTCTTTTTCTTTTTGCTTTACCGGTTGGGTGTTTATTGCTTCTTTGTATTTCAGATCTTTGACTTGATTCTTGTGTTCCTCTAGTCTGCTGCTGGGTCTCTGTATAATATTTTTTATTTCAGTCAGTGTATGTTTAATTTCTAGTTGGTCCTTTTTCATATCCTCGAGGGTCTCGCTAAATTTATCGGCCTTTTCTAGGGAATTCTTGAAAAACCTTATAACCGTGGTTTTGAACTCTATATCCAGTCGTTTGTTTTCCTCCATTTCTTTTGTTTGTGATCTGTTTCTTTGTCTCTGCATTTTCGCTGCTTCCCTGAGTTGGTAGGGTAGCTTTGTGTGCTAGGTGTCCTATATGGGCCAGTGGCTCGGCCTCCCCAGTTACCTGAGGTGGACACTCTTGGTGCACCCCTTTATGGACTGTGTGCACAGGCTTGTTGTAGTTAAGTCTTGATTGTTGTTGGTATCACTGGGAGGAATTGACCTCCAGGCCAATTGACTGTGAGGATCAGCTGTGTCTACGCTGGGAGAACGTCTGTCCTGGCAGTCCTCTCTTCGCGCACTTACACGCGCACCTCCAGACCTCTGCCTTTCGCAGCTCTCCTGAGTTTCTGCCTGACAGTCCAGAATCCCCCCGTATAAGCCTGGGTCCCCAGGGTCTCACTCGGAACTGGGGTTCAGTGCAGTCAGAACTGGGTCCTGAGGAAACAAAAGCAGTCGGGAGCTTCCCACTAGAGAAAGCCAGCCAGGCACTCAGCCGCCCACGCGCGTGTCTCTGTACCTCAGCCTTTTGCAGCTCCTCTGATTCTCCGTGTGCTTTCCTCTTTCCTTCTAGTTGTAGAATTTCCACTCAGCCAGCTTTCCTGTGGTTCTGGATGATGTTCATTTTGTCTTTTAGTTGTAGTTTTGAAATTGTTGTGCAAGGCAGCAGTTTAGGTGTTTACCTATGCCACCATCTTTAGGTAATATTTAAAATATATTTTATTGATTTTTTTACAGAGAGGAAGAGAGAGGGATAGAGAGTTAGAAACATCGATGAGAGAGAAACATCGATCAGCTGCCTCTTGCACACCCCCTACTGGGGATGTGCCCGCAACCAAGGTACATGCCCTTGAGTCCGCAGGCCGACGCTCTATCCACTGAGCCAAACCGGTTTCGGCCATCTTTAGGTAATATTTAAAGAGAGAAAGCTTTTTTTTAAATTCACGTAGTATTTTTTTAAGATATGTATATTTTATTTTTAATTTGAATCACCACTAGGAGGATTTATTTGCCATCTCAGTGTTCTTAGACTTTAGCACACTTGTTTATTTCCTCCCCTATTGCATAATCCCTATGCATTATATTGGTCAGGAGGCAGGAATGTTGCAGATGTTTTTCTTTCAAATCTCAATTTGCTCTGAGATTTGGAATTAACCTTTAAAATGTTCTGGATTTATCCCCCATATGCCAAAGATCTGTAAATTTCTTTTCACGTGAGCTGAAATTTTCAGGGGATTGAGTAACAGATGTTTTCCTTAAAGGCAGTTAATGATCAGAAAAAAACACTTCAGTGTGGAAATACTTTAGGTTCCTCCTGTAATATGATCTGCACATACTTTCTTCTCTTGTGGTTCAATTGTTCATTTTTGAAGGGAGCAAATAACTGATAATTAAAACATATATCCCGTTGATTCCTCCCCCCCCCCCCTCCCGCCCAGAGTAAACTGAAAATTACTTGGACTGACTAGGGCCGCTCCATTCTGTGAAACTCACATTGTTTGTGTACTGTTGGCGGGCCTCATTAGGGGGTAAATTTGCTTTTTCTGTGTGTTTGCCAGTAACGATTCCTGTCTCTTACCGGAACTTGCCATTTGGATTGTCTCCTTCCTAAACTGGTCAGTCTTAAACAATTCTGACCATTAGTAGTTTTTCCTGCTCTCCATTTTTTCCCTATTATTCTTAGATTTTCAAATATTTAAAGCTGAGGATATTGGTCACTGAGATATTGCCTGGCTGGGGTTCGGCATTGTGCCCGAATTTGTTGCCTCTCAGGGCCTGAGTTCTCTGTGCTTTAACAAATGAGCTACAGTTCTGAAGAGATCAGTGAAGCTTGTTTGTTGATCCTGTATTCTCATCCAGAGGAAGTAGATCTTTGAGAATGTCTAAGGAAGGGTGAGTTTATTATTATTTTTTCCTTATTTTTCTCAGTAAAGAGGTGTTCTAGTCATCTGAGTGAATTGGAAGATTAAGTACTGCTTACCAGTTAGAGTGGAAGTAGAGATTGAAAGAAATTCAACTGAAAGCTTACATTGTTAATGTTTCACATGTAATATACTGTAAAGGTACTATTGCTATTTTGAAAAACAGCACTGAGGATGGATAATCTTAATAGGAATTTAGTGAGTTTAAACACTCTGTTTACTCTGTGGTAAATTTATTTTGGTTTATGATAGGAAGTATTTATGAATATTAGAAGCAATCGGTGTCTTACCAAAGAGTTTAGCAAAGAAACGAGTGAAGTTTAAAAATTCAAAGGCATTTCAAAATAAATTGTATCTTCAGAAAATGGTATGAAAGACTGAGTGAAATCAGCCTATGATTTTGCTTCCTTCTGGGCATTGTTGGCAAAAAATAATTCTTTTGGAATCCCCTATTCCTCTTTACAATGTAAAATAGTTCTGATCTGGTTTTTTATTGTTTTAACATTTCTCTTTTGCTGCTGAGTCTGAATTACCGATTTACTTTTGTGGTCCCTATAATAGATAACATGTAGGTTAATGTCTGCATACTGTTGATTATCTCATTTCTAGCCTTCAAGCATACTAAGACTTTCGAGAGACCTTTGATTAAATAGGACATAGATTTCTCAAAAAGACCTTCAAGAACACAATAAAATTTTGATTTTGTGGAAACTCTTAGTTTCTTCCTATTTCTTTGTTCCTTTAGAAATTTTGAAACAATTTCAGTGCTGTGCTTATAATTTTTAAACAAATTACATATAGATTATGAACAAAATGAAATTGGCCTACTCTACTGCTACTTTTAGACCTCATTATTGGATAAAGAAAATGAATTATGGCAAACGTAATTATATTATTTTTAGACCACTCATGACATCAGTAGAATTTTGAGGTTTCTTTAAATGTGAAAATTATGAAAGGACTGCCTTTTAGGTTTATATGTTTTCTTACCTTTCCGTATTGGCTACAAATTTGCAGTTGTTAAATGATTTTTACGAAAAAGATGATCACAGATGCTGATATATTTGTTAGTCTTGTACACATAGTTATTTATAAACTTGGTTTATAGATTTAAGAAGAACTATATTTCTAGGTGCAGTCAAAATTCTTGGGAAGTAATTTGTGCTAGTTTTCCCCCTAAGGTAAAGCATATGTTAGAATTGGTTAGTTAGGGATCTATATAAACCAAAGGACATTACTAGTATAAGGGCTGAGATATTGTTTTAGGTTTATTCCAGGGGCCCCTAGGGCAATTCCTATATTGTCTTAATAGGTAATGAACCAAGTGCATTTGAAATGCATGAACACATATATGAAATCATTTAGCTTTTATTCTCCTTTGCTATGTTTAGAAATAAATGGATAAGTTTTGTACTTTGGGATGAAAAGAATTTTTATTCTAACAATTTTTGTATATGTGATATTTTGACATGTAGTACAGCTGTCATTGGACATAAATGAAATCTTCTCCTAATAGCAATAGGAAAAGATCGTTATAAGAGTTAAATCACCAAAGATTATATACTGAGCCTTATGTAAACTTATGGTAATTGAAACAGTGTGGTATTAATATAAGGATAGACTTATGTAGATCATGAAGGGAGTTTATAGACCCACAACTGATTTTCAACAATGAGGCCAAAGTAATTTCATATAGAAAAAAAAAATCAACATATACTTCAAACCATATAAAAGTAATGTAAAATGGATCATGGTCCTAAATATAAAAGTAAAGTGTAGGTGAAAATCTTTGTGACTTTGAATTAGGTAAAGATTTCTTAGATAATATACATGAAAAGATGAAAGACAAAATTGATAAACGGTTTCATCAAAAATTAAAAAACTAAAAATTGCTTTTTGAAAGACACCATTAATAAAACAGACCAGGAAAAACTATTCTCTCTCTCCCTCCCTCCCCCCCCCCCCTCTCTATATATATGTATACACATATATATATATATATATATATATCCACACACGTTACAAACTTACATCCAAAATATATGAAGAATTTTTACAATACAATAAGGCAAACAACCCAGTTTAAAAATGGGCAAAATATTTGAATATATACTTCACATACAAAAAAAGATATGGCCAATAAGTACTTAAATGATGCTCTACATCATTAATCATTAGGGAAATATGAGTTAAAACCTCAATGAGATATTACTCCACCCACTAGAATGACTAAATTAACCAGAACAGCAATTTTCAACTTTTTTTCATCTCCTGACACTCATAAGCTAATTACTAAATTCTACGGCACACCAGAAAATATATTTTTGGCTGATCTGACAAAAAATAGTTAAAATTTTAATTCATTCACACCAGACGGCTATTGTGTTGGCTTTTATCATTTAAAAAAAAAAAAGTATTTTTTTAATTGATTTCAGAGAGGAAGGGAGAGGGAGAGAGAGATAGAAATATCAATGATGAGAGAGAATAATCAATGGCTGCCTCCTGCAAACCCCACACTGGAGATAGCCCACAACTCAGGAATGTGCCCTGACTGGGACTCAAACTATGACCTCCTGGTTCATAGGTCAGTGCTCAACCACTGAGCCATGCCGGCTGGGTGGCTGTTGTCATTTTTTAATTTGACAATCTTGGGGAAAAGGGGTCAGTGCACCTGACTGAATAGTCAGGTATTGCATGTTTTAAAAATTCTTGCTGAACACTGGTTGAAAATTGCTTAATTAGAATGACTAAAATGAAAAACACTGACCAGGTGGAACAGCTGGAACTCTCCTGCATTGCTGATGAGAATGCAGAATAGAAAACAGTTTTAGCAATGTCTTTTATTTATTTTTTGTTCATCCTCACCCAAGGATATGTTTCCATTTATTTTTAGGGAGAGTGGGAGAGGGAAAGAGAGAGAGATACATTGATGTGAGAGAAACACATCGATTGGTTGTCTCCTGCATGAGCCCCGACCAAGGCTGGGGCTGGGGAGGAGCCTGCAACCAAGGTATGTGCCCTTGACCGGAATCGAAACCGGGACCTTTTGGTCCACAGGCCGATGCTCTATCCACTGAGTCAAACCGGCCAGGGCAGCAATGTCTTTTAAAATCAAACATAAACTTACCATATGACCTAGTAATTCCATTTTTAGGTATTTGTTTACCCAGGATAAGTGAAAGCCTATGTCCACACAGATTTGTATAGCAGCATTGTTTATAATAGTCAGTACTGGAAACAATCCAAAATATCCATTAATTGAATAGAGTAAACAAATTGTGGTAATATCCACACAGTGGAATAGTACTTAGAAATAAAATAACTAATTATGGTATATATAACAACACGAATGAATCTCAGATATATTGTGCTAGGAAAAAGGCGCAAGAATCAACTACATGATGTTTCAGGGGTTGGGGAGGCTATTGCAAAAGGACATTAAGAAATGTTTGGGGTTGATTATGATAATTGTTACATCAGTGTATATAATTGCCAAATTTACACTTAAAAATGGGTAAATTTTATTTTAAGGAAATCATACTTCAATCAAATTAGTGGGGAATGAGACGTGAACTGCTACTTAACTTGCTTATTTAACTTTTTATAAATGAAAAGGTATTCTTAATTCGTATTAAAGAGAATATATTTGGGGAAATACAGGTGCTAAAGGATGAGTAATGCAGGAAAAAATGCACCCTCCTTTCAGTGTCATGATTGAACCCTAGTCCTCTACAGTTGTTAGAATGCCTTTTATTACTAAAACTGCTGTTGTCTTAGGTAAGAGGCCAGAATGAATTTTATCATTTGCTTTTAAATTCTAAATTTTGACTGACCTGTCTTTTTCGTTATAGGCATAGTCAGTAACTTGTTAATTTGTCCTAATGATAACCTGGATAATCGTATTTTCTTCTCTCATTTTTATCCCACAGAGTTCAGTTTTGAACATTTGCTGCATTTTATAATTTATCCTCTCTAAATTGGTCTTTATTTTTTTAAAAATGAGGAGAAAAGTGAGTAAGAATTTAGAGGAAAATGAGGGGGAATGAATTGGAAAAAAAATATGTGTTTAATTAGACTGAAGTTTTAGAATAGTAAATTTATTTGCAGAAGTAGTTATCTCTGGTTTCTCCCTTAATTTGTATATTTTTCTTATTTTGTTAGTCCTCTCTTTTATTCCCCACCATCCTACTCTTATTACTGCAGTTTCTTCATTTGAGAATGAAAGTGAAGGGAATATTAATGTTTCTTAAACATTTTTAATGAATCTCCTTAAAGTTTGCTTTAAAATCTTTTATGGAAACATAATATGATCACTACTTTTAAAATTTTTTCACTTTTAAACATCTCTGAAATAGGGCTGCATCTAGCAGTATAACCATCTAAAACCGAGTTCTTTCAGAGAGCATTTTATTTCTTTTAGTCACCTAGGGGGGACAGCATTAACCATCCTAGTAGTGTGAATGCAGACTTACATGGCTCTTGTTCAGATTCTCGGGGAGGTTTTGCCTCTCCCTGACTCGGTGTCAAGGCAGAGATGCACAGATTTTCTCTGTTGCTCCTTCTATGCTGTAAATTTATTTCTTCTTTATCCTCTTATGGATATATCCCTTTGATATTCTAGCTTTATGAGTTTCTGAGTTAATTTATGTTTTATTTTAGAAATGATAATATGCTGCTTGTTCAGACTTTTAAAGCACAGATGCTGTTCTGTTACAATCTGGTAAACCAAATGTATTCTTCTTGAGGTTGTTCCTCAGAGAAAATATTAGGACAAATTAGTAAGCAGTTACTGGCTGGATTTATGAAAATAAAAACTATAATGCTACTAAATAAAATACTTGCTTTTATAATCTAGTCCAAAATTTCTTACTCTGTCTATATATCCATGGTATTTGAACTTTCAATTTTTAGGAATCCATTTCATAAGTTAGAAAGTTCTTACCTATATTTTTTAGATTACCAAGTGTACTTTTTACTGAAGGATGGGGACACTAAGGCAAACTATAGTCTTGCCATTAAGTTTTTAACAACTTAGTTGAAAGATACTTTGCATACCATTCAGTTCACCTTTTTAAAGTGTACATTTTTTGCCTGGCTAGCATGGCTCAGTGGTTGAGCGTAGACCTATGAACCAGGCGGTCATGGTTCGATTCCTGGTAAGGGGCACATGCTCAGGTTGCAGGCTTGATCCTCAGTATGGGCGGCCGTGCAGGAAGTAGCCGATCAATGATTCTCATCATTGATGTTTCTGTCTCTCTCTCCTTCTCCCTTCTTCTCTGAAATCAATGAAATATATTAAAAAAATAAAGTGTACATTTTAAAAATATGTATTTTTATTGATTTCAGAAAGGGAGAGAGAGAAAGAAACGAATGATGAGAGAGAATCATTGATCGGCTGCCTCCTGCATGCCCCACACTGGGGATTGAGCCTGCAACCCGGGCATGTGTCCCTGACTGTAATCCAACTGTGACCTCCTGGTTCATAGGTCAGTGCTCAACTCCTGAGCCACACCGGCCGGGCTAAAGTGTACATTTCAGTGATTTTAGTCCATTCAGAGTTGTGCAACCAATACCACTATCTAACTTTAGAACATTTTCATTACCCCCAAAAGAAATCCTGTACTCATTAACAAAAACTTCCCCAATCCCTTCCTCCCCACACAGCCTCTGGCAACCACTAACTGCTATTAACTTTTTAGTTTAAGTTTAATTTTTAGTTCAGTTAAATATTGTGTTTGTTTTTTGCAAGGCCCTATGCTAGGTATTGGATTAGAACTCTTTGAAATCTTTGGGTGTTCTAAATAAAAGTTACTGCAGGCACAAATATTTACATCTGTCCTGTACTTAATTTTTTTTCCTAAATTAGTTTTCTGATTTTTGTTTCTCATGTTTCTATTTCCTTTTAGGAAAACCTCTAATTTATTCTCTAGGACAGTGATTTTCAACCCTTTTAATCTCATGGCATATATAAACTAATTACTAAAATTCTGTGGCATATCAAAAAAAATTTTTTTTTGCCGATCTGACAAAAAGGAAGGTATAATTTTGATTCATTCACACCAGGTGGCTATTGTTTTGTTGGCTGTTGTCATTTTTAAAATTTGACAGTCTAAGGAAAAAGAGGTCAATGCCCCTAACTAAATAGTCGGGTATTGCATATTTTAAAATTTTTTACAGGCACTAGCTGGTTTGTCTCAGTGGATAGAGCGTCAACCTGTGGATTGAAGGGTCCTGGGTTCGATTCAGGTCAAGGGCACATGCCTGGGTTTCTGGCTCAATCCCCAGTAGGGCGTGTGCAGGAGGCAGCCAATGAATGATTCCCCTCATCATTGATGTTTCTGTCTCCCTCTCCCTTCCTCTCTGGAATCAATAAAAATATATTTAAAAAATTTTTCTTATGGTGCACCGGTTGAAAATACCCGTTTGTAGGCTAATCTTCATTTTTTATTGTTTTGTGTAATTTAACAATGACTTGAATTTTCTCTTTAAAAATATCTTTATCATCACTGATATTTTCTTCTAATGAGGGGAAAAAGGAAGAATTAAATGTCAGTTATATCGTGCAGTGCCTGGCCTCAAAGTTTATAATCCAGTAAAGAATACAAGAACTACCTACGCATTTTATGTATATGACAAAATATAGTAAGTGCCAAAATAAAGGATTTTGCATATTCAGACCTCTCACATAGATCACAACTCTATGGAATTTAATTGTTGCTGAAATCTCTTTAGATAGAAATCTGAAACCCAGAAGCTCACTGTCACATAATTCTTAAAGTCAGAATAGTTCTTGAAGAAGTCACTTGAGATTTCTGGGTCTTGAAAAATAAGTTAGAGAAAGCTGAGGAAGACATTTCAGGTATTGAGAACACCATAAAACAAAGCCTCAGTGGACCTTTCCGGAATAGCAGGCAGTTCATTTTGATTATAATAGCAAAAGGTGCATGATGTGGAGAATGTGACATAACTGATTTTGGAAAGATGGTACATGAAGATATAAAAATTTTTAATTTATTAGTTGGGCAGGTAGTGAAGAATGTCTGATGGTTATTAGGTAGAGGAACAACATGAATGCAACTGTGCTTTAGGACAGTGCTTCTCAAACTAGATATGGTGGAAAACCAGTTTTTAAAAAATTTCCAATTTGTTTCAAATGAGTACACTTATAAAATGTAATAAAAATGAAATACTAGAAAATGAAGAGACATAAAGTGTATGTCTACTTTTTTTATTACAAATTTAACAAATAAAAATTTTCTCATTATAAAAGTTTTTAAATGTAGTTTCTGTATATATCGTGTAATGGATTAATAACAACTGTTCGCAGACTAGTATTTGTGGACCACATTTGGAGTAGCACTACTTCAAAGCAATTAATTTGGCATTAGTGTGTAGGCATAATATTTGGGAGATGGTTGCTAAAAAATTAATGAGTTTCCTTGGCCAGTGTGGCTCATTGAGTTGGAGCATCATCCAATACATGAAAGGTCTTGGGTTCGATTCCAAATCAGGGCACATGTGTGCACATGAGCACATACTCTTTCTCCCCTATCTCTCTCCCTTCCTCCCTCCCCCGATCCCTCCCCCTCTCCCTTTCCTCCCCATTCCTCTCTCTTCCCTCTCTAAAATCAATAAACATATCCTCAGGTGAGGATTTAAAAAAAAAAAAAGTTAATGAAGACCTGGACAGATTGTTAGCAGTGTGAACTGAATAAAACATCTGGGATCCAGAGATATTTGCAAATTTAAATGAAGGCACATGAGATTATTGAGACAATGTGGATTTAAGGGAGAAGAAAGAATAAAAAGATATTAACAAGATTTTTAGTTTTAAGTGGGAAAATTAGACTGCCAGTAGCAAAAATAGGAACTAATTTGGGGATAAAACACTAAATTAGGATTTCAATAAAAATTTACATTATAACATTTTTCTATTAAATTAAATATGCACATATACACAGACACATCATTTGGTTCCTAATCTCAATTTGCACTCTCAAAAAAGCATTTGTAAATTTTCTTTTATTGTAACAATTCTACAAACCTATAACCAAAATATGCCCAAGAAGATTTAATACTTGTATCTTTAGTCTCATTTGTTGTTGCAGTAACTGCTTTGGGCACTTGGCCAGGAAATTGTGACTCCTAGGCAGTGGGAGGAGTTAGGATAAAGTTCACCATTGCCAAAGAAATTCTATTCCAAATGGATTTGTGTGGAGCAACAGTGAGATCCAATGACAAGTTAAATTAGACACAGAGGTGTTTTCTCCAACACTGTCCCAGAAGTTACATGCGTTGAGGGCCTAGTTTCAGACTAAAAAGTCTTTTTGAAGTTAGGTTAAAGTCATACAAAAAAATTATCCCAGGGATTTGAAGAATTTTGTTATGACTTCAAGAACTAGTTGATTCAGATAGTTTCACACTTTGCAAAACGGCAACCAGTGACAGATGAGGTAATGCTGCTTTGAATTATGTGTTAAATCTCAAAACCATTGAGTTTGCTATGTACAGAATTTCAGATTTAGTAAATTGCATGTTCATGGTCCTTAAGTGGGAGAATATTAGATCACTCTTCTTAATTCATATTATATTAATAGTCTCATTTTTATAGTTATATGTATGTTTACTTACATAGAATTTCTTCATATTTCATGCCTTACTACAGTGGGATATGATAGTAAAAGCTGTTACATTTGTCGTTGTGTTGGAGTCTGTGTCTGGTTTTATGTGTTCCTGTATCTTTTTCCTAAAGATGGTTTCTCTTGTTCATGCTCAAATCTGTATCTTGCAGATGACTTAGTGTGGATGTAGGAATTTCTGTCTTTTAAGGTTGGATGCGTTAGTTCAGTTATGCTTCTTAGGGTGGCAACTTTGTACTTTATTTAAAGCAAGCTTTGGAATTTCACAAATATATTTAAGCTCTTAAAGATAGAGGTGGAGTATGTTTCACTGGTTAATAATTTAGAAAAGTGACTCAAGTAAACTGGCATTGGCAAAGATACAGTCAAGGTCCCGAAACCAATAGAAATTTTGGATTCTGCAAAGCAGGTATCTTTTTGTTTTAAATGCGTGGTGGGACAGTGAGCCAGTCTTTTCATTGACATAGTACCTAATACTTGCTTTTAACAATAAAGAAAAATCATTAGTTTGAGGCCAACAGATTGTTTTCCTTGAAGACTGTGTCCTGGAGACATGGTATTTCTGGCTCAAGGCTATTTCTCTCCTGGTCAGTGCATACTTTTCGTATGCACTGGACATTTATTAACTTTGTAAAATTTAGCATATACTATATTATTGCAGATATCTATAATGTAGCTGTTACATTTTATTATTATAGGTTTCCTTATGCATTTTAGATATTTTCACAGGAATTAGATTGAATTCCCTATTGCCCCTCCCATGTTTTGTAGCATAAACTAGGCAAAGAACAGAAGAGATGAGAATATATGTGAGGTTTTTCTTTTTGCTTCATAATAGACATGAATTAGAAGGGGAGATAGGAATGATTGATTGTTTCTTTTTTAAGTTCAGTAATTGCTTCTGTGGGTGAAGGTAACTTACTTTGAAAATGGAAAAGATACTTGGTAAAAGATCTTAATAGGAAAAGGTCTTACTTCCTAATTTTAGGTACTGAGAAAGTTTCTTAGCTCTGATTACTCCCTAAAGGATAGCTTCTAGAATATATGTCACAAAATGGTACTTGCTTTGTTGTAGGCATTTAACAAATGTGTTGATTGAATAAAGTGACCAACCAGTCAAAGAAGAAAGAGTGCGATTTGATGGATATTTAGCAGTGATTATTTTGGCAAAAATACTGACATAGGTCATTTGTAAAGTTTGTATGGATAATACCTAAGGTGCATTATGATGTTTATATCCTTTAAAAAGTATGATAAAGTGAATAAGCTTAATTTGTTTTCTGGCCGAGAAAGAAACTAGTAAACAATCTTGCTGGGTCTGTTAATAGTTTCTTTGTATCTTAAGGACTGATTGAGTGATATTAGCAGTTTCTTTTCTCCCTGATTTTTCATTGTGCCTAAAATCAGCTCCCATCATATTTCTATTAGAATCAAAACTGTTTCTTTTATTATGTGGTCCTACATATCTCTCCTGGATTGTACCACAGGAAGAAAAATCTCCCAGTCGTTCCTGCCTGAATTCCCACAGAATATTTTAGGCATGTCAGCTGTTTGGGCTCTGAGCAAGGATTTGATCCAGTTGGCACCCTAGCCTGAATTGAAAGTGTGTTTAAAAGCCTAAGCATCAGTGGTAACATTGTTTCCAGAGTTAGAAACATTACTTTGTGTTTTTTACCCCTGTTGTGACTTCAAAAGGATTTATGTAACTGGGGAAAAATGATAATAAAGAAGGCGATCTTATCAGGGTGAAGTTTGGTAAAGTGCTAGAAGGGTCATGGTGATATATTTGAGGTAGTGGTAAGTTTTTGAAAAGGTTTGGGTGGGTGTCATTTATTCTCTAGCTCCTTGTATCTTTCAGCTATCTGCTACTCTAGCGATTTTCAACTGGTGTGCTGCAAGAATTTTTACAACATGCAATACTTCACTATTGAGTTAGGGACACTGACCTCATTTCCCTTAAATTGTCCAATTAAAGAAACGACAACAGCCAACACAACAATAACTGTTCAGTGTGAATGAATCAAAAGCATACCTACTTTTTTGTCAGATTAGCAAAAAATATATATTTTTTGGTGTGCCACAGAATTTTACTAATGTTTGTGTGTGCCACGAGATGAAAAAGGTTGAAAATCGCTGCGCTACTCTTTTCTTCCTCTTTCCTCCACCATTTACCCAAGACAAATTAAATATTTATTTTCTAGAAGACCAGGTTATTTTAGGGAAAGAAAGTGTAAATATTTTACATAACATCTCTCTCAGGAACTAAGTTTTATAGAGCTAATCGAGTGTGCATAGCACACTGTAATATGAGTAATGATTTTTATATTTTTTAGAAAAGCTCTGAATTTAAGGGCCAATTGACTTTAAGTTATTGATTAAAGTATTTTAAGCTAATGTTTATTTTTCTTTATTTAATATGGATACATTCTGAGATGAGAGGAAATGTTTTCTATTAACATTTAAAACAATATATATGTTGGTGAAGAGTTAAAAAAAAGTCAATACCTAGATCAGTGGTTTCCAATTTTTTTTGGAGTATTTCATCACTTAAAATACGTAATATTTACTCCTGTATGTACTTACAAGTTATATATTATCCTTATTTATATATAGTAGAAAACATACACAAATTAGATATCTTTAAATGATGAAATAAATATAAGTAGAAGATCTGATATCTTCTTTTTTTCCCAGTAGAGTCTTCTGCATTCCCTGGTGCAGTTAGCCTTCTTTGGAAACTATTGACCTAGATCATTAATGGGCAAGGGTAGCCCAGGCATAGTTTTTTTAAAATAAGTTTCCTAGGTGATTTAAAGCATTCTTACTTCTCACAGTTACTTATGAAATAAAGGCAAAGAAGAGGTTTAGCAATAGACCATAAATCATTCAGATATTTTGGCCACGAAGCTGGGGTTCAGATGGAAAGGCAATACTTATTTTCAAAAATGATTAAAACTTACTCCAAAACACCATCATGGTAATGATCTACCGTACTATTATATTTTTAGTTTTCCCTTCATAGTGATCTTTTTGAAATTTTAATTTTATTATTTTACTTCTTCAAAATCTGGTAATTTGTTCTTGCTTGCAGGATAAAGTCCATACTCCCATAGCAAGCAAATTCTTCATGATTTTGACCCCTGTTAACCTTTTTGGCTTCATAGCTTTTATTGCCCCTTCCCTCCACCCCTGTTTCTCTAGAAAACCTCCTTTTGCTAAAACAAACAGAAAAGCACAACCAAAGAAAACTCAGCTTCAGCCATAATAAATGTTTTATCATTCATTATAAACCTTTTCCTTGCTTGGTTATTCTTCCTGGATTGCCTTTCTTGCTTTGTTCTACTGGGAAGCTTCTATTCATTGTTTAAGATTCAGCTCGCACATCTCTTCTGATCTCTAAACAATTGGTACTCTGTCCTTCATGATATTTTATAGCATTTATTGACTTGCTATAATTATTTGCTTTATAAGTCCTTCTCCTGCTAGGCTGAATTTCTCAAGGGTTGAGATTCTAAGTTAAAACAGAAGTTCCATGAGGGCAGGTACTCGTTTGTTCACTGCCAGAGCATAGTTTCTAACATATAGTAGGCACTCAAGTATTTGTTGAATGAATCTATAATTATGTCTTTTGTATCTGGCATCTGGTAGGCTGAAATGAACCTTAGTCTATTAAATAAATTACAAATGAATGAATTATAAAGTCTCAGAAATAAACTTATTTTATGGGGTTATATTTTGAAAATAAGAACTAATTCACTCAAGTTTTGACTACATGGCATTGTTAATACCAAAACAGTAAAAAAAAATCCAGATATTTTCATGTAACCTCTCATTTCACTTAAGGTATAAAAAGGACTTGAATAATTTTATTATGACTTACTAGTGACCCAGTGCACGGATTCGTGCACATTGAAAGGAAATTAATTAGAAGGTGGCCAGCAGGATGGGACTGGGCGATACGGGCCGTAGCCAACTTCCCACGGTCCCTCCCCAGCATCTGCAGAGTGAGTGGGGTCCCTCTGGCAGGTGGGTCCCTCGGCCTGGCCTGCAGGGATCAGGCCAAAACCGGCTCTCCAACATCCCCCGAGGGGACCCGGAGTGCGAGAGGGCACTCTGCAAAGTTGAGTGTGGAACGCAAATGCAAGTGTGTAGTAAACCAGATTCGGGACCGACAGTGCCCCAGCAACAACGTAACCCATGGCCGAAGGTAGAATTGCGCGGCCCCATAAGGAATTGGGCTCCCTCCTCTCTGGTTTCGGGGCCCGAGAACTACCACTGCCAAGTCACTGCAGCTAGGCAGCTCCTGTGTTGAGCGTCTGCCCCCTGGTGGTCAGTGTGCATCATAGCAGCCCGTCAGATGGTCATACACTTAGCATATTAGCCTTTAATATATATACTAGTAGATATTAGTACTTAAATGAGAAAAATGTAGAAAGATAGCCAAATCTGTTAAACTTAATTTTTTATTGTTTGTTTGTTTTTTTCAGTATTAATTGAGATATCATTGTTTACTCCTTTCTTCAGGGTGTTTGTGAACCGAAGTTTAGCCATGGAGAAAATAAAGTGTTTTGGTTTTGATATGGATTATACACTTGCTGGTGAGTAGCACTTTTTGATTGTTTAAGATTGCTTTGGATTATCCACAGTAGGCAATTGAATAAACACTTAGTAATTTAATCATATATATTGCTACTTCTGTTGAGATTTGTGAGTATTGAAATTACCAGATATCCTTGACATTTAATTTGGTACAGATAGGTAGACTACGTGCTAAGTTATTTCAGAGACCCTGGTAAGAAATGATATGGTGAAATAATACATTTTGTGTATATTTGGGCACTTTTGGCTTTTATTAAACTGTTATTAATATCTCTCACTCTACCACAAGGTAAATTTTTATCAGTTAAAAATTTTAATGTTATCTTTAAAACAAATGGAAAATGTTTTCATTTTTCATTGAAATGACTGCATACATATTATGTAAAGACTTTTAACAACTAGAACTATTAGCTTTGTTCAATATCAAATAGACCTTAAACACTAGCACTGAGATATATTTGAAGTAATCAGTGCCTTAGTCAATAGCTGTAACATCTTTTCAGAACTTGCAAAGTTTTTGTTAAAATATTTGCAGTCTGATACAAATATTAATGAAAATATAATATAATTTAAGAAGTAGTAGGGATGAGGGACTAAGTTGAGCAAGTGTGTACAGCTATGACACTCAGAAAAGAATGTTTAGAAATTTTCTCAAATATATTGTTATTAAATACTCAAAACCCTTTAAATTGTATAAATTATCTTCAGGAAAATTTTTTATATAACAGTATTAGAAAACTGACTTGTTTCAAATTTTAAAAATCTCAATTTGATGTTCAGTTTAGGCTATAAATATAAATAATATTAAAGTACAAAAATGAATAGATGTAGCTTATAGGTACTTGCCACATAGATGTGGCCATGATATTTACCAAACAAGTTATGTATTAAAAATATACACTGAATTGATATGAATTTCTCTCATCCATATTGTTATTTATTTGGTTTCCTGTTACCTTAAAGTTGTTTTTGCAACATTTTGATTTTCCTAATTGGACACAGGCACTTTTGGGAGCACTTGTCAGAAAGCAGGTGGAAGCACTGTACTTTTTCAGTGTAGATTTTGGAGAAAACACTACAATCTCTCTTCTTCCTAAAATTCTCGCTCTTCAGGGGAAGGAATGACAAGGTAGCTGAAAGATATTATTTAGGCAGAAATAGAAGTTACTGGGGTCAAAAAATGACAAACTTGCCCCCCTCTTCGTTATTAAGACATTCTTTTTAAAAAAATATATATATTTATTTATTGATTTCAGAGAGGAAGGGAGAAGGAGAGAGAGATAGAAACATCAATGATGAAAGAGAATCATTGATTGGCTGCCTCCTGCACACCCCCTACTGGGGATCGAGCCCACAACCCGAGCATGTGCCCTTGGCCAGAATTGAACCTGGGACCCTTCAGTCTGCAGGCCAACGCTCTATCCACTGAGCCAAACCAGTTAGGGCTATTAAGATATTCTTATTGAAATAGTTCAGTAAGTATTTATTGAAAACCTGTAATGTGCCCGACATGTTTTGTTACTAAGCATTGAGATACTATATATCACAGAATAATGAAAAATGAATTCTCTTATTTAGTGAAAAAGTCACTGAATCGTAGTCTTTACACTTTAAAAATACTTTGATTTCTTCTTTTTATTTGCTTTTTTGTTGTTGTTTTTTGTACCTCTGACTGGGCATTGTGACCTCCTGGTTCATAGGTCGGTGCTCAACCACTGAACTACACTGGCCAGGCTGGCAAACAATATTTTGAGTGATACAGAATTACCATTTACAGCAAGCATGTCAAACTCAAAGGCTAACATGGGCCAAATAAACAATATTGAAGTTTGTGGGCCACAAAAAAAAAAAGCTTGGCTTAAATTTTCATAGAAACGTAGGTTTACTTTGATAGAGACATGCTGAATTCAAAGGGCTGAAATAAATGAGTAATTGTTAACGTAAAATAATACAACATTTTAATAAAAATTAATATTTTTCTTGAACATAAACTTATCAGACACTGAATAACTGCACAAATTAATAAGTACAACACAAATAAACCTATTTTCCTTATTCTCCGAAAGCGAAATATTTCCTGTTGCGCACACCAAATAAGTCAGTACAAAACTAATGACGTGGCCATTGGTTGCTAAAATATTCGCTGCTAGTATTAGTGGAGAGAAGTGGTGTGGCTGAGTATAAGGCGCATAAGGGAAATGAATGCAACACGATTATAGTGATTAGTCATTAGCGAACATTGTAGTTTGTTAGTAACTAGAGGCCCGATGCACAAAATTCGTGCAAGCGTAGGCCTTCGCAGCCCTGGCTGCCTCGGCCCTTGCAGCCAGCCCTGGCGGCTTCGTCTGGAAGGTCGTCCGGACGGTTGTTCTGCTGTTCAGCCTTCTGGTCTAATTAGCATATTACGATTTTGTTACTATAGATAGAGTGTGTATAACAGGATATTGTAAAAATTAAGTTACAAAATTTTTATTAAAACGTTTCTTACATACTGTTATATTGGCTGGGCTGCGAGTTTGACATGCTTGATTTACAACATAGGTGGATTACTAGTTTTCAGTGTTACAATATAGTGACATTGATAGTGAGCCTAAGGTTGATGCATCTGAAGTGTGTGGATAGACATCTCAAATGACAGGCATAATTTGAATGGTACATTTATTGAGAGAGGTGCTTATTGGCTTAGGGCTTATCTTATCATACTGTAAACTGCCCAATTTTGTTCTGAGAAAACATCTACATAGGGCTTTTCAAAATTTTCTTTCATTGTTTTCAATGTGTGAAATTATATGACTCATGGAAAGTGTCGGGGGTAGGATCTAATTCTGGATATAAGCTATTTTCATAAGGAAACAGCTCTGTTTTTGATGTTTTAGATAATGGCCACATAAAACTTCCTTTGGGAGGGTGATGGTATGATTTGATTTGGTTTTGATTACTCACTTATTTTGAGAACTAGATGCCCGGTGCATGAAAATTCATGCACTGGAAGGGGGGTCCTTTAGCCCGGCCTGCCCCCTCTCACAGTCCAGGAGCCCTCAGGGGCGGGAGGCGACCTGGCGATCAGGGGAAGGCGATGCCGCATCACACCTCTGCTGCTGTCACTGCCGGCAGCACAAGCCTTGGGCGGCCCTGAGCCTTGGGCGGCCCTGGGCAGCTGAGCAGCCACCATCAGAGGCTTGCCTGTGCCTCGGGCCGGCCCTGGATGGCTGGGGGGCTGAGGGGACTGCGGGAGTCCGGAGGCAGTTGCGCGGGGCGGGCCCAGTCTTGCTGCATGCTTGCTGCCCCGGCAGAGCTGAAGGGACTGGGCGCCGCCATCTTGTGGCTGTGGATGCCTCCATCTTTGAGGGCGGAGCATTCAATTAGCATATTCCCTCCTTATTGGCTGTGGGTGCTGCCATCTTTGAGGGCAGAGCATTCAATTAGCATATTCCTCCTTATTGGCTGTGGGCGCTGCCATCTTTGTGATGGCGTGAGGGTCAATTAGCATATTCCCTCTTTATTAGATAGGCTATTGTTCTTCATGTCATGGGGTTGATAGAATAGGTGGTCAGTAATCATTTAAAGCTTTGATTTGTTCCTAATAAATAAGAGGATGAGGCAAGCATACATACTTGGACTTGAAGGATTTTAAAATGTATGTGTAATAATTCTCAACCTGTAATTTTCTGAAAGTAAACTATATAGGCCTTTGGTAGAATGAAGTTGGGGAGGGTTTTTTTGTTTTGTTTTAGTTTGTTAAAATAAATTGGTGGGCTTCCTTCTATTCTTTAAAAAAATTATGATTTTTAGTTACAGTGTTTAATAACATAATCCATTCTGATGGGAACCTTATTATTGTCATCTCATCTGAATGCCACTTAATACCTTAAACAGTTTTTCAGAGATGATCTCTTTATCATCAGCTAAAGTGAGTTATGCATATTTTATGTTTTTATTAGTTCATCTGTAAGATTTCTATGTAATTGGTATTTTTATATAAAATTAAAAACAAAACAAAAACTTGTCTATTGACATAAATTAATTTTTCCTGATTGTCTTGAACCTAAATAAATTTTAATCCTGAAATCTGCCTATAGGAGTAATGCAGTATTGACATTTATTTAGCTCCTTATCTGTGTAATACTGTAGATTAATGTTTTATTTTTCTAATGAGTGTATACTAATTACTTTTCTAATGAGTGTGTACTAATTGTGCTTTAGCCAGTTTGTCTACTAAATACAGTTGAGTTTATTTATGAAAGTCAGTATTTAGAATCTAGGTAATACTGAGTCTTGTATATTAGCTTTGCCACTGTCCAACAGTGGATTATGTTTTATATAAAAAGTACTTGGCAGGCCTATTTATAATTCCTCTCTTTCCCCAAATTACTTGAGCAACATTCTTTGCACATGATGTATGTATATCAGTGTTGGCCAAAAAAAAAAAAATCCAAACCTAAAAGAAGGTTAAAAGAGGTTGTTTGAGCCAGGGTTGAGGGTCAGATCTGGAAGCAAAATTTGAGAGATTTGAGAAAATGCTCTAGAGAATAAGAGTTTTGCAGTTTGTTTTATTTTTTTAAAATTCATTTTTGTTTTAAAATGCTCAAGAGACTTTAAAAAGGCCCAAAGGCATCCAGGTTTAATTTAAGATCATCCTGAGATGGTGTCCATTGGTTTCTCCTTTTGTGAGGCATCAATTCAACCCTTGTTAATGAGACACCCTGATAATTCTCATTGGATTATAGCGATTTCCTGTGACCCAGTATCTGTCATAAATGTCCATCAGGTTATGAATGATGAGAAACAATATCAGAAATTATCAAGAAACATCTGCAGATTTTGTTTGAATATCCTTTCTGCATTATTCTTTGCAACCAGGCCCAGTGATTATCAATTTGAGTAGCGGAGATCCTGATGATTATCACCTGCAAAGACCAAGTGAACTAAAGGGGGATTTTTAAGTTCATCAAACTTGAAAAAGTCCACTTGTGAGGGGCAGAGATAGTCAGTAGGTAACTCTTGTCTTGGTTGACATTTTCAGACAGATGAGCTGCTTGCTGTCTCAGGACCATGCAGGACCCATCTGGTATTAAATGCAGCTTTTCCAGAACAGAAACCAGCTAACACCCTTCAAGGTGAAACACCCTTTTGCAGTTCATTTTATACATTAGAATCCAAGGAGGAAGAGATAAGGAAGGTTCATGAAATTCATTGGTGCCATATTAAGATGGCGAGAGAAAGTAAAGCAGGGAAATACCTCATATTCAATAAAAAATAAAGCAGATATATATTTCTTTTACATTGATGGGTGCAGGATAGTTAACATTTAAAACACATGGTGTACAGAGGTATGAGGACAAATGATAACAATGAGGAATGTTGGGATCAGTTCCTCCCAGTATGGAGGCGTGACAGCTCTTGACCCATCAGCATGTTGTTTATTCTCCCTAAGTCTTAGTTTCTTCATTTAATCCAAAAAAGGGTTATAAGTGAATATACTATTGGAATAAAGTTTCAATGAAATAATGTATATAAAATAATAATGCATTGAAAGTAGTTGTTTTGCTCTGACTGTGATACTAAGTACTAATATACTGAGCTTGAACTGTAAAGAAAAATCCTAATATATAAAAACCCAGGGTCTGTAACAACCGAAGGCTCGACCAATAGGAAGTCAGACCTGCAGTCAGTGCTGGGTTGCCGTGGTGACCCAGCACTGACTGCCGAGGGGGCTGTGGATCAGGCCCGGAGAGAGAGGCCTGGTGAGAGAAGCAGGGTCTGATCCGTAGCCTCCATGGTAGCTGTTAATCAGCCCTTGCCTCTTACTTTCTCTCTGGGCCTCTCTGGAGGCTGCTGATCAGCCCCGCCTCTCTGATCAGGCCCGGAGATGCTGACTGGCATAGAAACTGACTGATCAGAACCAAATCTGGGTGAACCTGTGAGGAGCCTCTGGCTGCCTAGGAAGTGGAGCTTTTAACGCTGACTGGCATAGAAACCGATAAATCAGAACCAAATCTGGGTGAACTGCGAAGGCAGAACCTAAGGTGGGGGCTGAGGAGGGGTTTCAAGGGCAACAGCTGTTTGGTGTAAGGTGTAAGAAAGCGGTTCAATTTTTTCATGACCGGTTTGGCTTTCATGATGAGTCCAGATATAGGGATTATGTATTTTTGTCTGCCAAGAGCATCTCCTCCTGCTGAAAAAGGCTTTTCCTCCCCATTTAAGCAATCCTATCCTATATAATCTATCTATACTAATAAAAGAGTAATATGCTAATTAAATCAGGTTGACTGGCCGTCTTCCAGACGTCCAGTTTCCTTCCGGACAAAGCCATGGTGGTGGGGGCCAAGGCAGAGGCAGTTAGGGGTGATCAGGCTGGCAGGGGAGGGCAGTTGGGGGCAAGATCAGGCTGGCAGGGGAGGGCAGTTGGGGGCGAGATCAGGCTGGCAGGGGAGGGTAGTTAGGGGCAAGATCAGGCCGGCAGGGGAGGGCAGTTGGGGTTGAGATCAGGCTGGCAGGGGAGGGCAGTTGGGGTTGAGATCAGGCTGGCAGGGGAGGGCAGTTAGGGGCAATCAGGCAATTAGGGGCAATCAGGCAGGCAGGCAGGCAGGTGAGTGGTTAGGAGCCAGCAGTCCCAGATTGTGAGAGGGATGTCCCCGATTGGAGAGGGTGCAGGCTGGGCTGAGGGAACCCCTCCCCCCCCCCATGCACAAATTTTGTGCACCAGGCCACTAGTCTAAGTATAAATAAGAGAATAATAGCAATATTAAATTCATTTACACTGCTGTATGTTGTGGGAAAATCTGTTATGTTAGATAAATGGCAGAGGAATAATTACTTTTGTTTTTGAATTTTTAAATACTCCAAATGATCATGAATTAATAGAAAGTTAAAGTTCTTATCTGAATAGCTTTTTAATGAGAAGGTATTTATTTGACATCAGATTATGTTTCTGTAGAAATTAACCTTTTGCACTCGGATGTCAAGTGTGATTCCACACAGTTAGCATCGGTAGCAGCTCGTATGTCGAATTGTATTGAATGTATCAATAATTTGAAATATAAAAAAATCCAAATAAATAAGTTTGTATGAAAAGAAACTCCAGTTTTTTATTCTACTGCCGCGCTTTGTAAAATCAGGGGTATTTAAAAAATTAAATCCCGAGTAGAATAAAGGAATCGAGAAAAAAGCAAGCGAGTGCAAAGGGTTAAGCAGTGTTTCCAGTGAATGGTTATTTCTTATGTTTAGATCTTTGATCCATTTTGAGTTAAAATTTTTTTTATTGATTTCAGAGAGAGGAAAGGAGGGAGGAGAGAGAGAGAGAGAGAGAGAGAGAGAGAGAGAGAGAGAGAAGCATCAATGATGAGAGGATCATTGATCGGCTGCCTCCTGCACGCCCTCTACTGAGGATCAAGCCCACAACCCAGACATGTGTGCCCTGACTGGGAATTGAACCATGACTTCCTGGTTCATGGGCAGCTGGGCTATTTTTAGTTAATTTTTGTATGTGATGTCAGGTAAGGGTCTAACTTCTTTCTTTTGCATGTGGATATTCAGTTTTCTCAACACTGTTGAAAAGACTGTCCTTTCCTTCTTGAATAGTCTTGGCATTCTTGTCAAAAATAATTTGGCTATAGATAGAGATAGAAATTTTTTTTTTTCTTTTTAATGAAACATACGACATTGTAAACCTTTGTGTCTGTGCTTCAGCATTTCTCCTTAAAGAAAGATGAGGCTCCTTGCAGTAGTGGTGAATTAAATTAATATGGAACATCAGCTGAGTTGAATTTACTATGGATTGTTTATAAACTGGATGCATCTACTTGAAGTTCTTAGTGTGATAACAGCATATATCTTTTTTAAAAAATATATTTCTTTATTGAGATCAGAGAGGAAGGGAGAAGGAGAGAGAGATAGAAACATCAATGATGAAAGAGAACCATTGATCCACCGCCTCCTGCACACCCCCCACTGGGGATCAAGCCCACAACCCAAGGCATGTGCCCCTGGCCGGAATCGAACCTGGGACCCTTCAGTCCGAAGGCCGACGCTCTATCCACTGAGCCAAGCCAGCTAGGGCTACAGCATATATCTTGAAAGGTTTTTGGTACAAACCAAAGAAGATAACCTTCATTACAAAGGCGAGAATTTCTCATTGTCCCAAGTCTTGAGATAGTACTCAGGGCATCCTTCTCACAACTTGGAAAATGTAGAACTTCCACATTACCTTACTCCCCAGTCCTCCAAACATGTCTACTATGTGCAACATACTTTGTGTTGGAGAATGGGCACCTCCATTTGAGTAACAGTTATTAGTAAAAGTTATTACCCTCCAACGTATTCTTGAGAGATTTATCAATTTGTGAATGGATAAAATGTTTACAATTGACGGACTATAGAAATGTGTAGTTTGATAAGTAAAATGCATTCATTATCCCCTTAGTGGTCTTAAAAGCACTTTTGAACTGGGTTTTTTTTGTTTCTTGTTTTTCTGAAACAATAGAATAAGAGGATAAGCAGAGTGCTTGAACACAGAAACTAGGGTAGCAAATGAAAAACAACAACCCAGGAATAAGAAACTACAAAAAAAGATGAAACTCTAAAGAGGAGGAAAAACCAGGAATGTGGTTGATAAAAATTATTAATAAAAATAAATTGGAAAACACTCTCATAAAACCAAATAAAATAAGAATCTATTGGGAATTTATTATGAAGACTCAACCCAAAAAGAAGAATTGTGAAGACAAAAAAGTGATAATTTAGTACTAGAGTCCAAACAATTATCTGAATCAAGGATTCAGTTAGAAAAGGTAAACTCGACAGGGCCTGTGGTGGAATGGGTTTTCATAGCTGGAAGATTTGTTATTTATAGTTTTCACTATAAAGCAATAAATTTACTTTTATGTAAATCCTCCAAAGGGATTATAGATGACTTGCAAAATTAAACACGTGAAAAATGGGCCAGAAGACTAATTTTTATAAAAGAAAACCCTTAAGAAAATATGCTTCCAAATAGATATTATCCTTTATTTAATCACTTTGTTTGGGAAAACTTATTCCAGTATCACTGTCATTATTGGACATTTTAGGAATTCTTTTGGAAGTCTTGTCAGAATCAGTTTATAAATCCACAAGAAAACCTGCTTCATTGCTTAGGTAGTCATACCTGTTCTTTTTTAAAATATATTTTTACTGATTTCAGAAAGGAAGGGGAGGGGAGAGAGAGAGAGAAACATCAATGATGAGAGAAAATCACCGATTGGCCGTGTCCCACATGCCTCCCACACGGGATCAAGCCCGCAACCCCGGCATGTGCCCATGACCAGAATCAACCCTGGGACCCTCCAGTCCTCAGGCCCACACTCCATCCGCTGAGCCAAACCAGCTAGGGCCATACCTGTTTTTTAAACCCAACTTAATTGATTTTTCCTTTTATTCTGTGGTTGCTTTGTTTGAATGATTCCTCCCTCTTCTACACAATTAACCATCTGTTGATGAAAAAGTGCCACCATAGAGGATATCTAGAACAATGTGCTGTAGATGCTGAGAGTAATTTAAGAAGAATTTCAAATATGTTTTGAGCAATGATTGCATTATTGGAATAAGTACATATGCCTCAGGGAGTGATTATGTTTATTTTTAAAAGGCATTATTTGGGGGAGAGTAGGGGAAAAATAAGACATTTTATGTTACATCTCAACTTTTTTTTTCGTTTCATAATTTATTTTGTTTCTGTTATTTTGAGGTAGTTTGTCTTTTAGAGAGAGAACTTATTTTGGAATAAATCTAGTGATCCTTAGATAAAAAATAACTGAACTAAGCTATATTTCAAAGACAGCTATTTTTCATGGCATCCCTAATTTAAAAATGTCCTCACACCTTTACACTGTTTTATTTTCTTTGGCTGAGCATTTCACCTTGTGGGCTATTTTGATTTTCTAAGACAGTGGTCGGCAAACTCATTAGTCAACAGAGCGGCAAACGGCGGCTCGCGAGCTGCGGTTTGCCGACCACTGTTCTAAGAGTTAAGCCAGCATTATTCCAAAAGATCAGTGCTTTTGGTAGAACTGACTTTCTCATAAAGACTATAAAATTGACAGCCTTAATATATTTAAAATATTTCTGAGCAATCCTTAATTTGGAAGGCTTTTATTGTAACTTCTTACTGATAAAAAGACTGGTCTAGTATTGCATTGGCTTCTAAATGGGCAGGTTATTTAAGCAGTAAAGAGTCACCTGAACTACTTAATACATATACGTCTGTATGTGCATATATATGTTACTTGTATACACTTGTGCTACTTAAATATTCTCTGAAAGATGAAAGTTTTAAGATATTTTGATGTGATAAGAGTTATTAAATTAGGGGAGAATAAATTAGGATAGATGAAACAAGAATTCAAAGTAGTGATAATTGTTAAAGCTTGGGTGATGGGCTTAAAGCAGCTCATTTAATATTCTTTCTACTTTGTATGATTTTGTTTTTTCATTTCCTTTTGAGATAGTCTTTATTGTGACTATTCTTATTGCTTTTTCTTAGCTTAAGGATTTCTTACACTACTTCTCCCAGGAAAATGAGGTACAATTTCTGCAACCAATTATGCTTCTGAGGTAGTCTCTCTATGTTAGCAAAGAATTTTAAAATGAATAATACTCCATTGTATTATATTGTGGGTAAAAGTTCTTTTATTAGTTGAGATAAATACCTTCAAGACTATTATTTTTGCACATCTCTATAATAATAAAAGTATAATATGCTAATTAGACTGACATCCTTCTGGATGACCTCCGGACGAAGCCGGGGCTGTGAGGGAAGCCTGGGTCCCGGGTGCCAGAGGGAAGCCAGTGCCGGCAAATGGGTGAAGGAAGGCCTACACTTGCACAAATTTCATGCATCGGGCCTCTAGTATTTACATAAGTGTATGTATGTAAGTCTACACTTAGTTCCCAAGCTTTTTTTCCTCTTTATGTCATTTCTGTATCCCTGTTATGGTTTCACTAATTTTAAATTTACCTTTCTGAATTTCATTTTATCTCCCTGGTTTGTTCCTAGAACATTAAGAAACTTAAAAGATCACTTAATAAAACCTAATTCTATCTCCTCCATTACATGGTGAGAGAAAGTAATAATTAGTTACCAGTGTTTAAGATCCCTACTTTTCATTGCCAGTAATAAAAGTATCCAAGTATAAATCAGATACTTTTTGTGAATGTCATGTAAAAATCGTGACCAGAAGAAATACACAACATTAGCATGGGCAGTGAAGATATTTAAATTATTAAAGATTTTTGCTTACCTTGGTTCAGTCATCAATTATAAATGGAGATTGCAGCCAAGAAATCAAAGGAAGGCTGAGGCTCAGAAGGGCATCAATGAAAAAATAAGGAAGATCATCAGGAGCAAAGATGTGTCATTAGAGACCAAGGCTAAGATCATTCCTACCTTCATATTTCCAGTTAAAGTCATGCCTTGTTTTATTGTGCTTTGCTTTATTGTGCTCCACAGATCAGTTTTTTTACAAATTGAAGGCAAGACTCTTCACCAGCAAAAAGATTACTGCTTGCTTGTTGTGATATTTGCTTTATTTCAGTACTCTGAAACCAAACCTGCAATATCTTTGAGGTATGCCTGTACTATGTACAGATGTAGAAGTTGGTATGAGAAAAAAATGGATTCATCTGAAATATGCGGTTGGAAGATAGCACTATGGATATCCTGGACCACCAGAAAGATGGATATTGTGGGTCCTAGAGCAAATTAAATTTGAAACAACACTGGAGGCAAAAAATGGCAAAACTGAAGTTGTCCTACTTCGGGCACATCATGAGAAGGCAAGATTCTTGGGAAAAGACAGTAAAAAATAGAAGGCAGCAGGAAAAGAGGAAGATGAAATATGAGATAGATTGACTCCATAAAAGAAGCCATAGGCATGCATTGACAGAGCTGAGCAGAGCTGTTGAGTTCAGGGCTTTGTGGACATCACTCATTCATAGGATCGCCAGGAGTTGGAGCAGACTCATCTGCATGTAATACACACAGCATTATTAGTTGCAACAGTAAAATTACTAAAATGAATAATTTTAAAAATATCATGGGCTGATTTCAACATAGATAAATTTGTTTTCCAAATAATCCTAATGTAATAACTACCTGTGATTACCTCTTTTCTGCTTACACATTCTCAGACCTTAGACCATAGTTTGGCTCAAATAGATTTTGATAGTTTTAAAAATTGAGTCAGCAGTTAAAAATTGGGAGATTACAAATGAAAATCTAGGTTATCATCACATAGTTGACAACATATGGCTCTCATTCACTCAGGGAAGTCAGCTATAGCTGGGTAGCTACTTCTCTGACCCTGAGATAGGTGTTTGGAACATATTATCTAAATCTGAATCTTGGAAAGTTCGTCTAGTAAACTTTATAGTACCTTGAGATACTGATTATAAAAATGAATTGTCTGTATAAGCCTGAATAAATCATACATAGTTTTAAGAAAACTTCCTAAGCTAGGTTAATTGACCCCTTTTTCTATCCCTCTGTATCTCCTTAGTCACATTGTTATTGATGTTCTAAAATTTATTATAAGTATCTAGTATATCTCTGTAGTGCACTATGAGCCCGTGAGCTCCTTCAGGCCAATGACCATGAGTAATTTTGTTGTGTTTTTTTGTTGTTGTTCTCAGAATCTAGTCTCTTGATATCTGCCGAGGATTGGTTCCAGGAATCCCCTTGGATATCAAAATCTGAGAATGCTCACGTGGCTTATATAAAACTAGAGGCCCAGTGCACGAATTTGTGCACAGGTGGGGTCCAACTGGCCCACCCCGATGGGGCCGAGGGGGCCGGGCCAGCGGGGGAGAGGGGCCACGGGTGGTTGGCCGGCCGGTCCCGCCCCTGATCGGGCCGGTGACTGGCCACAGTGGGCATTATAGCAACCGGTTGTTTCAGTCACTGGCTTTATATATATATATATAGAGAGAGAGAGGCCTGATGCACGAAATTCATGCCTCAGCCCTCACAGCCTTGGCTTCGTCCGGAAGGACATCTGGTCTAATTAGCATATTATGCTTTTATTATATAGGATTAGAGGCCCAGTGCACAAAATTGGTGCATTGGGTGGGGGGGGCGGGTCCCTCAGCCTGGCCTGTGCCCTCTTGCAGTCTGGGAGCCCTCGGGGGATGTCTGCCTGCTGGGTTAGGCCTGCTCCCTGCGGGGATCGGGCCTAAGATGGCAGTTGGACATCCCTCTAGCAGTCCTGGACCCATCGCTCCTTACTGCCCACCTGCTTGCTGCTCCTTACTGCTCAGCTCACTGCTCCTTAGCACTGCCACGGAGGCAGGAGAGGCTCTCGCTACTCCCTCTGTGCTCACCAGCCGTGAGCCTGGCTTCTGGCTGAGCGGCACTCCCCATGTGGGAGCGCACTGACCACCAGGGGGCAGCTCCTGCATTAGCGTTTGCCCCCTGGTGGTCAGTGTGCATCATAGTGACTGGTCATTTCGCCATAAAGGTCCCTTAGGCTTTTATTATATAGATGGCCTAGAGTTTCATATGTTACCTATATTTGCATATAAGCTACAGCAGGGTATGCCTACACATCACTTCATTCGTGTGGATTCAGTGTAGTGCTCCGTGCATGGCAAATTTAAGTTTACTTTTTGGAACTTTCTGGAACCACCACCTCCTCCTCATCCCCCCATGAATATTTTCTATTTATGCTCTGTTGAATCATATCCAAAACCCATGGATATGAGGGGCCAAATGTACCTAGTACACAGTAGGCATCCAAATGATAGTTACATTTTGCTAAGTTTAGTTACAGGCATCAGAGTGGGATGAACTGTTTTTATTTTAGTGGGAAAATTACATATTAGCTGCATCAACTTTTTATTACAGTAAGCTCCTTTGATTACAGAGCATTTTATAAAGTTATCTCGATAATTTTTAGTTTTGAAGAAAATACTTTATGTACAAGTTCCTAGTAAGTGTATAGGTTCTTGAGAATAATTTGAGTTAGATAAGTTTTTTTCATTTTATTTTAAAATATTCCTTTTTTTAATACTCAGTAATTTTTAAACAAATAAATCTTTTAATTACCATTTAATTTTGCTTTGTAATGAATTGTAATTGGCAGTCAGTCTTTCAAACTCCATTTGTTATTTACATATCTAGTCATTTGGGAGTTATTTTTATTTTATACTAGAGGCCCAGTGCATGAAGTTCATGCACTGGTAGGGTCCCTAGTGACTGACAGCAGCCAGCCGGTTACTCCCTCCCTTCCCCCAGCTGCCTGCTGCCACCAGGGCCTCCTCCTCTTCCCCTAGCTGGCCCCGCTCCTGGTTGAACTCCCGGTCGAGGGGGCAATTTGCATACTACGCTTTTATTATATAGGATTACTAAAAGTATTGTATAATATCTAGTTGTTATAGTTTAAGTAAATAAAAATTGAGGTAGTTGTTAGAAATTTTCATCTTTTTTTAGATCATTGATCTCAGGTTAGTTATAAAAATTTTTATTATGTCTGTTTTTGTGCTAGGGTCTTTAAATAATTTTGTAAAGTAGAAAAAGTCCTCCAGTATCTGTTTACATGAGAATTGGAAAGATTTTATTTAAAAGTTTCCTTAAAATACTCTAGTTTTAGAGAACCAATATTACATAGCCTAAATAACTAGAGATCATTAGTGTTGACCATATTTACATCATAAAAGCAAATAACTATTCTTGTGTGGTTGGGTTGGATTTTTTTTATAGTGATTGGTGGTGGTGGTTTCTCCTAGTTGTAATGTTTTTAGGACTTTTAGACATATTTAGTCATTTATTTCTGTTTAATACCATTTCTCATAAAAATCCAAAAGTTGGAGAAGTCTGATGGTATGTTTAGCCTGAATATCTCTAGAGCAAATGATTCCCTAGGCCAGGGGCTTAATCACAAGGAACAACAACAGCCTGTAATTATTGGAATCGAGAGTCTAGGACAGTGGTCGGCAACAGCGGCAAACCGCATGTGGCTCGCGAGCCGCAGTTTGCCGACCACTGGTAAAGTAATACATATCTTAAAAGTGTCAGTATCTGTAAGGGTTCCTCATGTAACTTGGAGTCAGTTATTTTGCTAGACTGGGTAGTTTCTTTAACATTATGAAAGTGGAATAATATGACTGCACTTACAAGGGTAAATATCCACTGACAATAAAAATTTTAAAATTTCCTTTTTTCTACATTCAGACATCGGGTTAGGTTTTTAGCAACATGAAGTTGGTTCTTGTCTATATTATGATGGCAAATTTAGGTGTTGGAAGGGTAGAAAAGTGGGTAATTAGGTATAGGTAGACTTAGTTTAAATAGGTACTTAAAAACAACATGAGACTGCTCTGGTTTATTCTTATAATCATTATTTAGTCTGTTTCAATTTTAAACACTGCTTACCAGCTGCATTAAGCTTCTACCATATTAACCTGAAGTATGCTAGAGAAAATAAACTAAGACAAAAATAAATTAATTTTTCTGTTTTTTCTTTTAACTTACATTTCAGGATCAGACTTGGCTTGTATTCCAGGCTCAGGGTGCCAGAAAAGTAAATAATGCACAATACTTAATGTTTATTTTCAGTACTCTTGTTATGGGCAATTAGACGAATTTTAGTGATGATCACAGGCTTCTAAATAGGAGGGGGCAGTAACTCCTATAAATACCAATTTCCAAATACTATCTCTCCACTCCAGCCCATCACAATAGTTTTAAAACCTGTTTTTGTTATTGTTTTGTTTTGTTGCTTTATTTTGTTTTTTAACAGGAGAGCCAGTGTAACTCCTTCAAGACTGGAGTGACACACTCTGCATCTGCATCTGCCTCATGTGAGTTCTCATTTTGGCAGCAGCACTCTGCTAGGCTGGAACCTCTGTAGAGGTTTGCCCTGCCCCCGCCGGCCTCCCCTCCCCCCCCCCCCCCCAAAAAAAAAATCTAGAAACTACTACCACAAGTGTGTCTTGGTGCAAAGGTAAAAAGTGCATGAGAATTCCAAACTTCCTGCAGAAAGTTTCTGGCTCATTCAGAAGGCGCACTGTCTCCTCTTACCTAAGTTCTGTCTTGTATGAATAACATTACCCAAACAGAGCTCATAGCTCTTATCCCCACAACATGCAGTTGATATCTTTTGAAGAACTGTTTTTTTCCTTGGAGATGATGGAGTAAAGAATATCTTTAAATGCTCTCAGTAGCTTTAGCTTTCAAAGCTTCGGTTGTTCTCTTTATAAGCCGGCTAGTTACGTAACCCAAGGACACTGTGTGCTGCCCTAGTGGCTGAAGCAGTCCTCTTTTTCGGATTCTAGCCCTTAAAATAACTTTTCCTTTGTCTTTGGATATTCGGTAAATTAGGATAGGCCTGAGGACTTTCTCAAAGAAGAAATAAGCAGTACATGTGTGAGGTTATGTTTACTCTGAAGCTACTGGCTGTGTTTTGGGAAGTCAGTTGTAAGAATTGAGCTTGAAACTATGCATCATTTACTAGCCAGTTTTTCAAGAGAAATTAAAATTAGAGCCTTTGTAGCTGTGGAGAGGCATAGCACTCTATAGTCAGAGGTAATGTATATAGTTCTCCACATATGTCAAGGCTGGCTCATTGTTTGAAAGAGGAATTTTATTTGTTTACTTATTTATGTATGTATTTACTTTTCAAAAAATGGTGGTACTTTGTAGGCTTCAGGAAATAGTCATTTTTGCCATCAGGTCAGAACAAATTGTGATTATTCCCAAGGGACACTTAGAACAGAACTTCTAAACTAGTGCTCTGTGCAGCTGTGGTTCTGTTTCTCAAGCCCTGATTGTGCTTTATAATTCTCTGACAGATGATTTAATGACCTGGGAGTTCGTGTTGCTGAAATGATTATCCGGGAAGCTTATGAGAAAATGTCAATAGCTCATAGTTCTTACTGATTTATATAGAGCTTAGTGAAATAGATAGTGTTGTCAAAGTGGAGCTTGGCCTCTCTCTGCTAAATCCATTCCCATCTGTGACTAGAGCAGTTTATTTTGGACTAGATAAAAGAAATTGGAGGGATAGTGGGTTTCAACACCCAAGCTTAAGTTTTGATGAGCTATGTAATCTAGAAATTCATTTTAACAGTGGTCGTGTATTTATAATACACGTGGCATTTATAATATACCCCACAGAGAACTTTGGATGAGACTTAGGGGTAACTTAAATTCTTGCTTCAGCTAATGTTTGTACTTGCTATTATATAACTTCAGGTCAGCAAATGGGGAAAATACATCGTATTTTTGGGAAGTACCCTAAACTCATTGAGAGAAAGGAAATGTAGTTTATTTCTATAGGTGGAATTTTTAGAAGGTCATTTCAATTGAACACTTGAAAGGAGTTCTGCCCTGGAATAAATACAATGTGGCAAGTGTAGAGGGTTTTATTTTTTCTGCTATTCTAGGGTTTGTTCTGGCAAAATGGGGATCTGAGATTTTATCTCCCCATCTCATATTTTTTCCCCTACTAAAAATTCTGAACAAATTATTTTGGATTTTAGTCCAAAACGTCTCATAGACATAGTTTTAATCACTATTACTCCATTCTATAAATTACCTTATTTTCTAACTAGGGAAAATCGCTCATTTAGGGAATTGAGGGTTTTGTTTTGTTTTTGTCTCCCATTTTTAAGGCAGATCCAGCAAGTTATCCTTCTGAAAAATTTTTAATTGAAAACATTTTATATAGGCCAAATCATAAGAGTCAATGGGTTACGCCAATTGGTTCACTATACTGGAATTTTGTTTCATTATTGTTTGAAATAAATGGGGCTTTCTAGATTGGGAAGTAATTTTTGTTTTATGGAAATTTTAAAATGTTATTTTCTGTCAATTGTGGTGGAATCACTGGGTGGGTATGAGATATTGTTTTATATTCTCAAATTAATTTAAATTGACATCAGTGGATACCATGCTTTCCTGTTTTTATGATAATACACCTGACCTGCCCTGTTAATGTGTATGAATAGTTAACACTTCCTTTATCACAGTCGATATCATCTAGATGTAAGAATTTCACACTTGAGACTTCAAAAAATTTTTTTGTGTGTGGTGAGGATGGTGTTGGAATTGATGGGAAGAAAAAAAATATAGCCAGTTTTGAAAATGCTAGCTGGGGTTAGCATTAGCATTAATTTGTTAATACACCCCGAGACGAAAAAGAAATGACAACTTTTGGGGGGCATTGTTCAGATGAGATGAAACTCAGTGCATCTCCTAAAGGACCTTAATAATTCTAGGGTTTGAAAATATGACAAATGTTTAAAGGACTTTGAATGCTCACCTTGCTTCTTTAAAATTTCAATTTTTAAAAACAGATCAAATACATCAATAATGTTACAAGTTTTAAAAAGTATAAAAGAAGTTACATAAAATCTTCCTTCTTCCTTCCACCGTCTCTTAGCCATTCATCTATCTCCCTTCTGTGGAGCAACCAGTATTATGATTTTCTTTTATGTATTTTCATAAGTAATCTAAAGCAGTGGTCGCCAACTGGTGGTCCGCGGACCACTAGTGGTCCGTGAGGTCAGAAAGGTTGGCAACAGCTGGTCTAAAGGATTGCTTTTGGAAAGGGAAAGTTGAATTGTACTCATTAAAATATTAACATTAACTTGGATAGGCAGACTAATTGCAATGAAAAAATCAATTGGAGCCATAGGTTGTATGTTAAATCATAGAAAGGAGAATTATAATAATGTAATGATAATAGTTGCATTATTATTAGAATGTAGGAATAGAATGGATTTGTTTTTGGCCTCATTTGGCATTTAGCAAGAAAACAGGTCTTTTTTTTGGGGGGGGGATCTTTTTTTTTTTAATATGACTTATCCACTCCTAGAGACTGAGGGAAGTATGCTTACCTAGATACTAAATATTTCATTTGGAAGAAACCTAATTAAAGAAGCAACATTTTGTTTATGCTGGATTGCAGTGATGATTCTAAAAAGTATTTTTTATTATAGAAAACTTCAGATATATACGATAGAAGAGGAACAACCCCATATTCCAAAATCCATTTTATTTCACCTGTAAAAAAACAGTATGCTTCTTTGGCAGATAAGAAGACATATTTTTTAGGCATATAATTGCACATCCCAATTCTTCCATAATCACATCTAATAAAATGAATCACAATTCTTTTTTTTTTTTTTGGTTAATCCTCACCAGAGAATATTTTTTTCCATTACCTGTCAGAGAGAGTAGAAGGGAGGTGGGGGACAGAGAAAGAGAGAAAAAGAGAGAGATAGGAAGAGATACCAACTGGTTGCCTCCCACACATGCCTTGACTGGAGATAGGGCGCAAACCCCAACCCAGATATGTGCCCTTGACCTAAATTGAGTCCGAGACCCTTGGGTGCAAGGGCCAACTCTCTAACCACAGAGTAACACAGCCAGGGTGAAATAACTTATAGTTCTTTAATGTCGTCTAACTCCCAAGTTCACATCTTGATTTTTCTAATTATCTCAGACATGTCTTTTTATGGTTGCTTTTGCAGTAAAAACTTACACAATGCAATTGTAATGACTATGATATTGTTAGGGCTGATAAGAAAACAAGTGAGTCCTGACAAATAGAATTATGCTGCTTGAAGAAGGAATATAATGTAGCTACCAAGCCAAATCGGAATTCCAAAAATAGACTGGTTTTTTTTTATAGCTCATTTTTAAGGATTCGTACACCAGTTATGCACACCAGTAAAGCCTTCAACATATATAGACCTCTACCTAGTTTTCTATTTTACTTACATTCTCATGTAATGTCACAACTGTGCATATTAATTTTCCCTCCTCTTTTAGATTGTATGCATGAAAGACTAGATAAAGAGTAAAACAATGTTTGAATTAGGTTCCTTAAGAATGAAAGAACTATTCTGAAATGTCTGATAATTTAACTGTTCCTGCTGTTACTGCTATATATAATATTACCTGTTTCCACAAACTAACAATTGAGTTCTGTGATTACTTGGGGCAATACAAAACATGGATTTGGGGCAAAAAGAAGAGAAAAAAAAGGCAGACTTAGAGTAACTGGTAGAAATTTAGGAAGAGGGAGGAAAGACTAGAAATTCACTCATTTGCCTTCTATTTTAATTGGCTATTCTTTTAATGAGAACCTTTTCTTTGTGCAGTATACAAGTCCCCAGAGTACGAGTCCCTTGGTTTTGAGCTTACTGTGGAGAGATTAGTTTCTATTGGCTATCCTCAGGAACTGCTCAGCTTTGCTTATGATTCTACATTCCCTACCAGGTAATTTTTCAAGATTATTTTGGATTAAGACCCCACTTATCCCCAAATTAATAATTCCAAATGCAGCCCTGATTAAAAAATAAAGTGTGTTTTTCTTTTCATTTGGTTGGTGTTGATTTTAAAATGATCAAGGACTTTTCATGTACACCACCATATCTTTTCTGTTCTTGAATTGAGCTTCATTTATTGTTATTGAAGGAGATCCATTTATGGAAAAGAAACAGGATTACTAGTAAAACTGATGGGCAGTAATCAGTCACAGATGTTTCTACCTATATATAACTTTGGTTGTTGGAAAGCAGTTACAGGTTTTGCTAATACACTTAATTTGGTAATCAGGAGCCTCTTTTTTATTTTATTATTTTTTTAACTTTTTATTTTTTTAAATATTTTTATTGATTTCAGAGAGGAAGGGAGAGGGAGAGATAGAAACATCAGTGATGAAAGAGAATCACTGATTGGTTGCCTCCTGCATGCTCCACACTGCGGATTGAGCCTACAACGTGGGCATATGCCCTGACCTGGAATCGAACCATGACCTCCTGGTTCATAGGTCAATGGTCAACCACTGAGCCATGCTGGACAGGCAGGAGCCTCTTTTTTAATTTAATTTATTGATTGATTTGAGAAAGAGAAAGAGAAATATTAATTTGTAGTTCCACTTATTTATGCATTCATTGGTTGCTTCTTGTATGTGCCCTGGCTGGAGATCCAATGCACAACCTTGGCGCATTGAGATGATGCTCAAACCAACTGAGCTACCTACCTGGTCAGGGCTAGGAGAGCCTTTTTAAAATATATGTATATATTTATTGATTTCAGAGAGGAAGGGAGAGGGAGAGAAGATAGAAACATCAGTGCACACCCCACACTGGGGATCAAGTCTGCAACCTGGGTATATGCCATGACTGGGAATTGAACTGTGACCTCCTGGTTCATAGGTCAATGTTCAACCATTGGGCTAGCGGAACCTTTTGATAGTTTGCATTAATAAATTTGATAAGAAAGATTTAAGATTAAGAAAAATTGTGTTTTTTGAGATGTCACCATCATATATGTCCCATATACAACATCTAAAAGAGGGAAATATAAGCTAGTTCAGTTTTGTCCAAGGAAACTAAGATGGAACCAGCTATATTAAGAGGAATTATGGTTTATACCTTATTTTATTAAGCTCTCGTTCCTTATAGAAAACAGTTGTGATTATCTAGACAGAGTAAATAATTTTTAGTTGCTCTGGGATTGGTTTTTAAGATTTAATTCACTTAATTTAATCTCTAGGGTTATGTTGTTTTGGGACATACTTGAATTGCCATAAAGCTTGAATAAGATGTGTTTGGTTCATGGTGATCGAGTAATGTAAGATTATTGCCTGTATTGTTTTGCATTATTGATAATGTTTTCATTTTCACATAGGGGACTTGTCTTCGATACACTATATGGAAATCTTTTGAAAGTTGATGCCTATGGAAACCTCTTGGTCTGTGCACATGGATTTAACTTCATAAGGGGGTGAGTACAAAGAAACCTTTTAGTCTCTTTCTAGTATTTGTATAGTCAGACAATATGAAGATGACAGTGTCTTCCTGGGTTCAGTATACTTTTCTGTGTTTTTTTATTTTATTTTTATTATTAAAGAGCAATTCTTTTACATAAGGATACTTTACAATTACTTATCAGGCAGTTAAGACCCAAACTGACTTATAAATAGAGATAGCAGTTACATTTTGTTTAAAATAAGTGCTTTCTAATGATAGATCATTCAAAAAAGGTAATCTTGAAACTTGCCCAAAAAGAACTGTAGTGGCTTTGACTTGTTTGAGATTCTAAGATTTTTATTTTCTCCTTTTTAATACAGTTCTCAGGTAGCTGCTCAGAAGAGGTATGTACATAAAAGTGCTTTGAAACATTTAAAACTACAACAGTGTAAATTACTAAGATTTTTAACAGCTAATACATTATTTTTTTATATTCTAATGAAAGCTTCAAATATTTGATTATGTTAAAATTTTTTAAAACATGGGGTTAAAATGAATACAGGGTAATAATATTTAAAACAAGTAAGGATAAGCTTTATTTTTATAATTAGACTATTTTCACTATTCTTACTAATTTGGACTTTTTACCCTAGAAAACAGCAGATAAAATTTAGTGTCTACTATTTTTTTTAGTGAAACATCCCAATTTTCTCTTTAAACTTTACAATACCACAGTTTGACAACTTCTATAATTATGGCTTTACAGTTATACATTTTCTGTACTACTGTACTACCTACTTTACCAGTGGCTCTATATTAGGATCAGAGCAACTCTTAAAACCAAAATAGATTATGTGTCAGTCATTCGTGTAACTTTGTCATGAATTATTCATTCTCAATGGCCAGGTAGTAAAAACACAGTCTACATTGAAATTGTTAAAGAGACAATATCTTTTTGGTAAATAAATTTTATGATAAGAGGCACCAACTAATTCAAACTGTACTCGAGTTTCCTTTAAATCTATGGGTATAGCAAGACCCTACTTAGAATTGAAGCATCTTATGCAAGACTCTTCAGCTGATTCTTGGAAATCTTCAGAGCTCAAAGATTTCCAGGTATACATAGTGAGAAAAGTGTGAAGTAAACACCCCACCTTGACACATCTGTACAGGCCTTTCTTTCACTGTCACATCTGCCCTTCTTTCACTGTCCCTCTCATGAGGGCTTTGTTCACAATCCATGAATATCACGATGCAGGATTTAAACGTGAAGTGATTGCAAGTAGTACTAGCAACCTAAGCTATTTTACATATGGATATTGGTACTACAATTCATAATCCTAGTGAAGATGAACCAGCATTCTATTTATTAATGTCTGAAAAGGGACTTTTGTGCTGTGGGGGGAGGGGTAGGTAGTCAAGAAAAGAGAGAGAAGCAGTTCTATAAATTAGTACTGCAATTAGATTTACTAACTCAGTATCCAAAGACCTTCTTTCTTCCCCTAAGACCTTCTTTCTTCAAAGACCTTCTTTCTTCCCCTTTCTTCTTTCAAATACCTCCTTTGGAAATAAATTTAGTAGTGTTTCAAAAATAAGTCATTTATGAGTAAATACAGAATCATTCAACCAGCACTTAGCACTGTATGGTCTTCTGAGTCAAAAAGTCCATGGAGAAGAAGGGACTGAGGATGGAAGATGAAGGAGAAAGTTACTGAAGAACATGGTAGACAAGGCTGGCACCTTACAATGCCTTGCCAATGAGTTGGGGCCTCAATTGCAAAGGCTTTTAAAGTTTTAGAATAGGATAATATTGAGATCAAATCTTTATTCTGTGGGTTGCACAAAGTTAGCAGTAGTCTATACTATATAACTTTTCCATTCAACTTTAAGTCTAGCATTCCTTCTTTTATGATATATTCCCCCTGAATTAATTTTTATTTAAAAGATATATTAGCATGATTTGGCACTCAATTTAAACAAAATGTTATTGTTAACTGTATTTATAAGTCTTTTGGGTTCTAATTGCCTTATAACTATTAACTATCCCTATGTAAAGGAATTATTCTTTAATGATGGAGGGAATAGGAAAGTATACCTAACAGGGCAATGCATATAATTACTATTCCCTTTCACCTTAATTTTCATTACAGAAAATCTTGGAAAGCTAGAAATGATATATTATTCTTTATTGGAAGTCTTAATTCAGATGGGTGACAAAGACAGGAAATAAAGTGATTTTATTTTTCAGAGTTTATGCCATTGTAGTTAACCAACCCAAGCAGGAATTTATGCAGGTTACTCTGAGTATGAACTTTAAATTTGATGTTTGTTATTTAGATTATTAGTTGATCTCCATAAATTCACCATGGGAATTGTGTATTTTTATATTTTAGTGTTTTACCCTTCCTGTTTCTCTGTAATATTTTTATTAATACCATCCCCTTCCTCTTGCAGTGTTTCATTTCACTCTCTAAGGTTCTCGTGCGTCTCTAATAACTTGTTTTCACTGGCTTCTTTCTTTTGATCCCTAAATGTTCTCCATGAATATTTTCTCAGTCTCCTCTTTTTACGGTACTCTTAAGTGGCCTCCTCTACTCAATAATAGTCTTCATGACTTCACCTACTACGTATACATAGATGTTATCTCTCAAGTTTGAATCTGTTTTAAGTTCTTGATGTTTGTTTCTAATTGTGCGTAAAAATATGATTGCTTTGAGCTTACTGTATCCAAAATAAAACTCCTCTTACATCTACTTCTTATCTAATACTCATATTTCTGTTAATGGAACCACTACCCTCTGAGAGACACCTTAATGTGAACATCATTATCTTTTTTTAAAATATATTTTTATTGATTTCAGAGAGGAAGGGAGAGGAAGAGATAGATAGAAACGTCATTGATGAGAGAGAATCATTGATTGGCTGCCTCCTATACGCCCCACACTGAGGATTGAGCCCACAACCCGGGCACAAGCCCTGACCGGGATTCGAACCGATGACCTCCTGGTTCCTGGGTCGACACTCAGCTGCTGAGCCAAACCTGCTGGCTATTATATTTTATTTTTTTAAATTTTTTTTATTGGCTATTATCTTTTATTATTATCTTATTTTTTCTTTCTTTTTAAAAATTTATTTATTTATTTGAACATCATTACCTTTGATTTTTATGTCCCTCATCTGCCACATCCAATCAGATGCCTAGTCTTGTTCATTTTACTTTGACAATCTCTCTTGAATACATTCTTCCCTTTAAAAATTTCCTTTGCCATCTTAAGACCCTACTGCTCTCATCTAGGCTACTGCAATAACTGATTTCATAGTTCTTTCTTTCTATGTCAGTTAACTTTTAATAAGTTATAATAAATTAAATTACTTCATAATAAATTACTGCATAATAAATTACTGCATAATAAACTACTTCAGAACTTAGTAGCTTAAACAATGACCATTTTATTTAGCTCAAAATTCTGAAAGTTAGCTGGATGATTCTGGGGTTCCTCAGCTGATCTGAGGAACCGAACCCACGGCCTTCTGGTGCACAGGACAATGCTCCAACCGAGTCACACCAGCCAGGGCCAGATTGAAAACTTTTAGGCTGCAACCTGAGCTTGTTCATCTTCATGTGTAATATTTGGAACTCTGCCTTGCATGTAGCTGTTAGACTATTGGAATGATTTTTCTACCTGAAATAGTCTCACTCATATGTCTGGCAGTTGGCAGCCTGTCGGCTGGGGTGCCTCATTTCTGCATGTAGCCTTGTATCGTCCAGCAGGCTATCGCGCTCATTCACATGGTAGTCTCAGAGTCCCAAGAGCAGCAAGAGGAGGCAAGCCCCAGTGCACAAGTGTTTTCGAAGTCTGTTTGGGTCCCATTTATTGTTGTTGAAGCCTGTATTCGAGGATGGAGTCTCACAATAGGAGGAACTGCAAAGTCATATTACAAAGAGATTTGTAGCCATTTTTGCAACATACCACTTTTTTCCCCCTTCCATTTTATCCTAAGACTGCAACTGATTTCTTACTTTTATAATGTAGCTCTGCTGATTTTATCCCTATGCTTAAACACTGTGAGTGGCACTTTGGACTTGAAGGAAGTTAAGAACAATAGCATGATCTGCCTCAATTTATCTTTCTAGTTTTATTTTTCTCTGCTCCCCCTTCTCTACTCAAATTGGACTAGTTTCTAAATTGGTCTGCCTAGCCTTTAAGGATCAGCTCATATGCCACCCTTTCATGAATCCTTCCTAGATTTTTCTCTCCTTACTCCCACATTTACTTTTCTCAATCCCTTAAGTTGAAATGGTCTCCCCCTCCTCAGTTTTCTCATAGCTCTTTGCACCTTTCTTGTGATTTTTTTACCCTGTTATAATTGTCCCTTATCAAACTGACAACTTTTTTAGAAATTTATTTGAGAGGGAAAAAAGGAGAGAGAAAAAATACTCATTTGAGAAAGTTATACATCAATGTGGGAGAGATTCTAGTACATTATTCGGTTGCCTCCTGTACGTGCCCCCAACAGGGATCAACCTAGGTATGTGCCTTGACTGGGAACCCAACCTGTGACCTTCTGGTGCAGCGGTTGCCAACCTTTCGGACCTCACGGACCACCAGTTGGCAACCGGTGCTCCAAAGGTTTCCTTAAACTAGCGGTTGCCAACCTTTCAGACCTCATGGACCCGCAGACCACCAGTTGGCGACCGCTGTTCTAGTGCACAGGACAATGCTCCAACCAACTGAGCCACACCAGCGAAGGCCAGATGGAAAACTTTTTAGGGCTACAACCCGAGCTTGTCCATCTTTATGTGTAATACTAGAGGCCCAGTGCATGAAATTCGTGCATAGGCGGGGGGGTGTCCCTCAATCCAGCCTGCACCCTCTCCAATCTGGGAACCTTCAGTCGGACATCCCTCTCACAATCCAGGACTGCTGGCTCCCAACTGCTCACCTGCCTGCCAGCCAGATTGCCCCTAACTGCCTTCCCCTGCCGGCCTGGTCACCCCTAACTGCCCTCCCCTGAAGGCCTGGTCCCCCCCAACTGCCCTTCCCTGCATGCCCGGTTGCCCCCAACTTCCCTCCTCTGCCGGACTGGTCGCCCCTAAGTGCCCTCCCCTGCAAGCTTGATCGCCCCAACTTCCCTCCCCTGCATGCCCGGTCACCCCCAACTTCCCTCCTCTGCCGGACTGGTCACCCCTAAGTGCCCTCCCCTGCAAGCTTGATCGCCCCAACTGCCCTCCCCTGCATGCCCGGTCACCCCCAACTTCCCTCCTCTGCCGGCCTGGTCACCCCTAAGTGCTCTCCCCTGCAAGCTTGATCGCCCCAACTGCCCTCCCCTGCTGGCCATCTTGTGGCAGCCATCTTTGACCACATGAGGGCAGCCATCTTCTGTGTTGGAGTGATGGTCAATTTGCATATTAGAAAGGATTTGGAAGTCTGCCTTACAAGTAGCTATTAGAATATTTGAATGAATTTTTAAGAATTTATTGACTTCAGAAAGGAACAGAGAGGGAGAGAGGGAAACTTCAATGATGAGAGACAATCATGTATCGGCTGCCTCCCTGCATGCCCCCTACTGGAGATTAGCCTGCAACTAGAGGATGTGCCCTGACCAGGAACCAACCACTGAGCCACACTGACCAGGCTTGAATGATTTTTGAATGATGAATATTTCTCATAGTTTTTATAATGTTAGTTTTTTGAGTACCAGTTAATTAAAATTTTTTTCTTTCAGACCAGAAACTAGAGAGCAGTATCCAAATAAATTTATCCAACGAGATGACACTGAAAGATTTTACATTCTGAATACATTATTCAACCTACCAGGTAGATTCATTCTATGCTTATATAACTGATGCTTTCTCTTCTTTCCATGATTATTTGTCTTTGCTCAAGGGAGATAAAATAATTTGAATTTTCTCACCTAAAGCTTATGAATATCTATTCTTCATTTTTCAGAGACCTACCTGTTGGCCTGCCTAGTAGATTTTTTTACTAATTGTCCCAGATATACCAGGTATGTATATGGTATAATTTTTTTTCAATTGTTTTTGTAAAAAATTAATGTACAGGGTTTTAGAGAACTGGCCATTGTAGGTCTTTTCTGCTTTTCTGAAGTGAATTTAGTGCTAGTGAGAGATGCCTCATTGCCAGCCTGAGAGATGGGACGGCACCAGCAGCTCCATGCAGGCTCTCACCTCCCACTCGGCCCCTCTTCTTGCCAGTGTGCTGCAGCCATGTTTGGAAGGGACCACTTCTGATTGGCTTCTCCTGGGAATGAAGACGGCCAGCAGAGGTGCTAATTGTGACAACTGAGTGGGAGGTTTGTGTGATAATTATCTGTCAAGCAGAATTACACTAAAACCCCCCTACTCATTTCACAGCAGCTACCCAGGAGCCATTCAGGGATGGTAATTTAATTTCATTCCCAGGCCCAGCAAGATTTGATTGAGGAATAAATACTGTTTATCCTCCCTGAAGTAAAATTTTGCTTAAGTCTTGAACAAGTTATCCTCTCCTTTTTAGGAATTTGTATAACCACTGCTGAAAGTTCAGCTATATGTGCTAGAGTTTGCTAACCTCCTTATCCTCTCTAGGCCTTACCCACTTCAAGGCACTGAATTGGGTAGAGTGCTAAGTAGCTAAGCTAAATAGAAAATAGGCAATACCTTTGTATCTAGAGATGTTAGAAAAGTCAGGGTAGAGAGAACCTAAATTACCAACTTTAAGTTTTAATGTTTTTTTGATGGAACCTGTTTCTTAAAAGTGATGAATAAAAGAACTTGATGTTTTTGGAACTGGCCTTTAGCTTCCATTCAGTGTATTTTATCACTGTCTTTGTTTACAGTTATTGTATTCCATTGAACACTATAGTCATCTCTGGTGGCCAGATGGATTTTCATTAGGGAGTAATTATTTTCCTAATTAGCCAGTGCCATTATCCATGTGATAATGGAACCTTTGGGTCCCTGGGTAATGTGTGATATTTTATTTACCCTCTTTTGGATTCCCTATCATGTTCTTTTCATCTCTCTGTAGCTGTGAAACAGGATTTAAAGATGGGGACCTCTTCATGTCTTACCGGAGTATGTTCCAGGATGTAAGGGATGCTGTTGACTGGGTTCATTACAAGGTACCTAGGAGTTGCTGCTTTACCTGCTCACTCATTGGCATGTGTTTTATATTGTCTGACATTAACTTTCTAGGTGCAAATAGAACCGAGTTTTTTCTCTTTAAAACAAAACAAAACACACAAACAACAAAAAAACCCCACAAAACTGTTTTGCCCCCTAGTGATAGCTCTTTATAATACTTTAATACTTTTGTTCTTGTCTTTGATTGTCCTGCTTTCAGATTGTGCTTGGTTTCTAGATCTTATTTCACAAACACACTTAGAAGAGATTTTAGTGTTTATATTATACTTGCTGTATCCTATGAGGATAATTATGGTCCTTTTTTTTTTTCAAATACTTGACTGATAATGTTAACAAATATATTAACATTTACTATAAATTGTACTGAGTAAAATATGAAATGCTTTTTGATGTCTAGGTTAAAATAAGAATAATTTTATATTTTAAATACATTTTGGAAGCAGAGTTGGAGCAGATCACATCTGCTACTTTATCCTGGTCTTCTCCAATGTATCTGCTTTTCCATTTTGGTAATACTTAAATGATGCATCTGGGTTGATAGTAGACATAATTTGTCTTATAAACTGTTAGTCTGATTTTCTTCTTACTTCTTTTTTTTCTTCCCCTAGGGCTCCCTTAAAGAAAAGACAGTTGAAAATCTTGAGAAGTATGTAGTCAAAGATGTAAGTATTAAAGGGGGAATCTACATGATAGCTTATTTTACCTATTAGGGAAATTAATAAGTCTATTTATAATGAAATGCACAAGGGGAAGGTATGTATTTCCTTGTCTTGTTATAATATATGCCAAGTGTAATTACCAAGAGTTTTCAGCCAGAGCATATGTTTTGGTACATTTTTTCCTGTTTATTGATAATTAAGAAGACCTAGTATTCCATTTGTGTTTATAGCTCTAATTATGATAGCAGCTAGAGAGGTTATTGTGTGCACATCAGTGTGCTAAGTGAGTGATTACATGCATTATCCTGCTTAATCTTCTGTATAGCCATGAATTAGGCATTGTTACCTCTGCTGCATAGGAACAGATGAAACTGAGGAATAAAGGGATTAAATAATTTGGCCAAGTTCATACAGCTAATAAGTAATGAACCCAAATCATAGCCACTGTGCTACACCATCTAAACAATGTACAAAGTAATTTATTTAAATTGTCTTTAGCCTATCAACAGGAAATAATAGGGAAAACTTTAAAAATATCTAAAAAGACATTAGAGGAGAATCTAATAAAATTCAGAAAAATCTGTAGTTTATTTAATAGAATTGTGTCAGTGTTAATTTCTTAGTTTTAGTAATTGTGCTGTGGTTATGTACAATGTTAATATTAAGGGAAGCTAGATGAAGAATATATAGAAACCCTCTACTATTTTCACAACTGTAAGTCTGAAATTATTTCAAAATTAAAAGTAAACACATTTCTTTTTCTTACAGAGGAAAAGTAGCATAATGCATTATTTTCTCAAAAAGTATTTTGGTAAAGATTACTTACTATTTTCAGTCTTTGTACCTCCTATTTCCTCCCCACTCACCCCAATCCTTGTTTCAACAAGAATGCTGAGGGGTTCGGGAGAGGTCCAGGGGAACTTGAGTAAAGGGACCTATTTACTGTGAGAGAAGGGAAATCTGCTTTTCTTCTGGTTATGGGGAGTTAGAATTAACTTATGTTTCTGTAGGTGAGTCTAGGCATTTCTAGATTGTATCCTGCACATGTCATTCAATTATACAAGGTGTGTGTTTGTTTTTTAAATGAAAGTATATACAATGAAGCTAACTCTCCATGTAGAGGATTTTGCTGTTTAAAATCAGCTTCCCCTGATCTCTAACATATCTAATTCACATACTAAGATTACAAAGTAATTTAAACTCTTTCCTGAGGCAGACATGGGGAAGGTAGAGATATGTTTTTAAGAAGCATATAATTATTATTTATGTGTATCATCTATTTATATATAAAAGCCTAAGTGACCGTTACTACTGGTCGACCAGTCACTATGACGTGCACTGACCACCAGCGGGCAGATGCTCAACACAGGAGCTGCCCCCTGGTGGTCAGTGCGCTCCCATAGCCAACCACCCCTGTCCCCCCCCCCTCCCCGCCATGGCAAACCAGGCAAACCTCCCGCAGTCCCTCCCGCAGTCCAGCAGGCCCCAGCCGGCCTGGCCCCCCGTCGGGACTGGGCAAGATGGCCCTGATTGCCAGCCAGGCCTAGGGACCCCACCTGTGCTCAAATTTCATGCACCAGGCCTCTAGTTATATGTATAAAATCTATATATTATATACACCATGTATATTATATATGTTAAGACTTAATTTATGCATAAGTGATAATGTCATCTTCTCAATGCAGAAATCTGAAGCCATCCAACCTTAAAGGTTATCCCCTGTTCTTATTTCAGTGGACAAAAGTCTAGTATGTGACTATTCCACAGTAAATGAATATGTATTTGGGTTTATTGTTTCACTCATCATTATATTACATTTCAGGGAAAATTGCCTTTGCTTCTGAGCCGGATGAAGGAAGTAGGGAAAGTATTTCTTGCCACCAACAGTGACTATAAATATACAGATGTAAGTGCTTAATATTCATATTTGTTTATTTATACAGAGGAATTATTTTGGCCTAAAGAACTGAAGATAACAAGGAGGATAATAGTTTATTAAGGGTAGTTTTTGCCACTTCATTTTAAAAGCAGTGAAAAGAGCAAAAATATATAGCATAAGAGCTACATCAGAGTGATTCTCAAATTTTTCTAAATATTTCTTTGGACTATTTCCCCTAATTACAATTGGCTACTTGAATGTTTTAATTTGGGGGTTATTCAGAACATTTATGCTGATCAAATGGCTTCTATGTCTCTTTGGCACATCATTTATATAAACTTAAGTCACTCACTCCCTTTATTGCACATGAGCACATGCCCTCCTCCCTGCTGTTGGGACCCAGACAACATAGATGGTGTGAAGATGTTTTTATTTTTAGCCGTCAAAAGTTACTACTGCTTAAGTGCTTTTTGCCAGATTAAAGCATGTAGAAAAGCCAATTTAACTCCTCATCTTACTTTTGCTAGGACAGTTACAAGTTCATGGTACTAGCAAAAAGCTCAGTATTTCCCAATTCTTTATGTAAAATCTTATCTTAGAACTCTGATGATTTGTAATAAGCAAGACTGAGTTATTAGTTTTCTCTATGCTCTTACCTCAGAAGACCCTTACCTCCAAAAGTGTGTTCTAGTCCACTAGAATTAGATAGGGATAATATGGATGAATCTGTACCTAATTATCTCCTAGAAGAATCTGATGTCCTACTGAGAATGTCAGAGGCTTCTGTATGTTTGTTATGATAAGCATTAATTTCTGGCTTTCATAGCCATGATTTCATAAACTTTAGAGGAAACAAGAATGTGATAAATCCTATATTGAAAAAAAATTTTATGAAAAACTCATGTAAGGTTTTTTAATAGTGTTTTATATCTTTTGTAGAAGTGGTATATGGACCTTATGTTGGTTGTTTTTTTTTTCCTCCAGAAAATTATGACTTACCTGTTTGATTTCCCACATGGCCCCAAGGTACTATATGTAAATTATTAGACCATTGTTTTAGTAATAATGAATGCATTTAATCAGCCTGGAATATTGATGTTAAGGAATTAATTGGTTAGGACCCATTCAGAAATCTTCATTAACATTAGAAGTAACGCAGGTGCTGGTATATTATTTCAAGTTGCTAGCAACTTGAGAACTTAGTAGACAGAAATAAAAGAGAGATTCTTATGGCATTTAGTAGGATGGTATCAGAATAATTTTATGCCCAAGAACTTCTATGCAGAGTTAAGTTTGTAGGTTTTTCAGGTTGAGGAAGATAACTGATGGAAAGAAACAGAAAATGTGTATATTCTTGACAGCTTTTAGATTTTGCTTAGTTATTGATGAGTTTTGTGCCAAGGGAACAGTTAAACTTGATATTTAAGCAGAGGTATCTTTATTTCTGCAGTACGCTGCACTTAGATCTAAGGACTACTCATTGCAAGTTAATCATATACTTGTGCCGTGCTATTGTAATCCTAGGCTTTAAAAAAAATAAATATCAGTAAATCCCTATTTTGAGATCACCCAAAAGCAGTGCTCTTCAGCTTGACCTTAAAAGGTTGTTTCAGAATGGAAATCATGTTGATGGGCATAACTTTTACATTAGTGCTGTGGTTGGCCTGCAGTAGGAGCCAGTGTGCACCTAGAGCCATCATTCTGAAGTCATACCCAGTGAAATTTCCTACTAGTCCCATGTTGGTTTGTATACTTCAGTGCTGAAGCTTATCGGCCTCTCCCTTCATTTGTCTCTTGGGTATTGATCTGCATCTCTTTTCAGCCCCCTGGAGCCTCTTTTTGAGTGTGAGCACGCTTTCATATATTAAATTTCTGTGAAATAAGTTAATAAGTAGATGAAATGATTTAAAATGTAGAGATTATTAGTCATCACTTATATTTTCACCTTGCCTGCTTCCAAAAGGATATGGCTTATAAGACACAATGTTTTTTATAAAACAGTGGGATCTTCTGAGTATACTTAGTATTTCTACATTCCTTGCATCTGAATGAGATTAAATATTAGTGCCTTAAGGTTAGGAGTGATGTTTCAGTTTTTGCTGTTTCTGCTTCATCAGCCTGGGAGCTCCCATCGACCATGGCAGTCCTACTTTGACCTGATCTTGGTGGATGCACGGAAACCACTCTTTTTTGGAGAAGGCACAGTACTTCGTCAGGTGGATACTGTAAGTTGAGGGGATGTTCTGTCTGCACATTGTCCTTCGTGTTTCTCCTTCCCCCACTCCCACTCTCCCTAAGGAAACAGGTATTTTTATCTACTTAGCTGTATCTCTCTTTTGAAATTATTCTAAGACTTGGTTTTAATTGAGGGAGCCGAATAATTCAAAAGTGACTTTCATTTGTTTGTCTAGCCAAGTAGCATTTTGGATAGATATTATGATAGAATGATAAAGTATTACAAAGTTCATATTCTCTTCTCACAGAAAACTGGCAAGCTGAAAATTGGTACCTACACAGGGCCCTTACAGCATGGTATTGTCTACTCAGGAGGTGAGTTGCAGCCTTCCCTTTATTTGGTGTGTGTCTCTGCTCAGACCTCACCCTGAAAGCATTGATGTCCTCCTAGCATAGTGGCTCATATACCCTTTAGTATCCTAAAGATATCATCTACAGCAAGTAAATACTTCAGTCCTCTAGTAATGCAATAGGAGTCAGGGAGAATGGGGTTGAGAAGTTGTTAGTATGTTCTAATGAATCTTTGATTTTTCACCCAATCTTTTACTTATTTGAGGCTGTTTCTCAGTGTCTTGAAATCATTTGGGGGTAGTCCTCAAGTAGCCCCTATGGGACACAAATACATATTTTGTTGGAGTGATAAACTTAATACCAGATCTATGATGACAAAAAGGTGGTACTTTTGAGGGTTATAGTCAATACTAATGCTGAGACATGTAGGAGGCAATTTAAAAAATGAGAAAAAGATAAATTGTGGGACTTTGACTTTAAGGAAGGTGAGCCTTTTCTAGTGTGTTCCTCACATAATTGTAAGAAAAAAATTAATCAGCACAGTATTTAATCGTTATGGTACTGAGAATGCTGTTTTTTTAATATGGGGACATTTTTTTCTTTATTGTTTCAGGTTCATCTGATACAATCTGTGATCTGTTGGGAGCCAAGGGCAAGGACATTTTGTATATTGGAGATCATATTTTTGGGGACATTTTGAAATCAAAGAAACGACAAGGGTGGCGAACTTTCTTGGTGATTCCTGAACTTGCACAGGAGCTTCATGTCTGGACTGATAAGAGTTGTAAGGAGCCATTTCTTATATAAATTAACTGTATCAAAGATTTATAAAATAAGTTGCTAGCTGTGAACCAGTACTTTGTATGCAGGGGGGTCAACAGATGGGCCCTGATATTTGCATAATTATTTCCCAAACAGCCCAATATTTCACAAAGTCCAGAATTGGAGGAAATAAGAGAGGTTATCTTGTTCAGCTTTCTTCTTGAATCCTTTCCATTTTAAGTATAAAATGTTACTCCCTGAGTTCTATTACAATAGCAGCTAACCTGGGAATTCCACTCTCCTCGTTAGTCCTGTTTGTCCAACCATGCTACTAGTTCCAGTCTCTCTTCTACCAGCTCTGTGACTCTGGGGCATTGATGGCTCTGAGTGTTAATCACCTCCTGATATTTTTTATTTGCTCTTCTGAGAAGTAGAGAATGGAGCCAAATTCCATTCTCTGAACTGAGCTATGCTGTGGACACTGAAATGTGAGCTGTGGATTTAGTTATGTAAAGTTATATCTTTACGTAACTTCAAACAGTGTGGAAAAATGGAATGCCTGCATGCCCTTAGGCAAGTTACTGAGACACCCTCTGCCTTCGTTTCCTCAAGTGTGAATGTGGGTAGTAATACCTACCTCATAAAGCTGATGAGGCTCAACTGAGGTAAGGTGTATATAAGGAAGATACAAGTAACAACCCTTCTCAACCAGGGCTCCTCATCTGAAACAGAACAGAGAAAATGACTCCATTTTCCCAAAGATGGCAGATAAAGAAAATTTGTTCTATACAATGATTACATTAATTCTCTTTGGGGAACCCAGGTGGAGAAAAGCTGGAACACAGAGGCAGCATGCAGCAGGTGCTGGCTGTTGGTTGGTATTGGTTGGTATTGTTTGTACTTATCAGTGAAATTTTCTGGCTAGCCTTTCATCCACATTTTCAACTTCCCACTTACGAAGTTTTAGAAATCTAGTGGAGTTGGCCCTATTTCCTAGACTTGTAACTATGGACAAGTCACCTCATTCTCTGTTAATACTTGCTTTGCTGACACACCTGAGATGGGGTGTGAATTGGCACTTTGTAAGCTTAGACTCAGCATCCAGTTGGAAGAGTTGTGGTCAGCAGTGAGTCAGTAGAAAAAAGGCAGAGGAAATACTGATGTTCATCTGCTCCCAGATTGCAGGCAGGGTAGCAGTGGGTTTTACTGAAGGGGGCCCGAGAAGTTATTTTATACACTCACCTATGGCTTTACTTTTCAGTCACATCTGCAACCTTTTTAAATGTAGTTTCAGCAGTAATTAAAAACTGGATGCTTTTTATCTAAAATATTTTCATTTTCCTTCCAAACCATAACAAGCACTTTTTGAAGAGCTTCAGAGCTTGGATATTTTCTTGGCTGAACTCTACAAGTAAGTTTTTTCCCCTAAAACTTAGCTACCTTTTTGGGAGTCCCCTAGGTATAAGAGATGTCCTTTCTAGAGAGATTTTCACTGGATTTCTCATTTGTCTCCAGGCACCTTGACAGCAGCAGCAATGAGCGCCCAGACATTAGCTCCATCCAGAGACGTATTAAGGTATCCAAATGGGATTTGGGAGAAAACTTGCAAAATAAAGTTTGTGATTTTTCGTATTTCTCATTTTGTACAGGGACTGGCACATAGCCGGTGCACAAATATGTTTTTGAATGAGCTGACAGTCTTATTCTTCGATTTAGAAAGTAACTCATGACATGGACATGTGCTATGGGATGATGGGAAGCCTGTTTCGCAGTGGCTCCCGGCAAACCCTCTTTGCCAGCCAGGTGATGCGTTATGCTGACCTCTATGCCGCATCTTTCATCAACCTGCTGTATTACCCGTTCAGCTACCTCTTCAGAGCTGCCCACGTCTTGGTGAGTCAGTGCAGCTGTAAGCTACGTTTACAGTTACACAGTTAACGTGCACAGAGACCAAGGGTGGGTTGCACAAAAAGGAGTCTTTCCTCTTTTGTTCGCACTGAGAGAAATGTGGTTTTTATATTCCTATGCTCTGATACTGTGATCTATGTTTCAGGACTGCTTTTGCTGTGAGAAAGGAAATAAGGCTCTCTTCTCTCTCATTTTACCCAGTTTCAGGCTATAGTACATGATCTGGGCACAGTTTTGAGGGTTGAGAAAGAAAGAAGAGGGTAGGTGGCTTTAGGAAGTTCCAGGAAGACACTTCAGTACCTAAACTGGGTTGGCCTCTGGTCCATGATAGACATCTCTCTGCATGGCCACCTACAGAGGGAGAGGAGAGCAGCTCTTTAAGTTGATAGGTCGGGAGGCTTCCCAGATCTGTGAGAGAAATTGCCACCACTTTCCTGGAACTTAAGTGAATACAATCAAAGTAGCATTTAAAATTTTTTGCTGGAAAGTGTAAAGATGAGACTGAAGATATTTTAAAATAACTAGAGGATCAAGAAGGAATAAGCTGTTGTGGGCTAGACCACTGCTAAGAATTGTATTCATGCAGTGATGATCACTAAACAGTGAAATAAGTCAAATAGGAAAGCTTAGCGTTCATCTGATTTCTAAGCTAGAAAGAGTGGGGAAAAGTGTAGCAGCTCACTGTGGAGCAGTACTTTTAAAAATCGTCACAAACTGTACTGCTAAGATCAACCTTAGCTCAGCCAGGAACACCAGTGATTCAGAAAAGGCTCTTTACACAGGAGGCAAGCAGCTGATCATTAAACCTCTTCAACCAAATGCTAGTGGAAAGCTCATGACATTATTTTTAAAGTAGATTGGAACTCAATGATTTATCTGCTGGTGAACACTGTACATACAAGGTATGGGATAGTTATGGCTGCCCTCTGTATAATGCGCATCCTGTTACCTTAGTTGCCTGGGCTCCCGAATCATTTGCTGTTGGATCATTTCATACTTTATGCTTGATAAACCTGGGCAGTCATACACTGGCAGCATATTTAATATTGCCTGGTTGATTGCTGGAGCCTGCGGAAATGGACATACTCTTTCTGCACCCACATGGTGGAGCAGTGTTGGGAGTGGAAAGTTTTCAAGTAACATTAATCAAAAGAAAGACCGTGCACGTTTGTAATGTTCTTAATGATGCAGTGCATTTACTGGAATTGTGATAGCATCATTAAAGCATCTTTGAACTAGAGGGGTTAGGGTTTGGGAAATAGCTCCAACTGCTTTCTGAACCTCTGACTTTGTTCTAGATGCCTCATGAATCAACGGTGGAACACACACATGTAGATATCAATGAGATGGAGTCCCCGCTTGCCACCCGGAACCGTACTTCAGTGGATTTCAAAGATACTGACTACAAGCGGCACCAGTTGACACGGTCGATTAGTGAGATTAAACCCCCCAACCTATTCCCACTGGCCCCCCAGGAAATTACACACTGCCATGATGAAGATGATGATGAAGAGGAGGAAGAGGAAGAATAAGAACGAAAACCAAAACTCTGAACACCCATTAAACAAGTTCTGGCAGGACTCACAGGAGCAGACCATGTCCCTGCTTGGGTCCTAGCGGGAGGGGGGGGCATTCCATCAAAGGTATATCTGAAAAGTTTCTGAAGCCCTTAAGATAATTCTAATCATAGGGAAATACTTGTTTTAGTTTTGTGTGTCTACAGTCTTTACAGATGGTTTAAAATTGTAATGGAGTCTGTATTGGGAAACAGGAAGGGTAACAGCTGGGCTGAATTGCATGAAGAGGGCTCCGTTGTGGCTTGTGACACTGTTTCCTTGTCTTGTTTCAGTCTGTTAAGTGTCTCAGAATGGAACAAGGAAGATGGACAGAGGTGATCCAAAAGTGCTGTTATGTTACAAATTGTGCTCTTACTCCAAAACCCATCTTTTTCAGTGCATTTCATAGTATTGTATATCAGTGGAGAAATATATTGTTTCCAGGAACAAGTGTAGTCTTCTGTTAAGGTCAAGGCTCCTTGTGTTCTCTACTTGCTGTAGGGCTGATCTGGAATGCACTGCAGCAGTTTCATCTATTTCTACAGTTCTATGATTGATAAGCTTTTTATTTCTTTTCAAAAAACAATCTTCTCATCTGGGACAGAGCTATAGAATTTAGTTGAAAGAGGACAAAGGAACAAGCCCCCCAAAAGAAAAGGAGGAACTTTCTTATATTACAGCATAACTGAGTAAATTCATTGGTGTGGGCTATATTGTGTGGCTTGTGATACTGAATTCCAGCTCTCTCTATCCTCTCGAGTGCTGAGTTTCATTGTCAAGCAGTAGAAGATAGAACGTGGGCTCTGTAAGTCAAAACTTTACTAAAGCAGAGGGCACAATCAGTGTGAGTGAATTCACTTCAGAATCCCAGAAATCACTTCTTGTCTTGAACAAGAATAGATCATTACTGTATACACTAGGGAAGGGGGTATTATAACTACCTCCCAGTACAGTGGTGTAGACTCCTAACTTTATCCTTCATTCTTATGTCATTGGTCAACATGGGAGGGTCGATTAGTTGCTCTAGAACTCAATAAAGTATAATATTTCTAATACTGACTTTGACCTCTTCTGTAGCACAGCTGTAATAACTGTTGGGTTTAGGTTTAGCTTAGTGACATCAATTTGACACTCTCTCCTAAAAATATAGTCTAGCATGGTTAATGGTTAAATTTATAGCATGTAAATAGGCCTCAATTTTCTCATGGAAAATTTTTTGGTATAGGACTGTGAGGTAAGGCTTTTTTCCTTTCTTTTTGAAATCATTATATAGTAGGGAACACAGTAATTTAGCTAATGCCGTATTACCTCACTGCTTTCAATATCTGTGGCTTTATACTGTCAAGTCAAGAAACATACATTCTAACTGGTATCTATTAGGAATATGTACTACTTTTAAAGTATCATGTTTGGAAATGGTATTGCAAATAGCAATTAGATACTGTCTTGCTTTATATTTTAGAGAATGTATATATGGTCATCCCAGCTATTAATTATTCTCACTTAAGATAGAGATGTTGCCCAGTTTACACATGGTCTTAAATTTTCGCAAAGCCAAAGAATTTTTAAGTGAGTTATTGTAACTACAGAGCTAACATATAAGAGTTAATTTACATACCTTCCCTTTTACAGCAAGGACCAACATGAGCAGTTTGCTTTAATTTACCCCACTTTTTGTATTGTCCACGTAAGATCTCATCTATGTAATAGACTCTTTTTAGTCAGATGTCTCTGGCAGTGGGTCCAAAGACTGAGAAGTGAAAAACACAATTGGAAAAGAATTCCACTGATGGTTACAACTTAAGGACCACCAAAACGTATTTTAAAGAGCTCACATTCCATAAACGTCTAAGATCCAGAACAGAGTGTGTTGGGGAATAAGTGAGCCATGGGCAGGCAGCTGCAATTGGGCTTGTTAAAACATGAATGTGAGTGGCTCTTGCCAATAGTTAAAGGAAGCTGAATTTAAAACATACCCCCCACCTCCCTTTTTTAAAACCTGAGGTGTTTTAGACTGATCTCCCAACTCTTCAGAATCTTTCCTGGGTATGTGAAGAACACCACTGATGTTCAGGCTTTGTAAAAGGGGCAGGTACAGGCTAACAGGGGCCCGGGCACACAGCCAGCAGCTCGTCGGGCACAGCAGAGCCCAGTGCTGCTGGGTTTCCTCGGCAAGAAGGATCGCCACATACGTCCATCTCCTCAGAGGCGGCCCGTCAAAGTTCAGATGGTGCGTTTCAGAAAAGTCCGTTAAAGCAAGAGCGTTAGTGTTCTGTTTAGACCTCAGATGTTCTGCTGAGACTTAAAATAAGAAAGCAAGTCCTCAAGCTACCCTTTATAAGATGCTTTTAGAAGTGGTTCTTAGAACTAGAATAACTTAGAGCTACAAATCCTTTAGTCATGTTAAGTATTGTTTTTAAGCAACCACTATAAAGCCACTTGCAGTGACATGTCAGATTTAAAAGTACTTTGTCCATGTTTAGATATTAAATCAGATTTAGAAATAACTATTTTGTCAACAAGTTTAAAGTCCTGAAATTTTTCCAAGACCGCCAAGAGCATTTAAAAATACTGTGCTTATTCACCACAAATAGCCTGAGACAAACAACTGCATATCTAAGTCTGCATTAAGGATAGAGCCTTGTCCACATTCCATGTTATGGAAACTATTTCATCTTTCTTTGGTGGTGGGAAAAATGGTAACTATGATCTAGCTATTGCCATACAGTTACTGGCCCAATCCCTCACTTGGTTTAGTAGTTTATGTCTCAGTACTTAGGTTTCTCATGACATTCTTTCTTGGTGACTAGAGCTCTTAAATGTTTTTCCTCAAATGGAACAATTTCAAATGATACATAACTTTAGGAGGCCCTGAGAATGAATTCTTTACCATGGAGCTACCTAAGCATCCTTGAAAATATAAGAAAAACAGTGCACTATTACCAACAAGTGGAGGACGCACAGCAACCAGGAAGCAGAGGCAGGCGGCATAGAGTGACCCCGGCGTTCCATACTGCTCTTACTGCCGAGTATGTAGAAGTAGCAGAAAGCACATCAAAAAAGAAAAATGCCCTTGTTTAGGAATGAACAATGCAACTTTCTACCTAACCTGGCTATCTCAACCATTTTTCCCTGTCCTCAGACACAGTATCTTCATTCCAGGGCCATAACCATCTGACTTGTTCCAACAAAAGTATGTAATTTCAAAAATAAAATATACACAGTAGTTAAGTCCCTTTGAAGAGTTTTAACACAAAAGTACTCCAATTAAACAGAACATTTCATCTCAAGTTTGCTGACTCTGGTTCTGTAAGTCTTAAGTCAGTGGTCGGCAAACTCATTAGTCAACAGAGCCAAATATCAACAGTACAATGATTGAAATTTCTTTTGAGAGCCAAATTTTTTAAATTTAAACTTCTTATAATGCTACTTCTTCAAAATAGACTCGCCTAGGCCGTGGTATTTTGTGGAAGAGCCACACTCAAGGGGCCAAAGAGCCGCAAGTGGCTTGCAAGCCGCAGTTTGCCGACCACGGGTCTAAGTAATCTTATATTTTCCAACTTAAAACAGATGACCAGTGTTTGGTCTGGTCCCTTTGTTTAACACAGAAATTATATTTTTGTTCCATTTTATCACTAGAAAAAAAGTGTATTAGACAGATAGCTTTATGAGCTAAAGGTACAAGTATGTCCCCAAATGCTTGCTCTCCCTTTGAGCTGAGCTCCCCTTTCTCCCAAGTCATATCTAGCCAGGGCTGTAGACAAGGTCTGGAGAGTCTGGGCCAAGATCCCCCCACCACCACCACACACACACACACAGAGCCAAAGCAGCCAAGTGCACGTTCTTCCCATGAAAGAGAAAGTCCTCCTCAAGTCTCACAAGTTCCTGAGATCCTGGGAAAGACGATTTGCCAACCAGTCCTTCCCAACATAGAAAAATGTTCATTACATGTCCAGTCTTTTTGAGAGAGGATTCTCACCAAAGGTAATCTTTGACTTGTGGGGGTGGGTAGGTATTCTGAAGCAAGTAACTTCATTTTTTTGACCCATTGCCCTCAAATCACTGATGTAGCAGAACTGTGGTAGGGGAGCTGGCTCAATCTAAAAATTTCTGCCTTGTGTCCTAGCTGGTTTGGCTCAGTGGATAGAGTGTTGGCCTGTGGACCGAAGGGTCCCAAGTTCGATTCCAGTCAAGGGCACATATTTCGGTTACAGGCTCCTCCCTGGCCCAGGCCCTAGTCAGGGTGTGTGCAGGAGACAACCAATTAATGTGTTTCTCTCACATCAATTTTTCTCTGTCTTTCCCTCTCTCTTCCACACTCTCTAAAAATCAATGGAAAAATACCCTCAGGTGAGGAGTAAAAATTCCTGCCTTGTGTTGGCCTAGAGTGCTTCACAATCACTACTATCCTGGAAGGAAAGCACTTTAACAAAAAATCCTGGCAACTGAGTCTCCCTGGTATCCTTAGGCCTTACAGTCATCCACCAGGGAGATGGCCTGTCCCAGAGAAAGGGCCCTATCATCACTCCTTTGTTCTGAAACTTCTTTGAAAGGAAGAGCACAGATATGAGGATCTTGGAGCGGAAATGAAAGTAATATAACAAAAGCAAAAGTTTACTAGCTAATATACACTGACTGGCCAGATTATGATGATCTCTGAATGCATAATAATATGGCCACATATATATATATATGTGTATATATACACACACACACACTGAGTGGCCAGATTATTATGCGTTCAGAGATCATCATAATCTGGCCACTCGGTGTAATTCAACTTTTGACTTTAATAAGGAATCATCTGTATTGAATAACCTTCAGAAAGTATCAAATAAGTTTTCAGAAATCAACTCCAAGCTATGAAAAGGTCATTCAGTTTGTACACTCACTTCCTCTACAAGATCCTCAGATAACTATCTGTGTCTTAAATGCTGAACTGAGAAGATGCCCTGGAGAGGACAATTTGTTAAATGAAATTGAAACCTCAAAGCTTTTTTCACAATAAAGCTTAGAAATGAACTAACACATGGCACGTGGATGCAGACAGAAAGCTTAGGCAAATCTTATCGCCTCTATTTTCCTCGGAGCACTCATCTAGACAACGTGAGTAAAGTCGGAAAAACTAAGAGCAACCAACTGGGTGTGGATGTGCTGGAGAGATGATTCCTTCCCTGGCCCTGCTTGCTTCCTGCTCTGCTTCTAAAAGCAAACAGGCCCCCAAGAAGGTAGCCCTCCACTGGAATACAGATCTGCCTTCTACTTTCAAGAAAGTGGGGATAATGATCGGGGAGCTGGGATGGTGGTTAGGTCAGGCAGTGTCAAGCCAGTCTTGTCAGCACTTCACCGAAATGTCTACATCCACAGGATACAAGCAGTAAGTAAAACAGACCACAAATGTCATAAATAATAATGGTGGGAAAAATACGGGACCAGGTAAGAGGCTCAATTCTCAGAGTGGAGGAAAAAAGGATTCCAAAAAGATGTGGTCTAGAGAGAGGTCACAGAGGGACTGTGGATGCCTGGATCCTCCAGAGCATCAGAGCACGACTCACCACACCGATGATGGTATAACTCTAAGTCTGCGCATCCTCTCCACCCTAGGCTTCGTGTAACGGGAGGCCCCACAGCGGGTTTCATCTTTGAGAGCCAATTGAGAGGCTTGGATGAGGCCTTCAGTCTTGCCTAGGAAAAAACAGCTGAGAGAGTTGCCCAGATGGTTGTGTTATTAGTGACTGAGCACCAAATTTCTGGGGCAAATTTGGATGCATTCAGCGTCCTTACCTAAAATAAACGGGAGACATTACAATCCTTGCAAAGGGACATTCCCCTGGAATTGGCTGTACCAGGCTATATGTTGAGACTTGGTTCTAGCACCCACCTTTAACACGCAACTTTGTGATTTATGTCTGAAGGAAATGCCCTGCTGTGTTACTAAGCTGATAACAGTTTCCAACTTTCCCACCAGTAAAGCCAAGCAATTGGGCAGGGGACCCAGGCTGGTGTTGCATAGATGAAAAGGGAAAGAGGGAACACACACCTGCTATAAGGGTGAAAAGAAAATAATTTATCTAAATAGAATAGAAATGAACAAAAACCTTTTAAAACAATCACAAAATTTACAAATTGGTACAAAATAAATAGAGATTGTAAATCTACAACATCATTTGAATTATAAAAGGCATTCATTATGACAATCAGCTCATGAAACCTATACATGTCACTTGTGCTTTAGGTTTATGTACACAGCTCTGAATACTGTGTTCAGAAAACTTCACTGCTGAAAAGCATGAAATGTGCACTATAATACAGTGAATAAAGGCTAAGGAGGATGAAAATCAGACACAAAGCAGGGTCTTATTTGAGGGCCAAGGCAATGTTGGCATTGGGCCTCAAAACCAAGAAAAGACATACTAGCAGCCCAGATGGGCAGGCTCCAGAGAGATGAATTCTATAATCCAAAGGTGGGAATTAAGAGGCCATTACTGGTGTAGGGCTAGGCCACCGCCCTGGCTTTGAAGGGAGGGAGGAAGGAGACTCTGATCTCACAGCCATGCTACTAGAGAATAGAACTAGTAACTAGGAAACCACCTATATATTAAAGTATTTCACAGAGGTACCTGAGAGGCCCTGCCATGGGTGAGAAACCTGCCTCCACCCTCATCCCAGACACTGGTCATAGGAATAGAGGTCCCAATAAAAGGGGCCGGGGCAATAGAACCAACATAAGAGCAGCAGCTGTTTAAGACAAAACAAAAGCAAAACTGCTGCCTTCTCACCCACTTGAAGGGACAACAGAGTCTGGGTGAGGGGCTCAGGAACAGATCTCACCTCAGTCACAGACGATGTGCTAACAGTAGAGGAATATGTACATAATAAATAACATAAAACAAAGCATATACATTTGTGGGTTTGAAGGACTCCAGAAACAAGGAAGGTCGATGGACTGATACACTCTACCTTCACAGTAGACTTCAGACCCCGCAGTAATGAGCCAGAAGCTAGGCCGGGGCTCTCTGCGGAGCGAGAGTCCTGAGGCCTTATTCTCCCCACTCCTCTCTGCTCTGGGAGTCTGAGACCAGCCGTTCCTATCCAAGGGGCCTGGGTCTACAACGCTAAGGCACCCAAGCCCCCCTGGTCCATCTGATAGTCCTCTCTAGGGTGAGTTTGAAGAGGAGTCTGGCCCCAAAGAATCCCTTTCTAGTGAATCCATGTCAGTCAGATGTGGGTGGGCAAATGCCAGAAGCTGGCCTGCCAAAGGAGGCAAGACAGTTCTCCCGTCTTTCTTCCAATTTGGTCATGTTTAAAACACTCCTAGGTATTAAAAATAGAAAACATGTATTCACTCAAGTCTTAGAGTACATGCCGGCTCTGTGTACATCGGAACCTTGGCATACAAATGCCTAGAACTCTACTCTCGTGCCACTAGAACCTTCATTTTCATGTTGCTTTAAGAACAGCCTGGTATTTCCCATCAAAAGCTATTTAAGACAATTCTAGTGAGATGATGTCAGTGGCTCTAGCACATCCTGAGAGAAAGCTTACTGGAGCTGAGCCAACCACAGAGATCTAAGGAGCAAAAACGGTCCCAGCCCACCGAGATTGTGGGAGAAAAGCTGCTCAGGCTCTGCCGTTGCCATGAAGTGCCCTCTCCCTCATGCCCTCAGGGCTGACCAGACAGAACAGGAAAAAACACACAAAACAGCAAGAAAGCATTCGCTGCAGAAGGAATGAAGGCCCCCTCTCAGCCTTGAGGAATGGTGCCATCAGCAAGCTGGGCCTGGGTGCCCCCACTCACCCCCAAACCAGACAACGAACCTCTCCGCTTAGAATTTTCTGGACTACCTCTCCCATCAGCCCACTTGAATACAACAGAAATATGAGAAGATAAAGATCAGCAAATGGCCCTGAGTTATAAAAACCCGAGTAGGTTGCCCACTGATAAATTTACATCAGAAAGGTTTCTGAATCCCCAAATCGCTTCCATGCTGAACCTAGTCCCTCCTAATTCTGGGCTAACCTACCACCCACCCAGAACAGAATGGAATGAAACCTGACCCCGGACAAGACCTGTGTCCTCAGCGGGAAAGAGCACTGACGAAGCCGCACACCTGCACTGCCACCTGCACTGCCGCTCGGCCTCGGCGTCCTGGCCCCCCGCAAGAGAAACGAGGGGAGCTGTCCCCGCGGCCCCTGCCAACAGGGAGCTTGGGTCATGCGATGGGCACCAAGCCAACCCTCCCTGGTGGCCTCTTGCTTGCAATCCCAGGGAACAAGCTGAACACCTCCCTGTGCCAGCCTAGGTCAGGCCTCTGCCAGGGTCACCCCTGGGAACACTGGAGGCATCCTGGTCTCCTGGCCCAGAAAAGGGGGAGATAGTCACAGGTCCCTGGCTGGCTTTCAGATGACGGTTGGGTTTGTTTGTTTCTGACCAGCCAGACACACGCTCAATCAGCCATGGCTACTTAGGTCTGCTTCTCAACCTGAGAATTTGGGGGCAGAAGTTCATGGTCCCTGCTTAGCCCAAATACCTGTTGCTTCACTGTCTATGGAAAATGAATTTCTACTTGTATCTATTTTCCTAGACTGAAAAAGCTGGTCCTTTCGTCGTATGGTCTTGGTATAGCACAGGTAAATATATTCACAGTAAATGTTTCATATTGATGGTGTGGAGTTCTGTATTCCACATTTGTACACAAGTTCCTTGAAAGAACAGTAGAAAATAGTCAGATGCCCTGCTCCCTCCCACCTGGGGAAGCCAACTCTGTGGGCCTGGGAAGTGGGGGAGGGAGGGAGGGGAACAGAGCTGAATGGGGTGCCCTTTCAAATTCAAACTCGGTGAGAATCAAGGCGTAGGCTAGTTGATTAGCACCCAATATCCAGGAACAAATCTTAAGGATTTGTTTTTCTAAGAGTTTAAGTACATGATTTTGGACTTTCCTGATGATATAAAACAGGGAAATAAAGGGAGAGAACCTCTAAGGCAGTAGGTAAAAAGCCACACTTTCCTTTATAAAAAGAAAGCCGACAGTCCTGGGGACATTTGGATACTCAATCCGGTTCCGTTTGAACCTTTAGGGTGCCAGGGAGGCTGCGTGGGAAGAGGTTCCACAGCAGGGGCCACGGAGGCCATGGAGGGAGAGGCCCTGGGTCCGACAAGGGCTTCACCAGAATTCAGGACCCAGGACCTGCATCTGCCACACAGCCCTCCCTCCACCCTCACAAAGCGCAGCCCCAGGAGAGGACGAGCCACGTGGTGCTAAGGACTGGCCCCTGCACAGCGCGATCTGAACTATCTGTCCTTCTCTGCCCACTCCCGTTTACTTCACAGACGGGGACGGTACCGACCTTCTGAGCCAGAACCACTCTCCTGCTGCCCAGGGAGGCAGGGAGCGAGCGCTTCTCCTTCAACAGCCTGCAGTCCGTTTCCAGGGGGCGGGGCCTGGGAAAGAAATCTGGTGGCTCGCGTGGTCGTTGGAAGGGTCTGAGCATCCCCCGAAGCAGATGCAACCATAGCCATGTGTTAACCTTCATGCCTTTCGGGGCCAGACAGGAATTATTTTTTATTCTCTGTTGTTATAAAACAGCGTGAACAGTCAAAAGGTAAAGAGTGGTTTATAGAAGCGTACAGGGAGGTTAAACTTCCGTCCTCGGAGCCCCGTGCAAAGCCACCCCTGCCGGCTGCTTTACAGAGGACAGAGCCACCATGCTGAGCAGTAAGAGATTAAGAAGTTATGCTTCCCCCTGAAGTCAAGGAGGCAGCAGCTGGAATCAGTCCTTTCCGACTCTCACTGAGCTTTAGGGTTCATAAAAGGAATGGGGCGGGGTCGGGGGTCGGGGGGAGGCTCTGAAAAGACCCCCCACAGTAACTGACTGCAGAGCTCCTTCCAGTTGTAGAAGGCGCCCGAGACGGGCTGTGTGGAGAAGCAGGTCGGCCAGGAGAGGCTGGTGGGCAGGACCCTCAAGGCCAGAGGAGCCTCGGCTGGGCTCCCCAGACCACAGCGAAGGCCAGTGCCGGCCGGGCCGAGTGGCATGGCTTCGGGGAGAAGCTCCTGCCCCCGCAAGGCCCAGGCTCCACTCAGGGACACTCATGTCTGCACGCCCTACACACAGTCCGGTTCCCGTCACACTGGGCTGTGCTCAGCCAGATGCATCTTAAACTCAGATCAAAGACGCCCCCCACCCCCGCCATGATGCAAGGCTCCATCCCACGGTGGCAGGTTGGGGCCAGCAGCAGGCCACACCGCCCCCTCAGAGGGTACCCCGAGACCCTCTACCACAAGGTGAGGCCAGCACGTCCCTCACTAGGGCCTGGCACCGAATGAGGAAGACACTCCAAGACTGAAACCCAGAGGAAATACTCGCCAAGAGTGCATCTGGCACCGGAGCCATCCCACGGCTCGCCCGAAGGCACCCAGCACCTGCTGGTCATTCCGCGGCGCGGCCCTGCCTTGAGCGGAGAAGAAACGGGGCCATGGGGACAATGCTATCTTCGTGGCTGGAGGCAGCGTGGACAGACATTTCTATAAGAAAGCCGCTCAGTAGGAACTCACTTCCGTGTTGAATGTTGCCAACAAAATGCACACATCCCTCGGGCTAACACTTAAAACACAGATAGGACAGTTAAGAATTGAGTCACTCAAGTCACACCTCCCGACATTAATTTCACTACACGTGATGAATTTGGTATTAAAATCAGACAGACATACACATGAAATGGCCACCACACACATTTGGTTTCTGAGCCCCTGTGTGGGGCCAGGCGGCCTCTCTGGCGTGGCCACGTCCGAGGCGGAGGCACAGGTCCTCGGGCAGGGACACAGCCACGACCGGGCCCCCCGGGACACGGGGGAGGAGGGAGTGGGCTCCCGGAAAGGGGCCGGGGCTGGCAGTGCCTGCAGTCCCTCCTTTAACACATGGGCTTAGAAACGCCTTCCGGGTGTGGGCCCAGCACGGCCGGAGGGTCCAACTCCTTCCTAACCATCACTCCCGGCGCGTGGGGAGGAGCCTGAGCTCCACACGCGTGGCTGCTCGGCAGCCCCGGGGGAGGTTTCCGTTTGGCATCCGTGTAGCAGCGTTCCGGTCAACAAGAGCGGACGGGCAGGCGGCCTGGCCGCCCCAGATCCCGGGCTGTGGGAACGTCGGGATGAAGTCACCTTGCCTCTTGCCAATGATAAACCATGGGTTTAAAATTCATTAACATTCATTTTGGTGATAAAAATTCCTTAAGAGTGGGAGCAAAATCACATTCCAAGCACATGTTAAACCTTTCTGAGGGAAAGGGACACAGTTAAACATTAACTTAGAACAACACTGAGCTCAGAGAGGCGGCTGCAGGTCCCCGCGCAGGCTCCACCCCGCAACGTCCCAGACTCGGCAGGTCTGCGGCAACCAGGTTTTCTTCGTTTGTCCTTCACGTTCCACAGCGACACCCACTGGGGCACAGAGGAAGGGTGGGCCACGGAAGGCCACTGGAGGGGCCACGGAAGGCCACTGGAGGGGCAAGTCCATCCTACTGGGGTCACATCTTGGGGGTCACAGCAGAGTTCAGGCAGGACAACTTAAAACTCTGCAAAAGACACTCTAAAAACATGATCTCTTGAAAAAAACAAATCCCAACAATTTTCAACTTCATGCAAATCAAAGGAGGAGGAGAGTGAATAATAAAAGGTACAGCTGAAAAAATAAACATGATTCTATTTGGGTGGAAGTTCATTTCCAAAATCTCAAACGCCAAACCCCAGCCCTCGTTTCCACTCCTGCCCTCACCGGCCTCCTCTGCTGCTTCCAGGGAGGGGACAAAGTCTTTGGTCTCAGGGTGTTCAGGACGCAGCATGGCACACAAGCTCACACTAATGGGATTCACTGTCAGACAGGCGAGGCCACGTGGCCCGGCCCAGGATTTGGGGGGAGAGGGGGGCCTAGGGGCGCCCTAGATGGCGCCTTCGTTGTGTAGGCTGTGATTGGCCTTGGTGTGCGTCACACAGTTCTGTTCATTGAGCAGGTTGGCCGTCTCGTCTGGCAACCCGTCGTGCAGCTCCGTAAGAGTCAATTCAATTTTAGTGTTTTCACTGTCTGAAGACTGAGGAGTTTTGTCCATCCGGGACGCCATCAAGGCATTTTGGTATTGCTGTCTTGAGATCTGGGGCCAGAAGATGGTACAGAAAACAAACCAAGATAATGCTTAGTTTTAGGCTCTCTGGTCTGGACATCGTGTTACACATTAAGTCCCCGAAAGGCCCCTAGATGTTTCTCTGGGAGAAAGTCATCCTTGAGTACAAACTGAGCCACTTTTCTTTTAATAAGAGAAAATTTATTTGGAAAGTCAGAGGTGGTAGAAGTGAGGAAGTGAGCTGTAGAAGGAATGGGCTCGGGAAACGAGTCACAGAGGCAGAAGAAGGGCCCGTGGAGCTTAGGGGAGGGGAGGGGAAAGGCAAGGTTCCTGGGGGAGAGGGGAGGAGGGAAGGCGCAGGCGTGCTCCCAGGAGCCAAGCGGAGCCACTTTTTAAAGTTCAAGTGGACTCTGGTAAGCAAGTCAGTTTTTACTGATTTAAGCCACTTCCAAATTTTATTTCAAAGTTTCCCAAAGATTAGAAAATGGAGCTAGGCTTCCATCAGCTAAAGCTGGCTTGTTCTCCGAGAGGCGTCTTTATTTCAGACTAAGGAGAAGCCTGTCCCAGGGCAGAAGGTAAGTGGAGGGCTCTTCCCACTCCTTCCTGGCCAGTCTTCCGAGTCTCCGACCTCTGCCCTTTCGGGACCAAGCAAGTCTCTGGAGTCCGAGCCCATGAAGACTTGTGAAAGGTCGATTCTGTTTCTTAGATCTCCAGCTCTCATCCCCTCACACGGCCACATCTGAGCTGGCAGCTCATTGGACAGAGAGAGCCGAGGACATAAATGTGTTTCCCCACCTGAGTCCTGGACACAGTAGCTGGAGGCAGGGCACCACAGAATGACAGGGGGCTCAGTGGAGGGGCCGGGGAGCCAAACGGCTGGCTGTGGATTTGACCTCGAACTTCCAGGTCCAGCCAAGCGGCTCTCTCTGCTCTTACCTTAACAAACTGGAGATCAGAAAGGGCGCGCACTGAGTAATCTGGGATGTAGACTTGGAGGAATGAAGAGTTGAGCTGATTATTGCTGCTCCCCAGCGAAGGTGTGATTGCATCAATCCGGTCACTTCGACTGAGAGAGTCCGAGTGATTCAAGCCACATGGCCGAGGAGGGGACTTGTTTTCACCTGGAAATGGAGAAAAACACACACACACCCAACCACTTTTTAAGTGAGGTAGATATAAACAATAAAGGCAGCCTTGTATTTTCCAGATAATAAAAAAGGAGTCATTAGTAGACAAGCTTAATCCACTTCTGCCTGACGCCTCAGCCACACAGCTCACCCCCCAGGCCTCCCACAGGAACTCGCTGCTTCCCTCAGCGACGGGTTCCATTGGGGTCGGCTGCGCAGCCTGTCCGAGTGTGGGACAGGCCTCCCCAGTCTCTCAGCGCAGGCCCTGCGGTGCGCACCCCGTCAGGAGCGTGGCGCCGGGCCGCGAAACGCACAACCAGGGGAGGCACGGCCCAAGCCAGAAGCAAAAGCAAAGGACTCTTGAGGATGTTCACGAATCAGAATGTGTTTTAAAGGGCTCATACCCTAACTCCCGGCCAAACATATTTGTCTCTGACTCCAGCAGGCAGCCTGAGATGCTTCAACACGAGGAGACAGTAAACCCCTGAGAGGTTTGGTAAGTTACCTTAGGTGCTGTGTGGTTCTTCAGTGAGACAGACAGTTCAGCAAGTCTAAGTGATGTTGCTCTTAAAGGCAGGTTTACCACTGCTTTTAACACAAATTTCATTTAAGGTAAGACCTGCCCCCTTCCCAGGCTTCTTTCACGTTTTCTTTTCCAATCTAGCCCACAGTTATGAACCGGTGCCCACACTGGGCAGGTCCTGAGGTGCACCATGTCCTAGGACTGGAGGGGACCAGTACTCCCACCTGAAGATTAGCTCCTCTTTGCAATGTGTCCTGACAGATGCTCCCACAGAGGAGCTGGCCCTCAGCTGGCCCCACCCTTCAGCTAAGGGAAGATCTACCATCTGCCTCCCCAACTTCAGATGACAGTCCCCCCTTCACTCTATGGAGCTGTTGTTCCCCTGCTGCTTGGAATAGCCCTTAAAAGCTCAAAGATAGTATGTTCTCCTTAAATCTCTTCTTCTCCAAGTTAAATACTTCAGCTCACGTTTCCCACCCGTCATCCCATCCTGACCACCATCTGAGATTTCATTCATTCATAAACGTCCTTCCTATAATGACGCCCAGAACAAGACATGGTAGCTACTTGAGGAACGTCAAATGAAGAGTTCACTTTCTGCTAAAATGTTAATGTCACCACTTTCCCCCCAGCTTTTCATTTTTAGGTCAAAATTAAACTCATCGTAGCAGTTCTTCTTGTTGCCTCCACTTATCTTCTAAGAAAAAATGGCAAATTAAACATTTATCAGGTGTTTTCTGTTTAGCAGAACAGAGCTTTGATCACATGTCCCAGCGCTGCAAAGCCTCCGATTCCTTACCTGTAAAAGGCAGATAATAATGGTACCACCTCACGGGGCCTGATGAAGATGCAAAATGAGATAATGGACCGAGTGCTTAGCACAGCATCTGACGCCGATGAAGCACCGATAGATGAGCCTGGGTGACATGACTGTGTTCTTTCCTGTTAGTTCCTCCCTCTCCACCACGCCTGCCCTCACAACCAAGCCTTTCCTACCGGTGGTGACTTCACCCGGGCTGACAGACCCCACAGCTCTTTGAAACAAGAGATCCCACTGTATCCCTGAGTTTCAGTCCAAAATCACATCACCATTTCTACGGATACCTTCAAAATGGTGTTTCCTTCTGTGTGTGACCATTTAAAGGTTAAGAAAATGAAACATTTAAAGGGCACTTTGCTCACTGACCAGACCCTGTGTGCTGGCAGGCAGACACCAGAGGCCTGGTGCACCCGAGCCTCCTGTTATTTTGTCCCGAGGAGGATCTCAGGGCATTTTCTCTGGTCTTCCAGCATATCTAGACTCGCAGGCAGCTTCCCCTCAACCCAGTGCCTGGCCTCACGGCCACGGTCTGGAGAAGCAGGACCAGCCTTCCCTCATCATGCAATGACATGTATGTATGTTCACTGGAAGGGGACTAAAGACTCTATATGGCCTCCCTCCAGTTCAGGTCATGTTTTGTTGCCGAATTTATGTGCCAAGATTTTAGACAATTATGAAAACAACTTTCAACTTTAATTCCTCTTTATGTCTCCTCAGAATTGTTTCCTTTCTGCTTTTTGTCTTGCCTTTTAAAATGCATCCTACCTAGGCATCCTCTGTTTGCTGGTTAAGCCAAAGATACAATAAAGAGCCGTTCCCCGCCTCTTCCCTGGGACCCCAGGCACCTGTGGAAGAGGCTGGGAACACTGGTTTGATTCACCCATTTCTTAGGAGTCACGTTCCGGTCCTGCCAGCATCCCTGAGTCCTGGGCCTGCAAATGCTGTTTTCTGGTACTGCCTCAGATGGAGTGGGCACAGCTGACAAATCTCTTAAGTTTTATGGGAAATGTAAAAAAAAAAATAAAAAAATTTCCATGAGCTTCATCTAAAAGTCATTCCACTTCAGCTTTTGTGACATTTTAAATAGGTGGCAGATGCCAGCAAGTAAAATGGGGAGGAAAAAAATCATGCATACATATATACTACTGTACATATATGTATGTGCACATCCATATGTGTGTATGTATAGTCTGCCAAGTGTTTTCATTCAAATAGCCTTAGAAGCAAGGCCAGTGTGGCTTGGTGGTTGAGCATCGACCCACGAACCAGGAGGTCACAGTTCGATTCCCAGTCAGGGCACATTCCAGGGTTGTGGGCTCGATCCCCAGGAGGAGGCATGCAGGAGGCAGCTGATCAATGATTCTCTCTCACTGATGGTTCTCTCTCTCACTCCCTCTCTCTGAAATCAATAAAAAACATATTTAAAAAGCCTTATGAATTATATATTACCCTCAAACACCCCAAACTTTTCAAAGCAAAGATCTGAGGGAACATTAGTTTCTAAGACAAGTATTGCCTCCTTTACCAAATATCAGCATTTCAGAGTTTTGCTGAAATTGGCTTATCAAACACAAATTTCATCAGTCAGATTTTAAAAATCTAAGCTGTATGGAACAGAATAAATACAGAAAAGTTGTACTATCGAATAGGGAAGCCCAGCAATTTTAATTAAAGAAAGATTAAGGCTTTGCCTTCGTTTTTAGCAGCTGGACATGTGAGCCAGGCACAGCCGACCCTCCTGCAGGGCAATGCCAGCAGCTGGTTAGGAATGTGCTCGGCACTAACTTCAAAACACAGAGGGGGAGACAGGAGCGGGCCGCCCGCCTGACGGAGGAACCGCTCCCGGGAGACAGGAATGCTGTGGGTCTGCCACGAAAAGCTGGTCCCTCAGGCGTTCGGCGTGTGTTCTGTGGAAGCGTCCTCGGTTCTGTGGCCCTGGGGCTTCTGCCTCCACACACCACGACTTTGCCGAGGTCAGAGGAAGAACTCCGCCAACCCCAGGTGGGCAGTGTGGGCGGAGAATCCCTCTTCCTTCCCGGGTTCGCACCATTCACGCTCCCAGATTCCCTGCCAGCACCCTAAGCCCTTCCTGCACCTGCTGTGGGCGTATATGTTCCTGGGAGCTCATGTGAAGGCAAGGAAACGTGGAGTGCTAGAGCTCACAGAAAAACCGAAGGTGGCTTTTCCTTGGGGGGAGGAGGCAGGGCGGCAATCAGAATTATGAAAAGGAAACATGCAGAATTACCTGGAGAACCTGCTGCTAACAACTCTGTCCTGCTGACAACAAAGGTACGAGACAGGGACAAAGGAACTGAAAAATGGAGAAAAACAGGGTGAGACCATATCGAAAGGCAAGAAAGGAGATCTCTGTAATCAGGGGACAGGCGTGGGTACCAGTCCTACCGATACGAGCCAGCGGTCCCAGAACTGAAAAGGCCTGCACGACATTATGGACACAGAAACAGGACACTCGGCTTTCCAGGAAGAGGGACACGGGGAGGCCGGAATCCTGGTCACCTAGAAATCTCCTACGCCGTTAGCAACACCCAGGGGTTATCGCTCAGAATGGGCTCTTCTGACTTAAATCACAGCCAGCCACAGCCAGGAGCCCCAAGAGCAGGACCCAAGCCACCTGTGCCAGCACCCCCTGCTCACTCCCGTACGGCCCACAGCATCCCTGTCTGTGGCAAGGAGTTAGTTATTCAATTCATTTACACCCTTAGTTGGTCTGATTGAAATTCTGACTTGATGCTTTGAATTGCTCTGGAAAACTTTGAGATTTCCGAGTATTAGAGGCAAGTATATAAAGAACAACGTGCACACACTTCCTGGGCAGGACAGGCATCCTCGTCACTGACTCAGACAGAGAGCCGCAGCCTCCTGACCGGAGGCCAGTCAGCACTGCGTGCTGGGCAGGAGTCTTACTTCCTGGGCAGGTTTGTTTTCTAAACTGCGACAGACTTGACATATAACTGGGCAGATCCCGATAACAGATTACTGTAGGGTTTTTCTAGGGAATAAAAATTAATAAAAGATATTATCTTAAGATTACTGTACTAATTGCATCTCTCAAACACACAAAATCCCAAATCCAAATGGTAAAGTCAGGTAAGGTACTGGGCTTTGTAATAAGATGCTATTAATGAAACCCCCTCCTTTTTGGCATTTCCAAACGAGGCAGCAGCCCCACCAGCTATCTATATGAAGGCCTGCTCTCAATTCCTCTTCGGAATGGGACTTACCCTCACATGAAGCCACAGTTCAGTATCAATAAAAAGGTACAATTTACTCTCCCAGCTTCCTTTTCAAAACTGCCTTATGAATCCGATTCTGCTCACGTGGGCCGATTTGAGGTTGGTTGCCAAATAGTCACAATGTCAACACCTGTCATACCGTTTCCTTTTGTGCTTTAAAGGTTACGAAGCACATGTGAGCACCACCACATCGATTCTTTCAACAATCACACGAGGTAACCTTATATCCTCTTAATAAGGAGGAAGCCAAGAGCCTTTCTCAAAGTCTGGCAGCCGAAGATGATAGAACTGAGCTGTACCGAGGGTCTTCCGTGGGCTTGGTAGGGCTCCATTCACACGGGGTGTTCATCAGCATTGACAGTGGGGCACTGGCCCATGTGACTCAAACACCTGCCCAGGGAGAGTGCGAAGATGCATCCGGAGCAGGGGAGGCTTGACGCTTCCCTGGCTTTCTAACCGTAACATCTCAGTGCCTGCGATGTCATGTGGCACAGCTGAGGACCAACATGACAAAAACAGACTTGTCTGGAAGTATCCCTCCCCTTTTGAGACTGGTTTTCAGAAGTAACAAAAGTTTTCTAGTACAGCCTGTCATTTGACATTTTAGCCACAAGGTGACACTACAGCACCTCTGTTTGCCTGCCTGCCCCATTCTACACACACACACACACACACACACACACACACACACACACACTCACACTCACACACACACTCACACACACACACTCACACGCTCACTCACACATATGCACACGCACAGCAATGTCAATAGAGACCATTCAAGTCCCATCCCAGAGGTGAGCCAGGTACCTGTGTCCATGTTCCCACTAGGACAGACACCGCTTGCTGGCATCTTGTGCAGAGCACTTAATGGCCCATGGCACAGCCACCCAGAACTGGCTGACTCTAGATACGAGCTGGATATAGGCAATAAATATATATTAACCACCTCATTCATCCTCAGGAAAATGCAAACTGGAAAAACCTCCAGAGCAGTTAACATTTAGATGACTCAGCGATACGGCGGGTGCAGAGCACGGGGACTTCCTCAGGACAGGTATGCGTGGGAACACTTTGGAAAACTGTTGGGCAGTAGCTACTAAAGCTGAAGAGATCCTCATACCCTGGGACCCCACAACCCCACTCCTACATACAGACCCAACAGAAATGCACACACATTTGAGAGATGGTACCAGAGTGTCCACAATCACACAGCCACAGTCGCCCCAAACAAGCAACTACCCCAACGCCCGTCAGCCACAAAGAGAAGAAACGCAGCTGTCCTCTCGCACATGGAGCAATACGCAGCAGTGAAAAGAAACAATACACAGCAGTGAGAAGAAACGAGTGTCCGCGCCTCTGGCAATGCAGGTGAGTGACGGGAACGTCAGGTTAAAGAGGCCGGACTCGGTCAAACTCATCCTGAACGGGCGTGTGGTGGCGGCGGAGGTCCTGGGTCAAGGATGCTCTGTCTCTGATCTGGGCTGTTTGCACCGGCGTGTCAGTTTGTGAAAATACACGTAAGGATGTGTACTTGGGATTTGTGCAGTTTTCTGTATACATGAAATACTTCAATAGAAAGTTCAGGAAGGAAATAAGCAGGGTTAGCTGCAGGCAGAGAGAGGAAGGCGACCGTAGGAGGACGCCGCCATTTCCTAAAGCACAGCTCCGCCCGCAGAGGCTGAAGGCCACTCACCTGGGGAGGCCGTGAGGGCCATGACACCGTAATAGGAGAAAGCACTGGCCTCGAACTTCATACCTTCTTTCCCAGCTTCGACTTCCACTTTCCCCTGTGGAGAGAAAAGGGACATGCATCTGCTTGCAAACCTGGGGAAGACTTGGTCCTTCCTCAGGGCCTGTCTGATCCCTTCCCCGCAGCCCCCAGGAAGTAACGCCTCTGATCCTCTTCCCCGAGGAGAGGGCTCCTTCTTCTCAAACATGAAAACTAGATTTGGCTGGGGATCAGAGGCGGCAGGGAAAGTGCGATGTTTAATTTCTCTCGTCCACTTAGTCTTTTCCCAGCATCCGTAGCTTGTCGATTCCTCGGGAGCCCTCCCGGTCACGGGAAGACGATGCTCTTCTCTGTCAGGAGGACAGACCCTGAGAAGATGCTCAGGGATGGGGCCAAGCTGTCCTGTAGGAGCCCACGTTGGAGCAGAGTCAGGGTCAAGGGTCAGCATGGTTTGTGGCCATGGACAGAGGACTGAGCTGGTGCCCAGGGGCGCTCTCTCACTGGCACGGTCCCCTGAGCAACCGCTCAGACGTCCTGCAGGCCTGTCCCCCGTCGTCAGACTCCCCAGAGGCACCGCACCACCTGGAGCACGCTCCCCGCGGCCCCAGAAGCTCCGTAAGGAAGTCTCCTCCACCAGGACAGGACCTCTCCTACGGTTTTCCCTCTTCCTCCCTTTCTCCAACTTGTCTACATCTCCTTCGCTCGCACCAGTTCCTTCCTTACCCATCCCTATGGCATTAGGGTCCCTTCGTGGGCGACGCTCAAGGTGCGTTTTCTGGGCGACTGCAATGCCCTAGGGACTGAGCTGCACGTCCGGATGTCCAAGCCCCGGCTCAGACGGCCCTCACTGCCTCAGGGAGAGGGGACCCGCACGGCGCACAAACAAAAAGGTTCCATTTGTTGAAGAGGAACTGTGCCAGCCAGTCACAGCGCTTTGTTAATTCATTTAGTGCTCCCACCTCGGAGGCAGACACACATCAGGGGTGGGGGCTCAGAAAGATTACGTAACCAGAAAACAAGCTCTTAACCAAGATGCGACCTATACCCCCCCTCCCCCAAGGCAAACTCTTATTTGGATCACTCCCTATTATTCTAATCTAAATCCCCGATTACGGAAGACTTTCTCAGATCACTTCAGAAAACTACCTGTTCTCTCTCTCTTAGGCTCTCCTTCCCTCAATGGCTGTTAGTTTTACCAACTCCCACTAATTCTCTTGCCATAAGAAATGAGCGGAAAACTTCACCCTGATTAAAATCGACCTGCACACAGGTGCTGGGAACCTGACCATCCATGCAGGTCCCAGAGCAGATGCTGTGGGAAGACAGTCCTTGCCCTCGGAGAGCTTGGAGTCCAGCAGGGAGGGGAGAGCACATGAAAATCAACGATACAGAGCAGTACCGTTCTTATCGAGGGGAAAAAACCCAGTAAGAATATAAAGAATTCAGCCTGGACAGCGTAGTTCAGTGGTTGAGTGTCGACCTATGAACCTCCAGGAAGTCACGGTTCAATTCCTAGTAGGGGCACATGCCCGGATAATGGGCTCGATCCCCAGTAGGGGGCATACAGGAGGCAGCCAATCAATGATTCTCATAATTGATGTTTCTATTTCCCTCTCCCTCTCCCATTCTCTCTGAAATAAAAACAGTTTTTAAAAAATATAAAGAACTGAGAGAGAAAAAAAAATACTTCCCTGTTATTATATAAAGACAATTTTATACAGAAAAGAAAAATCTAAGGAGGAGTAGGATTTGGTTGAGCCAAAAGAAGGGAACAGCATGAAGGAAGGTCCAAGGTAGGTGACAGGAGACTGCCAGGCTCACTGGGTTTGCACAGGGAGGATGGGCAAGAAGGGTTTGGAAAAGCAGTTTGGAGGGCAGATCGACTATGAGCTCCTTAGCTGACGAGCTAATGAGGTCAGGGTCTTGAACAGAGGAATGGGCTTCAGAAGATAAAGCCCAGACTTAACTGGAGTGGCAACCACAAGACTGGGAAAAGATCAGTGTGGATACAGACTGGACATAATTGGTGGAACCAACAGAGAGAAAGAAGGGGAGGGAAGGAGAGGAGACTCGATAATCACAACAGAAGCTGGCTCTTTGTGAATGGAAACAGAACACGGTGAGTGGAGATGGAAGCTGGGAAGGGCTGCCTCTGTGGTGGGGACCAGAAGGAGAGGACAAATTCCATGTAAGAACAAGGCCTTTTGAAGAGCCCATCAAAAAGACTGAAATGAAGACTGACGGTCAGGAGAAAGGCCAGACCGGAGGTGGAGCTCTGAGAGTGGATAAGAGAAAAGGACCAGACTGCGTGCAGCCCGTGACCAAGAGCAGGAGGAGAGACAGGAACCAATACGGGAGCAACGGACAAAACAGACAAAAAGTAGGACCAGGCAGCTGTGTTACCATAGAAACTAGGGGGGACCTCGCAAATAAAGGGAGGGTCAGAGTCACAGAGGTGGGAGTCGCTGGTGGCCTTCAGGAGTATCGTCCCGAGAAAATCAGACAGTGAGGGGCAGGGAGAGCGGGCGGGAGAGCGCACAGGGGCAGGTGGGGGGGGGGGGGGCCGCCAGGGCTCCACTGAAGGCGCGTTAGGGTCAGGGAATCCAGTGCACCAAACTCATTTAAACACCTCTGCAAATCCTTTTAATCCAGCACTTCCACTGCTTATAACACCCCATGACATCATCAGTTCAGAAAACTCGCCACATTTGCATAAATATACACATGGCATAGGTATTCCAATGCCAGCACATACACATAAACGCCTGTCAAAAATATCTGTATGTTAGAAGATTTACTTGTAAATGGACAGGGATTATAAAGTCCCTCTTCCATCAAATCTATTTTGAGACCTGTCAGCCAGATAAAGGCTCTCTTCTATACCAACAGAGCACTACTGAATCACAAATTCATCAAGACTAACTATATAAAAATGACCACTGAAAGCATCCTAGTTTCCACTGTTACCACTGACATCCACAACATCAATCCTCGAAATTGTCCTAAATAATCATTTTTAATGTAATCCAAAGTTTCTCTAGGTTTAAGGAATACTCACATCTAGCTTTATGAGAAACATAATAATTATTCCCTCACTGCAGTAAATCCCCCACAGCTCCTCCGAATTTCGAGCTTGTCCATTTCCCATAAAAGAAAAATAATTTGAAGTTGAATAAAACTAAGGTTAGTAGAAGAATCGGGTTTGAATTCGAAAACCCTGCCAATGAAGTTTCCAAGAAAGACTGTATCACAGTGGCATGTAACCAGTTAACCCATGGATTTTTCTACAGTTCCTCACTTCTGCTTCCAGATGCCACAGTATTGTCCAAGCACAGGCATGGATACAACACTTTCCCAAGTTTCTGACACAGATATCTGATAAGAGTTCCTTTCAAACAAAGAGAACCTTCTTCATTCACTTAGAAAATTGGGGCCTTGTTGGACTCATGTAAATTTTAGGGCCTACCAAGTACTGATTACACTCTTATAATCATACCTCCAATTCATCTCTTAGAAGTAAGCAAGAAATATAAGAATGCTTAAGGGGCTAGTATTCTTGTATTGAAATAAACTCAAGATTTCCTACAAAGTAATTCTTCAATAAAGAGGCATAAGAAGTTAATAAAACCAGCATTTTATTCACTCTAATGTTCATCTTGGTCTCCATGCCAAGGACGGTGTTCTATTAAGTCATACTGTGATATTATCAGTGTCTCCTGATAACTCAGGCACCAAAGCCCCAAGGAGGGTTCGCACTGGATCGACCTTCCCACCTTGCATAGTGGATTATGTTGTAGTGAGAAGGAAACAAGTCACCATTGCCATGAGAGGCGGTGATTATGACATCAGTTCCCCTGTAAAATAGTCTGGTTAGTAACCAGGAATAAAAATAATAATAAATGAATTATTTAGACCAGTGATGGCGAACCTATGACACGCGTGTCAGCACTGACACGCGTAGCCATTTCTGATGACACCCGGCCGCTGAGGCGGCCGCATGCTGAGGATGAAACATTTGCTGGTCCTGAGGATGAAACATTTGCGAAATAATGTTTTTTCCTCAAAGTGACACACTACCCGAGTTATGCTCAGTTTTTTGGCGAAGTTTGACACACCAAGCTCAAAAGGTTGCCCATCACTGATTTAGACAGTACTAAGGGAAGAGATAGTAAGATATCGCCAGGAAACTAAAAGAACAAATCCTAAGGGGAAAAAAGATAAAAATAGGACCCAAGGAACTCAAGACACTTAAATTTTAAATGTCCAGCCAAGATTTAGACATGTACAGGTAATTCCCCAAAGTCTTCAAAAAATACTAACAATTGAACTCACCATTCTTCATTTGACGCAGGGCCTCAGCAATCACTGAGTGCCCTTCAGTATTAGAAATTAAAGTAACTAATGACATTGCTTTATATTGGAACTAGTGGCCCAGTGCACGAACTTGTGCACATTGAAAGGAAATTAATTAGAAGAAATATTTTAATATTGCTATTCGCCCTTTCTCTATAATAGAAGTGTCAACCAAATTCACGATCAACAATGACAGATGGAAACACACGCATGCAATTGGCGCCAGCGAGAGCTTTATATGTATTGCACATGTGCAAGTCAACTTAGCCTTTTATAGATATAGAATAAACTTGCTTAATTAGACCTGCTTTCTGATTTAACTAAACTTTTTCCAGCCCAGTGAAGCACCCCAACTTCTCTTTCAGGTAATTGTCAGCAACACAGCAGTACATATCAACACAAAGCAGATTATTATTGTAGATCACACAGGGCAAACAAAGGGTAAAATGTTTAACTGCAGCACTGTTTGACTATATTCTGCACAGTGAGAAAACCTGAAGTCATTTTTAAGGTCCACCATTTCTTACTTCTTTTCAGTTGGGTCAAGTTTCTAAGTCTCCATTTTCCAGCTAATGAAAAGAAAATAGGACTCCACCGAATCTCCTATCTACCTACTCCAGGACTTCTGTGAGGATAAAATAAGATGAGGCATGGGAAAATACTTCACAGACATTTGGTTACAGTGTAAAGTGTTTGCACCTGGCTATAAAGGAAGTCGTGTTCCTGGGCTGAAGAAACTCCAAGGAGGCTAGCTGCTAGGGAGAGGAAGCCAGGCTTTGCTACGTGACGTCATTACCCAGCAGACACTTAGCATATTAGCCTTTTATATATAGAGATTATTTTACAGATATGAAAACAGGGAGATGAAATTCTCCCCCTTACATGGCTACCCCAGAAGTTAAGTATGTAAAGTCCAACACCCATTCATCTAGACCAAATCTCAGAACTTGAAGGGTGGGTACTCAATGAGCTTAAACAGCTACTGAATAATTCTCTGACCTGCAAAATGAGAACGAAGTAGTCTACAGGTTTGTTGCGCTGGTAGAGGTAGTATTCTGGGGCTTTCTTGTTCTTCTCATCATACTTCAGTTCCTGGATGACATTGGGGTGCTTTAGCAGCCTTAGAAGGATCTTCTCTGACATCTGGGATGGGCTAAATGCTTCTACTTCTATAGATATAAACACAACTTGACATTACACTTCAAACGGACAGAAAATATTAGACTAGTGATTAAGATATTTGGGTAATAAGATTACTAGGAATGAAAGTGATACAATATGGATTAACGAGACTTCCATTTGGTGATCCACTGGGGGTAGATTACCTGGGAGAAATTAGAAAATGCTGCATTTTCATATTTGTTTATTTAAAATTCTTCCTTTTCAATCTGTCTTTGGGTTTAGTTCTCATAAGAACACTCTAATTTTCTGACTGATATAAATGAAAATCAACGGGAAGCAGGCTCCTTGACTGCCAGGATGTCCTTCAACAGCCACAACAGCCTGACTGTCCAACAACAGCCAAAGGAAGAAGCAACCGTCAGGAAGCATCTAGCTGTGGGTTAGTACCAGGTCACAACGCAGGGCCCACATCTCCATCTCCCACTCAACTGCCCTGAGAAAGTCTGGGAACCAGGGACACGGAGAGACTCGGGATAGAAACAAGGCACGTGCACACATCAACATGCACTCCAACTTGCTAATTTAAAAAAGTTATGTTCATCTCTATTTACGAAGACTTACGTTTTATTTAAAATAAAAGCCAAAATTACTGATTTAAAGCTGCTATACTGAAACTGGACTTTACGGTATCTCAGAGGCAGAGTAGGATAACATTTCATTTTAAATTGTGGTTCTTGGGTGATGAAGAAGAATATCACAATTAGAGAAAGAATAAGCAAGTAAGTTAAAAATACTGCTTATAGGTTTTAAAATGTTTTAAATCATGTTATGTATGAAAAGTATAAATTCTGTATTAGCTTCTGTGCTTTTTTTGTAATAACAAAATAAGTAATACATTGTAGAAATTTTGGAAAATACAGAAAAAGACAAAGAGGACCATAAAAAATGACCTATAAGCCAACCACTGTGAGCAACTGGTGATGAGCATTTCCTTCCAGTCCCTCGTCTAGGCCTGTGCGTGTGTGTGTACGTCCAAAAAGACAGCTATCACCTTCCTGTACATACAGACTTATACCCTGTTTTTCCTCACCTTACATTAAGTTATGAGGATTTTCCCATGTTGTAAATATTATATTGTGAGCATTTCCATTATCTGAAAACGTGATTTTAAAAAGTGCACAGCATCCCCTCATGTGGCTGCTGTTGGCCTTCTTTTCAGAATATTCTAAGCGCACTGCACGCAGTTGGGAGGTACTGGCTGCCCATCTTGGACACAGATGTCTTCTACAGGTCACGGGGTACCTTCAGATTTTCTCTCACTTCCCCTGGCCAACAGAGCTCAGCCTTCACCTACAGAGCCCCTGGGGATGTGAGAAGGGTTAGTCAGTCTCTTAAGTCCATTCAACCTTGACCTCTATGGAGTGGTCAGTGCCGGCTGGGTTGGTGGTTTTAACAATGTGCACACTTGCCTCCTGGAATGGGCCCAAGTTAACAATCTGATTTAAAGAGGCCGTCAAGAAATCCATGTCAAAGTTCTCAGAATTCCTAATTTCATTAAACCCATCAGAGATAAAGATTTCATTTTGAAAAATCTATTTTTCTTCTTTGTAAGTCATAGCACCTGTGTTATCACTGACATCCACTGTTCCTCCAAGGCAAGCTGAAGAGAGAATTACTCAGCTGTTGGACACACAACGAGGTGGTGTCTGGCTCGCACTGTCAGCCTACTCCGCCAGCTGGCGCTCCCAGGGGCTTAGCTGGAAGCAGAGGACCTGGCCTACTGTTCACATGCAGTGTGGCACTAACATTCATCCTTACCTTTCAGACCAATTTAAGTTACTGGTCCACCTGGTAAATGTCTCAGAGTTCATGCCGACACTGAACATAGGAGAGGAGAGAATTTAAAAAGAAAAAAACAAAACTAAAACAAAACACAAACGTGGCATTACTTTTCACCCCATCTCCCAGTCTCCACCCCAGCCCACCCTAGTCAGCGGTGGGTGAGAAACACTCGCTTCAGGGTTGGTCGAGATTTCAAACTGTGATAAGTTGCACTTGCCTGTTGCTAGGAAACGGTGCATGGCCAAGAGAAGCTGTGGTGATATTTTAACCTTCATCTCGCTGTCTGTCTGCTTAAAGGCAGAAAAATCTTGCTTTCTTTCACGATGGGCCACTTTCTTTTTCGTTCTGTTATCCGCTGAGGAAAGAGTAAGAAAAAAGTAAGGAAAGGCATTTCATTAGATCGGGGCCCTTTTTAAATGGAAATAACAAAATATGCTGCAAAGGCTAGAAGAGAGAATTAGTCAACTGCCCAACACACAACTCTCTCCAGATTGTGGGCACTCTACGTTACAAACACCACATGGAAAGAGGACAGAAGAGAGACTCATCAAATCAGTGCTGCGCAGTCAGAACGGCAAGCCAAAGTCAGTAACAGGCAACCTGATTAGTAGCAACGACAAATATACCTCAGGGAGATCTTTAGAGCCCTTACAGGTACATTATTGGGCAGACTTGAACAAAATCCCTCCCCTCATAAAACCTATATAACCCGTAGCAACGGAGGAGGTAGCCTAGAGTGTACAGTCTCCCGCTCCTGTGTCCTGCACAGTGAAGAACAATCACTGTCGCAGACGACACGAAGGAAGCGTGTCCCTGCTTTGACAGGCTCCTCGCCTGTGCTGAGAGATAAAACAAGTATCTGAGCACCATCTCTTAAGAAGCAAACCAAAACACTTTCATAGAACATCACTTTAACAGTAACATCGGTAGCCCGGGCCAGCCTGGCTCAGTTACTTGAGCATTGTCCTGTGCACCGAAAGGTCACTGGTTCAATTCCCAGTCAGGGTGCATGCTGCAGGCAACTGATGTTTCTCTCTCACATCAATGTGTTTTGTTTTTAAATATATTTTATTGATTTTTTACAGAGAGGAAGGGAGAGGGAGAGAGAGTTAGAAACATCGACGAGAGAGAAACATCGATCAGCTGCCTCCTGCACACCCCCCACTGGGATGTGCCCGCAACCAAGGTACATGCCCTAGTCCAGAATCAAACCTTGGCCGATGCTCTATCCACTAAGCCAAACCGGTTAGGGCACATCAATGTTTTTCTCTCTTTCTCTCTCCATTCCCCTCTCTCTAAAAAATCAATAAGAACCTTTTTTTAAAAGTAACATCTGTTAGCTTCATTTCTACCCAGATCACAAGATCCTCAAGGTCAAGCAAAAATGAAGAAAGTGATCCAGAACAGAAGTCAGCCAACTTCCTCTGTAAAGGACTAAATAGTAAATATTTCAGGCTCTGAAGATCATGTAGTCTCTGTTGCAACTACTAAACTCTGCTGTTTAGCAAAAGCTGCCATATTGAATGAATTAAAATGGCTGTGTTCCAATAAAACTTTATCACAGACATGAAATTTTAATTTCATATAATTTTCACGTCACAAAATAATTATTCTTTTTATTTTTTAACACAATTTTAAAACTCGTAGCTTGTGAGACACACGAAAACAGATAACAGGCACTTGTGGACTGTAGTTTGCCAACCCCCGATCTAGAAGGTCTAAGGCAAAACCCGTCTTCAAGTATTTTCCTGGACAAAATAATAATCAAGAAAAACACTAGATTAAAGACAAGGCCCCAAGAGCTTGCTCCTTCCCCCAAATCAAAAGTCTTTGCACTACCATTTAATGTCTAGGGTGAAACAAATGGCTTACTAGGCTTGTTTTAGGGAGAAAAAGATCACAACTTACAATGTTCTTCTATCTCACATTCAGAGAATCAGACAGTATAAATCAACACAAAGATTTAAAGTAATGTTCAAATGACAAAAGTTATCATCTTGATCACTTATTTAATCAATATACATGAAACCACAGGTTCAGCATTTCATATCAGTAAGTTACATTAGACAACACTTTAGTATGAAATCAGTCTAACCAACGTTTGAAAGAAGTTCACTCAAATACAAATATAAGATCTCATAAATGTCTAAATTACCTTTCTTATGATGAGTACTACCCCTGGGGAAACACATAAACATACAAATACACACTTGGTATTAAATAGTCACTGTGAGGAACAATGAAAAAAATGTAGACACACCTGACAATATTCTGTATTACGTGACCTCTGACTACTCTCCAAGTGTCAAAACCACATAGACACTCGAGTTTTTTAAGAACACTATAGAGATGTGAGGGGAAAATAAGATACTCTTCAGAAGCAGGTCACTGGCTAATTACAAAATCTATTCTTTTAAAGGGTACATGGAAAACTTTCTCAATTTTAAAATAAGGGACATTCAGTTCTAGTGGAACTGAATAAAATCACTTGCCCTGAGTGCCTCAGGCCATTTGAATGATCCATTCCAATCATGTTTCAAAAACCAAACGCCTCCCAGCTCTTTCTCTATCCCACCTTTGAGACCCCAAACATCTCAGGCCTTAGGACACCTTTGGCATTATGCAACTTGGCCAAGAGTGAGGCTGAAGAAGGTTTAAGCTGCACAGTAAGACGATCCAGTTGTAGACTCAAATAGAACAGGATTTAGGTTCAACACTCAGCCCAGGATCCAGCCTACTCCTGGGCAAACAGTGTGAACACTCCCCTCCCACTCCCCTGGCCCATGCTACTCCCCACCCCACCCCCAAAGGAGCAGAGAAGCAGAAAAAGAAAGGGACATTTTATTGTGTACCCCACCCAGTCCTGCCTCTTATACCCCACCTCACCACCACTGCCCCCAGCAAAACCAAACTTGCAAACCTCACCTCTACTTACATCTATCAGAGCTAGAAAATTTAAACCATTGCTATCCATTAATTTAATAAATCCCCTCACTTTTTAAGTACTTGAATTATGACTTTAAGTAGAAACAGAAATTTGCCTGAAAACAATTTACCTAACTGAGCAAAATGAATTTTCTGGTCAGGGCAAGTAATGCCCAGATCAATGGTTAGAAGCAGCTGGCTTTTCAAAAAAAGAAAGAAAGAAAGAAAACCACATTTCCACTCGACATTACAGGGCCTGCCCTGCTTGCCCCCCTCTGGTAAAGAGACTGGATACACCGACAGGTCGCACACAGCCTGCACACATAGTGCATAACTGGAAACAGGCAGACAACAACTGGAGAGATGTCAAATGACTCACAAACAACATGATCAGGAAAGCAAAGGTTTGGGGAAATTACTCTCAGGCGAAGCTACTCACTGTATAAATCTGTTTCATCCAGAATCTCTGATTTGATGATTTCCTCAATCACATCTTCTAAGGTGACAATCCCCAGGACTTCATAAAATGGATCCCCCTCTCCTTCATTGTTAACTCGCTGCACAATAGCCAGGTGAGATTTACCTTTGAAGAAAAGAAAGCAAAGGTTAAGAGGTAATTTTCTGAATTTCCTGAATAAAGTCTTAGGTATGATTTTGGAAAAAAGAAAAAAAAAAAAACAAAACACAGCAGCAAACACAGATACCAGATGATCAAAGTGTGCAGTTCAACACTTAAAAATGCACTAAATACCCCAAGCAGAAACGGGTCGTGAGCCATCAAAAGCAAGACCAGGTAAGCCAGGAGAATATCACCTACACATACTGCCCTGCCCCCACATTGCCACTGGGTTCCTAACAGAATTGTCTTCAGTGATGGCAGCTCTTCCTCCGTGACCTTTCGGCAATTGCCACTTTACTTTAGGAGAGCCGTTCCTAAAGCGTGGTCCGGGGGCCCCTAAGGGTGCCCAAGACCATTTTATAGGAGGTCTGCCAAGTCCAATGGTTGGCATTTTGAACCAATGGTGCCTGAGCACAAATCGAGGCAACGGTGGCAAAATGTACTAGCGCCTACGGGGTTCTCCACCACGATGTACAGTAACGATGGGGGGGGGTCCATTTCTCTTAAGAATATCCTCCATAAAGCAGTAAGTGTTTTAATTCCATTAAATCTTGGCCCCAAGCACCTGTCTTTGAATATTCTGTGTGACAAAGGGGAAGGGCATGAAACGTGTGTGCTGCCTTCAGAAGTGTGACGGCGTCTTGAGGGAAAGCACCTGCACAATTGGTTCCAGCCACCCTTTTCACTGAACATCAACTGACTTGAAAGAACGGCTACTAGACAAACCACGGTATTTAGCTCACTGGGCAGACATTTTCCTAAAAGTGAACAATATTCAGGAAAACGGCAGCAGCCTTTGCTGCCGCAGGACGCCATGGGCGATGCTCACCTTTGCCGCCTGGTTATTCAGGCAGCGTCCCCAGCTTTCTGCCCTCTGAAGGCCCTCTTTCTGTGTTTTGGAAGCAGGTCTAGCCTAACCTCAGGGAGGAGGGAGGGGTAAGAATTAAACTACTTCCTGGAGTGGGCAAGGATCTAAATATATTATCCAGAATTCTACTGTAAGGAAGATTGCAGACCAAAGGATTTTAATTCAACTGCACCCAAGGTCCACTTATGGAGTTTTGGTGTAGTATCAAGAGAATATCCATGATTATCAAGAAAGGCTATAGATGAAAGGAGAGGTGAGGTTTGCAAGTGTGGTTTTGCTGGGGGCAGTGGTGGTGAGGTGGGGTAGAGGAGGCAGGACAGGGTGGGGGACACAATAAAATGTGTTTTTCCCTTTCTTTTTCTGCTCCTCTGCCTCCTTTTGGGAGTGGGGGGGTAGCCTGGATCAGGGGAGTAGGAGGGGAGTATTCACACTGTTTGCTCAGGAGTAGGCTAGATCCTGGGCCGAGTGTTGAACCTTTTCCAGATACATATCTGTTTGAGGCCAGATTTTCTACATATACTTCAACTAAAACAGTCGTACTGCACAGACTGAATGCAGAAGAGAGTCCAGCTGCCTTCCACTTAGCTAGATAATAAAGAGATCTACAAAAAAAAAGGTAAAACAATAACACTTAATTCTCTTATTTTGGAAAATAGTGATTTTAAGTTCAGTATTATTTATGTTAACATGAAATGGATTTGTTATTGTCCGTTCAAATGAATTAAGAATGTTTTCAATTTCTCAGGTTTTTTTTTTAAATTTACTTATTGATTTTAGAGAGAGAGAGGATGGGAGGGAGGGAGTGAGAGAGAGAGAGAAACATCTATTTGTTGTTCCACTTATTTATGCATTCATTGATTGATTCTTGTATGTGCCCTGACTGGAGATCAAACCCACAACCTGGGCTTATCAGGATGATGCTCTAACTCACTGAGCAACCTGGCCAGGGCCTCAGGTTTAATGTCAACCCACAGGGAAGAACACATGCTCTGAAGTCAAACCGAACCGTCCTGGATTTGAACTCCAGCACTGCCAGTTAATTAGCCACTACTGGCTGTGTGGTCACAAGCAAACTACGTAACTTTTCTGAGCCTCAGTCTCCTCACGTCCAAAAGCAGGTTCATAATCACTGCTGCCCACGGGACTGTAGTGAATTATTATCAGAGATAATGTTGGTAGAGAGAGCAAAGACAGTGCCTGGGATCCCTGAGGTGATCAATATGGGGCAACTCCTATTAATTTATTAATGTTCTTCCTCAAGTCTATGGCACCATCAACTTATTACTAGCTTAGTCAGAGGGAGGGAAAAACCCACTACATTATATCTGCACTGTGATTAAAAGATGCACTTCAATTTCAGAAAGATCTTTTAAAATATTAAACACATTTTTCACACCAATATTGGTGTTTCCGGTTCAGGGCATGTGAAGCATCTGAAATACATCTTAAACTAAGCCAAGTAGACATAGTATAGAAATTCCATGATCAGTTAACACGTATATTGTTTTTTTAAATCACAGGATGGGTTTTTTTGGGGGGGATAGGATGGAGGAGCAGTCCTTGAAGTAAAGTTTACTTAAAACTATGAGTCAATCAGGTTCACTTGGACACGGCCAGAGACACTAACATATTCCCTAGGCCAGGTCTGCTCAGTTCCCAGCAGCACTCATTCAGAAACTGCCTCGGGCTCTCCAGGTTGGCTGGCCTTTCCCGCTTTGGCTCAGACCCCTTGAGAGGCAACCAGGTCTGGGAGCCTAGAAGTTTAGGTGGTTAGACAATCAGGCATCCTAACAATTTTCATCTTTAGCATGCTCACGCTCAAAGAATGAAAATACTTCCAGCAAATGAGACTAGGGGAAAAAACTTATCAGCAATAGATATAAACACCGCATCGGGGTCAAGTCCATTCCAGTCTAGTCAATTCAGTCTGGTGAGTTTCTCACATCTGCTTTCCCAAGAACCCAAACATAAGCAGTTAAAAATTCTTGGTCAGTGCTGTCTGTCGAAAGTTAAATTCTTTTGCTATTCCCAGCTTGTGATCATTTAAAAGGAATTTTCCAAAGCAAGGTCTAATATTAGACTCAAAATGAAGTTTCCATTCCACTGAGGCGCTATTCTCACCAAAGTAACTACTGCATAATCAGATTGTCTTGGAGCAATTCGTTTAAATGCAGATGGACATACTTGGAATACCAGCTCTATAGCACCAGCAGATCGGACTGGAGAAATTGTTCATGTGAGTTAGGCTTCTTAGACGGAAAATTAAATTTTCTTAGGGGCTCCCTCTCACACCCCACCTTCAATGCTGAAACTTTTGCATCTGCCCAGAGCCACATTCTTTTAGCTTTTGAATTCCTGGTGAGAAGTCCTGTTTTCTGAACCTTCTTGCTGGTAAGCAGTACAAAAAAAAAAAAAAAAAAAAAAAAGTGACCACCCTCTTCTCTAATCATGCTTTAGGAGGCTAGCAATACAATGCATCTATCATCCCCACACTTAATCATTTGCTGCAGGAGTTCCATCTTCTCATCAATGGAACAATCAACAGGGAAATGTAAGCAAGTTGTCAATACAGAAATTTAAAAAACGGAGCTCCAGTAGCATCATTCTTAACCTGAGCATTGGAGGGATTCGGTCAGGATTGAAAGCAGAAAAGCAATTTTGGGGAACTTAACAAAAGACTCAACCAAAAACTAAAAAAGATTATGAACTGGTGGGTTCTTAACTTCCAAAGAGAAGAATGAAAATATAGCCATCAGTACAATATGCAATCATAGGCATTAAATAACACAAACTTTTAAATATATGTAAATTAAACAAACTTGTTCAACTGTGTATAGAACAAATGAAGCAGACGTTGCTGTCACAATCAGGCTTTGGAGAGAGCCCTTTTTGGCCAGCTGTGAGAGTCCCTGCAGTATTCCGGTCACCACGCACTGTCCTAGGAATGGAGGGAAAGGGATCACCAAGAGTCAAAGCAGGCCTGTTTTCAGAGCACAGGGCTCTATGGATACATTTCCATTCAAATTCAGAAACATAAGCAAGTCAGCATGAAATGATCGCCTAGACCAGTGGTCGGCAAACTCATTAGTCAACAGAGCCAAATATCAACAGTACAACGATTGAAATTTCTCTGGAGAGCCAAATTTTTTTTTTTTAAATATATATTTTATTGATTTTTTTACAGAGAGGAAGGGAGATAGTTAGAAACATCGATCAGCTGCCTCTTGCACACCCCCTACTGGGGATGTGCCCGCAACCAAGGTACATGCCCTTGACCGGAATCGAACCTGGGACCCTTGAGTCCACAGGCCGACGCTCTACCCACTGAGCCAAACCGGTTTTGGCTGGAGAGCCAAATTTTTTAAACTTAAACTTCTTCTAACGCTACTTCTTCAAAATAGACTTGCCCAGGACATGGTATTTTGTGGAAGAGCCACACTCAAGGGGCCAAAGAGCCGCATGTGGCTCGCGAGCCGCAGTTTGCCGACCACGGGCCTAGACTGATCATTTTTCAAAAACTGCTATGTGCTCGCGGCAGGGCACTTACAGAGATGAAATTAGAAGAACATGTCTTCATTGTGAGATGAACTAAGTAACTAAAATTATCTATACACAGTAGAGGTGGGATCAAATTTCTGCCTCTGCCAGCTCCCCAAATCAAAGTTTATTTGCATGTCCTCTCTGGATTGGTAAAGCAGCCCAGAATGGCAGCAGGTTGGCACATTTGCATCTTTTAACCTTACCACAGAGGCTCAAATTCTGAATGAAAGACACCCATTTGGATGCTGATGGATTAATCCACTGGATAGGCTGACAAAGGCACCTGTAACTGCCTGTGGAAAATATGGACTCATTTGTACCCACACGTTTCATGCCAATGAAGTGAAGTGGAAGTGAGCGGACTAATAGAAACAGCCAAAGAAGAAAGCCAAGAGGGTAGATGAAGAAGAATGGAATTAGGAACGACATGACACAGCTGTAGTCAGAAAGACCTAATAATGTGAGCACACGGCAAACAAGAGTCCGTGGGGCCGTAAAATGCCACTCAAACAGCAGGAAGAAAATACACAGGAGATTCAATAATGAGAAATTCAAGCAAAACATTTCATAGTCACCATTACTGCTGTGTTGCACAACTTCAGGGGGGACCAATAGAGGAGTGCAAGGCTTACCAGTCCCCTGGAAGTTGTGCGATGCCGTGGCCCCTCACTAACTGAGGGTAGGTCAAACACACTTGACATGCCTTTGTTTCTAAAGTAGTCCCAGTTTAGCTGAAACCGGTTTGGCTCAGTGGATAGAGCGTCGGCCTTCGGACTGAAAGGTCCCAGGTTCGATTCCAGTCAAGGGCATGTACCTTGGTTGCGGGCACATCCCCAGTGGGGGTTGTGCAGGAGGCAGCTGATCGATGTCTCTCTCTCATCGATGTTTCTAACTCTCTATCCCTCTCTCTTCCTCTCTGTAAAAAATCAATAAAATATATTAAAAAAAAAAGGAGTCCCAGTTTAGCTAACAAAAACTGTAATGCTTCGATAAGTAGAATCATCAAGTCCCTAAGAAGAAGTTCAGGTCCTAATCATTAAGTTCCTAAGAGGGAAGTAGTGATAAAAGAAGGAAAGGCTCTGTGACGAAATGGAATGAAGGATATCTTTCAATGGCCATACTTACGATCTCCCAAGGAAACCAGTGTGCATATTAGTAGTTCAGGAAGTGGAGCACTTTAAATAGAATTAGATTTAGTCCAGTTTATAAAAAGTAAACAAACATATCAAGTGAGATCCTGTATACGAACATAATTTATAATCCATAAAATACAAACAACCGGGGGGCGGGGGTACATGACAACATGACAAGCCGGACAAGCTCAGTGACCAAAAGTAACCACACAGGATGGACTGATCACTGACCCCTAACTAGGAAGGCCATGGTGGAGAGTCACATCCCAGGCCTACAGCTTCATTAGCAAAGGTCAGTCTTTACCTTAAGTGAGTCCTGCCCACTGTTCTTCTGCATCTAGGATAATATAACTTGGAAATGTCAGAGTAATTTTCTTTTCTAGATCCCTTGAAGGCACAACTGTAGGCACCAGAGCACGAGACCATGGAACCCATCATTGCTATCTTGTTCCCCACATACCATCTCTAATGCTATAAATGTTAATTATTACCTATCCTACTAAACTTTCCTATAGGCTGGACATTCTTCAACTCTAGACACACAAATTCATTCATTCACTCAAATACTTACTGAATGCCCACTTTTTAACAGGGAACAAGACCAAATACTAGCCCACAAGGAACATTCTAGTAGGGAGACACACATTAAAGGAAACAGACACTAAAAAATATGTCAGACTGTGTAAAATGTGCTGTGGAGCACGCAACAGCAGGGGCAGAATGACATTTAATAATAAAGTGACATCTGAGCAAAGATGAAGGACGCGACAGAGCCAAATGAAGCACATGAAGGACTGGGTGGGATGTTTCAGGCAGAGGGAACAGTCAGAAAAAGCAAGGAGGCCAGTGTGTCTGGAACAGAGAGAGCGAGAGGGAACGGGGTATAAATGAGGTGTATAGGGTGTGGGGAGGCTGACAAGGATGGTGTGCAGATCCTGCAACCGTTACAAAGACTTCAGCTTTTACTCTGAGTGAGAAGTCACTGGAAGAAGGTTCTAAGTAGAAGAGTGACCTGCTCTCTAGCTGCTGTGGGAAGAAAAGGCTTGGCAACTGGTGGAGAGAAGTCAGGGGGAAAGGGAAATCAATTGTTATTCCAGTAAACCAAGTGGGAGGAACAGTGGCTTAGACTAGTGGAATGGTGGAGGTGATAGATCTACTGAGATTCTGGATATATATTTAGATAGAGCCAACAGGTTCCGCAGATGGGCTGAATGTGGGGCAGAAGATAAAGAAAGAGAAGAGTCAGGGCTGACTATAAGGTTTTTGGCTTGAGCAATGGGAAGGACAGAGTTGCCATTTACTGAGGATTGTGGAAGATACTTGCTTAGAAGGAAAAAGCTCAGTTTTAGACAGGTTAAGCGTGGGATGCCAAATAGACACCCTAGTGGAAATGTCAAATAGACACTTACACACCTAAATCCAGGATTCAAGGGAATGAGAGAAATGTGGGCTACAGCCCTAACTGGTTTGGCTCAGTGGATAGAGCGTCGGCCTGCGGACTGAAGGGTCCCAGGTTTGATTCCGGTCAAGGGCATGTACCTTGGTTGCAGGCACATCCCCAGTGGGGAGTGTGCAGGAGGCAGCTGATCGATGTTTCTCTCTCATCCATGTTTCTAACTCTCTATCCCTCTCCCTTCCTCTCTGTAAAAAAAATAAAAAATATATTTTTTTAAAAAAAGAAAGAAATGTGGGCTACATATGAAAACTGCCCAAAAACCAATTAAATCTCCTCAGATGTGGGTGTGGTCAAAAGGGGTCCAATCACTGAGCCTGGGGCATGCCAATGTCTCATTCGTTAGGAAGTTGAGATATAACCAAAAAGGAGACGGAGAAGGAATGACCAACGGGATAAGGAGAGAATAAAGGAGAATGGTGTGCTAGAAGCCAAGCCAAAAAACAAAACAAAAACCCCACAAACAAACAAACAAACAAACAAAACTACTTCAAGAAGAAGTTCAAAGTATCAAATGTAGAAAAAAGGTCATGAAAGGAGATCTGGGTGACAAAAGATGCTCAAGAAAAGAAAGGTTGGAGATGAAGAATTTAAGGGTCATCGTTTAAGTGCCATGCCCTAGTCCCTGTCCAGCATGAATTCTACCACAGCCCTTCCTGCTTCGAACAGGGAGGCACAGCTGGCCTGCTCTGCCAGGCAGCCTAAACCAGGGAGAAAAGGCCTGTCATTAGGACAGAGTTTGGCTTGTTCTCTCCAAAGCAACACCTCCCTCTCCGAGAACTGACCTCTGGAAATGATACATTAGATTTCCGATCACCCATGCTTAAAACTGAAATCTTTGTTGCTTCTCTCCCTCATTTATCCCACACAGTGTTTTCTTCCTTTTTAATGAAGAATGAATGAACACATACATACACACACAGTATAAAGTACACCCGGGGAACCACCTCCCAGGAAGGACTACATAACAATGGACTACAGGGTGAATGAGCAGGAGGTTGGAGGAGCCAGCAACAGGGAATGAGGAACAAAGAGCGGTAAGAGATGTGGTTCAAGGTGAGTACAGGTCTACCTGCGGCCTCTCTGGTAGGCTCTCCTCTCCCCAACCCATTCTGTTTGTTGAAAGCAGGTCCTTAAAGGATAGGGAGAGCACATGGTGGTCCAGCAACATGTCTCATGGTGATTGAATGGCAATACAACCTCAGAAGGGAGCAATTCTCCTACTCTTCCTAGCCATATCTGGACTAATGTGTTCAGGTCTGTATTTTATGAGGCAAACTGAGGAGAGAATGACCAAGACCCTTTAAGATGTATAAAGGATGTATAAGGAACAAATAAAGAGGACACAGACATTCAGCTAGCAGAGAAACCTGGACAAGGAGGAAATGATAGTAGCCTTCAAATCTCTGACATGAAAAGCAATCACTTGGTTCTTAGGCCTCCTCACCCAACAGTTTATTACCTGCACACCTGTACCGAACTTACCACAGGTACATGGCCTCCCTGATTAGATCATGAACTCCTTGGTGACTACGCCCCAGCCCCCAAGTCTAGCACAACGCCTAACACTCTAGTCTCTTTCCTAGTCCTATATACACAAAGGAAAACTTACTAAACCACAACATACTCATAATCACTCAGAATTTCTCATTTCCTATCAACAAGTGAATTAAGGAAAAACTTCTTAAAGGCCATCAGAACCTGGCACCCAAATACACCATCCTCCCATCCTTCAGTCTCGATGTGCCTCTCATGGTTTCACTGTCCAATCAATCAAACGACTTGATGTTCTCCGATCATAACCTCTATGGTTTTACTCAACCCCATAGAAGAGGTAGGAAGGAGCTTCTCCTGGGGGCGGGGAGGGTGGAAGGGGAGGTAAAAAACCACCATACCCAGCCCCTTCACTCACCTCCATAACCCAACCCACTGCCACTGCCACACCTGGGCTGTGGGAGTGCCCACATCTCTACATCCACATTACTCTTAACAGTAGGTAGGTCCTGCCCTGGCCAGGTGGCTCAGTTGGTTGGAGTGTCATCCTATACATCAAAAGGTTGTGGGTTCGATTCTCGGTCAGGGCACATACCGAGGTTTGATCCCACAGAGCACACAGAAGGCAGCCAGTCGATTCCCCCCGCCTCCCTTTCTCTCTCTTCCTCTCTCTCTCAAATCAATTTTTTAAAAAGATATTAAAAAAATAGTAAGACAGGTCCTTACTCTATCCATTTCCCTCTCAATTCAATAGCTATAAAATCAAAAGAAAAATAAACCCTGTGTTATAAGCCACACTACACAAACACAAAGCCATTTTCTCACAGATTTTGGTAATGCATTCTCACACATGCCTGCAGGTCTTCTAATACAGTGACAGACCTAGTATTATAGCCTGAGGACAATGGCTGCATTTGCTTAAGGAGAAACACTACAATGTAATTCAGGGAGCTATCCCCTTACTATTTCTGTACTGTTTAAAGCTAAAATGAAAACAACAAACTTCATCGTGTTTTTTTTTAAGTACTTATTTTACCTTACCATCCCCACCAGAGCTAAGTGCATTTTTCCAATTGAATTTTCCCACCATAAAATAGACTAGAAAAATGTGACACAGATCTTAAAATAGTCCTATAAAAACAATACATGAGTATATATATAGAAGCACTTGCTGTATATAGAAGTTACTGGTTTTAAGTGATGATAACAGTTGCTATTCTGGGAGATAAAAGGCCCCTTTTACCAAAAGGTTTACTATTTCCAAAAATTCCAATGGCCAACCAGTAAGTGGCTGCCCCAAGTCTGCCTAAGAGGACAGCTCCTCCACTCCAGGCACGTGGGAGTCATCCCAGCCATCGACAACCTCCCTCCGTTAGATCCTGTCCGCCAGGAGGTTTACTGGGGTGGGATTTGGAATCATGGTTTCCTAAAAAATTAAGTTTTTTGGTGAGAGTAGCAATTTTTTGATACAGATATTTCTTTATAGGGTAAAACCCTGAATTTATCTATTAATTTTGTAGATCATAATAGCTTTCAGGGAGCGGGCCTGCTATTCATTGGCCCCTCACACTCTGAAAGCAAGGAGGTAGCCATTCACTGAGCTGCTCAGCCTCTAAAGGACTTTGTTTAGCAGATGCCTTCCCCAAAGGTGACTGCAGAGTCCTGGGCACGGTGCAGGGAGCCCCCGGGAGTCCGAGCAGGAGGCCAGGTTTACCAGGGCCCAGCCTCAATGCTGCACCTGGAGGCAATCTCTCTTACTGTCTCAGGCTTGCTTCTACGTGTTTGCTATAAATACCTGTTTCTTAACATTTAAACTGAGTTTGTTCCCACTTTCCCATTTGTTACTGAAGTTTCTTATTCTATACCCCTAAAATAGAAATACCTGAAAAAGAAAAGTATCTTTTCTGACAATTAATATTTAAAAGAATTATGTTTGTGGCTATCTTTAAAATGTTACATTACTGCCCTGGCCGGGTAGTTCAGTTGGTTAAAGCATCATCCCAATATGCCGAGGCTGCAGTTTCGATATCCAGTCAGGGCACATAGAAGAATCAACCAATGAATGCATAAATAAGTGGAAAAACAACCCGATGCTTCTCTCTCAAATCAATTAAAAATTTTTTAATGTTATTATTATTGACTGGTTGAATTTCACTTTTCCACAAAAAGCTCTCATGCAATAAGATCAGAAATATTACACACTGAGAAAATCCAACCCATGTGGTGCTCAGATTTTGACAGCTGCACCTGTGGAGACTCAGAGAAGGTATGGCTGCCTTCAATGACATCAACATTTACATGTTAGGAATTATATATTAAAGTGTGAAGTACATTAAAACCTACAGGTACCTGCTTGACTCATTGTAGGCACACAAATATTTACTGGGTGAATCCAAAATTTTACCTAAATCCTTTGAACCTATTTTTATTTTCAATCTATATACTTTTCTGGGCTAAAATTATATTTTCTTTGTCCTAAAACTATCTCCTCCACATTATTTTTTAATTTATAACCATAACTTCTCTCAGTTATCATTAGAGTGAAGATACTATCTTTTTATAGTATGCCCAATATTTCATCTAAGAATTTAGCCTTGATTTTTACAAAATGCTTTTATATTAAACACTACACTCACTGTCACCTGTAATTTTCCTGTCGGGCATCCTTTCTTCCAGTCCTCAAACACCGTTACGTACTTTTTTCCCAGCACAGTGCTAGTTCATAGAGATGTCCACCTTCTTAAGAAAACATGTTTGTGTGTGTGTTGTTGTTTTTAAAACATAAATTAGAAAATAATTTATATTATGAAAAGATTCTTAGATTTACAAAATGGAACATTTTTAAATTAGAATTTTGTTTTGAGATAATTGTACATTCTTATGCAGTTGTAAGAAATAACAGAAAGATCTGGTGTACTTTTACCCAGTTTCCCCTAAATGGTAGCATCTCTAGCAGATACTGACACTGACGCTGCTGCAGACCCAAACTCCCATCCCCACAAGGATCTCTGCCCTTTTAGAGCCACAAATACTTCCCCTTCCCTCCAAAACAGATCATTTTAATAACTTCTCTGGTGAAATACATGCTTAGTTTTCTTTTTTTTCTTTTTTAAATATATTTTATTGATTTTTTACAGAAAGGAAGGGAGAGGGATAGAGAGTTAGAAACGTTGATGAGAGAGAAACATCGACCAGCTGCCTCCTGCACATCCCCCACTAGGGACGTGCCCACAACCAATGTACATGCCCTTGACCGGAATCGAACCTGGGACCCTTCAGTCCGCAGACCGACGCTCTATCCACTGAGCCAAACCGGTTTTGGCCATGCTTAGTTTTCTACTGGCAATGGCTCTTAGCTTTAGCTTTTAAGTTTAAGCAAATATTAAAAAGCTCACAAAATGGCAATCAATGGGAAAACACTTTTTAATCAACAAAAACTTGTTCTACATGGAAGTCTGAAAACTCAAAAATGGGGTCCAATCCTGGCAAGGCTAGAGAACCAGGCTTCCCGGCTGAGACACCCAGGGCAGGTTGTTGCCTGAGTGCTCAGGCAGCATTGTTTTTGGAGAGCAGCAGAGACCACACCGTGACTTAGTAAATGTCTGCAGAGAGACCTCTGTGGCAGTATAATTTTCCAGGCAGCTCCTATGGCTTCTCATAATGTGGTGGATTTCTTGTTGTTGTTGTTAATCCTCACCCAAGGATACTTTTCCATTAATTTTTTTTTTTTTTTTTTTTTTAGAGAGAGTGGAAGGGAGGGGGAGAGACAGAGAGAGAGAAACATAGATGTGAGAGACACATCGATTAGTTGCCTCCCACATATGCCCCAGCTGGGTTGGGGATTGAGCCTGCAACCAAGGTACATGCCTTTGACTGGAATTGAACCTGCGACCCTTCAGTCCACAGAACGACGCTCTATCCACTGAGCCAAACCGGGCTGTGTGATGGATTTTTGATGGAACTTGGATAGGTAACAGTCCCCAGTAATTAAAACACTAATCTAGGTGCTGCTGTGAAGAGATTTTTCGGGTATAAAGTCCCTAATGGGTTAACTTTAAATAAGGATATCTTGGGTGGGACTGACTTATAATCAGCTGGAAGGCCTTTAAAAAATAAATTTATTGGAGGACATTGGTTAATAAATATGTAGGTTTCAGGTGTACAATTCTAGAATACCGGTACATCATCTGTATATCGTATCATGTGTTCACCACCCCCAGTCACGTCTCCTTCCATCTCTGAGGAAGAGACGTTCTACCTGACCATGGCAGACCATGTCTTGGGGTTCCAGCCTATTTAGGATCTTCCCTCCTGACGGCCTGTCGTAGGGACTTTGGACTTTCTTAGATTACAATTACATGGATAAGCGTGTTCCTTACAATAAATCCCTTAATGAATGTTGTGTGTGTGTGTCCATCCTCTACTGGTTTTGCTTTTGAACCATGACTGACAGACTCAGACACAAAGGGACTCAGAAAGCAGATACCACGAGAAAATTAGGGTTAGATTATGTTTTCATTTCCCAAACTCAAGACAATGAATGACTGTCTATGAAGACAAACTAATGTATGTATACTGTGCCAGAGACCCACTCAATGAACTTCCTCATAGGAATAGCAAATAATCATTTGGAACAAAAAAAAAAAAACTAACCTAGACTAAACTGTGGCTGGATTTAAAAGACAAGAAGCCAAATTATTCACCTCAATGCATCCAAGTGTCCTACCCTATTAAAGACAGCCCTGTGGTCCTCCCACCCAGGTCAGGATTCCAGACCAACAAACAGTGGATGGGCTCACCGCCCCCCCTCCACTACCACCAGCTTATTCTCTGTCTTACTTCCTCAGTCCTGCTGTCAGATACCTCAGCCAGAAACCTAGTGAGTCAATTCATAGAAGATTCCAGTTGTTCTGTGACTTGCTTAATGTCCCATCCAAGTGATTTGTGAGAAAATCTTGTGAACCAAAGAGCAGACACTGAAGAGTTTTTTCCATTATTCCTTTCTCCCAGAGTATTTAAAGACTTGAATTTTCCCATCTTTTGGAGAAATATTTTCTTATAAATAGTGAGGCATGCCGGGCATCTCCACTTCATCTTTTTTAGTGGTCTGTAACACTCACTGTACACTCGCTGGAATGTTTTCCTAGTAAATGATCAGCAATGGAAAACATGGCTAAGACAAAAGATGGCTGAGATGATGGGAACCTTCTCATCTTTCCCAAGAGACAGGTAGTTCTTCTATAGAACTGTGGGGTTTATTTCAGAACCAATGAGTCTATTTTTGTCTTTCCTTTAGACTTGTAGCCTTTGTAAGGATGGAAGACTGACCAAACTGATGAGGTAATAGTCTAACAGATTAGTAACAGTCCAACATATCCAGTAACAGGAGATTTTAAACAGAGAAGTATACTTCTGCTGTTACGACTAAATATCAGTCTTTTAATTTTATAATTTTCTCTTCTATTCCTTCCTCATGTCTTAGTTTTTGGACCAACAATCATTTAGAACTTTGTTTTGCAATCCAAAGCTCTTAATTTCAACTAAACTAATTTCTTGGATGATTTCTACAACACAAGTAGACAAGAGTGGTGGTTACACAAAGTCATACATAAAAACACAGTCCTCTTACAATAGCCACAGTGAACAATAATTACTGAAGTCTAGATGATGTGATCAAACCACACCATACATTTGCTTTAGGAGAAGGCCTTTTTATTTTTGTAACCCTCACCTGGGAATATGTTTTTATTGATTTTTTGAGGTGGGGGAGGGAGAGAGAGAAACATCCAATGGTTGCCTCCCATTCACGCCATGACCAGGGAATCAAACCCGCCACCTTTTGGTGTCTGAGCGGACGCTCCAACCAACTGAGCCACCTGGCCAGGGCAGGAGCAGGCATTTTAAGAAGGGTGAGGTCATCAGTTCCTTTTAAACTTGCTTAAAGGAGGAACTAAGGGTGGATTTGTTAAAAGAAAAAAGACTTTATCCTTTCTCACTCAAATCTCTTTTCATGAAGTCCTTCCTAATGACTTCAAGTTGGAATGAGCATGTGGAAGTGTTAATGTATATTATGATAAAGTTAACATAAGTTAATAATATGTTATTATATAATTAATAATCATGTGATATGAGGAAAAAGGGCTATCAAAATTATTAAAAGTCACTGAGTCCTGGAGTTGGAGGGAAAATTTAAAGTTATCTAGTTCAAATTCTTATCCAATATATTAATCCCACCTTTAATTTTTCTGCAAACAAGAAACTTAAAAAAAATAAATAAAGGGAGCATAGATAATTTGAGGTTTCGTTCATTGTCCTGAGATAAGAGTCCTAGCACTTTACCCTCCTGTTTCCTGTTCTAGAAACGGAAGAGTCAATACTTCATTATCACTGTAGAGGAGAAAAGATGCAGTCGGATAACTTTACAAAGCAAACGTCCTCTATGACAAATTCCTTCACAATTCCTCCTCACCTTCCCATTATCAACCTCCCCCCCCCCCGACCCCCGACTCCATCCGCCAGTATCTCTGAAAAAATGTGTAGGAAATAAAAGGCAAGTTTTTCTATTTCTATGAGAAAGAAGTCACCACCTAAATGCCCACCAATAGACGCCGGTTAAATGAGTTCTAGTACAGCCATACAATGGTAGCACACAATGGTATATGTGTTGCGTTTAACAAGAATCAAAGGTCTCACGGTCTTTTGAAAAGTTTTCCCATATTTTCATGAAACATTACCCAAATACAGTAAGAAAAACACTAGAATAATAAACATAATATGATCACATTTGTATAATTGTATACACATAAACATTTCGGGGGAAATTAACAGTAGCATGTTGGCTGCAATTTACAGTACAAGTTCGTGTCTTACAGAGTAATTCTATTTGTGTGCTTCTCATCAAAAAGGAAAAAAGAATGAAGATTTATAACTGTATACACTGCACTCCTGTATGTAACCTTCACCAGAGAGAATGTTTCCTTTGACTAGGAATGAATGAGTAGAATCTCTGTCAACATTAGACGCCTCCCTCTTAAGCGCCACCACAAAATCCTCCAGGCCCCATGGCTTCCTCCTCCCACCACCGCAGTGACCCATCCACACAGGCTTGGACTGGGTTCTGCCCGTGCAGTCAGTGCAAGCAGACAGCCAGCCCACGGCAGCTCGATGTGCTTCTCACTTCTTCGGTCTGCAGGCCGACGCTCTATCCACTGAGCCAAACCGGCTAGGGCTCACTTCTGCCTGGAGACTGCTCCCCAAGCCCACTCTGTAGTTATGCGTATGCAATCCAGAAATGGGGATATGTTAGGAATTAATGCCCGTGGGAGGATACTTCCCCCTTTTGTACTCGGTGGACAGTTCTGAGAGCACTTGGGAAGGCTCCTGGAAAGGCCCTGGGTCGGATAGAACGCCTGTGGCCCTCAGCTGGTGCCATATCCAATGTGCTATCACATCCTGGCATTTCTTCCCCCCGCTTCCCATTTCACTTCCCTTTGTCCTGAACTCCTGCTGCCTGGGGTCCCATTCCAAATATACTTCTTTACACGTCTGTCTGTCTGTCTATCTGTATCAGGCTGCCCTTCGGGCTAAGATAAAATCAGATGAGTGTAAAGTGTTTCTGCCGATCAGTTTCTGGCTTTGTACATTTCACCCTCTTCCATTTCCATGATTCCAGTGGCAGATATGTTAAGATATATTCTATGTCAACATGCTGCTGGTCCTGCACTTTTGTGTCACAGTCCTGGGTAAGCTGGCACAGTGGGCAGGAGTATTTCTCAACAGCATTACCTCACTGGGTGGCCAGCAATAACTATCCATTGAAGTGACTGCAAACCCAAATTAAATGTATCCCCAGCTCACTTGCCACAGCTGGATTCCCAAAATCACCTGGGACCACTGCACCATCACCAGACACAACAATAGTGAGAGAGTAATTCGAAGTGGCAAGAGAGCAATTTTGACCAATTGTATAAAACATCTGGATTTTGCAATTTAAAATAAAAACATAACCATGTAGACACATTTGTGAGGGCCCTTGCCAAGGCCCATGTATGTGAAGCACTTAAGCTTAAATTTAATTAGCTTTATGGTAAATCTGTTTTTCACTACGTACTAATCAAGTAACTATAACATAAGCAGGCATTAACACATAGAATGAAAGTTCTCAAATCTGTATACTAGTACCATCCCCAGTCCAATATTTTTTCCTAAACTTCAGATTCAAAAATATCCCAATTGCCTACTTGGTCCTCTTTACTGTCCCACCAGCATCTCAAGATCAACACATCCCAAACTATATCATCTTCTTTACCAAACCTGTCCCTCCACTCTGCTCCTCTTGCTGCCTAATGGCACCAGTACATCAAATGTGAAGGTGAGAGTCTTCTTAGATTCCTCCTTTTCCTCTAGGTTCACCCTGCTGTGACAAACTGGTTCCAGATCACTGTGTTAAGTTTTAAATTTAAAGACTACCTCCTAAATATCTATTGAATCTCTCCCATGTTCTCCATCCCCATGACCAGCTCACCTTGGATACATGTCTCCATTATTTCTCTTCTGAACTGCAACAACCTTCTCCTTCTAACTTTAGCAATTTCTTCAAAGACATCTCACTGATGCCACAGTAATCTTTCTATAAAGCAAATCTGAACATGTTATTCCCCTACTTGAAATTTTTTAATGGCTTTCGATTACCTACGATAGTCTAAATGCTTCGGTATGGCCTATAATGCCCATCGGGACATGATCCGAAGCTCCTTCTCCAGCTTCATCTCCCGAGTCTTTGCTCATTTCGTGCCATCCTGTTTGCCATTCTCCAATCTAGATACACCATTTCTTGGTTCCCTCTGCCAAGAACACCTTCCTCCCCTTGGCTCCTTTACTCTTATTCTTCCTCAAAGATGCAATTCAAGTATCTTCTCACCCTGAAGTCTTCCTGGCCTCACCTCTGCCAGCTGGGCGTGGCTGTCCTGTCTCTGCTCCCATAGAGCCTTCACTAGCTCCATCGGAGCATTTATTATTCTGTATTATAATGTGTTCTCTCCTCTACCATATTGTGAGATTCTTGAAGGCAAGAGTTCTCTTTCATATCTAAAACCTCAGGAGCAAGCACAGTGCCTGGTATAGAATACTCTCAATAAATGCTGGATAGATAGCTTAAATTAATCATATGAAAATAGGAAGGGGGATGAAGTTTAGGAAAAATGATATTATTTCTGCAAGCTCTTACCACAAGACATTGTTTTTCTTCCTGGGACACAATGCAATAAATGAAGCCAATCAGCAACTGCTGGTCGCCTGTAATTTTAGCAACCGTTTCCCAGAAAGTGGCCAATTGTTACCTAAGCTAAGGCCTTGTACATAAAAGACTCTAATTTCCTATTTAATTTAATTGTACTGATTTTATTATTTTTTACTCCTATTGGCACCAAATTCTAGAAAAGTTACAATAGTTTGTCTCCAGATGAAGCCAGCTTGAAAAACAAGTAGAAATCAAACTGTGCTCCTTCCTATTGAAGCTTGAGAATATCTTTAAAGAATTTTCATTGTCTTCTTAAATATACAACATGAATTCAGCCTGAAAACCGAGACTCAGATATTTAAATATGATGGCTTGTCAAGTAAAAAAAAAAAAAATTAATTTAGCTTACTGAATGAGTGAATGTTCAAAAAAATTCAACATTATTTTGCTTATTATGTAAACATCTTTAGAAGTATAGCTGCCCCTCAGTAAAAATAACATGTCTTAAGGTTTCTGGGAGAAGGTACTTCAACTGTCTACTGGGTCCTGACATAACATTCAGAAGACCTAGGTCATCCTTGGTCACTGATCCCTTACCAAAGTCACAATTCTTAGCATTCAAATATGTGTGATGGGACCCTATAGCATACTGTCAGGGATTAAGGGCTTAAACTAAAAGTAGGTGGGTTTGGATCTTTTGGTTCTGCTACATATTAGCTGTGTGACCGAGGACAAGTCATTTACCCTCTCTGTCCTCTCACTTTAATCATCTGTAAAACAGAGGTAAGTCCTAAGGTTACTATTTAAAAAATGAATGGTCTGGCTGGCATGGCTCAGTGGTTGAGCATCGACCTATGAACCAGGAGGTCACGGTTCCAGTCCCAGTCAGGGCACATGCCCGGGGTTTCGGGACTGATCCCCAGTAGAGGGCGTGCAGGAGGCAGCCGATCAATGATTCTCTCTCATCATTGATGTTTCTATCTCTCCCTCCCTTTCCCTTCCTCTCTGAAATAAAAAAAAATAAAAAAAATGTGGAATTTAACAAAGTGCTTAGCACATACTAACTAACCAATAAATGATAATGATTATATTATTGATGAAGTTTGTCCTGGTTCTGGAAGTTAAAAATAATCTCAAATGTGCACGTATAATACCTTTTAATATTTACAGAAACAGGATCTTGAGATCATTAGGATTATTCAGCTATAAGTAGCTTCTTTCAGAATATAGGTTATAGTCTTCTATCAAAGAGCATAATTTTTATCACCTGAGCATTCAATCCTATGTAGACTTGTTTTCTTTTAAGTTCTTCAGTATAGCAACTCTACAAATTGTTCACTCTCTCAACACCAAAACTTTGCGGCTAGGTGGATCAAATGGGTTATGGAGATTGTCCTCCCTCCCCTCTCACCTCTAGAAGTAGTTGCTCCCGCTTACTGGATGAGGCAGTGGGGAGGGCGGCCCATGAAGGAAGCTTGTACAGCCACTGCCTTTGTCATATTTCCTCTGTGAAGAAACAGAAGACTTCAGTTCCTGGGATTGATTAAGCTCTAGAATAGAGAACTAAGGATCTACTTTGTATTTTCCTAGGACTCTCTTCTCTCTTTGTGATAGTGTCATTGCAGAAAAGCTTACATTTTTGCATTTTTGTCAGGAAAGTGGAAAGATAATAAACACAGGTAGCTTGCAATGCACAATAAATTGAAGGAAGTTGGCACAAAGCAGAGAAAGACTCAAAGACTAGGAGAATGAGAAGAAAAACCGATGAAAGAATAAATTATATGCAATGATCATACAAACCCTGACGTTTGCAAAGATATTGTGAAGGTTATAAGATTATAAGATCAGAATTCACTTGAGGTCAATATGGTCTCCTCTGGTGCTGGTCATGGATTCATTCAACAGATATTTTTAGTGGGCACTCACTATATGCTAGGCACTGTACTAAACACTAACGATTACAACAAAAACATACAAATAAGACTAGTCTTTGCTGTCAAGGAACTGGGAGTCAAGTGGGGAAGACAAAGCAAGTAAATTACAATAAGATAAACTATCTTTTAAGTGACCTCCATGTACCAACATGCTGGTTCACCACACACTCCATTCTCCCTGTAAAACAATGACTGAGGCCCTCAGCACACTAAATGCCTTAGGCTAGTAGGCTACTCTCTGGTCCTCTGCATACTCCCATAGAAGAAGTAGAAGGTTTACTAACAATTGGTTATTTTTGTTCCCAAACCTGTTCATAATATCGCTACTTGATGCTGCAATTATGTAATTTAAATATTATAGAAACTGATAAGACTAAAGAGTTGTTGTTTCTGTGGAAACTATGATGAATTCTCTGGAAAGAATCTTTCAAGTTGCTTAAGAAAAACTAATACTGAATTAGCAGTGGGCAAAAGAATTACGAAGGAAAAATATAGGAAGATTCAGCCCTAGTATTGCTTCAAAATGCTTTATATTGCTTATTCCATTTAAAAAGAAAACTCAATTCAGAGAAGATTCAGAAGAGTTAGAGAAGATATATTTTGGGTGTGATTCACACACCACTATAGGAAACACCAACCAGTGAGTCTACACTCAGAGAAAATGCCTTGGTCCTAGATCAGAAGAATGCCAATACCACTTTGCAATGCCTCTTGAAATAAATTGATTCAGGCAAAGAACCTTAATGGCTGCTGAAACCATTAGGGGAAAGGTTGATCACGACAAGGATATTCACGAGGTGCCAAAGTACCACTCCACGGATTACTGTGAAAATACATGGGAGGGGAAACACATACTTACAATGGGGACAATCGGCAGTCACCACCTTAACCAAGTTATCAAATTTAGCATCATTAATGGTGGACAACCAGCAACGTGAGTGATGTACTCAGAAGTATATTTCATCCTCTATAAAGTATTCTTGCCAAAAAATGTTGAATCAAGAATTTGGATCTAATTTTCAGTGTATAGGAAATACAGGAGATAGAGAAATTTAAATGACATGAGATCACTGCCTCAATTTAACTGACCAGTATAAAATTCTAGCTATTAAGTCATGTGTTAACGTGATAAATGGCAGGAGCAAAGATAAAAGGACCAATAAAAATAAGACCTCAGAATTTATACAGAAAAAATATGTTATTTCTTACAATGGTTTTTACTTACTCTATGAGTTTCTCAAGGTCCAAACTGTACTAAGGCAATTTTGTCAGGATTGGATAGTAACACTTGATCAAAATCTAGACCCCAGATCTAGAATTACAGAGATTCTATACAGAATTCTGAATTTCCCCTCAATAAATTTAATCTAACACAGTTTACCGCAGCATTAATTACTTTAACTTTTTTCAACCACCAAAACTGGTTTCTGAATTAAAGTATTATACAGTCTTAACCCATTCAATGCAACGGCGCCCTTTTTATTTTCCATTGCTCTTGGATTTTCCAGCAGTGTGGTCTCATTTGGGTTAATTAACAATACTCTAGATGGAAAATTTTCCTGGTAGGTTGTTCCACTCAGAGCCATTTAGAAAGCACTGCTTGCGTCAGACTCTGTTTTCTGCTTGGATAAGGGGGCTGTTACTGTAAACCCCAATTTTTTTGGCATCCCACCGTCACACTTCACCGAGTATACCCCGTGCTTGCCTTCTACTAATGACCTTTCAGAGCAAAACTTTATCTAACTCACCAAGTTAGGAGACTTCCCTTCCCTGAGAGTACAACTTAAGTCCACAAAGCCTACAATTCCATCAACAGACACCGCATGACTGCAGTAATAGTAATAATCCACAATTACTGCAGGCCTGTGTGTGCCAGGCACTGTATTTGTATATAACAATTATCCAAGAGGAGACTATTAATTCCATTTTATATATCACAAAACTGAAACCTAAAAAGGCTAACAAACACTCGTGGGCTTCTGTCCTCCCTTCAAAGGGCTCTAGTAGCTTACTCAAATGTTTTCTTTTACAGAATAGAGGGCCTTATGAAAATACTGTCCATATTTTATAAATAAAGAACTTGAAGATCGCCCTGGCCAGTGTGGCTCAGTTGGTTGGGCGTTGTCCCCCACACCTAAAGGTTGTTGGTTCAATTCCCGGTCAGGGAACAGCCCCCGTAGCGGGCTCAATCCCCGGTAGGGGGTGTGCAGGAGGCAGTTGATCAATGTTCCACTTTCACATCAATGTTTTCTCTCTCCCCTCCTTTTTTTCTTCTCCCCCCGCCCCTGGCCCCCCGCCTGTCTCTCACCCTCTCCCTCTTAAAAAAAAACAAAAAACTTTTTAAAAATGAAAATAAAAGCTCTTTGAAAATTAATTATTTTGTGCTATCATCTGTTTTGCATTTATCCTAATCTGTGGTTGCCTTTTAACATAGTTAATTGGTTGTCAATCTTTTTCTTCATAAATTCTGGATTTTGTGTAATCTTCGAATGACCGTTCCCAATTGAGAATATAAAAATGTATTCTACAGTTGATCCATCTTGAATTGGCTCTGGCACAAGTGGCCACCTGCTTCTTTTGAAATGTCCCATATAACCATTAATTCTAAAATTCTAACACATGTTCATCAAAACATTAGTGTGCCACATTCATATTTCTTATGATTTTATAAAATTTAGTTTTCATATTCTACCCTCACTCGTTGTCATTTATATTTCCAAACGGAACTACTTATATTTTAGTCCATGTCATCCTCAATTCAATCATGTTTTTCCTGTATTACTGCACCCAAAACTTAGACCAACACTTCAGATGTAACAAGTTATTAATGCATGACTATGATGGTGCCTATTAGGTTTCAGATTCCTTCTAAACAATGCCTAATATTTTATCCACCAAACTACAATGAACCATTATTTTTAGCATATGATTTAAAATAAATCTTAACTTAAAAATTAAAAAAAAATCGTAACTTTTATTCCGCTGACAAAAAGTATATACTTCATACTTCTGTCAAGATTTCAATCACTCAAGTAGGCACATAAATTCTTAAACGTTATCAATGATACCTAGGAAATTATAACACAAAATTTCTCATATATTGCTGGTGGAAGTGTTAACTACTTTAACTGCATTGGAGGACAAGTTGGCCAAATCTATCAAACTTACAAACCCAGATATCCCTTGATTCAGCAAGTCTTACTAGTAGGAATTTACAAGGTAAACTTACAAAAGTATAAAATGATGTATGAAACACTTAAATATCCATTAATAGGAGACTGGCTAATCCATTAATAGGAGACTGGTTAAATAAATTATGCTAAATCCATACAATAAATATAATACAGCCATAAAAAAAGAATGAGAATGTTTTTTATGTACCAATATGAAACTAAGATATATTGAGAAAAGCAAAACATAAATATATGCATACAACATGTATAACATGCTATCATATGTAAAAAGGGGAAAATACACATTTTATTTGTGCATTTCTGGACAGATATACAAGAATTAATAACACTGGTTGCAAAACAAAACACTTGGTCGCCTCCAAGGAGAGAGCACAAATAGAATAAGTTGTGTTATACTCACAAAATGGAGTACTACTCAGCAATGAAAAGGAACATTCTACAATTGCAACTCACAAATTTAATGTGGTGCAAAATAAGCAGAACAAAAAATACATCTTGTGTGTTTTCTTTTACATAAAATACAAAAGCAGAAGAAACGCGAACCTTTATGGGACATGGGCGCATTACTCCCTCCTGGTGACTGCTTCTCGACATGCATGGTTTTACATGGATGGGAAAACCCATCAAGCTGTATACTCATATTTTGTGTAGTTTTCTGCATATACATTATACTTTAAAAGTTCATTAGAAAGTACTGGGAGGTTAAAAATGGATCAACTGTACAGTATAAATTATATCTCAATGAATCTGTTATTTTGAAAAGAATGTCCTGGAAGAAAATATACCAAAATCCTAAAAATAGTCATCTGTGGGAGATGAGATTTATAATGCTTATTTTCCTTTGTTTACTCTTCTGAGTTTCTCATTCTTTCTTTATACGAAGGACAGTAATTTAAAAATATATATTTTACAAATTTTTGTGGAGGAAAACTGGGAGATTATTCCTAGTGGTAACCTACCAAGGGTTTCAGAGAAAATTCTGAATGATACTGGAAACCATTCAAAAACTAAGTAAATTCTTCTTATAGATCAATAAAAACATTTTAATTCTAAAAGCTAATTTATGGCTTCTTTATATACAAAACAAACTAAACAAAATTTATTCTATCAATTACCATAATATTTCCCATTTTCAAAAAGTTCCTAAAAAGAATATGAACCTAGCTAGCTTAGGTAGAGAAAATACAAACAAAATTTGTTTGGAAAAAAAATTTAAGCAGGAACATATATTAATTACTTTTATATCGTTAAGCTATACATATCTTTTCATGTCAATTGTTTTTATCTCCATCTATCCCCTTTTTTTAAAAAAACTGCTATGAGATATAATTCACATACCATGCATTTCACCCATTTAAAGTATAGACTCCAATAGGTGTTAGTATATTCACACAGTTGCACAACCATCACCAACTGTCTAATTCCAGAACTTTTACATCACCCCAAAAAGAAACCCATACAATCAGCAGTCACTCCCATTTCTCCCAACCACTTACCCCCACCATTAGGCAAGAACTAATTTACTTTCTGTCTCTATAGATTTGCATATTCTGGATATTCAACAGTTTTATGTAGTTTGCAGATTACAAGTTTTACAATTCTGTTAAATTTATTTCTGAATATTTTGTTCAGTTGTAAATAAAACTGTTTTCTTAATTTGACTGTCGGATTGTTCAGTATAAAAGTATAAAATAAGAGTGATTCCCTTGTAACCTCCCTGCCATATGGTGAACTCATTAATTCTGAAGTATTATAGAGGATTACTTAGGATTTTCTTTATACAAGATCATGTCATCTGCAAATATAGTTTTACTTCCTTTTCAATCTGGGTGCCTATCTCACCCGTTTTTTAAAGGGCTACATACTATTCATCCCATTTATAATGTTTTAAAGGCCATCCTGCCTAGAGGCAAGGCAGTGTTTTTCAGTTTCCTTAAATTTGTTCACTTTCATTTAGCATATATACATGAAGGGTTACACATTATTTTCTGTTTAACAGAATATACATGTTATTTTTTCTGTAACAAAAGAGAAGCCTGAAAATAATACATTATAGTTAATATTTACATGAAGTTACACTTGATAGCCAAAGAAAAGAGTGGAAAGTACTTATCTTTAAAAGTATTGAGTAGCTTGTCAATTATGCATATTGATGTGGTTAGCCAGCCCATGCTAATTTCCTTTGCTACATCACTATATAACGCCCTAAGGGGCTTCCTTGATGCAGGGAAAACTTCTCTGCAAATATAAGTATGCATGCATCGAGCACCCACACCATTGCTTGAACTCACATCTACACCATGATTAGGCATTAGGCTTGTTCTATCCTCACCTCTTTTACTGGCATTGTGCTCTGTCTACTTGAAGGCTTAATGAACATGAACTGTAGGGGCTGCTATGACTGTTATTAAATTATATTGTTCATACACTCACTCATTATCTTTAATGAAGCAGAAGTCCTACAGTTTAACAAATGAGTAAAGAGGACATTTAAAAAACCCCAAAGTATCTTTAAGGGTCTCACTCTTGGAGATATCTCATCTTACTCTCCAACAATCAAGTTCCACACCCTCAAATAACCATTCAAGGCATCGCATATTAAGGAAAGGTCAAACACTCTTCCTGTCACATCTCACAAATCAAAAAGAAGGAAGGGAGTAGAAAAGCATCAAAATTAAACTAAAGATTGCATTACAGCCCTGGCTGGTGGGGCTCAGTGGTTAGAGTGTTGGCCCATGCACAGAAGGGATGTGAGTTTGATTCCTAGTCAAGGGCACCTAACTGGGTTGCAGGTTCGATCCCCAGCCCCAGTTGGAGTGAGTGTGGGAGGCAACCAATCGACGTGTCTCTCTCACATCAATTTTTCTCTCTCTTCCCCTCCCGCCTTCTCTTCCACTCTCTCTAAAAAGCAATGGAAAAAAATATCCTTGGGTGAGGATTAAAAAAAATAATAATAAAGATTACATTACAAAAACTGGTATAAAGGGTCAGTGAGATGTGTTCTAGATTAGGAATTAGACTTGTTTGTTCTATTCTCACCTCTTTCACTGGCATTGCGCTCTGTTTACTTAAAAGCTTAATGAACATGAAATGGGCTGCTACAACTGTTATTACATAATGCTGTTCATACAGTCACTAATTATCTTTAATGAAGCAGGAGCCCTACAGATCAACAAATGAGTAAAGAGGACACTTTAAAAACCCCCAAGTATCTTTAAGTGCTTCATTTCTTAGTGCAGTTAGTCGTGACTCACTTCAATTAAGAACCCACGTAAAGCAAATATTTTTTCTTCCCTAACATACAAGGCAAGCCTAAATAAAAATAAAACTCATTTGCTGAAGTAGCCTCAAAAAAAAAAAAAGGATGAAAAAAAAAAAAGACCACAGCTAAGTTTTTAGAAAAGACAAAAGTTATGCCCTGAATGGCGAGTAGCTTTCTTTAGGAACGGTTCAAGATGGCTGAAAAGATAGCGGGAGGTTCCCCTGCTCACCCTGACATTTTGCCAGGCCTTCAGCAACGAAACTTTGCTTATCTATAGAGACAGAACTTACTCAGTGAAGGGGGACTGTTAAAATTACTGTTCACCTAATAAAACTCAATATTCAGAATTAAAATTAGACTTGTCTAGTACATAAAAAAGCCAAGAGAACAAGAAAAAACTTGCACAACACAAAGTGAACAGTACCTTTATTATAAAACCCAATGTAATCTAACAACCAGGGTTACCACTATAGGGTATGTCTTATTCTAAATCCGATACCCAGGATCTTCGTAAAAAATCATCCCCTTTGTGCCTTGGCTGGCATGGCTCAGTGGTTAAAGCATCTGCCGAAGGGTCTCGAGTTTGATTTCTGGTCAAGGGCACATACCTGGGTTGCGGGTTCAATCCCCTCATGTAGGAGGCAACCAATTGATGTGTCTCTCTCACATCAATGTTTCTCTCTCCCCGCCCCCTTCCACTCTCTAAAAATCAATGGAAAAATGTCCTCAGGTGAGGGTTAACCAAAAATAAATAAAATCATCCCCTTTCAAAGAGCTCATTCACAGGTGACTTCTAGAGCAACTAAAGAGAAAAAGTTGATCATAAAAATCATTAAAACCTCACTTCCTGGAGAACGGTCTCATTGATCAAATTACCACATAGTTCCGATGCTGGATTGAAGAATCTTGTCTCTAACAATGGATGGAACCATTACTTTTCTAATGCCATTTTCAGGGATAGCTAACAGTTGATGAAAAACATGGGGAGAATTTTATGATGCAACACATTCAAGCAACCTTGGTAAGGATAGCAAATAATGAGCTGAATTCACTGGATGTCCTAGGTAGGCTACAGAACCTAAACATTCCCTGAAATTGTATGCAAATTGTGTGCATTCCCCTAGGGCCGTGGTCGGCAAACTGCGGCTCGAGAGCCACATGCGGCTCTTTGGCCCCTTGAGTGTGGCTCTTCCACAAAATACCACGGCCTGGGCGAGTCTATTTTGAAGAAGTGGCGTTAGAAGAAGTTTAAGTTTAAAAAATTTGGCTCTCCAAAGAAATTTCAATCATGGCACTGCTGATATTTGGCTCTGTTGACTAATGAGTTTGCCGACCACTGCCCTAGGGGAAAAGTACATATGTTTTATAGAATTCTCAGAAAAAAATATGTAAATAGAACTTTTTAAAGAACTGCAGACCTAGAGGATTTCTTTGTGGTCGAATGAAAGCACTCTCATTGTATGTGTGCCCTTAACTTTCATTTGGAGCTGTGAACATTCATAGATTTCAGTCCAAAAGCATTACTATCACTTACTACTATAAGGGTTTTAGGGTCCTATCTTTGCCTAAATCATTTCTGTTTCTAAGTCAATTAAGTGAACTGGTGCACGCATGGGCTCCTAACGATAGGGTCCAGAATTACCTACTGCCATAGTTCAGGCCTTCACATTGAAGCCTCATAGAGAAGCCAGTGAACTCTGAACTTGGGCTTCTTATTCTCTCAGGAGCCTCAATGTCCTCTAACTTTAAAAAAATAATGATAATTCTGGCCCAAAACATTTCATGCGGTTGCTTGGAGTGACAAAGAAGCTAATGATCACAACATACTGGGTAATCTTTTTTTTTTTTTAAGTATATTTCTTTATTGATTTCAGAGAGGAAGGGAGAGGGAGAGAGAGACAGAAACATCAATGATTAGAGAGAATCATTGATCAGCTGCCTCCCGCATGCCCCCCCACTGGGGACCGAGCCCACAACCCGGGCATGTGCCCCTGGCCGGAATTCCACAGGCCAACACTCTATCCACTGAGCCAAACCAGCTAGGACAATACTGGGTAATCTTGATGCCAGTTTCAGAACAGTGATATAATAACACTGTCAACGCCTTGCCCACCAAACAAAACAAAAAGACTTTTAAAGTAACTAAAACAACCTAGCATCTCCTTACAGGAGTCTTGTTATGGAAGCGTAACACAACTCAGGGCACTACTACCTAGAAATACTCTTTGAACATCCCATCCCATGAAGTCTCACCATTCACGCAAACCGCCATAGATTTCTTCCCCGACGTCCGCCCCAACAAATCTGCCTCATCCTCTCTGTTAGCCTTTCCCCCCCTAAAATAAAAAGTTCATCTCGCTACTTTATCCACCCTCCTCTCTGATTCATTCACCACTAACTAGGGCTGATATCACTTCCCTGAGTAGAGAGAGAAAAGGATGATACTACTATATGCTAATAATTTTATATTTTTGTTTTTCACCCTGTCACATGCATACGGCAATGATCTTTGTAAACTTTCAAAGCATTATAACTATAGTAAGATGAATAACCACCATCCATTAACTCATGAATCCTAATAATGAATGGCCTTCCACTGAAACTCGCCTTATAAAATGATTTTGTGCCAAATAAACTCTCTCAAATTGTTTTCATCATATTACTTACATGTTTAAGGAAACTGTGGGACATAATCAAACAGACAAACATATACATTGTGGAACTCCCTGAAGGAGAAGAGAAAGAGAAAGGAAGAGAGAATATTTGAAGAAATCGTGGCTGAAAACTTACCAAATTGAATGAAATAGATAAATATAACCATCCTAGAAGCTAAACAAACCTCAAGTCTTGAAGAACAACTCAAAGAGATTCATACCAATACACATTATAACCAACTTTCAAAAGACCAAGAGAATCTTTTTTAAAAATATTTTTTTATTGATTTCAGAGAGGAAAAGAGAAAGAGAGCAAGAGAGAGAGAGAGAAACATCAGTGATGAGAGAGAATCATTGATCGGCTGCCTCCTGCACGCTCCCTACTGGGGACCGAGCCAGCAACCCAGGCATGTGCCTTTGACTGGAATCGAACCCGGGACATTTCAGTCTCCAGGCCGTAGCTCTATCTACTGAGCCAAACCAGCTAGCAGTGGTCGGCAAACTCATTAGTCAACTGAGCCAAATATCAACAGTACAACGATTGAAATTTCTTTTGAGAGCCAAATATTTTAAACTTAAACTTCTTCTAATGCCACTTCTTCAAAATAGACTCGCCCAGGCCATGGTATTTTGTGAAAGAGCCACACTCAAGGGGCCAAAGAGCCGCATGTGGCTCGCGAGCCGCAGTTTGCCAACCACGGAGCTAGGGTGACAAAGAGAATCTTAAAAGCAGCAAGAGAGAAGTGAATCATCACATAAAAGGGATCATCAATAAGATTTATCAGCAGACTTCTCTTCAGAAACTTTGGAAACCATAAAACAGTGGGTTGATATAGTCAAAGTACTAAAAGGAAAAAGAAAAAAAAAAAAAACACAACACTATCAAACAAGAATCCTGTATCTGGCCAAACTGCCCTTTTAAGAGCGAAGGTGAAATCAAGACATTCCCAGATAAACAAAAGCTTAGGGACTTTGTGACCACTAGACCTACCTTATAAGAAATGTTCAAGAAAATCCTGATAAAATGAAAGGACACTAGACATTAACTTGAAGCCATATGGAGAAATAACTATCTCAATAAAAGTAAATATATGGACAACTACAAAAGCTAGTATTACTATAAAAATGGAGTTAACTGTACTTCCTACATGATTTAAGAGACTAATATATTTAAAGAAAAAACAATTAGTGTAAAAGCTAGTATTACTGTAACTTTGGTTTCTCATTCCAAATCTTGTTTTCCACATAATTTAAGTCAAAGCATTTCAAAGAATTATTAGTTTATGTTTGGGGGCACACAGCGTATAAAGATGTAATTTTGTGATAACAACCAAAAGTAGTAGGGACAGAGCTGTAAAGGAGCAGTTTTGTATGTTATTGAAGTTGTAATAAATTCAAATTACAGTGTTATAACTTGAGGATGTTAAATGTAACCCCTGTGGTAATCACAAAGAAAGTAGCTATAGAATAAACACAAAAAGAAATGAGAAAGGAATTTTAAAATTTCACTACAAAAAAAAAAAATCAACTAAACACAAATGAGGACAGTAATGCAGGAAATGAGGAAGGGCCAAAAAAAAGCTGTAAGGCATATTGAAAACAGGTAGCACCATGACAGAACTAGGTTCCTCCTTATCAATAACTACTTTAAATGTAAATGGATTAAGCTCTTCAATCAAAAGATAGAAATTAGCAGAATGCAGAAACACATATATTATATGCTGTCTATAAGAGACTCACTTGAGATCCAAAGACACAAAACAGTTGAAAGTGAAAGAATGGAAAAAGATGTTCCATGAAAATAGTAACCAAAAGAGATCAGAGGTGGCAATACTCATATCAGACAATATAGAACTTAAATTTTAAAATAATTACAAGAAAGAAAGACATTATCCTATATAATAAAAGCCTAATATGCAAATTGTTTGACTGGGAGCTTGACCGGGAGTTCAACTGCTCGCTATGACGTGCACTGACCACCAGGGGGTGGCACGGAACATGGCGGGCATCGGCGACAAGGCTCTGGCAGCAGGTGGCAGTGGAGGTGCTGCTGGCCTCAATGGGCCCCAACAAGAGCAGGACTGCAGCGGGACGGTGGAACAGGTGAGCAGGTGGTACCAGGCCAAGGCGGGTACGAGCGAGGGCCCAATTGCCCTGGTGATTGCCCTGGTGATCGCCCCACAGACAGCAACCAGCAGTGGTGGTGGGGGTGGGCCACTGCCCAAATCCCAGGCGCCGAGGGAGCTGGGCAGGGGCCCTGGCCCAGATCTAACTTCCAGCAGACAGGATGGTGGAGCAGGTGAAGTGTGGCACCAGGCCACAGCAGGGTGCTAGGCGGGGCTGCAGGGCTGGGAAGCTGGGGGCATGAGCTGGGGCTTCAAACCTGGGGGCACAAGCTGGGGCCCAATCCCTGTAGGCCACCCTGAGGGACCCCACCTGTGCACAAATTCGTGCACCGGGCCTCTAGAGAGCGAGAGCGAGTGAATGAGTGAGTGTGTGTGTGTGTGTGTGTGTGTGTGTGTGTGTGGCGGCTAAGTGATTGACTGTCCATCCATCCTACCGTCTAACTGACCACCCAGACAGTGCACTGGCAATTTAAAAATAAACATTGAGCCGAAACCGGTTTGGCTCAGTGGATAGAGCGTTGGCCTGCGGACTGAAGGGTCCCAGGTTCGATTCCGGTCAAGGGCATGTGCCTTGGTTGCGGGCACATCCCCAGTGGGGGGTGTGCAGGAGGCAGCTGATTGATGTTTCTCTCTCATCGATGTTTCTAACTTTCTATCCCTCTCTCTTCCTCTCTGTAAAAAATCAATAAAATATATTAAAATAAATAAATAAAAATAAAAATAAACATTGACTCACCCATGCACGATACATATAAAGCTATTGCTGGTACCAATCACACATGTATTTTAAGTTTTATAATACTATATTATATATACTATTTTGACATGTAATTTTTCGCAGTAACATAATTACTGCACAAATCTTTCTTCTAATTAATTTATTTTCAATGTGCACGAATCCATGCACCAGGCCACTAGTGTATTAATAAAAGGTTAAATACAGCAAGAAGATATAAGAACTGTAAACATTTATATACCTAATGACAGATCAACAAAATGTATGAACCAAAAACAAAATTGAAAGGTAAAATAGTCAGTTCTACAATAATAGTTGGAGATTTCAATACTCCACTCACAATAATGAAGAGAACAACCAAACAGAAAATAAATAAGGAAATAATGGACAGACAGACATATACAGAAAACTCTACTCAACAACAGAATACACATTCTTTCAAGTATACATGGAACATTTTCCAGGATTGACCTTAGGCTACCAATTGAGTTGCAATAAATTTTAAAAGATATACAAAATTTCTTCTTTGACCACAATAGAAATTAACAAAAACTGGAACATTCACAAAATTGTGAAAATTAAACACACTTTTAAACAATGGATAAAAGAAAGTAATCACAAGAGAAATTAGAAAATACTTAAGAGACGTAGGAACATGAAAACAATATGCTAAAATTTATGGATGCAATGAAAGTGATGCTAAGGGAAATTTATAGCTATAAAATTTATTACATTAAAAACCAAGAAAATTTTCAAATCAACATCCCAATTTTACAATTTAAGGAACTGAAAAAGAAAAACTACTCCCAAAGCTAGTAGAAGAAAGGAAATAATAAAGACTAGAGCATAAATAAATTAAAGAACAGAAAAATCAATGAAACCAAGAGTTGGGTCTTCAAAAAGGTCAACAAAATTGACAAACCTTTAGCTAGAAGACTAAGAAAAAGGGAAAGACTCAAATTACTAAAATCAGAAATGAATACTTCCAATTCTACAGAAATAAAAGGTATTACAGGAGAGTACTATGAACAATTGTACACCAACAAATTGGATGCCCTAGATGAAATGGACAAAGTCCTAGAAACGTAAAACCTGCCAACACGAAATAATGAAGAAAAAAAAAAATCAGAATAGTCCTATATAACTAATAAGGGATTGAGTCAGTAATCAGAAATCTCTTGACAAAGACAAGCCCTGGACCTGATGGCTTCACTGGTGATTTCTACCAAACATTTAAAGTACTAGCACCAGTCCTTCTCAAACATTTCCAAAAAAACTGAATGAGGAAACACCTCCTAACTCATTCTCTGAGGCCAGCGTTACCCTAATACCAAAGCCAGCTAAGGACACTACAAGAAAAGAAAACTACAGACCAATATCCTTTATGAACATGATGCAAAAATACTAACAGACAGAATTCACCAATATATTAAAAGGATTATATACCATGGCCAAGTAGCATTTATATCTGAAATGTAAGGATGGGTTAACATATAAAAATCAATCAATGTTACATGCCATACATCAACAGAATGAAGGGGTGGGTACATGATAATCTCAACTGATACAGAAAAAGCATTTGACAAAATTAACACCCTTTCATAATAAGAACATTTAGCAAACCAGGAGTAGAAAGAAAGTACCACCTGGCTGGGTGTGGCTCAGTGGTTGAGCATCGACCCATGAACCAGGTAGTCACGGTTGGATTCCTGGTCAGGGCACATGCCCAGGTTATGGGTTCTGTCTCCAGTGGGGGGCATGCAGGAGGCAGCCGATCAATGATTCTCTATCACTGGATTTTCTATCCCTCTCTCTCTCTCTCTCCTTTCCTCTCTAAAATCAATAAAAACATTTTTTATAAGGAAAGTACCATAATATAATAACAGCCATATGTGAAAACCCACAGCAAATATACTCAAAGGATTTCCTCTAAGATTAGGGACAAAGCAAGGATACCCACATTCAGCACTTCTTTTCAACACAGTCCTAGAAGTTCTACCTAGAGCAATTATGCTATAAAAAAGGAATCAGGCATCCAAACTGAAAAGGAAGAAGTAGAATTATCCATTTGCAGATGATACAATTTTATGTATAAACCCCCAAAGATTCCACAAAAATAGTAAGAACAAATAAATTCAGTAAAGTAACAGGATACAAAGCCAACACACAAAAATCAGTTGCATTTCTATATACAATGAATAATCTAAACAAATTACAAAAAAAATCCAATCATGATATTATGAAAAAAGAATAAAATACTTAGGAAATAACCAAGGAGGAGAAAGATTTGTACAATGAAAATTACAAAACATTGCTGAAAGAAATTAAAGAAGACGTAAATAGAAACACAGCCCATATTCATGAAGTAGAAGACTTAATATTGTTAAAATGTCCATACTACCCAAAGTGATTTACAGATTCAATGCAATTCCAATGATACTTTTTGCAGAAATAGAAAAATCCATCCTAAAATTCATATGGAATCTCAAAGGATTCCAAATAGCCAAAACAATCTTGAAAAAGAACAAAACTGGAAGACTCACACGTCCTCATTTCAAAATGTACTATAAAGCTACAGTAATCAAAACAGTGTGGCAAATAGGCAGACATATAGACAAATGGAATATACTAGAGGGCCCAGAAGTAAATCCTTGCATATATGGCCAAATGATTTTTGACAGGGGTGCCAAGACCATTCAGTGAGGAAAGGAATAGTCTTTTAAACAAATGGGGCTGGGAAAACTGGATATCCACATGCAAAAGAATGAAACTGAACCCTTACCTAAAACCATATAAAAAAATTAACTCAAAAGAAATTGAATAGACATTTCTACAAAGATATACAGAAAAATGATGCTCAACATCACTAGTCATTAAGGAAATGCAAATCAAAACTACAATGAGATACTACCTCAGACCCATTAGGATAGGGACTATAAAAAAACACAACAATGAATGTTGATGAGGATGCGGGGAAACTGGAAACTTTGGACCCTGCTATGGGAATGTAAAATGGTATAGCCACTGTGGAAAACGGTATGGTTTTCTTCCTCTGAATGTTTTCTTTCAGCATTTCCATTTCCTGCTTCCATCTTTTAAACATGGGCTCCCATATTTGACCTGCTGCTCTTTTGGGAACACCCGCCCTTGGCAATTTCATCTTGTTCACTAACTAACCAATCATCACTAAGAGTCTTCTCAGCTTGTTTTCTTTCTGTGCATTAGTATACAACCACTCAACATTTACGCCTGAATCAAAAATCCCACCAGTGCATCATCTGGCCCACCCTACCCATACTTCAATTCCCACACAAAATCCCTACAATTACTTACCTAGTTTCTGCTGAATCATCCCTAATATAATTCTACACGTTTGGGGACAGTACAGCACATTTCAAACAGCTCTACTCACTGAAAGTTCTATTTATATTAAGCTGGAATTGACTTCCTGTAATTTCCAAATTGATTCTAGTTCTGGTTTCAGAGTCTCACAGAATGCCCATCACCACCTATACTCAAATCTAAATCAAATGCACTATCTTTGTAATTTTTGAGATTCAGTGGCACAGCATGACGATTTCCCCCAAGTTAAACAGGACCGGTGAACATTAGTGCTAGCTCATGTCCTACAAACCAAAACAGCCACAGAACACTATAGGTGAACCAAGGCAGGCATTGAACAGCATCCAGGGGTAAAGCACAGTTTAGATAAAGAGATGGCATCACAGATTATTAAAAAATATGGGTCTCCAAACTGATGGATAATACAGCAAAGTCTGAGCATGCCAACCATCATCATTTGAGAGGTCTCTCTTCTGTTGGCAAGGCATATTTGTTCTCTGTTTAGAGAACTAGGAAATCCTGTCAATCCTGCTTTTACTACTGTCTCTTGATGAGCTGTTCTTAACTAATTACATTGTAGCTGAAAGAGCTACTCATCCCATAACCTGATCTGGTAATATAAATACAAAACAAAAACATGTTCTATTGTAAAATAAGTCATAAAAGGCTTACCTCTGGGTGCTCATGACTTGGTCATGATGTTGGAGATGATGGCTAGAAGAAATATGACTAAGAGCAGCCAGTAAGAACCCAAGGAAGAATCTTACGTAGTGCAGGGTAATATGTAAACCAAGAACATACCCAGAGAATATCAGAGAACTCAAATGAGACCAATTTTCTGGTTTGTGTGGGGCCATTCACTTGGAAGCAAGGCACCACAGAGACTTCCTATATCTAGCCCTGATGATGGGGAACTTGGTAGATAAAGCAGTTTTGAGAGTTCTCAATGTTGTTTTGAGACTTTTGGCTGTATCAGACAAAATATTAAGATACAGAAGATGATTACTAATTAAGTTAAACATGAGGATGAGGCGTGGCAAAACATGCCTCAGACAGAAAGAAAAATCAACTATTCAAATTCTTAAGAAAACCAGACAAAACAATCTAGAGTAATTTAGAATTCTCAAGGTCTACCAAGGTTTCCTATGCAAAGCAGGAATTTTGTCCAACTGTCACAGAAAGAAAAAAAATTCTTCCTTTCATGTTAGAAAATATTAGCAAAATTTGGTCTTTTTCTGTTCTTAACATGGACTGTAATTAAAAAGAAAATAATGATAAATATAATTGTGTGATACTCTTGTTATATTCTGGATTGGACTGTTAAAAAATATCTTGTTCTAGAGAGAGTATTTTCCTAAACCTTCTACACATACTTTTTAAAAATCACTAACATCAATTTTTTTTCCTGCAAAAACTTTGTACTTGTAGAGACAGAGACTTGGAGCCATTGCTATAGCTTAAAAGACTGGAATTCCCATACTTTATGGCTGTTGGGAACGATAATATTAGAAGTTATTTTCATTAGTGTTGCTCTGTTTCTATTAATATAACACTTTCTAAAGTCATCCCATTCTTCAGCTTTCTATTAAATTGGCCAGTTTAGCCTTGGCTATTCCACTAATGTACAGCCACAGAAGTTTTTAACCTCTCTGGCATTCATTCTCTATCTATAGCATACATTCATTTATTCAACAAATATTTACTGAGTGATAAATATTTACTAAGTCTGAACCTATATATACCCTACAAACAGAATTCTGACTCCTAGGTATATAACCAACATAAATGCATACATGTACCTGTCAAAAGACATGTAATAGACCATTCATAGCGGCATCCTATCTAATAAAAGAGTAATATGCAAATTGACCATCACTCCAACACAAGATGGCCACCCCCATGTGGTCAAAGATGGCTGCCCCCATGTGGACACAAGATGGCCACCACAAGATGGCCAGCAGGGGAGGGCAGTTGTGGGCGATCAGGCCAGCAGTGGAGGGCAGTTGGGAGGGACCAGGCCTGCAAGGGAGGGCAGTTGGGGGCAATCAGGCCTACAGGGGAGGACAGTTGGGGGGGACCAGGCCTGCAGGGGAGGGCAGTTGGGGGGGGACCAGGCTGGCAGGGGAGGGCAGTTAGGGGCGACAAGGCCAGCAAGGGAGGGCAGTTAGGCGTTACCGGGCTGGCAGGGGAGCAGTTAGGCATTGATCAGGCTGGCAGGGGAGTGGTTAGGGGGTGATCAGGCTGGCAGGCAGAAGCGGTTAGGGGCAATCAGGCAGGCAGGCAGGCGAGCGCTTGGGAGCCAGCAGTCCTGGATTGTGAGAGGGATGTCCGATTGCCCATTTACAGGGATCGGGCCTAAACGGGCAGTCGGACATCCCTCGAGGGGTCCCAGATTGGAGAGGGTGCAGACTGAGCTGAGGGACACACACCCCCGTGCACGAATTTCATGTACCGGGCCTCTAATAATTCATAATAGCCAAAAACTGGGAACTATTGGAATGTCTATCAATGGCAGAATGGATAAATTGTGGTATATTAACACAGTGGAAGAGTATACAGCATTGAGAAGAAACCAACATCATGGATGACACATATAATGTTGCATAAAAGGAGCCACACTCAAATATATTGTATTATTCCATTTACATAAACACAAAAACAGGAAAAACTAACCTATGTTCTTAGAAGTCAAGACAGTGGTCCCCTTGGGGGAATAGTAACTGGAGGGGAGCATGACGAGTTGCTGGTAATGTGTTATTTCTTGCTTGGGTGCTGGTTATACAGGTATGATCAGTTTCTGAAAATTTATTCAGACTCATAACATGGGCACTTTTCTGTATGTTTATAAATGTCAGTCAAGTTTTTTAAAGATGAATCTAACTGCTGTGTGGAAAATGGATTCTGAGGAGGCAAGAGTTAAACGGCAGGAAGAGCCATTAGGAGCCAATGCCATTATCCAGTATGAGATGATGGTGGCTCAGATGGCAGAGGTAGGATGGTGTCCAGTGGCCACATTCTGGAAATATTTTGAAGCTAGAGTCAGTATGATTTCCTGACACATTATACATAAGGAAGAGAGAGAAGGAGTAAAGGATAGCACTAAGATTTTTATCCTGACAACTGGAAAAATAGACGTGCCTTAATTGAGAAAAGAAGACTACAGCAAGTGTAGATTTGGAGAGCATAGGAAAACTCAAGAGTCTAGTTTTGACCATCTTATGTTTGAGTTGGCTCCAAATTGAGCTGTTGAATATATATTTAAATATATGAATCTGGAGTTCAAGAAAATCTGGGCTGGAAAATAAATTTGTGAGTCGTTAGCACAGCACAAAGTCCGTTTTAAAACAAAGGGACTGACTACCTCAGCCAAGTGATCAAGGTTAACATCAATAGTGATTAAATCTTGTTGATAGTATGTACCCTTGATATGAGGTGATGAGAATGGCACTTTACTCTGTGGTCTTCCAAACCCCTTAACTCCTGACAAATCATTCTACCAAATACCTGAGCAGTACTCCTTAAAATTGTCAAGATCATCAAAAACAAGGGACGTCTGAGACACAGAACTGTGGATTCTGTTAACATCACTCCTCCTGTTCACCTATTTTCCTTCTGATCTTTCAATTCAGTGACTTGCTTTGACTGTTGCTCCCTCTGGAGCAGCAAAGTCCAACTCCATGTGATGATGGGAAGAAATATGCTGTCTAATATAGTAAGTAGCCACTAGGAACATGTGGCTACTGAGCATTTATTGCAACTGGTTACTTTGGACAGAACTAGCTCAGGAGTTCAGAGTCTGTTATTCGATCCTTTCTTGTCCTGATCCTTTACAAGCCATAACACTTCTGACAATCCACACTTGATTATCTTGGCTCTAGAACCTGGCTCTAGAACACCTTTAAACAATGTCTGAAGTCAAATTTCCCTTTGGCTTGGTTCCTGTCTTTCTACAGCTACATAGTGTAACTGAAAAGGGCAGAACCTCCCAGTCCAAAGATATCCCTCACTAATCTCCTGTAACTCAGGCCTCAAAGGTCACTAATAGAGATTGATTCCTGTGAATTTAATGAGACTGTTTCTCAAATGTGAATCTTTTTTACAAAAAAAAATATATTCCCTGTTAATTATAAAGCCAGATATTAAATTTTTACAAATTAAATGTAAAACATGCAAATATGCAAATTAAAGGTATCAACTTAGTGAGATAGGGAATGTCATCCTACTTAAAACTAAACCATATTCACAATGTGAATATGGTACCAACTCATACAGCACACATTCCTGCCACTTTCCTCTATTTAAACAACTGTGAAATCTTCATTTGTACAGTGTGTCTTTATAGCCATTAGGCCCTCTTCTAATTAGCACACAACTATTAGGCAATATAATCTGGTATCAACCCAAAAATGAACCCAGGGCTCAGTGATAATGTGATCATCCAGAAGATCCAGGGTATATTACCTAATAATAGACAAACATGTAAATTGGCCGTACCTCTGCTACACCCACAGCCAATCAGGAGTGAGTATGCATATTAACCCAACAAAGATGGCTGGTTAATTTGCATATGCAGGCACAGAGCAGCGGGGCGGGATGCTTGCTATGAGGGGGAGGGAGCTACAGGAGCGGTGCTGCGGCTGGGAGCGGGGACTTGGCGGCTCCCGGGTGGCCGGGAGCAAAACCAGGGGAAGGAAGGCCTATTCTTGCACGAATATCGTGCAATGGGCCTCTAGTACTTACATAAAATTTAAAAGATTATTAAAAATAAAATACTTTTGCAGATAAGAACCTCAATAGTTTGAGAGTGAGTTCTCAAACTACCAGAGAATTCCAGTTTGAGAAACAAACTATTCCCAGTTGAGAATAACTATTAAGAGCTTGACAAATTAGCTATCAGATGCTCTCTGCCCTACAGTCAGATGAGAATAGCTCTTCATAAAATTACTTTCAGAGGTTAATGTATTTCTTTTTCAAAAAAATTTATTAGGAAAGGAATAATGGGCCTTCCTGTACCCAATACTCAACTTGAACAATTATCAGCCTGCAAAGTTTACATTTTAATAGCCAAGACAAGTTGTACAATGAGGTTACCAGCAACATCTCAGAGAATTGCCAAGACAAAGAAATAGTGCGATGAAAGGAAAAGGGACTCCTATTTATTGTCATCAAACATTAACAATTACCATACACCCAACCAACAATGAGAGTCCAAATACACAAAAATGGTCCCTGTCTTCTTGAAGCTTGTAGTGTAGGGGATTTGAAAACAACCAACCAATTATAAAGCAGTGTAATACATGGCATCACAGGCAAAGTACAGTACCAGGTGGGCACCTAACCCAGACTTGAAAGCTGGGGGAAGACTAAAGCATGAAGGAGGAGTAGGAATTTGCCAAGGGCTGCCATTCTGCATTACTCCTTACTACATTCTCCTTTCACTAATCATAAGATTTTTATCTGCTGTGCTTTTCTTTTTAAATATATGATCCCTCCAAAGATTTTGCAAATGTGAAAGCATGCACGTTTGAGTCTATCTGGGACTCAGATTGCTTCAAGATCTTTCTCTCCATTTCTACTCAATGACCTTATATTCACCAAATACATTAATTAATCATTCTCTTCCAAATTTCTCTCCTCTCCTCTTAAGAATGTCGAGGTTTCCCAACGGAAATGACCCAGGAGGTTCTTTCTAGAGAAGAGAGCAGAATTGCACTTCAGCCTGAGAGTGGCCCACAGTGCCACTGGAAGGGTTTACCACAGGAGACGCTCCTCTCCCCGAAGGTGAGAACATATTTCAAACTGCTAACTTCATTGTAATTATGATCCCCAAAGCTGTGGCCGAATTCCAGAAGGGCCAATTATAATTCGCCTAAGTTTTCTCATAATTTTATTTGGCTATGCTTCTATTACTCTATAATCCTAAACTACTGCCTAGCATTTATTACAAGACCATATACTATTTTAAGACAATTAGCTCAAGATTTTTAAAAAACTTGATTTTTCAGGCTACAATATATAACAGTTTTTCTTCTTATCAAGTACATGAAATCCCTCCTTACTAATTCTCCAGACCAGGAATTCAGTGAATGTAGGTGATGGTGATCAACTAGTACCACTCCCATCAATCTCTCAAAGAAAAAAAAGAAGTCTGCTTTCCATGCTGTGATTTTTAACCAAGGTTTCACAACAGAATCATGAGGGGAGCTTCTTCCACTCCCTTCAAAACAAAACACAGAACTGAACCCCCACATCTGATCTAGCAAGTAAGAATACCTTAAGTGGAAACCACAGCATATGCACTGAAAAATTCCCCTAAGTTATTCTGATTCACCTCTAATTAGAAATCACTAAATTAAGAAATAGTTAAGCTAAAAATATTAAAGTTTAGAAACTCTTTTTAAGTATAACTCCAAACCCAAAAGCTATTAATAAATGATTGGCAGATTTGAGAACAGAAATAAATAAAACTTCTGTAAGGAAAAATTCCACCATCAATATATTATAAGAAAAATAAATTGTAAGAAAACACTTGCAGATTATGAGTTAATGTCCATAATATATAAAGACCTTCTGTCAATTAGAAGATTCAAATGACCCAAACAAAAAATAAGCAAAATAGGGAATTCATAAAATTACAAATGCTAAAAAATATAATAAAATAATCAGTTTCACTAAAGAGTACAAATTATACCAATGAGTTATTTTTTATTTATCAAATGGGCAAAAATGTTAAAGATAAATAATAATCAGTGTTGGTAAGGCTAACTGAAGCATTTTTATGTAAGCAAGGCCCTAAAAATTCATTAACAGTTAAGTAAATCATGGTAAAATCATACAAATGAATGCTACACAGCTGCTAAATAATTTAAGGCAAATATATATAGGAAAATGTCCACCAAATACTATGCCAAGTTTAAAAAAACACTTTAATTTTAGAACAATGTGTGTACTATAATTTAATTTTTATAACAACCAGAAAAACCCAATTGGGTATGTCTGTATCTGTTCAGAAAAATTTCTAAGAGTAAAATAGACAAATTCTTAACAGTGATGACCAATAAGAGTATGGTGAGGGGAGTGGGTAATGGAGAAACAACTCTTAATTTATGTACTTCTCTATTGTTTTAACTTTTATAGTGAGTAACTTTTCTCAATTTCTCAATGAAAAAATATTGGTTGTACATCATCACTTTCCGAACTTAGTACAAATAATTAACATGAGACCTTCATCTACAAAAGTTCCATTCCCTTTCCCCTTTGTTTTCTGGGAGCATGCCCTTCTAACTAGAGCCACTAGCCAGGAAAGAGCTCAGAGCAAACAAGTCTTTCCTACCTCAGTCTCTTCCTTCCAAATTATACCAATGAGCTATTTTTTATTTATCAAATGGGCAAAGATGTTAAAGATAAATAATAACTAGTGTTGGTAAGGCTAACTGAAGCATTTTTATGTAAGCAAGGCCCTAAAATTTCATTAAATAAACTTGGGTTTTTCAGTAACAAACTGGAGAACCCATGCTAGAATTGAACCAAAAGGTCAGGTCAGTGTAAAGTCTTTTCTGATACCAGGCAACAGGTGAAAGAGAAATTAGAACAGAAGTCAGCAAACATGACAGATATTTTAGGCTTCACAGTCCATACACTCGGTCCACACTACTCAACTTTTAACATTATAGCACCAAGGCAGCCATAGATAATATGCAATAGGATAAGCCTGGCTATGTTCCAATCAATATTTGAAACTGAAATTTGAATTTCATATAATTTCCACATGCCACAAAATAGCATTTTGCTTTTCAACCATTTAAAAATGAAAAAAAAATTTACTCTGAAGGCATACAAAAGCAGGTGGGAGACCACAGGCAGTTTGCATTAAAGGATAATTTTCCAAGTCTCTGAGTAAAAACAAGCAAGCAAACAAGGAGTCTCTAGTAAAATACTGTAAGGATTCATTGCATACAAAAATTTTTTCAAAAGCTTTAAAAACATGTTTTCAGTGAACCACAGTACCAATTGTCACTATTACAAGAGAAGCGTGCTCTCAAAAGCTGACAGAACTTCTGATATTAAAAGGGATCCCTAGAAATGCAAATTAAAACCACAAGAAGATATCACCACACTCCCACGACCATGGTCATAATGCAGAAAACTGGCAATACCCAGGGTTGAAAATGTGGAAAAACCAGAATCCTCAAACACTGCTGGCTTTTAAAATGGTACAACCACTTTGGCAAACAGCTTGGTAGTTTCTTACAAAGTTAAACATATACTTACTATATGATCCAGCAATTTCACTCCTAGGTATCTATCCAAGAGAAATGAAAACACATGTCCACACAAAGACATGCAAACAGCCAGAGAAGTGTGATGCGCAAAAGCCACAAACCTGGAAACAATACCAGCATTCATCATCTAGCAACTAAATAATGTGGTTTATCCATACAAGAGAATACAATTAATCAGTAAAAGGAACTGCTGACACACGCAGCCATGTCAACATGGCGGAGCCTCAAAAATATGCTAAGTGAAGAAAGCTAGACATAAAAGACTATATACTGTATCAAATAATATTCTGCACCCAACTCCAATGTGTGGGTTCCCCCACACAACCAAGCAATTCTGACACCTGCTGGGTATTCCTGCACTTCAACTCAATTCTGACATTATCTGTCCAGAGACTGCATCATACTCAACAGGGTAAAGGCTCAGTCCCACAAGACTGCCCCCCACTTCAGAAGCCAACGGCAAGTCCAGGTTGTTGTACCTGTGCTTCTGACCAACTGACCGTAAATCAGAGGTTCCCACCACCCCCTCCTTGGGTTCCATTAATTTTCCTTAGCAGCTCACAGAACTCAGGAAAGCCGTTTACTCACCAGATTACCAGCTTATTACAAAGGATATTGAAGGATACAAATCAATAGCCGATGAAGAGATGCACAATGTGAGGTCCCGAACAAGAACTTCTGTCCCCGTAGGGTTTGGGACTGGGCAGAGCGGTACACAGACCCACTCTGGTTCACCAACGTGGAAGCTCTCCGAAACCCTCCTTTGGGCTTTTATGGAGACTTAATCACCTGAGCACGATTGATTAAATCACGGGCAGGTGGAACTCAATCTCCAACCCTCTTCCCTCCCCAGAGTGAGGGGGGCGGGGACTGAAAGTACCAACCCTCCAATCACACCTCTGGTCCCCCTAAACCAGCCCCCATCCTTAAGTGTTTTCTAGAAGTCACTCATTAACATAAACTCAGGTGTGGCTAAAGGGGTTGGTTATAAATATCAAGATACCTTTATCATTCTTATAACTTGGGAAAGGCAGTGGATTTTAGGAGCTCAGTGCCAGAGACGGAAATGAAGACCAAATATATATTTCTTACTACTTATCACATTATATGATTCCATTTATATGAAAATTCTGTAAGAGGCAAATCTATAGAGACAGAAAGCAGATCAGTGATTGCCTGGGGCTGGAGGCAAAAGCAGGGATTACCTGTAAATCAGGAGGGAACTTTGGGGGATAACATGTTCTAAAACTAGATTAGGGTGGGAGTTACACAACTCTATTAACTTACTTCAAAAAAATCACTGACTTGTACATTCATTCATTTATATTGATTTCAGAGAGGAAGGGAGAGGGAAAGAGAGAGAAACATCAATGATGAGAGAATAATTGATTGGCTGCCTCCTGCAAGCCCCTACTTGGAATGGAACCCACAACCAGGCACGTGCCCTGACTAGAATCGGAATCCAGATGTGAGAATCATGACCTCCTAGTTTGTAGGTCAATGTTCAACCACTGAGCCACACCAGCTGGGCTGACATACATTTACAAGGGGTGGGATTTATGGTATGTAAATTATACTTCAATAGACTGTTTTAAACCAGGGAGGGAGAGCCCAGTGGACTTAACGAACATGTCACAGCTCTCTGCCTGCCCCCAGGCGCTTCCCTGACTGCCTTTGCTCTGGATACTCCTAGAAGACTCCTTAACCAAGTACCTCCTCCTGAAAACTTCTCCATTCGGCCTCATTCCCAAGATTGCTTCTTCCTTTGAACCTTCCCATCACTTTGTGCTCAGCAATTTTTATCTTAATTTCCTTTACTCCTAACCTCCTAATTCTGTGAAAAATTCCTGGAGGGAGGAACCATGTCCTTCATCTATTTATTCTTCCTACAGCCTATATATACACCAAGCACTCAATGAATATTTATAATGTTGAGTTACAAAATCTCCACTGTCTAAACAAAACCCTATTCTATATTAGCATGAAGAGTGGCAAAAATCTAAACCTTAAAACTCATACCTCTTTCAACAAACCATTATCTAAATCCCTTCCAAATTTTCAGAAAACATCTGTAGTTCATTCATTCCAGGTTTTTCCAATTTAATGGAGCAAATACAGAAATCACAAACCACATTTCAATGCTGAGCACAAGCAAACTTTTGACACTGAGTATGAAATCTGCAAGTTGAAAAGACAGTAGAACTTAATAGGACCCAAGAAAATATGACTCCATGTACCTCAACCAAAGCCAAATTTCAGCCGTCATAAAATTCCCAAACTAGAAAGAATATCATCCCTATAAGCCTTTCTGGTAAAATCCTGGTTAAGATGGAGAACCTCAGGTGGTAAAGGCTACCTTTTATCTTAACAAATCTTAGTACTAGTCACTCTTGCCCGAAACAGAACACAGGCAACAGAGAGACCTTGAAGCTTAGAGACATTCTAGCAACTCTACAACTTCTCAAATTTTAGTTCAGGTTTTATATTTCGTAAATAAGTGACTTCTAAAAATGTTTTTGCTCTTGTTTTCAGGGAAGGGAAGACCATGCAACTTCTTTTTTAAATCACAATTTGCGTCAGATGGAATTTAACTCTCCCCAAAATGATTCACGGAGATAGAGAACATAAAGGCCGAACACTGATAAGGATAAAAAAGCTGACTCAAAACTTTAGAATAAACAAGCTTTTACTAGTAAACAGTGAAGCAGACATATGGGGGATTATCTACTGGTAATCTTCAATGAAGAAATCAGAGATGTTAATCAGTTCAATTTTGAGTGAAACAGCAAGTATTAATTATTAAAATAGTCTGAAGTGATTTCATACCTCTGGAACAGAGACATACAATTTGCCACTTGTCTTTTGACTCAGACCTGCAAATAATTAAACTTCTACATTAAACATCTGCGATTTTATTAAGTAGAAGCCCTATGATAGTAAACATCTGTGATTTTATTAAATCAATATAAACCATCCCAATTTGAGACTAAGAGGTTCCTTTTCAAGAGGGGAAAAAAGAATATTGAAAGCATTTTAAACTTTTTATCCTTTAATGGCTGATCCTCCAAACAAGATCAGACAGGGTGGAGAGGAACCTCATGTACTGAGAACTGTGTGTCAGGTGTTTTATTACTTATAATAATAATATTTAATTTAATCCTCACCAGGACCTGAGGTATTTTAAAGATGAGAAGACTGAGGAACAGAAAGGCAAAGTAAAACTTAACAAGGCCCAGAGCCAGCAAAGAGTAGAGCCAAAGTTGACGTTTTTCCTTCTATACCACACCACCTCTCCAGGCTACGTTGTTTGTCCAGTTAGTGGGCTCAAACTGCCGGTTAATTAATGACAGGGCACCTGATACCAATACTACTCTCTAGATTTCTCCATCAAGAACATCTAACCAGCCAATTAAGTGTTTCTATAAGTAGCTTTTAATATTACTTTATTTTCTGCATAAAATTACATTTCATTACAGTTGGTAGACTGCAAACTACTTGAGTGTAGGCTCAACAGATATTTGTAGAATATTTTTAAAAAACCATTAAGTCGCTCTGAAGTTCATTACTTGCCTAAAGGACTGGTATCCAAACATTTGCCTCTTTCCTTCACTTATCCTAAAGTAAAATAAAGCATATAAACAATGGTCCATTTGTTAAATTTCTAAAAAAGAACTAAAAAAATATGATTATATGACCAGCAATAATAATTGCCTCCTTTGAATTTCCACATATTTTGTATCTGTCTCTTTGAGCACTTATCATCTTATATGCGTATTAAAATTATTTCTGGGCATGCTTTATCTTCTCTACCAGACTTTAAGCAACTTTACTATGCCCAGAGTATCTAGCATAGCAAATGGTGAATGTTTAAATGAAAAAAATTATTTCTCCTATTTTTCTACATTTCTGTCATATAGATATCTGCTCAGAATCAATGTAGTTAATAAAAAAGAAAAAGTTTCTACAATAATAATGAGATTCTCCGGGAACAATCAGCCCTGAATCAAAGTAGATTTCTGTCATCAGGTTCTAATTAAAAACGGCAGATAAAGCAGATGGAGAACAGCTTTAATCTTCATGCTAAGTTGATACTACTCTGGTGAAAACACAGAAAAATTGTTTGGACAAGCCAACTGAACAAACATGATATTGGATGTCTAAAGGAAAGTCATTCTTAAAGAGTCTTCTTTCCACTAGATGGCTATCTGAACTTGAACCCAGAGAGTTAGTCGAAGGGGGAGGGATCACTTCATGTTACTGTGCCTTCCTACTAGGCCAAGGAAAGGGGGTGATGGTAATGGTGGTTTTTTCTATTTTAAAAAGGTTTCCCCTTTAGGAACTCCTTACTTAGTCCTTTTCCCATTTTACTTGCTCATATTATTTACTAAGCAATGTAGAAGTATTTTCATAGAAATGATGACATTGTGCCAAAGTTCTTATCAAAGAAATTTAGAGTCCACTTATACTTGCTTGCCATTTGACTTCTAATGCAAGCTCCCAGAACTTGGTCTTGCCCATCCAAATGTGGAAATTTTACCTACATGGAACTTTTTTTAATGGCTCTAAGATGAAAGTAAATGGAGAAATTATTAAATGATACCAAATAATTTTTCCATTAAGTAAAATGTGTTCAGATCCATATAGTAAAAACTCTGGCCATCTGAAGTGAACCACTTAAGGCCATTTGTTCAAAAATCATTATTTTATATTAATGTTTATCCACTTCTTTCTGATTATAGAATAAAAAGCTCATGAAAAACATTTGGGAAACTTTGAAGACACATTTCTCTCTAGTATTTATAAAATTCTCTATGCAAATATACTAATTATTACAACAATTGGTATAATACTTGTAATATAATATATAGCATATTGTATAAATTTCCCCACATTATTAATTATGCTCTGAAGCACATTTTAATAGCTATATAATATTTCATCATTTGGATATGTCTTGTTGAACATTTAAATTATTTCCAATATTTTTCTGGTATGAATAACACTTTGATAAACCTCTGTGCATACTTCTATGTCTGCGTTAAACCATGTCCTCGGGAAAGATGACTAAAAGAATAATCACAAGAATCCAAAAAAAATGTTTACCAGAAAGGGTGTGTCAATTTCCACTAGCAGTGAGAGTGCCCATCTTCTCACACCCTGAGTCAACACTGAATTTTACCATTAAAAATTATTTTTTACTAATTAGGCAAAAACTGATACTTTGCTGTTTTAATATGCATTTCTTTTATTACCAAGGAGGAATTTTTCTTCACTTTTTAAAATTTAAGTGGCTTATTTCACATTAGAAATTTGTTTTCATGAATATGATTAGATAGCCTTCTCTTAAACTTTGTATAATTTTCAACTGGCTCTAAAAGACTTTATTCTACAACATCATAGATTTGATCATAGATTTGGCTATTCTTAAATAGATTAACTACTGCCAAGAAAGAGCAATACATATCTTTAAAACAAAAGTTTCATATACTCTAAGTTAATTTTTAAGTTTTACCATTGAGTTTTACAATTAAAATTATATTGGTTATACTGAATTAAATCCAGAAACTAAACACAATGTAAAATTCCCCATTTTATAGGAGGAACATTTCATTAATGTTTCATTTGTAAAAATGTAAATATTTATTTTTATAAGACATGCTTAAAGTGAGTTAGTTACTAGAGAAACAGCCTCAGCATTGCAAAAATTATATAATAAGACTAGTGGCCCAGTGCACGGATTCATGCACATTGAAAGGAAATTAATTAGAAGAAATATTTTAATATCGCTATTCACCCTTTCTCTATAATACAAGTGTCAACCAAATTCACGATCAACAATGACAGATGGAAACACACGCATGCGATTAGCGCCAGCGAGAGCTTTATATGTATCATGCATGCGCAAGTCAACTTAGCCTTTTGTATATATAGAATAAACTTGCTTAATTAGGCCTGCTTTCTGATTTAGCTAAATTTTTTCCAGCCCAGTGAAGTATCCCAACTTCTCTTTCAGGTAATTGTCAGCAACACAGCAGTACATATCAACATGAAGCAGATTATTATTGTAGATCACACAGGGAGAACAAAGGGTAAAATGTTTAACTGCAGCAGTGTTTGACTATATTCTGCACAGTGAGAAAACCTGAAGTCATTTTCAAGGTCATTTCTTACTTCTTTTCAGTCGGGTCAAGTTTCTAAACTTTCTAAATCTCCATTTTCTGGATAATTATCTACCTACTCCAGGACATCTGTGAGGGTCAAATGAGATGAGGCATGGGAAAATGCTTCACAGACATTTGGTTAAAGTGTAAAATGTTTGCACCTGGCTATAAAGCAAGTCATGTTCCTGGGCTGAAGAAACTCCAAGGAGGCTAGTCGTTGCTAGGGAGAGGAAGCTGGGCATTGCTACGTGACGCCATTACATGGTGCCCACAGCAACCATTTCTGGGCTGGGCTGGGCTCTGGCCACATTTTGCACCATGGGGTCTTGGCAGTGTTGGCTGCGATTTGGTGGGGTGTTGCTCCAGGGTGGTAGCGGGGCCTGTGTCTCACTTGGGGGAAGCCGAATGTTGCTTTGTCAGTGTCAGGTCTGTGGTGCCGTTTCTTTGTAAATGGCCAGTGCGTGTCATGGCAGCTCCTGTGTTGAGCATCTGCCCCCTGGTGGTCAGTGTGTGTCATAGTGACCAGTCAGATGGTCGGAGGGGCACTTAGCATATTAGCCATATATATATATATATATATATATATATATATATATATATATATATATATATGATATATATCCTGGCTCATTATGGACATTTATATATCAGTTACAACAGCAGAATCAAATTGATTGATGATATATTACCAGAGCATGGTTGCAGGCTTGATCCCCAGTCGGGGAGGGAACAGCCAATCAATGATTCTCTCTCATCATTGATGTTTCTATCTCTCTCTCTCTCTTCCTCTCTGAAATCAATAAAAATATCTATATATATAAAAGCCTAAGCAACCGAACAACCAAACGACCAAATGACCGGTCAACCGGTCGCTATGACGCGCACCCTGGTGGTCAGTGCGCTCCCACAGTGGGAGTGCCGCTCAGCTGACTGACCGTCCCGGTAGCCCACCAGCCCGGCAGTAGCCACTCCCTCCCTCAGTAGTCCTGCAGGTCCCATCTCCGGAGAAGGGGCCAGGCACCGACGGACTGGTGCCGCCTGCATGATCCTGACAGCACCACCCGCCTCCTGGAAGTCAGCCTCGGGGACCGTGGCTGCTTCCCCTCCCTCGATGCTCCTCAAGGAAGAAATGATATAAAAGCAGCCGCCAGGTGGCTGACAACAACCAGTGCGAATGTCAGTGGGACGGATCCGGATGCCAGGCTGGCAAGGGTATCCCACTGTCTACCCAGAGGGCCAATCGCATCCCGGCCCCCACTCCTTGGAACGGGTGACAGATGCAGGGTTCAGGGCTGGCAAGCACTGCTGCGGCAACGCAAGCCTCTCCCGATCAGGACTGACTGGGTGCGAGCCCGTGGCAGGTGCAGTGGGGCCAGGATGAGCGGGAGCAACAGGCAGGAGAGGCAGATGGCATCGGACTGCCGGTTTTGGCCCAATCCCCACAGGCCACACCGAGGGACCCCACCCATGCACAAATTCGTGCACCAGGCCTCTAGTATTAAAATAATGACAAAAGGCATAGCATAGTAAATACATAAACCAGTAACACAGTCGCTTATTATCAAGTATTGTGGACTGTACATAATTTTAGGTGCTATATTTTTATACAAATGATAGCATAATGGGTTTGGATACACCAGCATCACCACAAACATGTGAGTATTGTGTTGTATTATGATGTTATGACAGCTACAATGTCCCTAGGTGACAGAAAGTTTCAGTTCCATTATAATCTTATGACTAGTACATATGTGGTTTTGATAACGTTAATAATCTGGTTATTATTTAACAGGAAACGAGTAAAGGGAAGACCGAATAACATAGGCATGCCATTTATACAGCTTTGCCAAAAAAGCTGCAGTTTAGACACATACCCAGAAAGGTCCAGGTGACGTGGGAAGATGCTTACCTGTCAGTCATATCTGGGAACAAGTTAGTGGCCAAAATAGGCGTGGCCAATGCAAGGGCAGGAAATCTGAGATATTTAACTCCTAAGAAAAAGAGAGTTTGCTCTCTTGGCTCTCTCTCTCTTTTTGCTGCTTGCCTGAGCTCCTGGGACTCCTGTTGCAGGGAGCATGCTCATGGCCATGTGGGACCCACACAGTGGACTGAGGAACTGAATCTGGTCTGATGCTCCACCACAGAATGGAAACTCTGGGCATTGTCCCTACTTTTGGCTCTGCTGGAGCCCCAGCAACATATTATCCAGAACTGGTTTAAGGACAATGGGACTTCGCAACCCAAGATATATAATTCCATGCCAATAAAAACCATCCACTCTCCCGAGCGAGCCTTAGAAAATTCATTTTCTAAAGATATCGCAAGAGCCACCCCACTCCCACTACTGTCGGAGAAATTGGACCCACTGATTTCTCTGGCAACAGTGTGAACATTGACCAAAAGCTATATTATGCAGCACATGACCGCAGTTTTATCTCTTTGTGTGAAAATACAGATGAAGAAAAACAAATGGCATTAATTTTAATACTTAAATATTGATTGTTTTATTGCAATAACATTATGCATTAATGTAACAACAACAAAATAAGATTTCACAATCCTTTAATTTCCTCCAATAACTTTTCAGTCATGATCTGCATAATAAGCACCAGTACACAATAGTATGCATATTAAAACTGGAAAGCGGTAATGAAACTCCCAATACACAAAGCATCCACTAAACCTGGCTGGTTGAGCATCGACCTTTGAACCATGAACCTATGAACCAGGCGGTCATCGTTCGATTCCTAGTCAGGGCACATGCCTCGGTTGCAGGCTCAATTCCCAATAAGGGGTGTGCAGGAGGCAGTTGATCAATGATTCTCTCTCATCGTTGCTGTTTCTATCTCTCTCACCCTCACCCTTCCTCTCTGAAATCAATACAAATATAACAAACAAACAAACAAAAACCACAAAGCATCCACAAAGTAAATGAAATGCAAGTAAAAGATCACAGTGTTTTTTAAAACTGCTTTTACTGAGCACCTCTGTGTCAGGCACTGTGCTGAGCTTCTCACATGGCTTAGTTCATTTAGCCCTCTCACAACCCTAGAAGCCGTTATTCCTATTCCCATTTTAAGGATGAGGACACTGAGGCTTACAGATCAGCTAAAGTAACTTGCCCTGAGTCATACAGCTATGAAGCAAAGGAGGCAGGTTCTAAGTTAGATGTCTGATGCCAACACTCACGCTTTTTTTGGAGAATGAGACCCAGGTATTTTTTCACTGATAACCAGACTGAGAATGTAGCTACATCAGATATTCCAGATATAGATTCCAGGTACAGACTACAGCTTTCTAAGTTGCAAACCCACCACCACCGACTCTTCTACAAAAAGCTTGAAAATTCCTCCTGGACAGAAGTAATATATTTGGCTCACTTTTCATGTGTACATTGGTAAGTGTGGCACTTTATTGTTATACAATAAAATGATCTCACTCAAAACTTCCAAAACCAGGACAACCAACTCTGCCTCTGAACACACATGGTGAATTCTGGCTATCATCTCAAAAGGGTTTTTAAAAGCACCAATCTGAAATAGCTATCACAAGCCAAAGCACAAAGTCCAAGTTGTAAAAACTGAACACAAGTTGCTAGAATTCAGAACAAATCAATTGAGACTCAGTGGTCCATCTAGGAAAAGGGAATAGTTTTAAAATGAGGCCATGCCAAAATCATCCAAATTCAAATTATATTCACTTTCATTCCTTTGCTTTCCATACAAATATTTCTTTTTTAAACAACCTGTACAGAAGAGTCCAAATTATTCAACATGGAAGAAAAAATGAAAATACCACACAGTTCAGTTTAGAATACCACACAGTTCAGTAATTCCAAGTTTCTCTACCGGAAACTAAGTGGTATATTCTAGATTGTGGTAGGGTAGGGGGATTTGTTAGAGAGGCAAAAAGTAATGCCAAAGAGAGCAGTCTACCAGTCTAACATAGTTCATAATGCCAGATTAATTACTGTATGGCACTTTAAACTGAGTCAAAATTAAACAGAAATTAGTCATGTCTTTAAAAGATGCTTTTCTTCCATTAGTGTTGAGTTCCAAGGACAAAAGTCAGGACCTTATACTCCTGTAAAAAATCCTGACCTAAGAAAAAAAGATATGTCTTTAGTGACAGGAAAAGCCATACAACCCTAAAAACAAGTCAATTTTGTTGACTTCCCAATATAAAAACAGTGACTGAAAATAGCAGATGCTTGATAAATGTTAATGAAAATATAATCACCTAGTGCACAAAGTTCAAAACACTCATCCTAGACTCAAAAACTTTCACTTTTAGACCACTTTACCTCTCGGCCCTATCCCCAGCTGCTCTCTCTCTCTCTTCCTTGCCTTTCTTTTACACTCATCTCTCAGGAGGAAATGGCTTCTCCTACCCTTATCTCTACCATCAGAAATCCTACTCATTTTCAAGGTCCTCCTCAAAAGCTGACTTCTCCTTGAAGTGCTTCCCTCTCCCAGTGGTTCTTTTTTTTTAAATTTTTCAAATTTTATTGATTTCAGAGAGGAAAGGAGAGGGAGATAGAAGCATCAATGGTGAGAGAGAATCATTGATCAAATGCCTCCTGCATGCCCCCTACTGGGGATCAAGCCCGCAACCCAGGCATGTGCCCTTGACCAGAATCAAACCCTTCAGTCCGCTGGCCGACCTCTATCCACTGAGCCAAACCGGCTCGGGCCAAGTAGTTCTTAATAGCATTCTTTTATCTGTCTCAAAGCACCAGCTTATCCCGTAACTATTGGTGCTATCTTTCTCCTTTGCTGAGACACTGCTGCACAAACCCAGACCAAACAGGGGGCCGAGGCTTCCTCATCTTTGCAATGTCCACATAAGCCTGGCAGCTTGGTGCATTGCATACAGTCAGCTCAATAAATACTTTTTAGTAGATGTAATAGGAGACATTAAATTTTTACTATATCAGGTCCCTCACTGTCTTCTAAGTATTTATTAATTAATTTATGAACTCACAAAAAACACAACTCTTAAACAATTGTGGGAATTCTGGATTACTGCTGAACTTTCAAGTCCCATTTAGCAAAATACCTTCGCCCATTATGTTACCTAATGTAGCAGAGACATATATGGGCCTGAGGAGCCAAACAACAGGCTGCCTTTAGAAAGCAAAAATATATTTAAATATATTTAGACAAATTAAAGCTCTTAGAATCTCACACGTGATCTGCCATTTGAATTAGATGTTTCAGTAACCCCAGAAGGCAGGGGCTGGGCATCATGGCAAAAACAACGAAAGGAGTGCCTGCCCCTGATTTTGGTCCCAACTATGGAAAGAGGCAGAGATCAGATATACCCTGATAGAACAGCCATTACCGGCAATGCATACAGTGCTTCTACAGGTGCAACCTCTTACTAAAGAACAGCCAGTTACAGTAAGAACCTCCCTTGCCATCAAGGGGTAGATCGACATGTTCCGTCAACCATCCTCTGCCATGGCTCAGACTCCTATGCTGACTAAATGGGGTGCCTATTTATAATGGAGGAGTACCCTGTCAAATAGTCTTCTGTCTCCACAGATGCAGCAACTATTAGGTACTGTTGAACATATACTGGTAGACCTCCAAATGTCCCTACCTTTAGCCTTGCGTCAACCTTTGCAATCTGCAAAGAAAGAATAGGGGAAATTCCAGGTGGCGCTTGGTGTATAGATGGCTCTAGCTGGGGTAACCTGTCTACATCAAGCATGTCAAACTCACGGCATGCCTCGTAACGAGTTTCACGTGTTTGGTCTACATGGACAGTAGTTGTCATTCAACTGCCCGCTGATACTACTCAGAAAGGAAAAAGGAACAAATCACAGTGGCCATGGCTGAATTCAGAGCAGTCTGATTGGTACTCATGCATGAACCTTGGCTGCTGACCCTGTGTACTGACAGTTGGACCATTCTTAAAGGACTGACTCTGTGCTTGGACAATGGGAAGTTGAATGATTATGAACAAGCCTTTGTAGGGGCAAGAGATATAGAAAGATATCTGGGCTCCCCTACAAGAGCCCAGAGCAGATCTCACTGTAACCCATGTCCCTGCCCATAAGGCTTCCACACCTGCAGGTAATCAGGAAGCAGATGCTTTGGCAAAAATATGCTCTTTAACACCGATCAGTCAGTGGATACTGCAGATAGGTTACACTGGAAAAGTAGGCACCACAATGCCCAAGCAGGCTGGCACATAGCCAGAGAGGAGGTGCTGGAGCTGAAGTTAAAGGCAGTGGTCTGGAGTCAGCAAAGGCCCCAATTTGAGTCTACCTATTTCACAGAAGCCCCCAACCCGTAAGGGACTGGCCAATCGACTATACAGCCCTCTTCCCTTGAACAAGGGCACCAAATATGTTCTGCTGTGGGTCAATACCACCTCTGGTTTAACTCAAGCCTTCCCATGTTGGGGGGCTAACCAGGCTTTTACCATAAAGGAACTAAAAAAATTAAGTACTCTACAGGGGTGGAGCAAAAGTAGGTTTACAGTTGTCGAGTACGAGAAATGTCGTTCATTCTTGTATTATTCTTTAGTAATTAATGTATTATTTCCCATACAAATAACTGTAAGCCTTCTTTTGCCCCACCCTATATGTGGACACTGATAGAGTAGACAGTAGCTCTGAAGGGGTGCACATTACAAAGGACATGATGTACAAAAATGGGGAAAGGGACACGATAGTAAATGAGGTTCCACTTCGCCTTTAACCAGCAAGCAGCTGGGCTGATTTAAAAAGAAAAGATAGTGTCCTTAAGCAACAGAATTGCTAACTGGGAAACCTACTTTAGCTGAATAGACAAAGGTGCTTTTCCAAGCATTAATACATTTAAGTGGCAAGCCTATGGGGTCTATTGCCTCACATGCCAGAGTAGGAACTCAGACTGAGGCACCCAATATGGTACAGGTGTGGGAGACAAAGGACACAGCAGTAGTCCCAGTCCTTGCCATGGACCAATGAGCTATGATAATAAGGGCACCAAGCCCTACTGTCACTGGAACAAGGACCATTTACTGGAATCTGCAATGGGATGACCCGGCAGAAAGGATCAGTCACTTCGCATCCCTGGGTGGGGAGGAACTGCTCAGTCTCTGGTGGGACTATCATCCTAAAGCAGGTGGGACCCATGGAGACGCACTCTATGGGGACTGGACGCACACCATTGAAAGAAGAAAGAATGTAGGGGTCCTGGTCTGACATAGTCCCCCCAGCATTCACCTCCTCATGCCAGAAAGTACCACCTCCACTGGCCAACACGTAAGATTTACACAGCCTGATCAGATTCCCAAAGCCATGGCCACATTAACACCTAAAGATCAGGCTATGAGCATCATACTCATAGAAGGAGAAGACCTCCCAATTCAAGTCCCCACTAAATATATATCTTTCTGACCTTAGACATCTATTGTTCCTGTGGTATCCAGTTACATGGGATACCAGTGCCATCACCCAAACTAAACGTTGGGAGGGAGGGTTATGCCAGATGAATCTGCTAATATTTCCTCTTTGTTAGCACATATGAAAAGCTCAAATAAACACCCTAGTGATCCAACCCCATGTCTAGGCTACCTATTAGCATACTGGTTCGGGTCCTGGGGAGCATGGTGGAACAAAATTATTACTAATACTTGGATTGCTTCTTTTGTCTTTTTTTCTGCATTTGTCTATATTGTTGCTGTGGACTGTGTCTGGCTACCAGACAAGCTACTTCCCTGCTAATGAAGACCCTCACTGACCACTCAGGGCACTGTGCAAAAGAGGGGGGTACGTGAGATTATAAGAGCCGGTCATGAGGGGTGGAGTGTGGAGAAAAGACTATTTCATGACATGACCACTGCTGCACCTGCCAGCTAGCTCCTGGCCAGAACAGAGATTGTTTCCTGAGAGTCCTCTCAGAGACGGTATGATCGACCCCTCCCTTTTACCCCATAGCGTGGTTTGTGCTGGTTCCTGGAACAGGCTGTTATCCAGTCCTGGGCAAACATGTAAGGCATTTCCCCCTTATCTGGAGCGGGTCAAACCCCAGTACCCTATCCATCCTGCCCTGTCCTATATAACCCCTTAGCACCTGCCATGCAGCATGGAGGACATCCATAGCATCTCATCACCGCCCAAGATGAGCCTCGTACATAAGTTCCCTTAATAAACGCAATATAATGACAAAGTTGTCAGCCTCTTCCTGCAGTCTCTTAGCTCTGGAAAATTTTACATAACAGGCTTGTTCTCAATCAAATAATTGGGATGGAGTGTGTTCCCTCGTCAGAAGGTAGTAGTGATTAAAATGACATACAGGGAGATATGAGTTTGTTACCTAAATTTAGATTTAATGCACAGGAGCTGAATATTTCAGTTGGTATGGTGTCAGAAGATAAGTTCTCCAAACTGAAGTTCCTGCTCCTAAAAAGATGGGAGTACCATAAAAGAGAACAGGTGTGAGATCAAATACCTAACTTCAAGTACCAGACCTACTTCTGCTTACTAATCACATGATCTTTGACTCTTTGGGCCTCAATTTCAAATACCCATAATTTGCTCCTCTCTGAGAATCAGTGACAAAGAATTTGGTAAAGTCCTGTCATTTTCAGCATCATCACAATCAGTCCACCTCTCTCCATCCCAACCACCATCTCTCTAAACCCACAGTCATCTCTCATGAGACTTCTGCAATAGTCCCCAAATGCAGTCTCCTCATCATTTCTCTCCATTCAGAAGACAATGTTTTTCAAAATGCATCTCGAATCATGTCTGATTCATATAATCCCAATAGTTCAAAGATACATTACTGCCTTTAGAAGAAATGGTAGAATCCTTAGGATGACCTGCAAAAGGGTGACTGGTATAGTCCCTGCTTACTTACTTCTCTGGTTGCCATGCCCTACCCGCCAACGCACACAAATTCTGTGTTCCAGCCACACTAATCTTCTTTCAGTTCCTTGAGTATACAATGTTACCTCCCACCTTATCATATCTCCCTGTAATATTCTCTTTTCCACACCCAAATTTCCCCTGGTTAACTCCTACGTATCTGTCAAATCTCAAGTCACTCAAAAGTCACTTCCTTCCCTTACCACCCACCTGCCAATTTCCTCTCACAGTACTAAGCATGTTTGCTCCAGAGAGCATCCCAAGATGGCAAGATTATTTGTGTGATCATTTGATTCATGTCTATCTCAGACATCACATAACTGTCAGCTCCTAGAGGATAGTGACAGTCTTACTAAAAGAAAGAAATGCAGTGTATGTTGTAAAGCTATGAATCGGTGAATTACAGTTTATTAATTTTGGTAGGCTATCAAATTTCCCAATTGAAACAACCTGCTTAAACTTGATTTGTCATTGTTGATACCTCTCGTACAATGTTGGATTAGCATGTGCACAGCACAGGAATAATATAAATACAACTGCATTGCTCTTATTCTTTATGGAGTTGTGTTTTTCCATAACCACAAAAGAACATTAACATAAGGGTACAATGTATTAGAGAATGGCTGATAATTTGCTCAATTTTAATAAAGCTCGTTTTTTAGAATTTAAAAAAAAAGAAAGAACTACAGTATACAGTATGTCTCAAAAGAAAAATTATCTTCGACCTGGCCAGTGTAGCTCAGTTGGTTGGAGCGTTATCCCACACACTAAAAGGTGGCAGATTTGATTCCTGTTCAGGCCACATACCTCTCTCTCTCTCCCCCTTCCTCTCTCTATAATCAATTTTTAAAAAATTTTTAATCTTATTTTAAAAAATGATCTTCTAAAACCTGGTAAGAGAAAATTATTACTTTCACCACTCCTGTTCAACATAGTACTGAAAGTGCTAGTCATAGTGATCAGACAAGAAGAAGAAATAAAAGGCATCCAAACTGGAAAAGAAGAAGTAAAACTGTCATTATTCGTAGATGACATGATATTGTACATAGAAAACTCCAAAGACTCCATCAAAATACTACTAGACTTAAATGAATTCGGCAATGTAGCAGGATACAAAATTAACACCCAGAAATCTATGGCTTTTTTATACACCAATAATAAATCCACAGAAAGAGAAACTAAAAAAAAAAATTCCCATTTACCATTGCAGGAAAATTTTAAGATACCTAGGAATTAACTTAACTAAGCAGGTAAAAGACCTGTACTCAAAAAACTACAGGACATTGAAAAAAGAGATAGAGGAAGACATAAACAAATGGAAGAACATACCGTGTTCATGGATTGGTAGAATCAACATCATTAAAATGTCCATACTACCCAAAGCAATTTATAGATTCAATGCAATCCCCATTAAAATACTAACGGCATATTTCACAGACCTAGAACAAACTCTCCAAAAATTCATCTGGAATAAAAAATAAAAGACCCCAAATAGCCACAGCAATTTTGAGAAAGAAGAACAAAGTTGGAGGGATCATAATACCAGATATCAAACTATATTACAATGCCACAGTCCTCAAAACTGCCTGTTACTGGCACAAGAACAGACATATAGACCAATGGAACAGAACAGAGAACCCAGAAATAGACCCCAGCCATTATGCTCAATTAATATTTGACAAAGGAGGCAAGAGCATACAATGGAGTCAAGACAGTCTCTTCAATAAATGGTGCGGGGAAAATTGGTCAGATACATGCAAAAAAATGAAACTAGATCACCAACTTACACCATACACAAAAACAAACTCAAAATGGTTAAATATAAGACAGGAAACCATAAAAATCTGAGAAGACTACATAGGCAGCAAAATATCAGACATATGTCGTAGCAGTATCTTTAACGATGCAGCTCCTAGGGCAATGGAAACTAAGGAGAAAATAAACAAATGGGACTACATCAAAATAAAAAGCTTCTGCACAGCAAAAGAAACCATCAACAAAACAACAAGAAAGCCCACTGCATGGGAGAACATATTTGCCAATGCTATCTCTGATAAGGGTTTCATCTCCAAAATTTACAGGGTACTCATACAACTTAACAAAAGGAAGATAAGCAATCCAATCAAAAAATGGGCGAAGGACCTAAATAGACACTTTTCAAAAGAGAACATACAGAAGACCAGGAGACATATGAAAACATGCTCAAAGTCACTAATCACCCAAGAGATGCAAATCAAAACGACAATGAGGTACCATCTCACACCTGTCAGAATGACTACCATCAACAAATCAACAAATGACAAGTGCTGGCGAGGATGTGCAGAAAAAGGAACCCTCTTGCACTGCTGAGGGAATGCAGACTGGTGTAGCCACTGTGGAGAACAGTATGGAGTTTCCTCAAAAAGTTAAAAATGGAACTCCCATTTGACCCAGTAATCCCACTTCTAGTAATGTAGCCCAAGAAACCAGAAACACCAATCAGAAAGGATATATGCACCCCTAAGTTCATAGCAGCACAATATACAATAGCTAAGATTTGGAAACAGCCTAAGTGCCCATCAGCAGATGAGTGGATTAAAAAACTGTGGTACGTCTACACCAGCAGTCGCCAACCTTTCGGACCTCACGGACGACCAGTGGTCCACGGACCACCGGTTGGTGACTGCTGATCTACACAATGGAATACTACACTGCTATAAAAAAGAAGGAACTTTTACCATTTGCAACAGCATGGATGGAACTGGAGAACATTATGCTAAGTGAAATAAGCCAGTCGGAGAAAGATAAATATCACATGATCTCACTCATATGTGGGATATAATGAACAACATAAACTGACGAACAAAAATAGATCCAGAGACAAGGTAACAATGAACAGACCATCCAACCTCAAAGAGAAGGCAGGGGAGGTGGGGGGAGTTAGAGACAAACCAAAGGACTTGTATGCATGCATATTAGCATAACCAATGGATATAGACACTGGGGTAGTAGTGGGTTGTCGTGGGGGGTGGGAGTGGTGGGGGGGGACATATGTAATACTTTAAACAATAAAAAAAAATTATGAGACCAGTTTTTTTCAGTGTTTTTCTACATTTCTTCATAAGTATTTCCAAATATTTTTAAAATTCTAGTCAGCATCTAAAATCATCACAATGTGGAACATTGGAAGACTAATACATTTTTCTAAAACACAGAAACAAAGGCATTCCACATCAAAGGCATTTGCCTGCCTGAACTTATTTATAGCTTTAGAACACTGTGAAACATGGCTATTAAATATAAAACTGAACCTTTTATAGGTTTATTTTAAAACCCCGGAAATTGTAAAATGATTATAGCACCTATGAAGCAGTAAAAAAACGATTAATATGTATGCCAGAGAAGGGGTTACAAAACATATAACTGGGGAATTTATGGCAATGAGGTTAGTAACTATAAACTTGTTCAAAGCAAGCCAGTATTTATAAGGAAAATAATCAAGTCCTTAATGGTTCACACTTCCTATCCTACCAACAATTACTGTGAGCAAAAAGTTCTGGCATTTTCCCTGGCTGGGTAGCTCAGTTGGATGGAGCAGCGTCCCATACACCAGAAGGTTGCGGGTTCATTGCCCCAGTCAGGGCACCTAGGTTGTGGATTCAATCCCCAGTTGGGTGCATACAGAAGGCAACCGATTGACGTTTCTCTCACACATCGATGTCTCTCTCTCTCTCTTCCTCCCTTCCTCCCTCCCTCTCTTGCTAAAAATCAATTTAAAAAACATATCCTGGGGTGAGGCTTTAAAAAAAATTCTGGCATTTGGCAAATAGTTATTCAAAATATAAGCAGAAGCATATTTTTAATGGACACTGATATATTAAAAATGCATGTATTTAGTTCTTTCACAATATTGTTTTCTTCAAGTTGGTATCTTATGTTAGCGTGTTGCAGAATTTTCTCCTTATTGAAAAGTAAATAGCTTGAAAATAAGTACCCTGTTGAAGTCCCCACCCTTTCCTTTCTCATTGGTGCTTAAAGTCCCATCCCAGATGTAAATCAGAGTAGTTGAGTAGTTCTTTCAGGCTACAGAAAACAACTAAAAATTCAGAATTAAAGCAATAATGCATCATCAGTTTCCTATTATTTATGTACTTCCCCTGATGCTTAACCTATCTAACCTAAGAGTAAAGATAAAGAGTCTGGGCTCAAAGGGGTTGCACAAACAGTGGAGAACAGACCTTATCTAAAAAATACTTTGGTTGAAACAACAGCTACTACAGGTGCTTTAAAAAGTCCTCCACAGAAGACATTTTTCCAATAAGGGACTTTTCTGACAATACAGATGTTCAATTAGTATCAATAATTGTACCCTAGGGCCCTAGCCAGTTTGGCTCAGTGGATAGAGTGCCAGTCTATGAACTGAAGGGTCACGGGTTCGATTCTGGTCAAGGGCACATACCTTGTTTGCAGGCTCAATCCCTGGCCTGTGTGGGAGACAACCAACCAATGTGTATCTCTCACATCGATGTTTCTCTCTGTCTCCCCCTCCCCCACGCCCCGCCCCACACCTTCCCATTCTCTCTAAAAAATCAATGAGAAAAAATATTCTCAGGTGGGGATTAACAACAACAAAGTACCCTAGGAATCCCTAAAGGCAAAATGGAAAAAACCCAGGACAGCGATCAGTATGTACAAAGACAACCTATGTGTGCACTAAGATAAGGCAAAGAATCCAAAAAGCCAATCAAATCAAGTGCTCAACTGTTCTGATTCCATGCCTTTCCCAAAATTGTTCCTTCCAACTGCAAGGCTCTGACCCTTCCCTCAGCCTTTGGCCTCCTTTGAGACTGTCCTAAGAACAAGCCATCCTCTCACTGCTAAAGCACTCCATAATATTCCCTACTGCACCAATTAACTCTTCCTTTTTTATAACTAGTCAGGACTTTTCCGCTATGCTGCTTAAGGACCTGCATAGCATGTAAAATAGCTTTCTATTTTCTACACTGCCTTGCACATTATACATCAAATATTCATGGAAACTGTCAGAACTAGAGGGACTTGGAAGTCTGAGTCAAAACTATGTCTTTATGGTAGAGCAATCAGTGACCACAGAGTGGAAATGGCTTCAGTGATAAAGCAAAACACTGACGAAGTACTCCAAGTAACAAGCCTCGAGATGAACTAAACAAAATTCCTGACCTCAATGAGCTCACAGTCCAATAGAGGAGAATATAATTGTAAATAACCAAAATGGAAAAAGATCCCCATGGTGATATGATGGATGAAAAGGCACCTAAACTCAGCCTGAAGGTAGGTAAAGACCTCTTCTGCAGATCCCAACTCAACTCAGCAGCATTGAAAAAGGAAAAGGTATAGCCAAAACCGGTTTGGCTCAGTGGATGGAGCGTCGGCCTGCGGACTGAAAGGTCCCAGGTTCGATTCCGGTCAAGGGCATGTACCTTGGTTGTGGGCACATCCCCAGTAGGGGGTGTGCAGGAGGCAGCTGATGGAAGATTCTCTCTCATCGATGTTTCTAACTCTCTATCCCTCTCTCTTCCTCTCTGTAAAAATCAATAAAATAAATTTTTTTTAAAAAGGAAAAGGTATAAATGCATAACCCATGGACAATAGTGTGGTGAAGGCCTGGGAGGGGCGGGGAGGAGGGTGGAGAAGGTCAGTGGGGGGAGAGAGGGATAGGGAGGCATCTGTAATACTTTCAACCATAAATAGAAATAAAAAATAAAAAGGAATGCCAGGCCAGTGTGGCTCAGTGGTTGAGCGTCTATCCATGCAAAAGGTTACAGGATAAATCCCCAGCAGGGGGCATGCAGGAAGCAGCCTATCCATGTAGATATTGATGTTTCTCTCTCATTGATGTTTCTGTGTCTCTCCCTTTCCCTGCCTCTCTCTCTCAAATCAATAAAAACATTATTTTTAAAGGACAAGGGAAGTAAGGGAAAGGCTCCATGACATTGGTCTTGGAAGTTATTTTTTGGAATTGACACGCAAAGTATAGGCAACAAAAGCAAAAAATAAAATAATAAGAATAGAAGAATTACATCAAATCAAAAAGTTTCTGCACAACAAACAAAATGAAAAGGCAACCTACAGAACGAGAAAAAAATATTTGCAAACCATTCATCTGATAAGGGGTTAATATCCAAAATACTGTATAAAGAACTCAATAGCAAAAAAATAAATAACTTTATTTTTAAAATGAGCAAATGACCTGAATAGACACTTTTCCAAAGACATAAAATGGCCAACAGGTATATGAAAAGAAGCTCCATATCATTAATCATCATGGAAATGCAAGTGAAAACCATAATGAGATATTACCTCACATCGGTTAGAATAGCTATTATCAAAAAGTCAAAAGATAACAAGTGTTAGTGAGGATGTAGAGAAAAGAAAACCCTTCTGCACTGTCAGTGGGAATGCAAATTAGGGTAGCCACTATGGAAAACAATATTGAAGTTCCTCAAAAAATTAAAAATATAGCATATGATCCAGCCATCTCACTTTTGGGTATATATCCAAAAGAAACAAAATCACTATGTCGAAGATATATCTGCACTCCCATGTTCATTGCAGCATTTTTCACAGTAGCCAAAACATAGAAACAATTTAAGTGCCTATCAACAGATGAATAAAGAAAATATTATACACACACACACTAAAATATTATTATTTAGCCTTAAAAAATAAGGAAACCCTGCCATTTGCAACAACGTGGATGAACCCAGAGGTTCATGTAAGTGAAATAAGCCAGACACAGAAAGACAAAGATTGCATGAATTCACTTATTTGTGGAATCTAAAAGAAAATGAAAAAAAATGTGGAGCCCAAAGTAACAGAGTATAAAATGGTGGTTACCAGAGCAGGGGAAGGGGAGGAAAGGGAAGATGTTGATCAAAGAATACAAACTTCCAGTTATAAGTAAGTTCTGAAGACCTAATGTATAGCATGGTGACTATGAGTTAGTAAATAATAATGTATTGTATACTGAAATTTGCTAAGAGAGTAAATCGCAAGTATTCTTACCATGCACATATACAAAAAAGATAACTATGGGAGGTGATGGAAATGTTAATTAATCTGAGTGTGGTAATCATTTCACAGTGCATACATATATCAAATCATCAAGTTGTATATCTTAAACATACAATTTTTATTTGTCAAAATAATAAATAAAAATTTAAATTTTTTAAAAATATAAAATAAATAAAAAAGAAAAGGAAAGAAAGAATGGAGCAAGCCAAAGCACATAGGAAGACTGAGAGGTGAGAGCACAGAGCTCTATGTTAGCAGGGCTGGACTTGAAAGATTTGGAAGGGCCAGAAGGGGCTGACTGGCTTCTTTTGGATAAATAAAGGAATAAATGGAAAAGAAAAACTAATAAGTGCTTTCTTTCTAGTGGCAAACAATTTATACTCTATTTGAGGTAATACATATTTGTTTTGTATTATTGGTTCAGAGTCAATAAGAAGCAGCTGGAAAGAGCACTGGATTAAGAACCAGGAAACCCAGGTGCTAATTCTGTGTCACTAACTACACAACTGATCTTACATTTAACGCTCATCTAGAAAATAAGATGTTTGAATTATTTTCACTATATCTCGTCCTATCTCAAACATTTATCTTCACACTAGAATGAAAGAAGGAACAGATTACTATGGATAAAGATGGGCAAGGGAGACCTTGCTGAATGATCTACACTAATAAAGGAGAAACATGCAAATTAACCATCACTCTGCTATGCCAAGCCTCCCCCACCAGCCAATCAGGAGTGAGTATGCAAATTAACCCAACCAAGATGGCAACCGGCCATGGACCTGGAGCAAGCAGGAGGCTTGGGTTGCCCTGGCAATGGAGGAAGCCACACTTTCCACCTGGCCTGGCCGGCCCTGGCCTCCGCTCAAGGCTACAAAGTTTCAATGATAGAAGATAAATAAATCCAAGATATTGCTTCCAGCTGGCCCTGGCCTCTGCTCAAGGAGGCGCTGAAAAAAAAAGAAAAAGAAAAAAAGGAGGGGCTGGGACCTTGGGTCACCGGAGGGTGATCAGGCCAGGATGGGACGGCAGGGGCCATTGGGGGTAAGCAGACCAGCAGGGGGGTCAGCTGGGGGTGAGCAGGCCGTCAGTGGGGATCAGTTGAAGGTGATCAGGACAGGGAGGGGGGCAGTTTGGAGTGAGCAGGCCAGCAGGGGGGTAGTTGGGGGTGAGCAGGCCAGTGGAGAGGGAAGGTGATAGTGAGCAGACCAGCATGGGGGCAGTTGAGGGCGAGCAGGCTAGCAGGGGGGGCAGTTGGGGGTGAGCAGGCCAGCAGGGGGGGGCAGTTGGAGGTGAGCAGGCTGGCGGGGGCATTTGGGGGCAAGCAGGCCGGCAGGTAGAGTGGTTAGGGGCAATCAGGCAGGCAGGCAGGCAGGTGAGTGGCTGGAGCCAGCAGTCCCGGATTGTGAGAGGGATTTTCGACTGCCGGTTTAGGCCCGATCCCTGTAAACCGGCAGTAGGACATCCTTCGAGGGGTCCCAGATTGGAGAGGGTGCAGGCCGGGCTGAGGAACAACCCCCACCCCTCCCCGCCGTGCACGAATTTCATGCACTGGGCCTCTAGTACTTTTATGATGCCAAAGCCTTTGGATACAAGTTTGTGGGGGTCCAGGATATATATACAATCTCAAAATGCTACTCCTCAGATTGATAACTCATTAATTATTAAGGGAGGAAGGTACTTTATAATGTAGTATTCTTGATTTAAAAAAAAAAAGATTTAACCTTCATTAAACTAAGTAACGTCTACTTAATTTAGAAAATACAGGAAAGTATAAGATAAATATAAAAGTCAACCCATCTTTATTATTAACATTTTGGTATATTTCCTAACAGTCCTTTATGTAGTTTTAAAAACATAGTTGAAACCATGTTTCTCTTTCCACTTAAAATAATAATTTTCCCATGTTATTAAAAACTCTATAAATGTTATTCTAAATGGTTGTATTTTATATACCTGCCCAGATTTGCTTAACCATTCCTCCATACTGGATTATTAGATTGTTTAAATTTTTTTGCTATTTTTAAAAATATTTAGTTCTTCAAAAAATAAAAAATTGAATAACCATATAATCCAGCAATTCCAGTTCTGGATATACATCCAAAAGAACTGAAAACAGGGACTTGAACATATATTTGTACACCCATGTTCATAGCTGCATTATTCACAACAGTCAAAAGGTGGAAGCAACCCATGTCCATCGATGGATGAATGGATAAAAAAAGATTTTACACACACACACACACACACACACACACACACCACACTAGAGGCCCGGTACACGAAATTCGTGCACGGGTAGGGTCCCTAGGCCTGGCGGCAATCAGGGCCACTCTGCAGTGCAACCGGCGGGATTATCAGGGGCCCCCACTGGCACCTGCCTTGGCTGGCCTGGTGCCACCTGCTTGCCGGCCCCGCCCCCCGCCGCTGCCGCTGGTTGGGGCCTGTGGGCTGGGGGCAGCTCCTGCATTGAGCGTCTGCCTCTGGTGGTCAGTGCTCGTCATAGTGACCAGTCGTTCCTCCAGTCATTCTGCCATTCGATCGATTTGCCCATTAGGCTTTTATGTATATATATGTATATATATATATGTATATATATGTATGTATATATATGTATATATATGTATATATATGTATATATATGTATATATATATATATATATATATGTATATATATGTATATGTATATATATGTATATATATGTATATATATGCTAGAGGCCTGGTGCACGAAATTCATGCTCTCAGGGTGGGTCCCTCAGCCCAGCTTGCGCCCTCTCGCAGTCCGGGCGCCCTTGGGGATGTCCAACTGCCGCAGAGGACAGAGAGGCTCCCACCACCACCGCTATGCTCGCCAGTCATGAGCCTGGCTCAGGGCTTCTGGTTGAGCAGCGCTCCCCGTGGGAGGGCACTGACCACCAGGGGGCAGCTCCTGCATTGAGCATCTGCCCCCTGGTGGTCAGTGTGCATCACAGTGACCGGTCATTCCACCATTCAGTCGATTTGCATGTTGGCCTTTTATTATATAGGAGAGAGATATATATATATATATATACACACATACATATTATTCAGCCTTAAAAAGGAAGAAAATTCTAACACATGCTACAACATGGATGAACCTTGAGGGCATTAAGTGAAATGCACCTTCACAAAAGACAAATATTGTATGATTCCACTCATATGAGGTACCTAATGTAGTCAAATTCAGAGACAAAGTAGAATGGTGGTTGCCAGGGCCTGGGGGAAGGAGGGAATGAATGGGGAGTTGTTAAAATTTGTAAAGAGCTTCAGTTTTGCAAGATGAAAAGTGTTCTGGAGATTGGTTTGTACCACAATATGAATGCACTTAACACTACTGAACTACACACTTAAGAATGGTTAAGAGGAAATTTTATGTTATGTGTATTTATCACAACTTTTAAAGTATAAAAGTTAATTTTTTTCAATATATTGAGATGAGTATCTCTGTGTTTTAAGTTTTACATGCATTTCTGATTAATTCCTGATATCAGATTTCTGGAAGTGAAGCTAATAAGTGAAAGAATATTCAAAAAGCATAATGTTGGTGTGTTGTTGTTTTTTTTTTGGGGGGGGGGGTTTAAGCATAAGGTTCTTAAGCATATTGCCAAATTACTGTCTAGGAAGATTATACCAATTAACACAACCATCAATATTGTAAAGAGTATCTGTCACACACCACCCTCTCAATCATTCAATAGTATTTATTGAGCACCTATGTGCCAGGCCCTCTCATGGCCCTGGGAAGACAGAAGGGAACAAGACAGACAAAAATCCCTGCCTTCGTGAAGCATATGTTCTGGTCGGAAAGGCAGGCCAAAAAAAATTTTTTTTTAATTAAGTAAGCAAAAGATATAATATAGTATATGGTAAAGGAGATTTAAAAAATGGGGGGGAGGGAGCAGATAAATATTATAAGGGATGGGCTGACATTTTAGAAAGGAAGGCTATAGACAGGGTGAAATCTGAGTGAAGATATGGAGGAAGGGAGAAAGTCATAAAACTACCTGGGCAAAGGACATTCCAGAGAGAGGGAACAGCAACTACAAATGCCCTAAAGCAGGAACATGCGTAGAGTGTCTGCAGTGCTCAAGAAACAGCCAGAAGGCCAGTGTGACTGAAGTGAGGAGAGTTGGGGGGAGAGGGGTCGGGATTAGTAGGAGAGGCAATCTGAGAAGGAGTTCACATCTCATGGGCCTTGAAATTGGACATTATTATTTCTTCTTTTCTTTTTAATTTAATGTTATGATGGTAAGACTAACATGAGATCTACCCTCTTAAATTTTTAAGTGTACAATGTTGTACAGCAGACATCTAGAAGTTATTCATGTTGCTTTGATCATTTTTTCTACCCTGGCTATTTTGATAGCTAAAAAGACAATGTATTAGTGGGCTTGGACTGCTATAACAAAACATCATAGATGGATGGTAACAACAGACATTTATTTCTCACTGTTCTGGAAGCTGGGAAGTCCAAGATCAAGGTGCTAGCTAAGTCAGTTCCTGGTGAGCGCCCTCTTCCTGGCTTGAAGATGGCTGCTTTCTCACTGTTTCATCACATGGCCGAGAGGGTGATCTTTCTCTCTCTCTCTTACTCTTCTGATAAAGCCATTCATCTCCAACATGAGGGCCCCACCCTCATGACCTCATCTGACCCCAATTGCCTCCCAAAGGCCCCATCTCCAAATACTATCACATTGGGGTTATGGCTCAACATATGAATTTGGTGGGGGACACAGTTCAGTACATAGCAGACAGTATCTTATTTTAATTATAGAAGGTTTTTTGATAAACTGTTAAGATGAAAGTTATTTTTAAGGAAGGTCAACTTTGCAGAGGTACACTTGATGAAATAGACAAAATAAGAGAACCATCTTGGAAGTTTTATAACAATCAAAATAGATAAATTCATTCATTCATTTATTCAAAATGATTTTTGGAGCACCTAAAACATAGTAGGCACTGAACAAGGCACAAATAAAAGGGAATAGGAGCTGGAGTAGTAGAAGTGGGAATGGAGAGAAAATAAAAATGTATAAGAGGCATTTTCAAAATATGTCGAGTAAATTTGATAATAAAATACAGGATGAAAAAGAATATAAATTCATAAGTACTGAAAGTTACTTGAGAGCAGGAAATATAGCTAATTCATCTTTGCATCCCACACAGTTCATTATATGATGTTTAGTAAATGCTTAGGAATTAAAGATAAGTAAGGAAAGGTTTTCTAAAGATGGGAAAAGACCATGGAAGGAAGAGATGAAGAAAAATTGTTGGGGAATGCTTAATTTGAAATGGAAAGAAGAAACCTGGAACCTAAAATTGAAAAGGAGTCAGAGAAATAAGAAAATCAAGACCATGCTGTAGCACAGGGTAAGAACCAAGCTAGAAAGAAGAGGGATTCTCGCCTTAGTGCCAAAAGCAGCAAAAGAGGCAAGGAAGCTAGGAAGGATAACAACCCAGATGTGGATTTGGCAAGAGTGGAAGTCACTGGTTGTGACAAGTATGAAGCCAGGTTGTAGAGGATAACAGACGATGCCAGGGCAAGAAAAAGGGAGTAGTAACTACCTATTCCTTAAGAAATCTTGTAATAAACTGAGAAAGGAAAAATAGAGATTCCCTAACACAGTGGTCAGCAAACTCATTAGTCAACAGAGCGGCAAACCGCGGGTCGTGAGCTGCATGTGGCTCGAGAGCCGCAGTTTGCCGACCACTGCCCTAACACAAAAAAAAACTCGACTAGAAATACCTACATTAGCCTCTGAACTGCACGTGAGGCTAAGTAAGCCTTAAGGAAATATTTACAACATTCAACCTAGGTGGGAGCCTCAACAACCTTGTGGGTTAAATGAGTACAGGAAAGATTCCATCGGTACCATGTATAAAGAGGCAGCAAATCTTCACATTTGCTGCTAACAGCTGGTTTGGTAAGTGGCCTTAAGAGGTCACAGAGAAAGTAGTAACTGGTAGTAACTGCTAGATTTTAGCTAATGTGAGCTAAACCAGCTTAAGTCAATTAAAGTTCTTTTCTGTTTTAGTCTCACTATGAGACTATTAGAGGCTCTTTTCAAACATCCAATAAATAATAATAAATTAAAACAAAACGACACCCAGAGATATTAGCTATCCACTCATGTTTAAGAGGCTTATGTTTAAACGCTGGCTGGAAATTCTGTGTCAACTGATAAGCTTCACTGGAGAGTAACCATGCCAAAATTTTTATACTGCTTTAGATATCAAGAAACTGAACAAATAAATTCATTTGACTAATATGCATGGGACAATTTAAGAGCAATATTGTTTGTAATTAAAGCAAACATCAATTTCTCTTCCTAATATGCTTAGTTTTCTTGGGAAGTTAGATAAAGAAATAGGGGCAAAATCTAATGTTATTATTTTATATCCTTTAAAAACAGACTTTAGGAGAGATGCCTAAATGACAGCTAACTTATCCTATAAATAAATATAAAGTTTCTGTAAACATTCTGTGGGAAAAAAATAAAATCATATCTTTTTATCTGAAATGATGTATAATAGATATACAATTTTATAGAAATATAATAAAAACAAATACCTGATCCTCATCAAAGATAAATGTTTGTTTTTTATTTTATTTTAGCAAAAGGTATTAGGTAGTCTGGAAACTACTGAGCTTCAAGCATGGGTGGTTCCAGAACATTCTTTCGTCTCCTTTTAATAATCACCATTGATGGTTTACAGTGATGGTTTCTATAGATAAAAAGGAAGCATCAGTTTCCAGAGTCTGAATAAGAGGGGAGTACAGCTTTATGCTAAAAGCACAAATCTAGTTGAAACTCAACTACTTTGCCAATCTTTTATTTAATAAAGACAATCAGTAAGGATCAAACAGCTCCATTCCAGGCAGTCCAGATACAAATGTAAACAAATTGGCATTTTGCCACCTAATAACGTGTTTTAAAAACAAATGCAACTCAAAAACCTGAATTCCTTTTTTTTCACATACAAAATTAATTTTACCAAGCTGTTATACACACACATGTGCGCACACACGCATTTTTATGGGCTTTAAAACGCTATTCCTATTTCACCCTAAACCGGGGGTCATCAAACTTTTTAAACAGGAGGCCAATTCACTGTCCCTCAGACCGTTGGAGGGCTGGACTATAGTTTAAAAAAAACTATGAACAAATTCCTATGCACACTGCACATATCTTATTTTGAAGTAAAAAAACAAAATGGCAAAAACACCCGCATGTGGCCTGCAGGCCGTAGTTTGAGGACGCCTGCCCTAAACACTAAGGAATCTTCCTTACTTTTTAAAATATATTCTTACTAGTAGCCCGTTTGCACGAAGATTCGTGCAATAGACCTTCATTCACCTGGCTGCCTGCACCAGTTTTCTGCTGGCACCGGGGACCCAGGCCTTGGCTGTGGCCACCGCCTTCTGCCTTTTTCAGGGTCGGGGCTTGGCCCCTGGCGGTGGCCTTGGGCTCAGCTGCACCCAGCGTCCCTGCTACCGATCGCAGGAGCCGACCCCCAGTGGTTTCCTGCGATTGGTGCAGGCTCCCCGCTGGTGCCCAAGGCCGGGAAAGCCTCCGCCACACCCCAACGTCCCTGCAACGGTTTCCTGGTGGGCGTGGTTGGTGGGCGTGGCTTGGTTAGTGGGCGTGGCTTGGGCGTAGCGAAGGTGCGGTCAATTTGCATATTTGTCTATTATAAGGTAAGATTGATTTAAGAGAGGAAGGGAGAGGGAGAGAAAGAAATATCAACAATGCGAATCATTGATCAGCTGCCTCCCGCACGCCCCCTACTGGGGATCAAGCCGGCAACCTGGGTAAGTGCCCTTGACCGCAATCGAACCCGAGACCCTTCAGTCCACAGGCCGGCTCTATCCACTGAGCCAAACCAGCTAGGGCCAGGATTCTTTCTGATGAGGGAAATAAAATGCCACCAATGACAGCATGGCTACATTATGACAAAATATTTCATATTTCCTAAGGAAACAGGATGAATTTCATCTAAATATAATGAATCTCATTTAAATATCTAAATCAGTGGTTCAAGTTACAAAATTTGCACTTTTTTTTTTTTTTTTGGGGGGGAGCCTAGCCCCAAAGAGCTGAATCCAGAACCCAACAGCCAAACCTAGTCCCGAGGGGTGGAGCCTAGCCCCAGAGTGACAGCCCAGATCAGAGGAGCCAAAGCCCAGACCCGAACAGCTGAAGCCAATCCCAGGGGTGGAGCCTAGCCCAAAGAGCAGAACCCAGACCCCAACAGCTGAAGCCAGTCCCGAAGGGCAGAGACTAGCCCCAAAGAGCCACGCCCAGACCCAAACAGCCGAAGCCCAGACCATGCAAAATAATCTGTATAAATTTTCCCATATTGCTACATGGCCTTCAAAATTATCATTAAATGGTTGAAATTAGCTGGCATTTATGATTTTCTTAACTCTTGCTCTCTGTGCTCTGCCTTGAAGTGTTAGATATGTCTTCCCAATTTTTCACGATATTTGATGTTGTATACATGCAACACGAAAAGCCAGCACAGCTCTTTTCTTCCCTTGAATTATATCCCTGAATTAAGATTTCCAGGGGGCTGGGGGAGGCAGGGGGCGGGGGAGAGTACTAAACCAAAGGACTAGTTTTTAATGACTCCTGGTTGCCTTCCAAAAGTATTACAAATTTACATTGCCATAAGCAACAAAAACTTGCTATGTTAGACATTACCATTTTTGGTGCTTTTGATGTAATCAGTGTTAGAAGATTTTATCAGGTAATTTGAGATCTTCCTTTAGTCTTCAAATTTTGGTTATTCAAGGGCATGAGCTTGCTCTATTTCTCTTAAACTTTGTTGTCATTTTCAGTCACTTACAGTTAAGAAGAATGAAGAATTTTTTAAAACTCAATATTCTTACTCTAAGGTGGGTAGAACATATAATCAATCAAGTTCTGTTTTCCTCCAGTATATATATACTTGTGGTCATCTTGTCAAGTAACAGCAACTGCTAAAAAAGAAACAGAGCCTACATTTCAATCACAATAAAAGTAAAACCTTTTAACCAATAGCCACTTTTGAGATTTCAACATCCATAACAACTATGAGCACACAGGGCCAAGGCGTCCCTCTTGATTAGCAATCTCTAGAGAAAGACCAAGCACAATGAAGAGCCTATAGAATTATCATGACAAAAATAATGGTTAACTGAGCACTGGTGCCAGGTACTATTAGAAGCATTTTTACATCCACTATCACATTAATTCAAACTAGCCTATAAGTTAGAAAATATACCACTTTACTATGGAATAAAACTGAGGCTTAAAGAGGATAAATTACTTATCCAAAGTAGATCCAGGAAGGTAACATTTTTTTTTTAAATATACTTTTATTGACTTCAGAGAAAGGAAGGGAGAGGGAGAGAGAGAGAGAGAAACATCAATGATGAGAATCATTGACTGGCCACCTCCTGTACGTCCCCCACTGGGGATCCAGCCCACAACCCAGGTACAGGAATTGAATCATGACCTCCCTGCTCATAGGTCGATGCTCAACCACTGAGCCACGCCAGCCGGGCTTCTTAATCTTTGTATTAACAGGTGGTATCCTTCCCACAAGATGTGAATTCAAAAAGAGAAACATTCCGATCTAAGTCTGACAGCAAGGGAGATGTAAAGTTTGAAGAAATGAGGATCTCACCAGCATTACAGCAGTATTTATGATCAATGGTAGCACTAATATAAAATAGGGAGAGGATTAGCTCCCCCATTATCTCCACAGCCAACCTAATAAACATATCCTCTATAGAGGGCTCTGCCTTCCAAAGCCCGCCATCCCTATAAAATCCCTCTAAATAGACATTCTGGAGTTGTCACTGTGTGATAATGATACAGAATGCTTGCTTCTATTGTCTCTCCTTTTCTGTGTTGGTAGGATTGGGGGTTCTTATTTGCTCATTCTGAGAAAAAGAAGATGAAAAGACAAAACTAAATTAAACTGTTTTCAATCATAATTGGCCATTTCCATGTATTTAGTTTAACAAATATTCCTCATATGCCAAGCAAATCTTATAGAAGTTGAAGTTGACTATACCAATAAAATACATGCATTTAGAGGAAAGGGTGTCCTTCAGAAATATGCTACTTTATACGTAACTAAAGTAAATATCTAATTAGAGTCCAGAGGTTTGTTCTTAAATTTTTAAATTCAAAAGCAAATCGAACCATAAAATATTATATTGGTTCAATCTGTTTTTTGGGTTTTCCTGATTAATGATATTTTAAATTGTGTTTAGGTTTGCTGATACTAATTAAAATTAACCGGTCCTTCATAGTAATTTGGAATGTTTCAGAATTTAAGTAATTCTGGGGCCCTGTATGAGAGGGGGCAGGTGGTATGCAACCCCCATAAAAACCCAGAGAAAAAGCAGTACAAAGTATTTTCCTGTTTCATCCAGAGCATACTAAGTCAGAGACGGTAATTAATTATGGTGTCCCCAGACCTAAAAGGCTATGCTGGGGCTTCTGTGATCCTATTAACACAAATAACCGCCAAAAACCAGACATGATTCTCTGGAAAAATTTAGGTTACATTATAAAAAGCTTGGGGAAAAGGGCACATAGATGCATGAATGGGACACATACTTCAAGTGCTTTGATGAGTATTTCAATGGAAATTTTACAGACTTGCATGTGAACAAAAATTACAAGAGATAAAGAAGTTGCAGCCTATAGTCCCAAATCCAATCTTCACTACTCTCATAGAAGAAACAACCAGAAATAAAATGACTCATGATTCAAGAATATCCAAAACAAGTTAACTCAAAAGAAGTATCTGACATTTAACTACCTGAGGCTTCAAGAAATCTAGATATTTCCTAAAATACCCTCCTAATCTGATCTCAGCAAAGTAAAAAAACTCAAAGTAAGCTAAAAATAAAACAAGCTCACACAATCAAACTTATCTATGTAACAAAATGCCTGTCAAAGATGTCTTGAATCCAAGATATCAAAAATACTGACATCAAAATCACAAGAAAATCAACGGCAAACCTGCATATTTGCTTTTTCAATGACACAGATCATTTCAGTGATGCAGGTACCTTCAACTTGGGCCAGGAGGCCTGCTTGTCAGAGTTGAAAAAACTCCCATCTAGAGTCAGTTCGGGGATGTGGGTTCCAGTCCTATTGATGCTGCTACTTAGGTGGGTAGCCCTAAGCAAGTCATTTAACATTCTCTCCTTCTCAGGGTCTACTTTCCTTATTGAAGAGGTGGTCTAGTCCAGTGGTCGGCAAACTGCGGCTTGCAAGCTGCGGTTTGCCGCTCTGTTGACTAATGAGTTTGCCGACCACTGGACTAGACTAAATGTTACCGTGTAGTTGGAAGCTGTGAGGATTAGGCAATTGTGGCATATGGTGTGCAAGGAGGTAAAGAGTAGTATATGACAGTGGTCGGCAAACTCAATAGTCAACAGAGCGGCAAACCGCAGCTTGCGAGCCGCAGTTTGCCGACCACTGGACTAGACCAATGTTTCCTAAATTCACCTAATCATAAGAATTACTCTGAGGTAACTATTAACAATCTGGATTCCAAGCCCCCTTCCCTAGAGATTCTGTAATGTTCAGGAGGTCCCTGAAGGAGGCCTAGGACCTTATACTTAGTAATTGATCCAAGTGAGGGGCCAGTACCACCGTGTTTTCTTCCTGGGTGTCGATGAGGGTCTTTGCACAGGCTATGCAACCGCAATGGATCCAAGTTCGAAATATGCAACTTGGAAAGAAATTACCAGGTGACTAAAGTCAATCAAAAACATCCAGGAAATTATCATCTATAAAAATGGTAGCAGCAGCAAAATATGCCCGAGCTGAAAGGAAGTTGAAAGCAGCTCGAGTGCAGGGAACACGATCTTGGGCTCTGTATGAAAGGATAATATTAAGGTGCCTGAAGACAAGAAACAGCTCCTTATTGGTGTGTCCTCAGTCAGAGGGGTTGCTAAACAGATGAAAAGTGTAATGGCTATGCTGTGAGCCAGGAAAGAAGTTAAGATTGTTGAAAGTGGTGATAAAATTAGGGGTATACTTCATAGGACTCATTCTGACCAGTTTGTGCTGACATTCAAAGAAATGGGAAGAAAACTCCCTACTTTTAGAGATGTGTCAGTCATTGCCCTGGAATTACTAAATTCTGGGTATGAATCTGATGAAGGGTCTATCATCTTTGATTCAGGTCTGTCATCTCCTACAAGACAGAAGAAAAGCCCCTCCTTTCCCTTAATACCATTCATTGCAAGTGCTGAGAGCATGAGTATCCAGGATGACATTGATGCTGACGGGCTGCAGAATTACCAGGAACACCATCTGACCAACCTCATCTACTGTTCTTGAAGGAATCCACTATAAGTGAGCAAAGTGCCAGGATGACAGCCATGGGCAATGCGAGCAAGAATGCGTCTTGACTTGATCAGCAAATTGACTTTGACTTTCAACTACACCCGTCAAGCTGTCATCACAAAGGAGTTAATTGAAACATCTCTGGTGCTGTAGCTCTGGATTAATGAAAATCAAGTTTCATCCTCAGACAAGCAGTAAAGGAGGAAAATTCAGCCAGTTGATTTTGTTTTTAGCTTACTGCTGTCCTGGTCAGAAGAAATTATTGGTCCATTGCTTAAATTACTAAGGACAACAAGATATTTGTAAATTATCTTACAATAAACAACTTACAATAAGAAGAAAAAAGTGATTCGAGTAATTCTTATCATTTGGTAAGTTTTGCCAACACTAGACTAGGTGATCCTTGAACTACCTGTCCTTCCAGCTCTGATTCTATAGTATCTGGATATTTCATAAGGATGTTCTAAAAACATGCACAACTATAATGGTTAGCATGTGTTATTAGACAAAATTAATAAACATATTAACAAATATGCCCATCTCCCAACCCCAATACCATTCATACCTTTTAAATACCCATGAAAACATTCTCCTAGATACTAGGCAAGTGGAATACTTTATTTGGTGGTGAAAACAAAAGTTCTTAATATTAAACTCTCAGCACATTAAAATGGAAGGACTTGTGTTATAGGAAGAGAGAATTATACACCTAATATTTTAAGTGAAAACTATATACTGCATTCTTCCCTTGAAGAACAACATTATCTGGTTATTCCACCTGTTCCTAGCTAAGAAATAGCTAGAAAACAGTCTGGCTAAGTCCCTAGCAGCTATAAAACTGCTCTGTAATATTGGAATGCAACTGTTTCAAAGCTAAAAGTAAAAAACAAAAGAACAGTAACTGGCTACTAATGCTTCAAATTCATCGGTGTAGACAACTAGGTGGCTAAGAGTCCCCAATATGTTAGGAAGGTTTTATCAGGTAAATCAAAGCCTGTAGAATGCTTTCTGCACACAAAGATAGCAGTCTTTAATTTAGCCCTTCCTTCTGCTACACCATAGACCACTCCTCTAAAATTCTCATAATCTTCTAGTGGGATTTACTTGTATTGTCTTATTTAAATTTATAAGTAACAAAACTAACAAAAAGAAAAAGAGAGAAAGCCTGATTGCATGGAGTGCAGAGGGGCAGAGCTGCAAAGGATGCTCATGGGTGAGCAATTACCATACAGGTGGCTACAAAAAATGCAAATAAAATCAAGATTAAAACACACAACGGCGTTTGAATCACCCTTGCCACAAAAACAGATAAAGAACTAAGAGTAAAACATTACCACATACTTTAGCTATTAGGAAAACAGTGCAGAGTAGCCCCTTAAAGCAATACACACTGGTACTCTAGGTTAGTATCAACCATGTTCCAAATGCATCTTGATGCTTGACGTGGAAATACTAATTAGTTACATGTAGGAGCACACAGGACAAAAAGTGATTTGCTTTAATGGCAAAAGTGGGAACACCATCTATTATGTACAACATCACAGAAGCATTGAGTTTAAAGTCAGACATATGCTTAAATACATTTCTCGGTCTGTCGCCCAACAGGCTCTGAGGCAATGTTTTGACCAAACCTTACACTCAATTAAAATAGAAATGTAAAAGCAGGATCCAGGGGGCCAGCATAATAGTGTGGTTAAGAGCACAAGGTTGCCTGTCACACAGACCTGAGTTAAAATCCCACATCAACAAATTACTGTGTGACCTTGAACAAGTCATTTAAACTAAACCTCGACTTCCTCATTTGTAAAATGGAGATAATGCTTCACACTGTTATTACAAAATTTAAACAAGGTGATTCATGTAAAGCATTCAGCCTTATACCTGGCACAGAGGAAATAAGCAATAATAATAAGCTAGCTGTAAAATTAGCATGATTACCGTCTTTCAACCTCAAGTAAAGCTGAGTTTCTTGGCAGCCAGACAAAAGTTCTAATCATTAGAAAAAAAGACATTCACATATACTCATAAAAAGGTAGTTTTTCATTTCTTTCACATTACAGGAACTTCCCCCCTCCTTAGTAAATAATACTTCAGACTAATAACGTACAACTATATACAGGAAAGGCTTCAATGCAGACATTCTTCATTAGGAAGGACAATTTTCATGATCTAACCAGTTTCGGGGAGTTAATAGTTGGTACTGTTAGGAGAAAGAGAGAAAGAGAAGCATAAAAAGTCCAACCCACACACCACTGTTCAATAGAGAAAAACAACAGTTGACTATTTGCACTGTTTCATAATTGAGTTAGAAAATGAAGAAGAAAACAATCAGGTGAAATATTTTAACTCACACACAGCTGTTAGTAAGGTTAGAGTGACCAAATTCATCAAAAAAGATCAAGAGCTTGGTTGGGGTTGCTCAGTAATTGAGCATCAACCCATTGAACCAAGAGGTCAACGATTCAATTCCTGATTTGGACACATGCCCAGGTTGAGGGCAACCCACTAGGGGACGTGCAAAAGGCAAGAGGATGTTTCTCTCTCATAGATGTTTCTGTCTCTCTCTCTCTCCCCCTTCCTCTCGCTCTAAAAATCAATAAAAACATATTTTTTTAAAAAGATCAAAAAAAGGTGAAAAATCAGTTATTCCCAGAGTTTAAGTAACACCTGCCCACTCTACCCTTTTAAGATCATGGCTCAAATTTCCCAACTGCAACTTTTTCCATTCTTCCAAACATGCCACTAGCTTGAATGTACCTTTAACTTGTACTATCTCCTTGACTAAGTACATTACTCTGGTTAAGGACAAAAATAAAATCTTGTGCATTATTATTTTTCTAGAATTCAAGAGAAAATATTACTACTTCAATTACTTAAGAAATATATTTCAAAAATACTGAGAGGTCATTTGGGGGGGGCGGGGGGGGGTGGTGAGAGGAGTTCCTCGTGAAAATAAATCAGTCAGGAAAACTGTTCAAGGACAACCAAAACCAAATTTCAACAAAAATGCAATTTTGAAATTTTTAATTAGGAGCAGGCTTTAATGAGTTGTGAGGTAAAGAACTAAATTCTCAAAGAAAAAAAGATACATAAGCGAATTAAAGGCTTCTGCAGAGAGTACACACTGCTATCACTCCATCAGATGTGCAAAAGTTCTTAATAAAAAAAAAACAGAGAATAAATTCTCTGTATCAATATTGGGAAATTTAACAATAGAAAGAAAATCAAGTATTTCATAGGCATTTTCAAGCATTTAAAGATATCTTCCTGTATTACAGATATTACTACAAAATGAAAGAAGAGACTGGTTAGATGGTCTAATTAACAACTCGGCAGTGAAAGAATAATGACATGGCCAAAAGAAGCTCTGTCACCTAGAGATAATGGACAGTTTCTTTTTACTGTTTAAGAACCCAGAAGAATCTCCTCCTGCTTTTAAATGCAAATTACCAATCTCAGAAGCACATTCTGCTCTATTCCTTTATCTGAAAATTACTGCAATGTGATCCCGTTCCAGAGAGGACCCCATTCAGGCAGGAAAATGGAATTAGGACAACCACACACTCAGTAAGTGTGTTGAGATCACCGTCACATACAGTGAGCTGTCCCCCTTACACGTGGTCTTTTTCAGTGGAGAGACCACTATCTGTGATCAAAATTCTATTTGAAGAAGGAAAACTTAGTTTTGAGGACTATCAGGTTTTTAAAGTTTATATAGACATTTTAATATGTGCATATGCACTAGCATCACAGCAATTTAAAAACTCGACATCCCTTGGTTTTCAAATAATGACACAAGCTATTTAATGGAAACTTCTTAAAGGCAGAATTTCAGTAATAATGGTATGACTTGCTATTTAGTTGTACATTATATGGTAAAACAAACAAACACACAAAATACCACAATGCAAGAAAAGTAAGCACCTCAGACTCCGCACTTCTCTTCCCTGTTAAAATCCCCCGGAACAGTGGATGCTGACTTGGAGACATACTGCAATTTAACGTACCAGGTGGTCAAGGTGAAAAAGAACACGTTTACATCAGAAAAACTCAAGGAATAAATAAACCATAATAAAAGGGATTCGTCCCATTGTTAAAGGTTATAGTTTTCTGCCAAAACCACACTTGACTTGGGAAATTTTATTCGGTGTCAGGTAAATATAAACAAAGAGTGAAGAATGCTAGACAAGTTATAGCCTCATAAAAGGTTAACTTACCTCTAGTCTTTCCAAGTTATATATTAATAAAGAACTTTAGTGGTTTTTTTTTAAAAAAAAAAAAAAACAACAACAACCTCTTTTCTAGCTAAGGCAAGTCACATCCAAATGAATGATATTTTTTGGGGGGGTGATACTGGTTTATCCCATCCCCCTAGCATCAAAGGCAGACAGACAGACCTCAATTTTCCTTCCCCCACAGGTCACCGGGCAACCAGGCACAGAAGCTATTGAAAAGGCACTTCCAATCTCTGAAACGTCAGTGAATGTTTAAGGAGGAAGAAAAGGATTGCATTGAGTTTAGAAAAGCTATTTAAATGTTTTACCAAATGCCTGCGATTAGTACATGTCAACCTAATGGCATAGCATGACATTAGCCGGGGGCCCCCTCCTTGCGTCTACCCACTCAGAGCCACGGCAATGAATGCAGCAGAGCACCGGAGACCAGAGAGCCGGAAGAGTATCATGCACAGAAAAATAGGAAGCCTGTGTTTTTTTATGTGGGAAAAAGCAAGTGATGGCAGCCTTGTGCTTTTCAAAGAACCTAGAAGCGCTGACTAGTTCAACCCATCCCCCAATCCCTGCCACCCTTTCAAACTTTGTAATTAAGAGAGAGGAGAAATTCCGGTCAACTCGCCTTGGGGGGTTGGTCTGAGGGTTGAGGACTCAAGCAGGGAGGAGGATGGAGAGAGAGAAAGAGCAAGCCAATGAAAGATACCAAAATTTCCCACCTTTCTTAAATTCTTCCAGCATAGCGTCCAACTTGGTGTCATTGAAAACAAAGTGCAAGGGGTGGTTATAAAACTTAGTGATGGTTTTCAGGGGAGTACAGTCATCCGGATCCACGAAGGCCAAGTCTTTAACAAAGAGGAGGTCCACAATGTTGGAGCGCTCTCCCTCGAACACTGGAATGCGAGTGTAGCCGCTCTCCATGATCTCCGACATGGTGTTGAAGTCCAGAATGGCTTCGCCGGTGATCATGAAGCAGTCGCGGAGGGGAGTCATCACGTCCTCCACCGTCTTGGTGCGGAGCTCCAGCGCCCCTTGGATGATGTTCAGCTCCTCCTTGACGAGGTCGTTGTAGGGGTCTGTGACCCGCAGCATCTCCAGCAGTTTTTCCCGGTTATAGACGGTGCCTATCTCCTGGCCCAGGACGCAGTCCAGCAGCTTGCTGACTGGGTAAGAAGCGGGGAAGGTCATCATCATGAAAAACTTGGTGAGGAAGATGGTGTTGGCTCCTACGGCCAGGCCGTGCCGGGAGCAGATGGCCTGGGGCACGATCTCCCCGAAGATGACGATGCCGATGGTGGAGACCACCACGGCCACCAGGCCTGAGCCGGCGATGTCATCGAGCAGGATGGTGAGCGTGGTGTTGACCAGCACGTTGCCCAGCAGCAGCGAGCACAGCAGGTAGTTGCCCTGCCGGCGCACGGGCTCGATGCGCTTGGCGTAATTCTTCTCCTTCTCGGTGCCGCAGTTCTGCACGATGCGCAGCTCCATCGGGTCCAGGGCCATGAGCCCCAGGTTGAGGCCGCTGAACATGCCCGACAGGCACAGGAGCAACGAAATGAAGATCACCTGCAGCCAGAAGGGCAGCAGGAACTTCTTCTCCTCGCCCACGATCATCTTGGTGTCCTCGCCGTCGTGGTAAATCCAGGTGGTCTCAGCCCACGGGGGCGGCGGGAGCCCGGCCACACCGGAGCCGCCCTTGCCCCCGACGGTGCCCCCCGCGGACCCCGGGCCGCCGGTGCCCAGGGCCGGCGTGGACAGCGACGTGCACAGGTAATAGGACTTGCTCTTCTCCATCTTCCGCAGCGGTTTTATTTCTATCTCAATGATGCCCGAGGTCCGGCGGTTGAGAATGATGTGGGGCAAGATGATGATATCTGACGTGCGGATGCCGCAGCGCTGGGGGCCGCTGTCCGGCTCCGGCGGCGCGGGGCCCCCCAGCCCGCGCTCGCCGGGGCTGTGGCGCCGCCGCTCGTGCTCGGTGAAGGCGATGCGGGACCACGTCTCGTTGTTGATGTTCTGCCCGTACACCCGCAGCTTGACCCGAGTCCGCTCGCTCACCCGCAGCGCCCCCCCTTCCATGAACGACACGTCGTTCGTGTCCTCCAGCCGTAACCCGATGATCACCGTCTCTTCGTTCTCGCCCGCCGCCGCGCAGCCTCCCGCGCCGCAGCAGCAGCTCAGCAGCAGCAGCGGCAGCAGCCGTTCCGCCGCCGCCTGCAGTACCCCCCGGCCGCGGGCGCTGAGGCTGCGGCGCGCCGCCATCTTCCTAGTGGGCAGTGCGGCGACTGCCTGCCCGCCCGCCATCTTTACTTCGGGTTCACAAGAGCCACAGCCAATCATAGGGTGGCTGCTGTAGCTGCGGCTTCATCCTTCCCACCCGGCGGCGCGAGTGCAGGCGCCGGCCCCTGGACGAGACTGCAATGGAGCGTCTGCACCCAGTGCTCAGCAGCCCGCCTCCCTGACTGACACTGACCCGGCCTGGGCCGGCTGAGGAACCTGGAGGCTCGCGGGTGCGGGGAGGGGGAGGAGAAAGCGCCAGCCGCTACCACGAGAGGCAGGCTGGCCGGCCACTCACGAGCGGGCGCCCGCCCTCCCAGCCAGGGGGCTGGAATGGGGGCGTGGTCGCGAGCCGAGCCGCGGGCCAATGGCAAGGTGAGGGGCGGGGAGCTGAGGGCCGCGGTCCTCCTCAGCACGCCAAGTTTCCTACTGAAAGGCGCGTGACTCTTGTGTATGTGCGAGGGGAGGAGGTGTGGCCAGCCGGCCCCGAGAGCCAGTCACAGAAGAGAGCTGTGTGAGAGGGGCGGGGCCTCCCGTCCGACGGCCAATGAAAAGGGGCGGTCCGCGGGTTCGCGGTTCCCTGAGGAGCCTCAGTAGTAGAACCCGGTATTTGGTTTAACTCGGTTGGACTGAAGTCGTGAGGCGCGAGGCGGCTGGTTGCTCGCTGCACCGGGTGAGAGCGCCCCAGTGTTCGGTGCCAGTGGAGAGAGGGCTGCGCCGTCCTGCCCCAGCAGCCCACTAGGCACGGCTTAAGATGCACGTTAGCCTAGAATGAGGCCGGGGCACCGGCCGCGTCCCCCTCCTCTAGTCTTGCACGCCGCTCCATCCGAGACTGGCGGCGGCCGGGTGGCCCCAGCCCCGCACTGACCAGCTCTTCTGGAGCCTTTCGCGTCTCCCCTAAAGGACGCGCGCACTCTGCAGCTCGCGGTCAGGTGCCGCCACCTGCCGGCCGCCTGGGTGCTCTGCAACGCTTTCCATGTGTGCTCCAAACCCCCGGAGGGTGTGCAACGCGTGGGATTAGAGTTGAGCAATTTCCCCATCTTCCAAATAATCTACTGATAGTCTTGCCGAAAGTATATATTCCATGGACCCCATCGCACAGGACCCGGGAGTCTATTTCAAACAGGCACCAGGCAAGTCTGGGAAATGGGAGGGAGCAGACACATGAAGGCTCTATTTTTTTATGTTGTTTTTTGATTTTAAAGAAGCAGGAGGAGGATGGGGGGAGAGAAAAAGAGAGAGAGAGAGAGAGAAGAGAGAAGAGAGAAGAGAGAAGAGAGAAGAGAGAAGAGAGAAGAGAGAGATGTGAGGGGACCAAACATGAAACCAGAGCATGTGCCCTGAGGGGACTGGGCCACACCTGACAGGACTGAAGGCACCTTCTTAATCGCACTGACCACACCGCTCTAGGTTCAGCATCCCTCAGCAGAAAAAAATCCTGAAGACCTAGCTCCCTGGGATTCCCAAGCCCACTGTGTCTGGAGGAGATATGGTAGCAGAATAATTGACAATTGATCTTTTTCTTGCAACTTTAACATCTAAAAAATAATTGTTCCCTTTTATTTATTTATTTATTTTTATTCTGCAAGCATATTTTCTTCCCTTTTTGTAAACCAGTCAAACATTTTATCAATTTCTGGGAGGGATGATGCAGTGGCCTTCTAACTGGTCTCTCCTCTTCTACACCTGCCCCCTTACCTTCTCAATCCAGCATTCAGTCTCATTAAATCCGATACTGTTTGCTCCCTTGTTTGAAATTCTCCTCTGGATCTTTACTCCTCGTAGGAGTAAAAGCCACAGTACCTACATTTTCTGACAAGGCTCTAAGGACCTGCTGCCTCCTTTTACTCCTCTGGCCTTATCACCTGCTGCTCCAGCAAGAGCCTCCTGGCAGGTTCTCCTTATCTCTGGGATGCTCCCCTGGGAGCCTGTGCACCTGCTGCGGTTTCCTGTGCCCAGATGTCAGCATAGCCCCTCGGTTCACCTCCTTTAAGACTACACAAAGGCCACTTTTTCTTTTCTTTTCTTTTCTTTTTTTTTTGAGAATATGTTTGTTTTTGTAAATTGATTTTGAGAGAGAGAGAAGCATCGATGTGAGAGAGAAACATCTATCGGTTGCCTCCCATACATGCCCCAACATGGGATCCAACCCTCAACCTGGGTATGTGCCCTGACCAGGAATCAAACCCGAGACCCTTTGGTGCATGGGATGATGATCCAGCCAACCACACCAGCCAGGGCCAAAGGCCACCATTTTTATTTAACTTGTAAACAAACAATCCCTATACGCCATCTCTGTTTCGTTTTCCTTAATTTAGTTTATTGTGTCTTCTTTCATTAGAACTTGAGCTTCCTGAGGGCAAGGATTTTGTCTGTTTTGTTCACTGTCATATTATCAGGACCTATGACAATGGTAGATGTTCAAACAATATATGTAGATTGTTAAAGAAATGAAAGAGCCTGGCTAGTTTGGCTCAGTTGGTTGAGCATCGTCCCATGCACCAGGAGGTCAGGGGTTCGATATCCGGTCAGGGCACAAGCCCGGGTTGCTGACTCCATCCACAGTAGGGGTTCGTGCAAGAGGCAACTGATGGATGTTTCTATCTCTCCCCCTCACTTCCTTTCTCTGAAATCAATTAAAAAAACATTTAATTTTATTTTTTTGTCAATCCTCACCCAAAGATATTTTTTCCATTGATTTTTAGAGAGAGTAGAAAGGAGGAGAGAGGGGGAAAGAGAGAGAAATATTGATATGAGAGAGACACTTCCAGTGGTTGCCTCCCAACAGTAGCCAGGGACCGAACCTGCAACCCAGGCGCATGTCCTTGACCAGAAATCGAACCCACAACCTTTTGGTACACGGGCCAATGCCCTAACCACTGAACACACCAGACGGGGCAAAAAAAAATTTTTTTTAAAGAAATAAAATAATATTTATCCTGATTATTTCAAGTAACGTCCCAATTCTAGCTTCCAGGCCTTCAACTTCTGGTGCTGCTTCCCTACCCCTAATTCTCATACTACTATATTGAAAAATAAGTTCATATTTTTAAAAAAATGGATTCAGAGCCCAGTCGGCATGGATCAGTGGTTGCATGTCGACATATGAACCAGGAGGTTACAGTTCAATTCCCAGTTAGGGCATATGCCTGGATTGCGGGCTCGATCACAGTAGGGGGCATGTAGGAGGAAGCCCATCAATGATCCTCTCTCATCATTGATGTTTCTATCTCTCCCTCTCCCTTACTTTCTGAAATCAATAAAAATATTTTTAAATGGATTCACAGACTTGGCATGTATAAAAATAGCATTATTGAAGATTAGAAGGGAAAAGTGGAGCTTTTTAGGAATATCTGACAAAGGTTAAGGATAGATATGTTCCTTCTAAGTCAGCTGATTAAAAAATGAAACTTTTAACTTCATAAAAAAGTGTGAGTACAAGTGTTTTTAAGGGAGCTGAGAGGGAAGATGATTAAAAGCTTTCAAATGCTGAATGCACACTTTTGGGATGAGTGTGGAGAATGGGGTGGGGGAGAGTTTGCCAAACCTACAGACATTTCCTGTGCATTTCAGAGAACCCTAGAATGGTCAGGAAATTGTGGCATTCAGCAACTTAGAAGCAAGTTAGAAATCCAGGACATTTTACAATATAAAATAAACCAAACTCAAACTCATATAGGGGATTGCTGAGTAATGTTAATACTGGGTAGGGGGATCATATTGGTCATGTACAGCCAAGTAATTTTTCCTTAGCAAAGGGGATCTTCCTTCAAGTTTGGAGGATTTTTAGCTGACGGAGTTACCCTTGCTTTAGTGAGGGGCTGCTGATGCAGGCTTATGGTGACTTCCAGAGGCTTCCAATCTGTCCATCTGGATGAACGGAGGACAAAGGCAACATTTTCTTCTAGGGATCACTTTTTCAATCTGGAAGAAAAAATACACAATAAAACCCTGAATTCTGAGCATATTTCACCTCCAAAAGACCTATAGGAGGTCCAAGATTGCTAAATGATTGCTGCAGATATCTAATCATAGGTAGGTTCTGACTTTGACCCTAAGCAAGTCATGTAGGTAAAGCCAGAACCTCCTAGCAAACACCTTCCCTAACCTTCTCTCTAGTTCTCTCTTCCCTGACTCTCTCTTGCCAGAATCCTTCACTGGATACCAAAGGGAAGAGAGGCTGTTTAATTTCCTCGTCTGCATGGATAAGCTCCCATGTCCACAGTAGGGATCTGGGAAGGCATGGCATCCAGACCTAAAAGTCTTTTAGTTGGATGTTAAAGATTGCAAGTAAAACACCAAATGGCTCTATCTGAATTTTGTTTTTCATCATAAAGCTCTGATTTTATAAAGAAGCACCCACCCACCCCCAGAAAATCACCTAGTTGTGGAAAAATAGTCAAAGTTATTGCTTCAACGGTGACATTGTAATTGCACCAAAGCACAAGGTCTTCTGAGGAAAATGGGAATTGGGCAAATGCTGGAGTTACCCAAACATTCCCCGGACTCCAATCTGTTCCCCTGAAGCAACAGTGACAAAAAATAAAATAATCCACAATGCCATTTACCATCTCTTGAGGACTTTTCAGGCTTGTTTTGGGCTTTCCTATTTCCCTCCTTTTCTAGATATTTTCTAGAAATAGTCATTGGGGAAGGAAGAGGGGGAAAACGTGGATTTTGACAGAATTACAAGAAAAGCTCCCTCTCCTGAGACAGGCTCAAGCTCCTCAAGAATCTGGAGTCTCAGGTGGGTGTGAGGGAGCTTCTGCCAATGGCAGGTTGCCCATTGCCACTCTGGCTCTGCCACTCTTCCCACTCTCCCAGGAGACCTGGCAGCACCTCATGCCCCACTGCCCTTCTCCCAGGGAGCCTGCTCATCCTGAACCTCCCACTGGGCAGCCCCCAACATGCCCCCTGTACCCTGCCCAGTGCACTGTTCCCCACTTCCTTCCTCACCACCCCCTTGACCTTCTGGGATACTCAGAGAGAAAAAATTCTGCTGCAACAAGTGCACTGCCTGCCCTGCTCTAGGACACCTATCTTCCTGATGCAATGCCCTGCAACTTCGGGATTTTCTAGAATCTTTTTTTTTAAAATATTTTATTGATTTTTTACAGAGAGGAAGGGAGAGGGACAGAGAGCCAGAAACATCGATGAGAGAGAAACACCGACCAGCCGCCCCCTGCACATCCCCCAACGGGAGATGTGCCCGCAACCAATGCACATGCCCCCGACCGGAATCGAACCTGGGACCCCTCAGTCCGCAGACCGACGCTCCATCCACTGAGCCAAACCGGTCTCGGCCTAGAATCTTTTAGGATGTGCTTTCCACTGCAGTTCCATCCCAGTTGCAGTCTCCAGCTCAGCCCTGGACAAAGGTGTCAGAAAGGTCCTGAGCTCGATTATCCTTATCATTATGATTAAAGCACTCAACCCAAGATGTGATTTTAGGGAAAGATTTAACTTACATAGTCGTCTTTAATGTTGAGAGTGGGAAGAGGTGGCGGAGCCAGAAGTGGCAATGGGCAACCTGCTATTGGCAGGATGGCTCCCTCACACCCACCAGGTAAACATTCCCCATTCAATAACCTACATTTAAAAACACATATGAGGCCCTGGCTGGCGTGGCTCAGTTGGTTGAGCGTTGTCCCATGTCATGTACCAAGAGGTCACCAGTCCAGTTCCCTGTCAGGGCACATGCCTGGGTTGCAGGCTCAATCCCCAGTATGGGGCATGCAGGAGGCAGTCAATTGATGTCTCTCTCTCTCTCATCAATGTTTTTCTCTCTCTCTTCTTCTCTCTCTCTCTAAAAATCAATAAAAACATTTTAAAAACCACATACGGAGAGTGAGGAAGAGGTTGAAGATAAGGGAGAGTCTGGCAGGAGGATGGTAACTAGAAATGGGACCACAGGGGAAAGAACAGATATGAATGGCCAATTCTGAGCCCTCCCATATGACTCAGACTTGATGGCAGGTTGCCCACTGCCACTTCTGGCTCTGCCACCTCGTCCCACTCTCCCTGAATTCTGAGCATATTTTACCTCCAAAAGACCTATCGGAGGTCCAAGATTGCTAAATGATTCCTGCAGATATCTAATCATAGGTAGGTTCTGACTTTGACCCTAAGCAAGTCATGTAGGTAAAGCCAGAACCTCCTAGCAAACACCTTCCCTAACCTTCTCTCTAGTTCTCTCTTCCCTGACTCTCTCTTGCCAGAATCCTTCACTGGATACTAAAGGGAAGAGAGGCTGTTTAATTTCTTCATCTGCATGGATAAGCTCCCATGTCCACAGTAGGGATGTGGGAAGGCATGGCATCCAGACCTAAAAGTCTTTTAGTTGTAGTTCCATCCCAGAGCTTTAAGTTATGATTAGGACTCCAGTCATAAAATGCCAGTTTCCCAATACCAGCTGACTTCATTTCCCTGGACTTTTTTCTACATCCTCTGAAGCTGAAGCAAAAATTCTACTCCAATAAGAAGTCAAACTACCCATGTATAGATAAACAGTATGTCAGACCTCAGTGGAAAAAATTCTGTTTTTAGTTCCTCTAAGATACCTATTTGTTTGTTTTCTTTTAATCACTAAACTGAAGATTTAACTTATTTCTCCCCATTTATTAATACACTCAATTCTCTGCTTCCTCTTTAAATTTTAAATAAAGTTTGTATCTTATTTCTCACCCTATTTTTCTCCTTTATTCATTCATTCAATCATTCAATTAATATGTATTATCCTATATAATAAAGAGGTAATATGCAAATTGACTGTCACTCCAACACACAAGATGGCTGCCCCCATGTGGTCAAAGATGGCCGCCACAAGATGGCCAGCAGGAGAGGGCAGTTGTGGGCAATCTAGCCAGCAGGGGAGGGCAATTGGGAGGGACCAGGCCTGCAAGGGAGGGAAGTTGGGGGCGATCAGGCCTCCAGGGGAGGGCAGTTAGGGGTAACCGAGCTGGCAGAGGAGGGCAGTTGGGGGTGACCAGACCTTCAGGGGAGGACAGTTGGGGGGACCAGGCCTGCAGGGGAGGGCAGTTGGGGGGGACCAGGCTGGGAGGGGACGGTAGTTGGGGGGGGATCAGGCCTGCAGGAGAGGGCAGTTGGGGGGGATCAGGCCTACAGGGAGGGGAGTTGGGGGGGGACCAGGCCAGCAGGGGATGGTAGTTAGGGGTGACTAGGCTGGAAGGGAGGGCACTTGGGGGGGACCAGGCCAGGAGGGGAGGGTAGTTGGGGGGGATCAGGCCTGCAGGGGAGGACAGTTGGGGGGATCAGGCCTACAGGGAGGGCAGTTGGGGGGGACCAGGCCAGCAGGGGAGGGCAGTTAGGGGTGACTAGGCTGGCAAGGGAGGGCAGTTAGGGGTGACCAGGCTGGCAGAGGAGGGCAGTTAGGGGCAATTGGGCCTGCAGGGGAGGACAGTTAGGCATCGATCAGGCTGGCAGGGGAGCGGTTAGGGGGTGATCAGGCTGGCAGGCAGAAGCGGTTAGGGGGTGATTAGGCTGGCAGGCAGAAGCGGTTAGGGGCAATCAGACAGGCAGGCAGGCGTGCGGTTGGGAGCCAGCAGTCCTGGATTGTGAGAGGTATGTCCGACTGCCTGTTTAGGCCTGATCCCTCGAGGGGTCCCAGATTTTTTTTTTTAATTTCTTTATTGATTAAGGTGTCACATATTTGTCCTCATCCCCCCATTCCCATCCCACACCCCTCCCCACGGATGCCTCAACCCCCTGTTGAACTTAACCATTGGTTAGGCTCATATGCATGCACACAAGTCCTTTGGTTGATCTCTCCCCCCTCCCCCCACCCTCCCCTATCCTCCCTCTGAGGCCCGATAGTCCGATCGATGCCTCCTTGTTTCTGGTTCTGTTCTTTTTCATCAGTCTATGTTGTTCATCATTTCCCCTAGATGAGCGAGATCATGTGTCACTAGAGATATACTTATATGTACTGAATGTGAGATGAGCAATAATAGTTATGCTGACAGGCAAATGAATCAGTCTGTAGTGAGTTTCTTTCTGGACCAACAGTTCTTTTGAGACCCAATATCAATGTCCACCAGTTCCTTATGTGTACATGTCGGCACTGACCCCTCAGCTCTGGATGGTGGACAAATGGTGGTAATGCAGGTTCGATTCCCTCTGGTTGGGTCTCGGCCAGACCCAGGGGCACGGCTTCATCCGGACCCAGGGGCACGTGGCCTCCCCCGGACCCGGGACCCAGCCTCACCCGGATCCAGGGGCACACGGCCTCACCCAGACCCGGGATCCAGCTTCACCCGGACCCAGGGGCGCATGGCCTCACCCGGACCCAGGGGCGCGTGGCCTCTCCCAGACCCAGGGGCGCGTGGCCTCTCCCAGACCCAGGGGCGCGTGGCCTCACCCGGGCCCGGGACCCAGCCTCACCCGGATCCAGGGGCACATGGCCTTGCCCGGACCCGGGATCTAGCTTCACCCGGACCCAGGGGCGTGTGGCCTCTCCCAGACCCAGGGGCGTGTGGCCTCACCCGGACCTAGGTGTGTGCGGCCTCACCTGGACCCGGGACCCAGCCTAACCCGGATCCAGGGGCATACGGCCTCACCCGGACCCGGGATCCAGCTTCACCCGGACCCAGGGGCGTGTGGCCTTACCCGGACCCAGGGGCGTGTGGCCTCACCCGGGCCCAGGACCCAGCCTCACCTGGATCCAGGGGCACACGGCCTCACCCGGACCCGGGATCTAGCTTCCCCCAGACCCAGGGGCGCGTGGCCTCACCCGGACCCAGGGGCGCGTGGCCTCTCCCAGACCCAGGGGCGCGTGGTCTCACCCAGATCCAGGGGCCCACGGCCTCACCCGGACCCGGGACCCAGCCTCACCCGGATCCAGGGGCACATGGCCTCGCCCAGACCCAGGATTCAGCTTCGCCCGGACCCAGGGGCGCATGGCCTCACCCGGACCCAGGGGCGCGCGGCCTCTCCCGGGCCCGGGACCCAGCCTCACCCGGATCCAGGGGCACACGGCCTCACCCGGACCAGGGATCCAGCTTCACCCGGACCCAGGGGCGTGTGGCCTTACCCGGACCCAGGGGCGCGTGGCCTCACTCGGGCCTGGGACCCAGCCTCACCTGGATCCAGGGGCACACGGCCTCACCCGGACCCGGGATCTAGCTTCCCCCGGACCCAGGAGCGCATGGCCTCACCCGGACCCAGGGGCACACGGCCTCGCCCAGACCCAGGATTCAGCTTTACCCGGACCCAAGGGTGGATGGCCTCACCCGGACCCAGGGGTGCGTGGCCTCTCCCGGGCCCGGGACCCAGCCTCACCCGGATCCAGGGGCACACGGCCTCGCCCGGACCCGGGATCTAGCTTCCCCCGGACCCAGGGGCGCGTGGCCTCACCCGGACCCAGGGGCACACGGCCTCGCCCAGACCCAGGATTCAGCTTCACCCGGACCCAGGGGCGGATGGCCTCACCCGGACCCAGGGGTGCGTGGCCTCTCCTGGGCCCAGGACCCAGCCTCACCTGGATCCAGGGGCACACGGCCTCGCCCGGACCCGGGATCTAGCTTCCCCCGGACCCAGGGGCACGTGGCCTCACCCGGGCCCGGGACGAGGGGTCCCAGATTGGAGAGGGTGCAGGCTGGGCTGAGGAACACACCCCCCATGCACGAATTTCGTGCACCGGGCCTCTAGTATGATATACACTATATATCAACGAATTCATTATATATATAGTATATCTAATAAGTTTCAAGCACTATACTAAGGCATTATAGAGCTATAGCTTTGAATCAGAGGTTACTCCCAAAATGTACCTGTGAGGAGATTAGGAAACGTACTAAATAACTCCATAATACAGGATAAAAGATCAGATGTCTTAATAAGAAGTACAACCAGGGATCGAAGGTGGAATCTTTGGGTGTACAGGCCCATGTTCCAATCAACTGAGCCACACCAGCCAGAGCTTGTTAATTTTTCTTTTTCACAATGCAGGAAGCTCCAGGCAGTGATAAACATGTGACAAGGGAGCAGAGAGAACCAAACCAGCCAGAGGCATGGCTGGCAAGAAACATGGAAGGGCCAGTTCAATCATGTGCTTCTGAGTCCTGGCCTGGGGGCTCAGGGGACACAGATTTACCTCCCTGAGGACAAGGACTTGAAGCCAGTTTATCCAGCTTCACAATTGGGGCCACAATCTATTGCTTAATTGTTTGCTGTTCCTATTTCTCAAATATCCCCAAGAATTAAAATGTTAATTATTAATTTAAAAAAAAAAAGAAGAAGTACAAATAAAGTGGAGGAATTGAAAGTTTTATGGTTTTTGAGTTGATCCTTGACAAATATGCAGATGTAAGAGCTATTCCAAGAAGGGTATCTTAGTCTGCTTGAGCTGCCACAACAAAATATCATAGGCTAGGTGGCTTAAACAACAGAAATTTATCTTCTCACAGTTCTGGAGGCCAGAAGTCCCAGATCAAGGTCCTGCAGGATCTGTTTCTAGTGAGAGCTCTCTTCCTGGCTCACAGACATGGCCTTTCCTCTGAATGTGAGTGTGGAGAGTATAAAAACTCTCTGGTGTCTCTTCTTATAAGAACACTAATCCTATTGAATCAGGGCTCCACCCTTATGACCTCATTTGACCTTAATTACTTTCTTAGAGGCCCTATCCCCAACTACAGTCACACAGGGGTTAGGGCTTAAACATATGAATGGAAAGGGGGACATAAATATTCAATCCATGACAAAGGGATTGAGAGAGAAGAAAGGGGAAAAGGCATTCTGATGAAAAGAAGGGTGAGGATGGAAAGTGAGCAGCATTTTTGGAACACCGTGTGGTTGAACTTGGTCCTATATATTCCCTGAAGAAGAATAGCAAGAATAATGTTGGAAAGTTGGTTGGTGTTGGTGTGTGGAGGTTTGAATGCCAAATTTAGGAGTTTAAATCTCATTCTGTAGGCACTAAGGAACTATAAAATTTCTAAGTAGAAGAGCTCAAGTACAGGAAGATTAACTGACAGACATCAGTGCAGTGATGCTGGAGTCCTGCCATTTAGGGATTTAGGAAACTCCTGCCATGGTTTACAAAGCACTTTCTCATATATTATCTTAGTCTGACCTTCACAATTAGGACTAAAGGATACACCACTTCTCAAGACACATGTAGGACAAAGAAACAGAGTTAACTCTCCTGCCAAAGAAAACCAAGAGGGGACACCATACCCTATGTTCAGGAAGTCCACACCTGAATCATAGCTACTAACACTGTGGTCTGTACAGCAATCATGAATCTTAGATTGAACATAGGTTTCTCAGAATCCTAATCATAGGTCAGACTTCCTGATATTATTTTTAATTAAAAATTTTTTTGAGATATAATAAACATACATAAAAGTACATAAAACATATATACTAGTATATAAAAGCCTAAACAATGGGCTGACCAGCCTACCGGCCGACTGGCCAGTAACTATGAAGCACAATGACCACCAGGGGGCAGACATTCAACGCAGGAGCTGCTGAGCTGCGGTGATTTGGCAGCTGCGTTTCTCGGGTGACACACCAGAACCAGAGAGGTGGGAGCCCGATTCCAGGGTGCTCTCACAATCCAGGATCCCTCAGGGGATGTCAGAGAGCTGGTTTCGGCCCAATCTCCACAGGCCAGGACGAGGGACTCCACCAGTGCACGAATCCGTGCACCAGGCCTCTGGTGTATATAATAAAAAAACTCACCATATAATTTATCACCTAAAACAGAGCCCTTTTGAGAGTGAAAAAAGTGTACTATTAATAATTAACCTAGTTTATGGCTTAAACTGGGACAGTCCCAGGCAAAGATTAAGTTCGCTTTATAATAATTTACAACGATAAAGGAATCATCCCCTAGTCGAGCAAACCCCTATTTATCCCTTTCAGATCACACCCCTCTCCTCCACCTTAGATATAACCACTATCCTTTCTGTTATACTATTTCCCTTTTTATTTCTATATTTTTTTAAATTTAGGAATTCCCTGAAGAAGAGCAAAGACAGCCCTCGCCGGTTTGGCTCAGTGGATAGAGCATCCCAGTTTCAATTCCCTTGGTTGCAGGCTCCTCCCCAGCCCAGGCCCTGGTTGGGGCGTGTGCAGGAAGTAACCAATCAATGTGTTTCTCTCACATTGATGTTTCTGTCTTTCCCTCTTTTCCACACTCTCTAAAAATATCAATGGAAAAATACCCTCAGGTGAGGATTAACAGAAAACAAAACAAAAAAAAGAAGAGCGAGGACAAACCCTATAATACAATAGCAAGGAGTCAGAAGACCTAGTTCTAGTCTTGATTCTAACACTCAGACTGTCCTCCCATCATGCAAGTCACTTAAATAGCCTCAGCCTTGGTTTTCTCTTCTGTAAAGTTAGAAAAAAACAGCATTGTGAGGGAGATGTAAGGAAATTATTTTCAGTAAAGAAACAACTTGGGACATTTGGTTTGGTTCATATCATAATGAATCTTCCTCATTACCATGAGAAATTACCATTTTTAAAGGATTGCATCCACTTCATGGACTTCTATTACATTATTTAAAAGCAAAAATAAAAAATACCTCCTTCAGCCCTAGCTGGTTTGGCTCAGTGAATAGAGCATTGGCCTGGAGACTGAAGGGTCCCAGGCTCGATTCTAGTCAAGGGCACGCAGGCTCGATCCCCATTAGGGGGTGAGCAGGAGGCAGCCGATCAATGATTCTCTCTCATCATTGATGTTTCTATCTCTCTATCTCTCTCTCTCCCCCTTCCTCTCTGAAATCAATAAAAATATATTTTAAAAAAATACCTCCTTCACAATATTTGCCTAGCTATATCCAATTGAAAGGAATAATAAGATAATAAGAAAAAGAAAATAAGGACAGTTAATAAAAGATTTACTACTGAGCTGAGAAGCCACACAAGGCCTCCTACCCTTGCTGTGCAAACCTTTCCTCTTTAGCAACTTGACCTTTTGAGGATTTGCTCTCCAGAGGATACTCATTTAATATTCACAAAGGAAGTTATGTGATGGAAGCTTGTTAACTCTGGGGACAGAAGATAAACTGTCCAGGCCCCCACCTCACCTGACACAATTAGGCTCTGAGTTAATGTCAAATTACCATAAGCAGCCCCAGCATCTTTGGTTCCCTCCTGCGAGCATTCCCTACAAAGCTCCACGTGCCCTTCTTGGCTTCTGCTTGTAATGAATTAAATATATGTCAGAATCATAGAGTAAGCCATTGACCTGCCGTCATTTGAACTATTAAAAAAATTCACTTGTAAATGTTATTAAACTGTGCTAATTCTAGTCCTAAAACAGGGCCACAAACTCAAAAGGTCAGAAAAGTCGACTGGGTGGGGATGGTGACAAACTGTCTACAGGGACATGTCCCGCTTGACGGGGAAGCCATTACTCACTCTGGCCATGACAGCTGTGGCAGAAAGGCAGGGTCAGTGATGCCAGCATTTCCAGTTTTTCAAGAGAAGCCAGCAATTCGTATTTCATGAGAAGCCTTCTGATTTGTACATGTGGGCAACTAGCCCAAACAATTTTTAAAACTCTGCGACCTCTCCAGAACCGAGACCACATAAATCTGTTTCTAAGCCTGGAAGGGGACACCCTCATTTTACAGATAGGGAATGTGAACCCTCAAGTAGGTGAATGAGTTTCTTATGGGCGAGTAACCAGCTCAGCAGCAGAGCCCGGTCTAGAAAGAAGACCTGCTTTTTGTCTCCTGCCTCCCTTTTCATTCCAAGAATGAGAAGAAGGTTAATGGCTTTAGGCCTAGTTTTAAAAGTTAGTAGACCCAAGTCTGGCTTACCGTGCGCCCAGACGTTGTTGATTTTATTCTCTCTGGCTTCTGGACAATGTAGATGAGGCAAAGGAGAAGCATAAGGGCAGGACACTTTTTGTTCCAAATTTATTTTCCTCTCACCTGGAGCCTACCACTGCCCAGTGGCTCTGCTACATGAAAGGAGAGGTGTGGTCACGTTGGGGAAGGGGATTGGGATGGTAGTCAGTCCAAGACAAGCAAGGCTCACTCAGCGGGAGAAGATTAAGCTCAAGACTTAAGTTCACATAACACTCCCATTAACCTCAGTGGGAGGTGTGCTTACAGGAATCGCAGGATCAGCAGTTGAAAAGAGACTGGAATGACGCAGTAAAGCTCAAGTCATAGGTGACTATTAGGATTTTTAATTCCAGCTTCCTATTTGCAAAAGACTAGATTTTTATAATCTAGTGTGATTTCCCTCTACAAACTCTTGGGCAGGGTCTACAAAAGAACCCTTGTTTTCACCCAAATTGTGGTGTGTGGTTGAAGAAACTCGGCAAATCACAGAAGTTAGGACAGATGCCAACAAAGTTTAGAAAATATGCTTAACTATTTTTGTCCCATTGCTCCACAGGGTTCATAATATTCCATTGTTGGTGATCCTTGCCTAGGACAGTGCCTGATACATTCAAGTAGGTATTTAATTAATATTCAGCGAGAAAATGAAATAATGGACTGATAAGTTCACAATCCTTGTCAGATAAATTTAGTCAACCTCCCAGCCTAATAAAGCAGAATTACTGACTATTTTGGCTGCTTCCTCAGAGCCATTCAAGAAAAGGCCAAGAATCAACCTGAGGAGCAGGTTCTGCTACTGACTTGGCAAAGAGCCATGCCCTTTTCAGCTATGCATGGCTGGAGGTGGGAATGGGGGTCCTGTTCAGGCTACTGCTGGGCCTATTCATGTAGATAAGCTGAAAAGTCTCTGCAGGTTTCCATGATTTTTAAATAAACCCTCCCTCTGTGATAATGAAGCACTGAAAATACTATTATGATACAATAATCAATTAAGAGAAAATCTGCTCCTTAAGCCTTTTAAATCCAATATCTTTGGAAAGGGCATATGCCTAGGAAAGAATTAGACCCCTGTTTCTGTATCTCTAATGTTAGTAAATATGTTAAAATGTATAAACAGATTGCAAAAGGTTAAGGAGTGTGTAATCTAGGTGGTGGGTAAATAGGTAGCCCTTACAATTCCTTTTTGTTTTTTAATTCTCACCAGAGGACATACTTAGATAGAGGAAGGAGAAAGAGAGAAAAAAAAATCAATCGGCTTCAGTACATGCTCCGACAGGGGATCGAACCCAAAACCTAGGTATGTGCCCTGACCACCAGAATCGAACCAGCAACCTTTCAATGCACAGGATGATGCTCCAACCAACTGAGCCACTCCAAGTGGGCTCATTAACAATTCTTTAAGCTTTTCTGTATATTTTAAAACTGTCCAAATAAAATGTTGGGGGGAAAGTTGCCTGTTGTCGAAAGAGCTACATGCAGCTTCCTAAACCATGATTTGGCAACAAGAAGCATCAATCACATGCTGATAGCAACATCTAGAGCTAAACTAGCAATAACATAAACCATGTGCCATGCACTCTTTCAAAGTACTTCATACAAATGAGGAAATAAAGGCATAGGATATGAAATAATTTTCTCAAGGCCAAAATGCTAAGTGGCAGAGTTGAAAGGAAAAAGAAACTTTAAAGGCTTCAAGTTTTTGCTCTTAATCAGCATTCCATACTGCCGCTCATTCTTTTTTTAAATATATTTTTTTATTGATTTAAGAGAGGGAGAGAGAGATAGAAACATCAATGATGAGAGAGAATCATCAACTGGCTGCCTCCTGCACACCCCACACTAGGGACTGAGCCTGCAACCCAGTCCCTGACTTCCTGACCGGGAATCAAACCGTGACCTCCTGGTTCATAGGTCGACACTCAACCACTAAGCCATGCCGGCCCGGCTGTCTCTCATTCTTGAAGGAGAGGTATCCTCTTTTATAAGGGTTGAACATTCCTAGTTGTCTCTTTCACCTATTTTAAATATTTAACTATTTATGCCAGTTTTCTGAGCAAAACGCATATTTTAATTTTATATTGTCTAATACATGTCTTTTCTAGATTGTAAGTCAAATACAATTCTTAAAATATGTATTTTGTTGGAACATAATGTATAAAACATGTTATTCTTGGGAAAAGGACAACGTGAATCTCTATATCCCAGCCCAGTCTTATCACTCAATGTCTTTTGGGGGTAACTGAGAGTTCAGAATGACAAGTAAAAGGCTAATACCGCCTTCCCCTCGATTTGGAAGAGTCTAATAAGCCAAATAACCAGGACACTCTTTCTTTTCATTTCCCCTCTAGCAGGACCTCCTTGTGCTCAGGGATACTGAAGTACGCTTGATCCTAGCTGTACCATTCTAACTAACGCTGTCACCAAAGCACATGGTGCCTGGGTAAATATTGAACTTTCAAACCAAGAAAGAACGGCTTAGAATCAAGGTCACAGAGACAAATAGGGCTTAAAATATCACCCAGGACTTCCCTTGGTCAGTAGTAGTAAGTCAGGGTCTATAGCCAAACACACTTAGTAATCTGAGAATTTCTCCATTTTTAACAGCTGTCCCTGTAGAATCCGTCCCAAAGTTTTACAAAGTCTAAAAGTTCTCATATCGCCAATAAAAACCTCTTGGGCCATGCCCGCTCATCCTGGTGTCTATGCACTGAGCTCAGAGCAACTGGTTGAAATTTTCTTATTAAAACTCTTCTTCGCTTCCAGTTATTATTAAAAATGAACTATGAGCTCCTGATGGCAGGGGTCATGGCTTCTACAATCCCTGGCTTGTCATCTTTCTGTGTCCTCTGACAAAGTCTTCAAATACAACTGGCCTTCAATTTATTTAATAATCATTCTTGAAGCTTTCCTATTTTCTAATAATGTAATCAGCCTTGAAATATTCCTCAATCTTCTTTAACTACGGAAACTAGAACTAAATCTAATACTTTCCTAAGGTACTTTATAATGGAAAAGAAAACCCACCAATCTCCTAGCTCTTCTTTTAAAAATTATCAAACTCTTTTCCTAATCTAGTTAGGATTTACTATAGTCAGGATGTTGTCACACATTAGGGTGAACTGAGTTCAAAGAAATGTATCATGCACTTGTTTTCTTCATTCAACTGCCAATTTTTAAAAAGAGTTTGCTTTAAAAGACCATTTAACCCAAGAGCACTGCTACCAATTTGATTTAGCAATCTTGTGGCACGATTAGCCCACTTTCAGTAGGAGCTTTGTTTAATGAGCAAACAAGCTGAAAAGTCTGAAAGGTGCTCTGCAGGTCAGAAGGAATGTGTTTTTCCTGAGACTCTCTAACAATTGTTATTTCTGGAGCCTGGCTTGCCCATTGGCCAAGCCTTAACACTGCTTTTCAATTCCACTTCTGACCACTAAGTGGCACCAGAACGTTGAATTACTTAAGATGGAGAAAAACTGCTTAACTAGTGTTTAGGTGATGTGCTGTGAACCCTTCGTTAACACCTTCTAAAAAGATTTCATTTGTTTTTATCAATGATCTAGAATTTGGTGACTTTTTGCCCTTTATTCTTTCTTATGGTCTGAGCTATGGGAAGAGCAGGTTAAAAGACATACGTAACTCATTCCTTAGCGTCCTGCCAACGTCTTCACAGTAGCTTTTCTTTGTGCCTCAGCAGCCTCTAGCACAGTGATGGCGAACCTATGACACGCGTGTCAGCACTGACACGCGTAGCCATTTCTGATGACACGCGGCCGCTGAGGCGTACGCATGCCGAGGATGAAACATTTGCTGCTGCTGAGGATGAAACATTTGTGAAATAATGTTTTTTCCTCAAAGTGACACACTACCTGAGTTATGCTCAGTTTTTTGGCGAAGTTTGACACACCAAGCTCAAAAGGTTGCCCATCACTGCTCTAGCAGCATCAGGGGAACAACCGGACTTGGCACTGTCAGACTTTTCTGCAAGCTTGAATGGCTCTGTGATGTGATCCTGTTAAAAGGCAACCCAAAATGAAAGGACAAGTTAAAGGCGTTGTGATGGACCCACACACTAATATTTCAGTTTGATTTACCTAGAAGGGAGATAAAATTTTACAATTGCTTCGGGTCCTGGGAGTAGTATCAGACATTCAGCTATAAAGGTGGCCGTCCTTTTCTGAAGAATTTGAATCAAGTTCTTACTACTTCCAAGGCGAACTTCCTCCAAAGCTTCTTAAAGGGAGTCCCTGTTGGGCCAGGAGGGCTTATTTTGCTTTGTTTCGTGGGGTTCCCATTTGTATGTGCCTTTTAGCCTTTAGGACCTGAGATACTGCAATGCTGAAGCTTCTTCTCTAATCTCCAGAACCAGAACCAGAACCACGTGCAAGATAAGAAGGCAAGTCCTACACACCGGGGCCATCATTAGCAATCGATGATTTGCAGATGCTGAGACTGCCAACAAGGGCCAGCAAAATCTCAGGGCAGAGTCAGTGGAGTTTTCAAAAGACAAAATGGCAACTTTTATTTTTCCTCCTTTCACCTCCAATACCAGTGCCAGTGGGGCCAGTACAAAACCTGGCACAAAGGTCGAAAATCAAGAGCATGTACAAGCCACCTTAAGTAATGAAAATGAGCCCTGGCCAGTTTGGCTCAGTGGATAGAGCGTTGGCTTGCAGACTAAAGGGTCCCAGGTTTGATTCAGGCCAGGGGCACATGCCTGGGTTGCGGGCTCAATCCCCCGCCCCCCAGTGGGGGGCGTGCAGGAGGCAGCCGATCAATGGTTCTCTCTCATCATTGATGTTTCTATCTCTCTATCTCTCTCCCTTCCTCTATGAAATCAATAAAAAATATATTTTTTAAAAAAGAAAATGAATTCATTAGCCTTAGCCAGTTTGGCTCAGTGGATAGAGCATCAGCCTTTGGACTGAAGGGTCCCAGGTTTGAATCCGCTCAAGAGCACATGCCCAGGTTGCAGGCTCCATCCCCAGTGGGGAGCATGCACGAGGCAGCCAATCTTTGATTCTCTCTCACCATTGATGTTTCTATCTCTCCCTCCCTCCCTTCCTCTCTGAAATCAATAAAAATATATATTAAAGCCCTAACCGGTTTGGCTCAGTGGATAGAGTGTCGGCCTGCGGACTCAAGGGTCCCAGGTTCGATTCTGGTCAAGGGCATGTACCTTGGTTGCGGGCACATACCCAGTAGGGAGTGTGCAGGAGGCAGCTGATCGATGTTTCTCTCTCATCAATGTTTCTAACTCTATCCCTCTCTCTTCCTCTCTGTAAAAAACCAATCAAATATATTTAAAAATATATTGATATTTTAAGCCATATATATATATTAAAAAAGAAAGAAAATGAATTCATTAAACATGTATTTAAATGAATTCATTAAACATGTAGTTACACTCTTACTATTTATTGTTGGTCACTGCAAACAGAAGGGTGGACAAGACGGGCACAGACCTTACATTCATGAAGGGCAGTCTTTTGACCCACTCCCTTTACTGAAATAACTTACTGGTGGCCTTGGCTTCTGTGGCCCTCAGTTTCCACCTCACTAAAATGAAGCCGTCTACCTAGATCTGGGCTCCCTTACCGGCAGACTAGCACCCAGCAGGGGATCTCCAAGCCAGGAAGAGGGCTGGCTATGCTGGTTGCTGCTGCCAGGCCTCACACATTGTCTTTCCTCCTATCAGTGCATTGGACTTCCTGGTAGGAAGAGTTAGCCGCTCCTCTTTCTCACCCAGAAAAAATGATTTTCCATACTCTTCTTCACATTCCATGTCTGCCGGGAGCCAATTCCAGCATGTCATAATTACAAGAGTTTTATCAAAAGGTTGATGAAACTTGGGGGCTCAACAAGGGCTGAGTCGCATAGGTAATTACCTGTTGGAACGGCTGGAAAGGCACTTCCCCCAAACCTGAAGAGGATGATTGCTTGCTGCCAGACAGCTCAGAGCATCTTAATCTACATGTTATTGCTTCCTGTTGGCCAAATACCTGAACAGCTGTAGGCTATTCCCTAATCTGACAATGCTTCTGTAAACCTTACCCTTTAAAGTGTATTATCTCCACCTTGCCTTAGGACAAACTGTGTTAATAAAAAGCATGGGGTCCTGAGTCAAGGAGAAGTCTTTAGCTCCTTTACCTGAAGCTCCTCTGACCCCCAATGCCTCTCAAAATGATCTTTCATCATTGGACTCCTACTTAATCTATGCACAGCCTTTCTCCAGATTGCTGAACCCCTTCTTAATGCTGGGACAAGAACCCCAGCACATGTCCTTTCTACCAATAGGAGATAGTGATATTAATATCACTTCCAAATACATGCTCCCAGCCCTAAGGTCTCAAGCCTTGAAGGAAATAAAAGGTGGGGCATCTTAGTAAGTGGTTCTTTTGAGCACCAATATCCTGTGATTCTATGAAAGTGTAAATATGGAGAGTTAATACAGCAGATGGCAAGAATGTCAGCTCTAGAGTCAGACATGGGTTCAAATTCACCACTTTCTAGCTGTGTGACCCTGGATTAGAAAATTAATCTCTCTGAGCCTGAGTTTATTCACGTGTAAAATGAGGATAATAAAAAAATAAATAAATAAAATAAAATGAGGATAATAATGGTTATTGAGAGGACTAAGTGACATGGTGCCTTGAACATATTAACTATTCAATAAAGACCTTGTGACTCAGTGGATTGAGCATTGTCCCATGCACCAAGAGGTCACAGGCTTGATTCCTGGACAGGGCACATGCCCAGGTTGCGGGCTCAATCCCCAGTAGGGGGCATGCAGGAGGAAGCTGATCTATGTTTCTCATTGATGCTTCTATCTCTCTCCTTTCCTCTCTCTCTAAAATCAATAAAAACATTTTTTTAAAGGCTAGATCCTCTGTATTATTACTACTGTTATTTATGTTTATAGATAACTACCACTAGTATTAACTGAAACAAGACCATACATAACATTAGTCCTACTGGTGTCATTTCAGATTCTGCAGTGTTTTAGTAATGTAGTCCTTTTAATAGCAAAATACACTTTGTCAGGATTAAGGAGGAGAGAGAAGAAAGGAGAAAAAAGAAAAAGAAAAGGGACTCTCGAAAAGAGGCAGCAGCTTGCATTCCTCTCTACTGCAGCAACTAATGGGAAGATGTAAGCACGAGCAAGTCCCTGCGCACCACCTGCCCGTGCTGTGCTGGAGGGTTTATCATAAAGGTTTGCCATAAAAAAGATACGAGTGTCTTCCCCCAAGAGCACAAGGTTATTTTTCTAGGATACACCAGCTGCTTCATTCTTTAAATCTTCCTTCAGTGTCAATTATTCCAATTTCAAAAACTTGAACCTGCTCTAAAGACATTGGCACATGTGCAGGCTGAAAGAAATGAGGCAGAATAGGAAGGAGATTGCTGGGATAAACCAGTTCAAATATGAAGAATGTTACAAGCCATATCTGAGGTCAAGGGCCCTCCTTTACGTAGCCCGCATGCACACCAGGAGGGAGAGCAAAAACAGCTACACTGGAAGGAAATGTTTTTCTGTAGAAGCCAGAGTTCCCAGGAATGTTGTGGCTAGAGGAAAGACTCCCTTTACTTGTAACTGTAATGTTATGACAGTTTTGTACTCTGGTATTCAGGAAACCAGACTACAGGAGAATTAGAATGATGAAAACATTTCAAAATAAACACTGATTCCAATCAGCAAGGTTTTATAATCAATGAACTCCCAAGAATTTCAAAATAGCAAAGACATGTTTGTGAAACACCCGATGGATTAAGTCAGAAGTCAAATTTCTCTACCTTCCAAAAAAATCACTGTCTTAGAAAAAGAGAAGAGTAACAATAGCAGAGTGCTCAAGATTTTAATAAAGCAAAGAAAGTAAATCACTCCTCAGCTCTACAGGTGTCTTCTATGCTCACCGTGGGCTTAATTCACGCTGGTGATTGTGGCCAAACAAGAACTTTTGGGGGTTTTGGCTCTGGGATTCTTGTCTCTTATGTTTGATTAAACTTTCTCAACTACAAATTTACCATTTCTTAGAGCAATATCTAAATAAGCTTTACTATTTTTTTAAAATATTTTTTTTTTATTGATTTCAGATAGGAAGGGAAAGGGAGAGACAGAAGAAACAGCAATGATGAGAGAAAATCATTGATCAGCTGCCTCCTGCATGCTCTACACTGGGGATCAAGCCCGCAACCCCAGTTTAATAAATAAAACTTTAAAAAATGTTTAGGTTTAGGAAATATGCTAAATAAAATTAGAATACTAAGTTCTATACATAGCATGCTCCCAATTTTATTATACACACAGAGGGGAAAAAAAAAAACACCTAAAAGGATATATATTAAAATGTTAAAGAGGTTATTGCTGGCTATATGATTAGTAGTAATTTTGTCTTTTACTTTTTGTATTTTTAGTAGTAATTTTGTCTTTTACTTTTTGTATTTTACTTTTTGAACATTTTAACAATATTCATTTATTATTTTGTAATAAGGAAAATGTTAACATTACTTTTAAAGTAAGAACTTTTGATTTCATAGTCAGACAGACCACACACATAATGACAGTAAAGGAATAAACAACACAATGATGAGAACATAAGGGGAGCCTTAGTGGGGGACAGTTGCCCTCATTTCCACACTACAGTTTTCAAAGTATTTTTCACATTATTTATCCCCTTTAATTTTCATAGAAGTCCTATAAGCAGACTGTAGTATTCTCTACATGTTACAGTTTAGAAAACGACTCAAGGAAGTTAATTTTCCAAGGTCAGACCACTTTTGAGAGGCAGAAGAGAAATGGAACCTAAACCTCCTGACCTAATCCATGTTCCCACATCACAAAGCCTCATTCTGGCGGTTAGCAGAACGGAGCTCTGTATATGAACATGTACCCGCCATAAAACAAAACATAACCCAACAAAAAGACACCTACCCCAGAAAACTGTGTGTCCTGCTTTCTTCTGGCAATTCAAGGCTAGCAGAGACGTCACTGAAATATAGCTCCCCATCATGCTGAAACAGCAGAATTAGTCCAAACAAGGTTAAGATTACATTAATCCCAGATAGCAAAGAAAGGAATGAAGGGATAAAATCCATTTAAAAAACAATTGCAGTAAAAAATAAATAAAATAAAATAAAATAAAATAAAATAAAATAAAATAAAATAAAAACAATTGCAGGGGGTGGGGGGACAGAAGTGCTTGAGCTGACCCTGTGTGAACGAAGGGACCAAAGTTTTGCCATCCTGAAGCTGTCTTTTTGGGATATTGATTTTTAAGCTGTTTATTAAGAAACAAGACTCAGAAGGAAACTTTGACCTCCCCCCTTTCCTGCCCAAGAGATTCAGACAGAGAAACCTACCAGGAGCAGACATGACAGGAAAATTCTTGCTAGACAACTCAAAAACAATGGAACACAGTGGGTGTCTAGCTAACAGGCACCTGTACCTGCCTGAAGCCTTGTTTACGAGACTTAGTTCAAATTAGGCTAAAGTGGCATTCTAAGTTTTCCCTCTTGAAGCAGGTTTCTCTGTCTGAATCTTTTCTTTCAGCAGGAAAGTGGAGAGGGTCAAAGGTTCTGAGTCTTGTTTCTTATTGAACACCTTAAAAATCAATATCCCAAAAGCAGCTTCTTGATGGCAAAACTGGTTCCCTTCATATGCCTATGTGAATCCTCCATTCGCAGGTATTAAAAACCTGATGTTCTCCTGTTAATCTGTCTCTGTTAATTTGATGATTAGCCCAGCCTGGAAGCACTTAGAAGGCGGGAGGAAAAGTATAAATATTTTTTTAGTGAAGTGCCAGGATTTCTTTTTCAGTGCCCTACCTGACAGGGAGGGCAAGCATGTCTCTCTCCCAAATAAGGACACTCAGGTGACCTAGATTTTGAGCCAAACTGAAACAAATGCAGCCCAAGATTGTTGTATAACTATCAGAAGAAGTCACTAGTATTCATGAACTCCTTTCCTTTAAAAAGTATACAACTTTTTGTAATGCTATCATGTACTTTTATAAAAACACTAGTGGCCTGGTGCATGAAATTCGTGCAGAGGGGTGGGGGGTGTCCCTCAGCCCGGCCTGCACCCTCTGGGACTCCTCAGGGATGTCCGATTGCCAGTTTAGGCACGATCCCTGTGGGATCAGGCCTAAACTGGCAGTCGGACATCCCTCTCGCAATTCGGGACCGCTGGCTCCTAACTGCTCACCTGCCTGCCTGCCTGATCGCCCCTAAGCACTCTGCCTGCCAGCCTGCTCGCCTCCAACTGCCCCCCCCACCAGCCTGATCACCCCCAACTGCCCCCCCCCCCCCCGCCAGCCTGATCGCCCTAACTGCCTCTGCCTCAGCCCCGCCACCATGGCTTTGTCCGGAAGGATGTCCAGAAGGTCTCCTGGTCTAATTAGCATATTACCCTTTTATTAGTATAGATGCTTTTTTCAATATTGTGCTTAAATCTTAGGCACATGAGTTAGCAGTCATTTTAAGATTTTATTTAGCTAATTTCAACAGTATGGAGGTCTGGATCCTACAATAATCTTTCCTCCTCTCTTCCCCAAGCTCAACTATTTTCCCAAGATAAGAGAGGTGGACAAAGTGTTTAAAATATCAGTAAACTTTCAGCAAACGTGAGTGCAGGAAAAAATTTCAGGCATGTTTATTTGTTTCTGCCCTGATGTTTACCAGGCAAAAAATAACCTGGGGCCAGATGCCTCGGCACAAGGCATTTCTTATCCCACCTGTAAACAGACCAAGTTCCTTCAGGCAGTTTACTGAGATTGTCACTTGAGCATGACTTGACAGCAATTCAAAGAGAAAAGAGAAGCACAGAATCCTGTAATTTGCTATGAAAATAATATTAAAGATAACAGGTCAGTGTGTATTATATGAGCAGACTCAGTGGTCTTGCTGGTCTTTCGGGCTTGCTGGTTGATGGTTAAGTTAAAATAAGTTCTCTCTTGGGCTAGTGTGTTCTGGGCCAGACCAGCTCCTTCTCTATATTAAGTCATGCCAAGTTTAGTTTATCACCTAAATGAGAGTCAGTTCAGCAAAAACTGGTGACATTTGTGTGTTCAATAGAAAATGGGCTATATTCATAACAGTAAGGAAAGAGACCTACATAATAACACCATAACTCTCATTTCTGATTCCAGCATCTCCCAACTTCTCTATGCAGCCATGAATAAAAGTCACCTTGGGTGCCTGGAAGCCATATTTTTCCAAGTGATATTCAATATACTTTCTCGCCACTTCTACCTAAGAAAAGGTAGGTTTGATAATTAACATTTTTTTATATATTTTTTTATTGATTTTTTTACAGAGAGGAAGGGAGAGGAATAGAGAGTTAGAAACATCAATGAGAAACATCGATCAGCTGCCTCCTGCACACCCCCTACTGGGGATGTGCCCGCAACCAAGGTACATGCCCTTGACCGGAATCGAACCTGGGACTTTTCAGTCCGCAGGCCGACGCTCTATCCACTGAGCCAAACCGTTTTGGCTGATAATTAACATTTTTTAAATACACTATTTTTTCCCCCCTCAATGTTTCCTTTTACTAATGGAATATACTTCCCCCTGACTATTTTGGATAAGGATACAAGGTTTCTCTGGGCATGTAGGATATGCTCCAGCCTGGGACAACTCAATGGGGCATTTCCTGCTCAATACATGGTTTTTGCTTGAATAAGCTCTTCATTCATTAACAAAATCTTGCAGGACAGATGGAAGAAGATCAGACTGCATTGGGTCATCATGATATTCATATACCAGATCAAACCTGACTCTCCCCGGCCAGTGTAGGCTCAGTGGTTAAGTGTCAACCCATGAACTAGGTGGTCATGGTTCAATTCCCGGTCAAAGCACATGCCTGGGTTGCAGTTCAATCCCCAGTGTGGGGTGTGCAGGAGGCAGCCGATCAATGATTCTATCTCATCATTGATGTTTCTCTCTCTCCTTCTTCTCTGAAATCAATAAAATATATATTTTAAAAAAAACAAAAACAAAAACAAAAAACTCTGTTCTTCCAGAAGAGCCCCTAATGGCCAAAGTTCTCAGCTTCCAGGACAGAAAGCATGAGTGGCACAAATAAGCATTGCCATTTAGCTGCCTTATTAAAACCTTAAAGAGACACATAGGAAACAACTTTATCTCAAAAGAATGCTTTTGAGAATTTTTTCCTCCAAATCATTGTCTTGCCTGATCTTCTCTCATGTCAGTTCCAGTAACATGTCCTTTCTCATAAATCATTTAAGCACATAGCAAATCTCTGCCACTTTCACTAGCCAGGCCCAAAATCTATTAGTTTTGATGGATGACCACAACACAGCCATAATAGCTGGGAAATAGAAAGTACATACACACATATTTTTTCCCCTCTAGAGACTAGAAGATGTGGAGCCACTAAATCTTATAAATCCTCCCTCCCTCCCTCTTTTCCTTCCTTCCATCATTCATTCAATTTCAATGTAGGTATTTAATTGCCCCCACTCAACTGGAAGCACCATGAAGGCTGGGACTCTTTTTTACTATTGTATTGTTGGGCACTGTGCCAGGTACTAAAACAAATAAGCCATCTAAAATATTTGTTGAATAAATACATTTAGGCATTAGCTGAGCATCTAATGCAGGATTCAGAACTGTGCTAGTTATTGAAGAAAAAATGTAGGATGCGATCTGTCCCCTGATGTATTTAACTGGGGTGGTAAACCATGAGCACAGAAATTTTTTTCCATGATTGGACAAACTGAATGGCACAGGCAGTCAGTCCTAGAGTGATTTGGGGAAGGGGGTGCTCAAGGATTGGAGAAAGCGTCACAAAGTAGGTAGGACATCAGTGAAGTATTGCATGGGCAGGATTTGGAAGGTAGAAAGGAGAGGGAAGGCATTCCAGATTGATAATTGCATGCTGGCAGGCAGAAGTCATCCTGGCGGTTCTGATAGCAGGAGGAAGGGGAAGGTCTGGCTAGAGCAGTATAATGTATCAGAGGGAACCATTGGCTTGGTTAAGAAGGGAGAGCCAAACCACTGGACAGTCTTGAATGTCAGCTCCAAAGAGTGTGAATGTATCCTGTGAGTAAATGAGGGAGTGGGGGAGTCACTGGAAATTCTCAGAGCAGTAAGATGATCAGTGCTGTAATGATCAGTTCTATGATAGGCACAACAGGCAGGATGGATTGGAGGAGATGGGTTCTCTAGAGACCAGCATAATTGTTTTTTGAGAAAGCTGTTGTCTGGGGTCTTCATGGGGGCAGCACAGGGCACTCTACCTCAGGGCTACTTCCTCACGTACCTTCTGCAAGGCTGCCCAGATGTGCTTGGGGACCCACCTGGCTGCAGTGACACAGGCCTTGGGCTGGAGGTCTGCTGATTTCTTTAGCACCTGCCTGGAGTAGGTCTGACCCAAGGGTGGGGTGAGTTGGGGAGAGAAGAAATACTGTAACTGATGTGTGCACACCACCACCCCACCCCACCCATCCAGGCCTAGCCAGCCTTTGCTCTCAGCAAAGCTCTACTAGTAAGCCCAGACTCTGCCCTGCCCCAGTCCTGGGGTTGGGGTTAGGGTTAGGGCAAGGCCTTCTTAGGCCTAGGGCTCCCACTCAGCCCAGACTCTACCTCTGGCCATTCCCTACTGGTCTCAGCTGTAAGTCCTTCCAGAACCTGGCTGGAGTGGTGGTGGTTGGAGGTTGGGGGTTGGGGGAGGGAGAGGATGGGGCATTGCCTGGATGGGGAAAAGGTGGCTGAAAGAAGAGGGTGTAGAAGGGGTGCACTTTGATAAAAAGGTGGGTTAAAAGGCAGGTGGCAGGCCCGAGAGTTAGTGGGGGTGGTGGAGGAAGGGTCAGGGAGGAAGGGATTGGGGGCCTGGGCCAGGAGGCAAGGGGCGGCACACTCACTGTCTCCTTGGTCTCTGGACTCGGACTCCATGACTAGAGTTCCCCACAGCCAGCTCCAGAGACTGAGGTCACCCAAGGCCCCATCCCAGGGGAGGCAGGCTTGAGCCCAGGGGGCTTCCAAGCCAGCATCCAGCCTCTGCTGGCCGCCAGCCCTGGACAGCTTCCAGCCTGCCGCTCCAGCGCAGTTTCGCTCTGCGCCCTGGCCCTGCTGGCCAATGTCATCTTGGCTGTCTTTAGTCTTTCCAACCACAAAGAGGCTATTATTAATTTCTATATTCCTTCATTGCTCACCTTGATTCTCATTTTATAAACCTCATATCTGACTTACATGAGCAACCACATATATAATGATCTTTGCCCATTTGAGGGATGAAGTCACCTTTTCTCAATCTATTTTTTAAAGTCAGGTTTATTGATATAATTTACATTCAGTAAAAGTCACCTTTCTTTAGTGTACAAGAGAATTCTTAGAACAGTTCTCTTGCCCAAAAATGTTTCTTCGTACCCTTTTGTACTATAAGCCCCTCTTGTCAAGGAAAGAATATCCAATTCTATAGAGAAGTTTTATGAGTTTATTTGAGCCAAGTTTTTGAGGACATGCCCAGAAGCAAGATCTCAATGGATGGGGGAAATGCTCTTGAGAATGACAGTTAAAAAAAAAAAGTTTTTATTGATTTTAGAAAAAGAGGGAGAGGAAAAGAGAAACATTTGTGTGAAACATCAATTGGCTGCCTCCTGCATGCCCACACTACTGGGGATCGAGCCTGCAACCCGGGCATATACCCTGATCGGGAATCGAACCAGAGACCTTTTGGGGGATGGGACAAGCTCAACCAACTGAGCCACACTGACCAGGGGAGAATAGCGGTTTTGAGTTCCTTCTATGAATTTAGAATCGAAGATGAGAACATAAGGAAGTACCTGAAATCAATTGGTGGTGGATTAAGGAGGCAGGAGAAAGCAAAGTGAAGAAATCACAAGAACAGATAAAAAGCAAAATGGAGAAACACATACTGCTTTGACATTGGTGGGTACAGGATACTTAATAATTAACATTTACAGTACATAGAGATGGTATGCAGGAAACATATCAATGAGGGGTTCTGTGGCCTCCTGCTCTGGTGCCTGCAGTTGTGCCTTCAAGAAAATTACTCTGACATTTAAAGGTATGTTATCCTAGATACACAAGAACAATGGACAGGACTCGCTTAAGGCAAAGACTGATCTTTGCTAAGGAAGCTGTAGGCTTGGGACATGACTACCTCCTATGGCATCCCAGTTAGGAATGTTTGATCAAACCACCCTGTGTGGTTTCTTTCAGTCACTACCACATGCCTCCCCCTCTCATCACCCCAAAAACAACTACTGATCTGTTCTCCCTCCTTTTCCAGAATATCATAGAGATGAAATCAATACCATATATAGCAGTTCTCAGTCAATTTTGAATTTTATTTAGGAAAGCAACTTCTGCTCAGTTCATTCTTAACCTCTAGTAATTTTTTATCAATTCACTTGTGTCTATTGGATATTATTTCATTTTACAGAGAGTTGTATATCTTATTTCCTTTTGCGGTTTGTAACAAGCATATATGTTCATTATGGTAGTAGGGAGATATAGGGTTTCAAGTGAAGGAATATATAAATGCAAAATCTAATAAATTATACTCATTAATCTCATCTGTTAGTAATCTTCCCTGATGTCAGTTAGTTGTTATTAAGTATTAATAGGAAGGTGCTGTGCCTTTCTTTTCTTTTTCTTTCTTTTCTTCTTTAACAAACTAAACCCATGGAAAAAAATCCTGTTTAAAGTTAGAATATTTCCAACTATGAAGTATGTGGGGAAAAATGAGTGTTTTTATAGGTAACAGGGTTTTTTTTGGCAATCACATTATGATGAAAACTCTTTTAAATTTAGTTTACAAAATACTCTCTCCATAAAATTAGTTTCTCACTCCTTGCTGAAATGGTATCTTTATTATCTTGAATGGGCAGATTAGTGGGAGGTTAAGGAAAGGGCTCTATCATTTCCACTTGTTCACTTTATTATATTATCTCCAACTTGTGGTTATTCACCAGAATCATTTGATAAACCTTAAATCCACTTAACCACACACAGATAAACTCAAATTGAGTTATTCCCAGTTTTCCCTCAAGTACCTAATGTGCAGGGCTGATTTGGGGCCACATTGCTTGTGACCATCATTCATTCTGATTGGTCAGTGCCTCAGCCACAGTGTTTTTGTTGTTGTTGTTGTTTAACATGTTTTTAATATGTAGGTCAGTCTGCTCCGTAGACCAAATTAGAGCTCTCATATTAAGCCATATTTTGTTTTTTCTTATTTGTTTATATTGATTTCAGAGAGAAAGGGAGGAGAGAGATATAGAAACATCAATGATGAGAGAGAATCATTGATCGGCTGCCTCCTGCATGCCCCACACTGGGGATTGAGCCTGCAACCTGGGCATGTGCCCTGACCAGGAATCAAACTAGCAACCCTTCAGTGCACAGGACAATGCCCAACCGAGCCACACCAGCCAGGACTGATCTCTGAATTTTTTATTGGCCTCCTGCCGCCCACAAGGTGTGCCCCACTTCTGCTGCCCGTAACTTCGGTGTCATTGACCTTAGACACCACTTGTCCACCCACAATCCTGTGGGTGATGGTCTTTTGGACAGATTGTATGGAGGGGCTGTGTCCTGGGCATCACCAAGATTGAAGTCCTCCCCTTCTTCCAGCAGGTGGGGCAGGTGGTGATCTCAGACTCCAGTTTTATCTTGATGTTCAGCAGGGCCTCATACTCCTGAGCCTGGCACTGCTCCTCTGCCCAGATCTGGGCCAGCTCTGCCTCCAGGGGCAGCAGGATCTGGTTGAGCTGTTCTGTCTTCATGACATAGTGCATCGCCACCTCCCTCAGGCTGTTTTCCAAGATGGCCTTCAGATTCCTCATCCAGTCCAGGTTGATCTCCAAGGACTGGATGTACGTCTCAGCTCTGCATCATCCCAGCAGCTCCTATCTCAGCAGTCTGCAAGGTGACCACTGTGGTGGTCTCCTCAATCTGCTAGAACCAGTACTTTGTCTAGCTCCTCTTGGTTCTTCCGAGCCAGCTCTTCATACTGGGCCTGGGTGTCCACCATGATCTTCTGACGTCCTGAGATTTGGGGCCATCCAACTCCATGGTCAACCCAGAGTTGGCAATCTGGTTCTGTAGACCATTTACTTCCTGCTTGTGGTTCTTCTTAAAGAGCAGCTCCTCCTTGAGAGCCCCCATCTCTGTCTCCAGTGACCTTTCAGAGACCACTGATGTCACTCTCCACAGACTGGCACATGGCCAGCTCCATCTCATACTTGACTCTGAAGTCATCAGCAGCAAGACAGGCACAGTCAATCTGTAGAACGGTGTGAGCATTTTCCATAGAACTTGTAAAGATCTGAGCCCTCAGGTTCTCGATGATCTTGAAATAATGTCCCCAGTCCCTGACCTGGGGTGGCTTCTTCTCTAGGTGTTCCTGGATTTTGATTTCCAGGAACACCTACTGAAGGCTGATTATCAGCCTCGAGATGTCTCTCCCTCTCCAGGTAGGAGGCCAGGTTACTTAGGCATGGCATAGTCTCCTTCTCACTCTAGATACCCCCCTATACCTGCCAGACCTCTGGCTATCACTGCAGCCAAGCCCCTGGACCCTCAGCTACCCCACATACTGGTAGCCTGGGACACAGAGATCCAGGAGCCTGAGCCCCTACATAAATGCTGGCCATGCTGGTGGCTGGGGGATTGCATGGAGCCCAGGGTCCCATGGTTTGTGGAGAAGCTAGAGCGGGTGCTGAAGCTCATGTTGTTCAGGGAGGAAGGAGAGAAGGCAAGACTCAGGTTCAAGCAGCCAATGATTTACTCTTTTTTTTTTTTTGGTCACCCGAGGATACTTTTTCCATTGATTTTTTTTTTTTTTAGTGAAAGTGTAGGGGAGAGAGGAGGCGGGTAGAGAGAGTGAGAAACATGGATGTGAGAGAGTCACATCGATTAGTTGCCTCCCACATTCAACCCTACCAGGATTAGAAAACCTGCAACCAAGGTACATGTCCTTAATTGGGAATTGAACCCACGACTCTTCCATCCATAGTCTGACGCTCTAACCATTGACCTAAACCAGCCAGGACGTGCTTTACTCTTAATATGACATTTGCTATAAGTTTGCAACCCTTCTTTTTAAGTTATATTGAGTTTGTTTACATTTAGTAATTGTAATAAATGCTTATAGAATAAATGCATAAGTGAATTTCTTCACACCTCGTTTGTGTTTTTTGGTGAAAAATATTACCCGAGGATATTTTTCCATTGATTTTTAAGGAGAGTGGGAGAGAGAGGGAAAGACAGAGAGAAATATCTATATGAGAGAAACATCAACTGGTTGCCTCCTGCACAAGCCCAGATTAAGACCCAAGCCAGGAAAGAGCCTGCAACCAAGGTAGGTGCCCTTGACCAGAATCAAACCCGGGACCCTTTGGTACACAGGTTGATGCTCTATCCATTGAGCCAAACCAGTTAGGACTGTTTTTTTAAGCATAAGCTAAGATGTACATGTACAATGAAGGATAAATGCAGTCTTATATGATTAGTCAATTTGATAATTGATAATATGAATTAAATTGGACTCTTTTTTTCTTCCAGTAAAAACTTCGTTTTTAAAATATGTTTTAATTGATATTTTTTTAAGAGAGAGAGGAAGGAAGAGGAAGAGAAACATCAATGAAACATTGATCAGCTGCTTCCTGCACACCCCTTACTGGTGGTTGAGCCTGCAACTCGGGCATGTGCCCTGACCAGGAATTGAACTGGACCTTTTGGTGCATGGGATAATACTCAACCATCTGAGCCACACTGGCCAGGGCAAAACTTCATTTTCTATGTCAGCTTTCTCCCAATCCGTTAATAAATTAAGAACTGAACTGGAATAGGAGAGAGGTCCCATTTTAAATTCAAACAAATTAAATACATTCAGACTTAACTATAGACAATGGTAATGCCATTTAACAAGATTAATTCAATGTATATGTAACTGTCTACAAACATAATGTTTTCCCCATGGCACAGGCCTATACTGCAATCACTCACAGTAATTCAACTGCCTTTGCATTTGGCAATATCATACAAATGAATTTGCTGATTACTAGCAATATTACAAAATGAACCCAGGGCCACATAATCAAGAGTCACAACAACAAAGAAACTCTAGGAATGCAGGTCAAGGCAGGAGTTTGCAGCTGGCCAGATATGATGCAACTTGCCTGATTATCATTTAGGTATTTGCTGTAATGAATAAAGTATCTCCTGAGTTACTAGAAAACAGGTATTACCTATCACCATTCTGTGGCCAGGAAATTAAAGTATTTCCTGAATTTATAAATCAAAGAAAAAATTCTTTAAGAAGAACCATTCTTCTATGTGCACAACAGAAGCTCTATTTCTGAATTTAAAACACTACTCAGTATTTAAGAATCACATTTAGACAATATGACATTAAAGTTCTATGGGAAAAACTAAGACAGCTTTTAATTTTGCTTTCATATCAAACTAATAGAGCACTTAAAAATTCAAGAAGAGTGTGGGTTAGTCTGATTCAAGAAGTGCTTCCAAAATTCAACCACCTAGCTTCTTTTCAGGAGAAACTGTACATCATCACAAATATTTTCTATCTTAACTTTTGGAGAAGAAAATGGAAAATCAAACCCACAGCACAACGGTTGTGGTAGATATTTCCTCCTCGGCATCAGGCAAAGCATTCTTATAAACTGTTCTATTTCAACAGATGATTCAGCTGGTCCTGTAGATCCGATGACTGCTCAACACTAGAAATTAGAGAAAAAGTTTATCTGGAATGAACAATAAAGATATCTCTGCAAATTATTTGTACTTTAACATATAAGTACTGCTGAAGCTAAATCAACATGTACATTGGTCTTCTAGGGTCCCAGAAGTTTTTAAACAATGAAGAAAAAGTTTGTAGAGCCAATTAGTAGTGTAAACAATATTGCAAGGGACAGATTTAATCCACTAAAATTTTTTTTAAAAGGCTGCTTAATGATGTTAGCACATTTACTCTACTCAATGATTATCACCAATGTAAAAAGTTTTCTTAAGGTTGGTCTCTACACCCTGTAACTCTTTCTTAGAAAGCCTTTACTAGTAGTGCATGCCTTTGACTTACTGCATGCCTTTGAAATATACTGTATTCTTTATATCCCAAATGAGCTATGCCAGAGTGTATATCAATTGAAGGGCGTCTGTCAATCAGAGTTTTGCACTGATCCTAGGCCCTCAGTATAATTCCCTATAGCCTACTTCAGTTGGCCACCCACTCCCCTATCTGTGGGGTTACTTACTTCTTCTGAATAGCTTCTTGCCTAAATCAGAAAAGGAAGGAGGAAAATAAACATAAGAAAACTCAGTGGACTAGTAGAAGTTATTTATAGCCAGATATATACAGGCAGAACACATTTCCAGCTTATGATACATTCTATATTTCTGTCCATTCCATCCTAAGTTTGTGCTCATGAATCCGTTCACTATCAGAGTGCAGAGCTGCCGAAAAGATGGCATCTAAACCTAAAGAGGTAACAATATCCTATCACAGAGTGTGGGATGTGGTCTCACAAACTACATGCATGACTCAAATTTGGTTTGCAGAGTATGTAGAGTCAAATGGTCACATAGCTGATATGTACACACCCAAAGAATGAACATCTAGTTATTTAACCCTTTGCACTCACTTGCTTTTTTCTCGATTCCTTTATTCTAATGCTAACCGTGTCGAGTCACACTCGACATCCGAGTGCAAAAGGTTAAATATCAAGAGTTAAATTCCCAACCATATATTTCCAGAAGGTACCTAAGTGTAATATCAACTACATAAAATATACAACAAAATTAAGTAAGATAAAAAGCTAATTAAATTATAACATTATCCAGAGTTATAATGGAGAAGATGTCTTTACATTTCAAAATTTCCTGGATGGTTTTCACATAGCTAGGGCTAGGATACCTGTGGGGAATGTAGGATATAGGTCAGTTACACTTGACTCCCCACTGAAGGAGCAGACTCCCCAGGAGAAAGCTCGAGCACAGACAATCAACAAATACTAATTAAGTGCCTACTGGGTGCCAAGCATTGTGCTAGCATGGTCCTGGCATGGGCCCTGCCATTATGGGGTTTACAGTCCCTCCCTCTCAGAAGCTCTCAAATTAACACAGAGAGGTTCACAAAAGGTGGTCCCTGTTCCTGATCTCAGCCCTCACCTCAACCTCTGCAATCTCAGGCATCTTTTCCAGAAGGAACTCATCCTTGACCAGCCCCACCAGTACTCCCAACTCCGGCTTCCACAGGAAAAACAGCTGAAGCACCAACGCAGCAAACAACGGTCAAATTTGTAGCAAGTAGTCAGCAGAGAGGGCATACTCACTGGTACTGAAGATGTGTAGTTATTATTGCCATTTTCCTTAAACTCTGCATTAAAAACAGACAGACAAATAGAACATTACACTTCCTTGTAGCCACACAAACTATGTATAAAACCCAAGTCATAAAAGAAATGGTTTCTTACATCTTCTGAGTGCAAGATGGCATCTTCCTGTAGTACCATGTTCCGAGCTGCCTGACCTAGCAGCTGGAAGACAAAAATAAAATGGTAATATTCAAAATGTCCAAACTTTCTGTAATCTCTCTGCAGCTGTTATACCTCTGCCCTCTCTCCTCCCACCCTCTCCTATACAACTACCAACACTCTAAATGTAATGGAGGATAACGTTCCATTTGTTCACGTTAAAAATCCATTTCTTTGTCTCTGTGGCAGCTCTGGCATGGGCTCAACACCTGTTCCAAAGGCCACTTCCTGAGAAGTGCGGTGCTCCGTAACTGCCGAGTTCTCTGCATAGCTTATTAGTCTAGTGCTGCGAGGAGAAGTCCGCAAAATAAAAAAGCAGCCTTTGGTTCCACAAGCCCATTGAAAAGCCAACTTCTGATTTTTTAAAGGCAAATTTGAGATTTGGGGTGGTTTGAGAGGAGTGAGGGGCAGGGGTTAGGGTAGGACTGAAGGCTGGAAGGAATGCAGCTGCTTAGAAGTGGAATAAAAGCCCCAGAGAGGGGGGGGGGGGGCCTGGGAAGAAGCTCAGGATTTAAAGTGGGAAACCATGAGGTGAAGGATGGCAAGATGGGGATAGGGAAGAGAAAAGAAAGGAGAAATATGGAGGCAGGTTTTAATGAGGTCACCGATCGCAGGGCCCTGGGGTGGTCTGTGGTCAAAGAGATGGGACTCAACATGAGAGGCAAGAAGAGATCAACAGAGGTTTCTGGCCTACTGTCGCACCCTGAACTCGGCAGACACTGTCGGCCATGTAAAGGGAGCTATTGTTATGTGTGTCCTCCAACCTTCCCTGTTCCTTTGGGTCAGAGTGATTACAGTAGAAAGGAGACCCACAACTTCAAATTAACCAGGAACACAAGCACTGCTACAGCCACCAGACTCCTTCCCTGGTAACTTTTATTTATTTTTGTTTTTACATTTTAAAATTAATAAACCTTTACATACTTCTAACGTCAAAACAGTAAGACCTTCTATTCTATAGTCTCTCACCTTACTTAAAAGGTAACCTACAATATGCCCTCTTCCATACCCTGCTATTTTCACTTGACAATAAACACTTAGCTGAATCCACAGCATTTTCATTGAATCTCTTGCTTTAAGGGCTGCACAAGCACTCCACTGTATATGTCCCGTAGGAGTATTCAAAGTCCCATAAGAGTATGTGGACGTTGGGACTGTTTCCAGTGTTTTGCTATTCTGAGTGCTAAAAAAAAGTACCTGATATATCTTTGCTCCTTTTTGCCAGCCTATCTTTGGGATAGACTCATAAAGTCATGGTTGTAACAGCTAGATCAGAGGGTTTTAATTTTGCTACATATTGCCAAATTCCCCTTCCGTTAGAGTTATGCCATTTTGAATTCCCACTTCACAGTGTATGAGTGCCTGTTCCTTCCTGTGGCCACTTTTAAGTAGCAAACTCCAAATTCCTATAGATGGGGGATGGTGACTGACAAACTGATGGCAGAAAAAGGGGTTCTAATGGAATCTTCATTCATTCAATGACTATTTATTAAGTTCCTATGATATGCCAATAAGAGACATAGTCTCTGTCCTAATGGGGCTCACAGTCTGGGGTTACAAAGAAGACACTGTCATTACGATACCTGTGAGTGCTGAGGGAAAGCACTGGATGCCTTGAAAACATGGCCCTGAGGGCGGGGGGGGGGGGGGCAGGAGGGGTATGTCTAATCCATGACAGGGGCAGGTGTTCAGGGAGAGGTTCCTAAAAGAAATGTCTTCTAGGCTGAGTCTTCAAGGTTGGGGTTTAGAATTCCTCATAAGTGTAATTTTACAGAAAAGTGGCCTGATCAGATTCACCATTTTATGGGTGTGGTAAGTAGAATGGACTAGAGAGGGACGGAAAGCAGAGAGATTGGTAAGGAGAACATTGCAGTATTCTAAGCCAGCAACCAGAGTGGCCTGAACCACAGACGGGGCAGTAAATAAGAAAGGGGCCCTGGCCAGTTTGTTCAGTGGTTAGTGTGTCAGCCTGTAAGGGTTACATTTTGATCCCCGGCTCCGGTGGGGGCGCGTTCGGCAACCAATCGATCTCTCTCTCTCTTTCTCTCTCCCTCTCTCCTCCCCCCACTCCCTTCCACTCTCTCTGAAAAAGCAATAGAAAAAAATATCCTCTGGTGAGGACTGACAATAAAAAAAAGGGGGGATGGGAGGGTGGAGAGGGGTGGAGAGACTTTTAGAAGATAGACTCTGTGTGATTGCCTGGAATGCTGTTGTAATGCAGGGCCAAGGTCTTTCCTTTGATGATACTAGTAGATGTATTTGGTGGCATTGTACATCATTTTCTTACATAAACCGACCACACACATAGCGTATGATCTAAGGTTTTCAGTTTGGGTTTCTTTTGAGTACTGAGTCTTTTTAGATTTCTAGGGTTTTCATCCCAGGCCTTTACCCCTGTCTTGCTCATAATTAACTCAACAGTAGCTTGTCTTAGTACTCACCTTCAACAAGTATTTCCGACTTTCAACTTAGTTTTCATAGCAACAGCAACCCTCTTTTTCTTTTTGCACTCATATTTCATTGTTTTCCATATTATTCCATTAAATAATGTCATTTCAATAACAAGCTAAGTGCTTTACACAGGTTTAGGGGAAAAAATGCATGGTGGCCTCCATGCATTTATTGTGCACATTCCCGTCTCAAGGTTTCTCACTTGCTACTTCCTTGGAGCTCTCTGCCTCTGTATGCCCACGTGGCTTGCTCCCTCACTTCATTCTAGTATCTGCTCAAATGTCACATTCTCCGAAAGCCCTTTCCTGGTCACTTATAACCACCTGATTCTTGTATGTGTGTCATTTGTTTGTCTCTTCACCAAAATGTTCGTTTCCTAAGTAACAGGGACTTTGTTTTGTCTCCTCACACACAGCAAATACTCAATAGGTATTTATTAAATGAATGCTGTGGAAGGCATGTTTTACATATGGAAACTGTCCGTTCAAACAAAATATCTATGTGGAATCTGCTGAAGAGAGAAGCAATGCTCTATGGGTTGAGAAGGAGTGACATCAGTAAGACACCCCAATAACCTCACAGTCTACTAGAGAAAATGGCAAAATATGTAAGCAACTATAGAAGAAGGAAATACAGTATGTCGTAAGTATCATGTACGAGATCAGTAAAAAGATGAAGTTCAGTGTGCGTTCCCGCTCCAGGGAGCACGGGGGCACCTTCCCCTTCCCGCTCTTCTTTCCTCTCAGGTGTGCATCTCCTAACTCTAAGGAACCCCACGGGCTTGTAACTTGGGAGCAGTGGGCAGCGCTCGTACCAGGCTAACCCCTGACCCTGTCTCCACGGCACCCCCCCTTTTTTTTTTTTTTGAATTTTTTTTTATAGAGAGGAAAGGAGAGGGACAGAGAGCAAGAAACATCGATGAGAGAGAAACATCGACCAGCTGCCTCCTGCACACCCCCTACTGGGGATGTGCCCGCAACCAATGTACATGCCCTTGAGCGGAATCGAACCTGGGACCTTTCAGTCCGCAGACCGACGCTCTATCCACTGAGCCAAACCGGTTTCGGCTCCACGGCCCCTTTTCTCAGATTTCTCAGTGAGCCAAAGCAGCCCCACCCAGGCTCTCCTGTTGCTTCTTCTATCCTAAGCCCTTCCTTGTTTCACTGTCCCCAGCCTTAATAAATGTACTCTCAAAATAATAAAAATAAAACAATCCATATTTCCAGTGTTTCTTTTAATAAAGTATGCTACTATTAAAGAAATATAAAAATAAAGAAAATTATAACAATTTAAAATTTTTAACCATAAAAAATAAAGAAAATATTTACATGACAAAAAACTTTTTAAAAGGGGAAAGTAAATAAATAAATAAATAAGAGACACAGAGACCCAAGAATGTGCCCAGTAAGACAAATCAGAAAAGAATGAATCCATAAACAGGGGATGCACAAAAGATGGAAGACATCTGGGATGTTGAAGGCAAAACCATGCGGACTTGGGGGCCGGAAGAGACAGAGACCACCCGGAGAAATAAATGAGGAATTGGTTAGGACTACTATCCCGCTCCCCGCCCCGTCGTCCGGCGACAATCGCCGCTCTTTAAAACACAGATCCCCATCCATCATCTCGTTCCTTCCCCCTCCTATACCGCTAGTCTCCACGCCCCCCCGCTCCGCAACACTACACATCCCAGAATGCAACACTTGCCCTCCGCGGACGAGCTCTACTCGCCGCACAACTCACAGCCTACTATTCCCAAGATGCAACGCGACCCCCTTTCCACGGCTTAGAAAGCCCGGAGTCCGGGGGGCGCGAGGCCCCGTGAGTGCTCCGCCGCTCACCTCGGAGCTCCGGGAGCCCTTCAGCACCTGCTTCGTGAGGGCGATGACGTCTGTTCCGCAGGTGTTCACCTTCTCCGTGAGCAGCCCCTTCACGGACTGACCGAATCGCGCCTGCGAATCTGGCGTCCCAGCCGCCATCACCTCAGCTAGTGCACGTCTCCGCGCGGGCGACGGCGAGTCGCCGGGGCCAAAAGAGCCGCAAAGCGGAAGGAAAAGAGGAGGCAAGGAAGGGACGCGTTGTGCCTAGCAGAGGTTAATCTTGGCTAACTTTACATTCATTTAAAGTACTCAGTTGGTACCCGAAAGACGACAGGTCCCGGGCAAACATCTCTGGAGGAAATGGAGGACAGTTTCAGTAAATTCGTGGTTTAAAATCAGAAGACCTGATTACAATCCCAATTGTGCCATTTGTGTGACTGCACATTACTCAACCTCTGCGTCGTGTGTTCCTCATCAGTAAAATAAAAATGTTAAAATCTCCAAAGGGTTACGAGAATAAATTAAGATCATTCAGTTCCACTTTAACAGCACAGTGTTTGTATTTGTGAACGAAATACAAACACTGTGCTGGGCTGAGGATAGAGAAAGAACTGAGATCCATACAGTCCTTGTCTCCAAGGAGCTCCCAGGCTAATGAGGCCTGTAAGCAGGAACAACTCAATAGAAAAATTGGCAAAGTTCACAAACAGGCCATTTTTAAAAAAGTAAATGGCCAATAAATGTAAAAAGTTATCAGCACTAGTCTTTTTTTTTTTTTTTTTTAATCCTCACCCGAGGATATTTTCAGGAGAGTGGAAGGGAGAGGGAGAGACAGAGAGAAACATCGATGTCCTTTGCTTGTCTCCCACAGGTGCCCCAGGTGGGGCTGAGGATGGAGCCTGCAACCCATCTGGAATGAACCCTTGACCCTTCAGTCCTTGGACCCAAGTTCTAACTACTGGGCAAAACCGACTAGGACTCCACTAGTCATTTTTTAAAAATATATATTTTTTTATTGATTTCAGAGAGGAAGGGAGAGGGAAAGAGAAACATCAATGATGAGAGAATCACTGATTGGCCTCCTCTGCACACCCCCCCACTGGGGATGGAGACCACAACCCAGACATGTGCCCTGATGGGGAATCAAACTGTGACCTCCTGGTTCATAGGTTGATGCTCAACCACTGAGCCATACTGGCTCCACTAGTCATTTTTTAATGATAAATGACCTCTTTGTTCTATTAAAAGCAAACTGATTATCACCTTGGAAAATAGTACCTGAAATGTTTCATGTATTTCTGTTTCCTTTTTAGCTAATGCACAAGAGAATGAGAATGGCATATTACAAATTTTGTTTAAAATCATCTTTATTCAGCCCCACTGGTGTGACTCAGTGGTTGAGCATCAACCTATGAAGCAGGAGGACACCATTGGATTTATGTGCTGGGGTTGCTGCTCAATCGCCAGTAGGGGGCATGCAGGAGCAGCCAATTATGTAATGATCCTCTCTCATTGTTTCTCTCTCCCTCTCCCCTCTCTGAAATAGATTTTTTTTTTTTATTTTATTGATTTTTTGCAGAGAAGAAGAGAGAGGGATAGAGAGTTAGAAACATCGATGAGAGAGAAACATCAATCAGCTGCCTCTTGCACATCCCCTACTGGGGATGTGCCCGCAACCAAGGTACATGCCCTTGACCGGAATCGAACCTGGGACCCTTGAGTTCGCAGGCCGACGCTCTATCTACTGAGCCAAACCGGCTTCGGCTGAAATAGATTTTTTTAAATTACCTTTACCAAGTATCAACATTACTTTCTTCCAAATGCCTAGATTCATGTTTCTGTTGATTCTTTCATTTAACTCTTGTTCTTAATCAACTTTATTAAGGTATAATTTATGTGCAATGACTACATTCTTTTATTTATTTTTTTTTATGTTTTTATTGACTTTTTTTGAGAGAGAGAAATGGAGAGCAGAACATCTATTGGCTGCCTCCTGTACGCCCCCTACTGGGGATCAAGTCCTGACCAGGAATTGAAAGGGCTACCTCTCAGTGCATGGGACCACACTCAACCAACTGAGCCACACTGGCCAGGGCTTATTGATCTTTTAAAGAACCAGCTTTCGGTTTTGTTAATTTTCTCTATTGCTTTCCTGTTTTAAGTTTTATTGATTTTTATTCTTTCTGCTTAATTTAGGTTTATATTGCTTTTCTTCCTCTAGTTTCCTATGGTGGAAATTTAGAGTATTGATTTTAGATGTTTTATGTATTCAATGCTATAAATTTCCCTCTAATTACTGCTTTCACTATATCCCACAAATTTTAATAAATTGTATTTTCATTTTTATTTAGTTCAACATATTTCTTAAATTTCACTTAAGATTTATTCTTTGACTCATGTGTTATTTCGAAGTGTTTCATTTAATTTCCAATATCTTGGGATTTTCCCAGCTATCTTTCTCTTATTGGTTTCTGTTATTATGTGGTCTGAGAGCATATTTTGTATGATTTTTGTTGAAGTGTGTTGTATGGCCCAGAAGATAGTCTATCTTGGTGAATGTTTCATGTGAGCTAGAGAGGAATGAATATTCTGTTGTTGTGAATTGAAATAGTCTATAAATGTCAGTTATCCAGTTGATTTGTAGCTAATTAATACTAATCATCTGAGTCAGGCAACTGCAGTGCTGCCCAATTTTGGCTGAAAGCTCAGAAAAAACAAGTATGAAACTTACTTGGATAAGTGTAAAATATCTTCATGTTCTGGTAAGACTCCTGCTTTTGGCTAAGATGGAGTAAAAAACAATTGGATTTCCTCATACCTGAAACAACTATATAAATAAGATAAAATATATGATGTAACCATTTTTTTTAAATACACTAGGCATCATACAATAGAGACTAGTGATCTCTGAGGCATGGGAACAAATGAGATGAGTCCAGTAACTTCTCCAGCTTACTGCCTGAATAAAGTTTCACAGGGAAGGGAAATTCAAGCAGAGCCTAGTGGAGGAGACAAACCTGGGAGAGGAAGAGACAAGGCTGGGATACTGGGGAGGTCAAGGAGACTAGAGGTTGCAGGAAAGCAAAGAGAGCTTTACAGTCAGATGAGTGTAGGAGCAATGATTAATGTCTCTGGTTTAAGGGCCATCCATTTCTAAACTCTGTAAGGGTAACGAGCAGTACCTATTTGTTAAAGGTTGAATATTGGTGATAGTTAAAACCTTGAGAGGGGTGAGATCAGCCAAGAAGAATGTAGATGGAGAAGGGCCAAGGACAGACTTGACATACACAAGATGACAGAGGGAACGAGAAGAAAAACAAAAGAATTACAAAGAATCCAGAGCTACATGATATTTCATATTAGAGGGTTTAAAGAAGATGGAAGTCCTCAATAATGCTAATGAAGAGCTTTTATAAGAGAAGGTCTGAAAGACATTCATCCAATGGATTTAGCAATATGAAGGTCATTGCTGATGTAATTAATAGAAGTACCAATAGTGTGGTGGGGTCAGAGGCCAAACTGCAATGAGTTACAATGAATGGGAAATAAGATAGAGACACAAGTGTCCATTACATTATTTCACCAAGGAGTCTGATTGAAAATAGGAGAGAAATTAAAGGGAAATTAGAGGGGAATTTAAAGTCAGGATTTTAAAATTTCATGTGGGATAAAAGTCTTGAGTGTATATGTCAGCTGAGGAGAAGAAGCGAATAGAGAGGACACGTTGAAGATGCAAGAGGAAACAAAATCTGTGGGAGGTATGAGAGAGCAAAGTTAACGGTATAGGTGGAGGGCTCAATTTTTCAAAAAATACTTAATATAGTTAAAACAGTTTCTCTCTGTTCCTCTGTTTCTTTTTTCTTTCTAAAAATTTTAACTCAACTTTGAAATGGTAATGTGTTCACGTGCTTCAAAATTTTATAAAGGTATAAAAATGGTCTACACTGGAAAGTCTTGTCCAATGGTGGGCAAAGGTGTAATGGTCACCATGAGAAAGTATCTTAAGACCAACAAATGAAGTAAGCAACTCCATAGAATATAAAACATTTACTATAGGGTAATTTACTTACAAGAATGCAGGTTGGAGCAGAGATGACTCAGCAGTTTTGTGCAAATTTTCTCCATTAACAGGTCCCTGTTACATACTTTTGTTTAGTGTAACTTAGATATTAATGATTGGTAAGACAAGGGACGCGGTACAGGCCAGGGGCTGTACCTTCTGATGGTCTAGTGAAAAATGATTGTTTATAATCAACACTTCAGTTTGATATTTATCTCAGTTGTTATACCATTTCAGCTATTTCTAACAATAACATATAAGGCTACATTTTAAGGAGCACAGATAGTCATCATTTGGAAAGCTTTGGTATTCTTTGCTAAAGACAGTGTTAGCCAAAGCTCAGAGCACTCCAGATACAAAATTGCTTTTGTTTACATCAACATCTATACAGTTTTTCTTCCCAACTCTTTTCTCCATAGACAACCAAATTCATAAAGCTTCTTGTGTATCCTTCTAGAGATATTTTATGCACAGACAAGCAAAAAAGTACATATCTTCTCTGGGGGGAAGAATGGAGGCATTTACTACACACCATTCTTGCTTTTGCTTTTTTTTTTTTTTTAACCTAATGTATTTTGGAAATCTTGCCATAAAAAGTACATAAAGTGTTTCCTCCTTTTTCTGATTGTATTCCAGGCTCCTATTGGTGCAGCATTTATTACTGGAAATTATAAATATTGCTGAAATGATTTGTATATCGAACTATGAGTCATCTACAGGTTAAATTCTTAGAATTGGAATAATTTATTCAAAGGTATGTATAAAGAAATTTTCAGTTTATATTATGAGAAGCAGAATAGCATTGCTATTAAGAGCTAAGAGCTCTAGACTGCTTAAATCCTTGCTTCATCACTGACTAGTTCTGTGGCCTTGGGCAAGTCCTTCTGCCTGTTTCCTTATCTGAAAAATGAAGATGGTGATAATAATAGCACCTATCATAGAATTGTTATAAAGAGTACATGAAATAGCCCTAGTCAGTGTGACTCAGTTGGTTGGGCATTGTCCTATGCACTGAAAGATTGCCGATTCAATTCCTGGTCAAGGCACATGGCTGGGTTGTGGGCTCCATCCCTGGTAGGAGTTGTGCAGGAGGCAGTCCATTGATGTCTTGCTTTCACATCAGAGGCAGCTGATTAATGATTCTCACTCATTGATATTTCTATTTCTCCCTCTCTGAAATCAATAAAAAATATATTTTAAAAAAAATTTAGCCGAGCAGCATGGCTCGGTGGTTGAGCTTTGACCTATGAATGAGGAAGTCATGATTTGATTCCTGGTCAGGGTACATACCTGGGTTGCAGGCTTGATCCCCAGTGTGGGGTGTGCAGGAGGCAGCCAATCAATGATTCTCTCTCATTACCAATGTTTCTATCTCTCTTTCCCTCTCCCTTCTTCTCTGAAATCAATAAAAAAATATATTTTTAAAAATGTTAAAAGGTCTTCTTTAAGAAGAAGAAGAAGGGAAGAAAAGAATTAAAAAATGAACAATAAAGTGGTAATAAATACATATCTATGAACAACTGAATCTAAAAAAACAAACGAACGAGCAGAGCAAAAACAGACTCATAAATACAGAGAATATTTTGATGGTTGCCAGATGGGAGAGGGGTGTGGGGGATGGGTGAAAAAGGTGAAGGGATTAAGAAGTACAAATTGGTTGTTACAGAACAGTCATGGGGATGCAAAGTACAGCACAGGGAACACAGTCAATAATATTCTAATGACTATGTAACTACGTATGGTGTCAAACGGGTGTGAGGTTTATTGGGGTGACCACTTAGTAAGCTATGTAATGTCTAATCACTGGGGTATACTCCTGAAACTAATATAATGATGTATGCCAACTGTAATTGGGAAAAAAAAAAAAAGAGAGAATATATAAAAAAAATAGCTCCTCATCTTCCCTAGCCTTCCATTTCAGGGCTCCAGGGCCTGATTCAATCTACCTGTCAGATTTTATTCTTAAGGGATGCCCCACAGCACGCCTCCTTCATGTCTGCAGTCAGGACCATCACCATTCCACGCACATCCTGCCCTTTCCAGCCTCCACATATTCGACTGCTGTGGTCTCTTCTGGCAGTGCCTTCCTCCCCCACTCTCCAGGCCTCTGCCTAATAGTCCTAATGCTGCTTCAAGGCCTACCTCAAACCTACCTCAAGGCCTACCTCAAACCCCTTTCATTAAGATTTCTCTGACTACCCCAACCCATACCTCCAACCATAAGTGGTCCTAAATGTCTGAGCCATATTTGACCATTTGGAGCAGTGGGCAACCAGACAGCCTGGCTTGCAAGGCCTTGCCCAGTGTCAGCAGCCATCACACTAGTCTGTATTCCTCAAAGTACAGACACCGGCAGGTCATCCTCAGAGAGGGGCAGAACATCCTTTGTGAACCTCACTCCCCGAGTCCTGGTTGCCTGTCTGAGGTTCCACCTCTTCTATGATGACTGACACCAGGAATGTTCACCCCCTTGGGGCTATGACTTCATATGATAATATCAAATCATTGGTAAATACTGATGAGCCACTGAATCAGGGAGATTTAATAAGAGCTCAGAAAAACCAGGAGGCCCATTTTAGTGTAATAATGATAACAGTAAATATTGAATGAGCACTTACTTCATCCCAGGCAGCACTTTTACATGCATGATCTCAATGAATCACAACCCTGAGAAGTAGATTTCATTATTGTTCCCACTACCAGAGGAGGAAATGGAAACTTTTTTTTTTTTAATCCTTACTTGAGGATATTTTTCCATTGATTTTTAGAGAGAGTGGAAGAGAGAGGGAAAGACAAGAGAAATATCAATGTGAGAGAAACACATCGATTGGCTTTGCCTCCTGCATTCACCCTGACCAGGGCCAAGGCTGGGGAGGAGTCTGCAACTGAGGTACATGTCCTTGACCGGAATTGAAACCTTCGGTCCGCAGGCCAATGCTCTAGCCACTGAGCCAAGCCAGCTAGGGTGGAAAAAAAAAACTTAAAAAGGCTAAGTTAACATAAAATGACCATGTGATCTAGCAATTCCACTTCTAGGTATATACCTAAAAGAACTGAAAACAGGTATTTAAATACATACTTGTACACCCATGTTCATAGCAGCATTATTTTCAATATCCAAAAGGTGGAAACAACCTAAGTGTTCATCAACTAATGAATGGATAATATTCCATACAATGGAATAAGTGGTCCTAAATGTTTGACCATTTGGAGTAATGGGCAACCAAATAGTCTGGCTGACAAGGCTTTGCCCAATTTGGAATGGATACAATGGAATATTGTTCAGTCATAAACAGCAATGAAGTTTTGATGCCTGCTACAACATGGATGAACCTCAAAAACATTATGCTAGATGAAATAAGCCACACACACAGAAAAGTATAATTTTACTTATGTGAAATAGACATATCCATAGAGACAAAGTAGATTAGAGGTTACCAGGAGCTGGGGGGAGGAGGAAGTGGGGAGTTGCTGCTTAGTGGGTACAGTTTCTGTTTGGGATGATAAAAATGTTTTGAAAATAGATAGGGGTGATGGCTACACAACTTGTGAGTATATTTAACACTCTTAATTATACCCTTTGTTATATATATTTGAATATAATAAAACCAAATTTTTTTAAAAAAACAACATATAGCTAGAAAGTGGTCAAGCTAGGACTTGAACCCAAATTTATCTGACTCTAGGGTCCATGCTCTCAACCTTAGGGCTTCCCTGCCTCTGGAAAGGACAGCAAAATACGAATCAGGACATCTGAGTTCTTGCCTTGCTGTCTTGGGTGACTTGTACAGTCTGACCTTTTAAGGCCTTACTTTCCTCAACTGTTACATTGTAAGACTAGATAAATGTCCTTAACAGTTCCTGGCAGTCATTTGTCTGGTGATTTGGATTTTACAGCATGGAATGCCCCAAACCTGATTCCTGACCCAGATACCATTTGCTTTTGGCACACACTGGGAATAGGGAGGGGGGCCAGCTATCCACCCCTTACTTTGCTCCTCCCTTAGAGGTTTGCCCTGGAATTAAGCCAGCCCTTGAGGAGGCCTCCACTCCCCCTTCCTTTCCCCATTCTTGGAGAGGGTTCGGGTCTGGCTGCACTCCAGGATAAACTTCCACAAGGCAAGAGATAACACAAAGTCAAGGTGAAGATCACGGCAGCCCTTAAAAAGGCCTCCTTGCACCCTAGAGTGGCTGCAGCTCTTCCACTCCAGAGCTGTCCATCCTGCCTGCCGGAGCCTGGCCACCATGTGGGAGCTCTTGGCTCTCTTGCTGCTCACCCTAGCCTATTTTCTTTGGCCCAAGGTAAAGAGCCCCGGTGCCAAATACCCCAAAAGCCTCCCATCCCTGCCCTTGGTGGGCAGCCTGCCATTCCTTCCCAGAAATGGCCATCCGCACGTGAACTTCTTCAAGCTGCAGGAAAAATACGGCCCCATCTATTCCTTTCGTATGGGTAGCAAGACTACAGTGATGATCGGCCACCACCAGCTGGCCAAGGAGGTGCTTATCAAGAAGGGCAAGGAATTCTCCGGGCGGCCCAAAGTGGTAAGCAGGGCCCATTGTCCCTCATCTCTCCCACCCTTGTTCAGTTCTTGGGCCAAGACCATGCCTAGAATGACCCTTTCAGCTCCAAACAAACTTGTAATTCTTCCCCAAAGCAGACTATCAGGGCTCTGGATCGGGGAGCAACCCCCCAAGGTTCTAGAAACCCAGCCTCTAAACTAGGCAGGAAGAATTAAAGGAAGGCCTCATTTTCTGAGCTGCTCAGAAGGTGAAGTGGGGTGGGAGCAATGGCCTGAGGGGGTCAGGGAGCCCTCACTCCTGTCGTCTCATCACGGAACTGGGTAATGATCTCTCGGAGCCTAACACTTCCCTAATTAACTGAGATTGTGCATGTAAATATCTTAGCCCAGTGCAGAATAGTTTTATGGATGTTACTTTTCATGTGAAAAAAGGGGAGAGTGGATACTGTCCTCTATGGGAAGGTGCAAGGGGTCGTCTGTTCTGGGAGGGCTGGGGTTGCTGTTTCTCTGGAGCTGTCCCCAGCTGCTCCAGCTCACGGGAGGGGGAGAGGAGAGGGGACGGGCTGACCCACAGTAGCATTTTTAAGATACTGATGCTCCATCCTACAGAGCTTTTGGTGGTGCTCCTGGGGGAATGGGGAGCTAACCATCCAGAAACACTGCCAACGCCCATCCCAGCCCCCCTGCTGCTGAGTACTCCCCTGAACACCCCAGGCAGGGCCCCCCAGCCATGCATCTTTGATCAGGCCAAGGGTTGACTGGTTTTCCCTTGGACCAGTCAGCCAGGTTTGCTAGCCAACTACCTGCCTCCCAACTCTAGTGAGCTCTTCTCTTCAGTGCAAAGAGGAAGGAGGAGGCTAGTTAGTTGGGGTTTGCAGGTCAGGGGAGGGCAGAGTAGAGACTTTGGACCCTTGTGCTTTTTGGGGTGCCTCTGGGAAGAGATAGTTTGACCCAAGTTTAGACTGGGTGGACAAGACATCTGCACTCTCAGATGTGGCCCTGTGGGGGGACATAGCCTTGTAATGGAAGGGTGAACAAGAAGGAGATGAGCTTCGGTGCCATTAGCACTTCCCAGGGGGCCCAGGGCAAGGCAGAGGTCTGGTTAGTCCTCTGTCTCTACAAGCCCCCCATCCCCACTCCTGTCCCCAAGACAGGCCCAATTCAGAGACCTTATCCCATCCACAGCTGCCCTCCCCAGTCAGAAACGGATGAGAAAAGAGAGGTCCAGAGGTCCTCTGTCATTATACAGAACCCAAGAACCCCTGCATTCTAATGGAGTGTTCTTTCTTTTTCCTCACTCTCTCTCTCTCTCTCTCTGATGGAATTGGGAGTTAGAGGGGCTTAGGACCTGACTTACCAAGGCCTCACTGTCATGGAGAGAAGCAGGGATGCCCCATAGCATGGCGGGTGACTGCCTTATCCCTTAGGGCATGGGAATGGGTGCAGGAGACCCAGGGCAAGGGTGGATGGGTGGTGTCTAACTCCTACAGCCTTTCCTGTTTTCCAAAGACGACTCTAGATATCCTGTCAGACAAGCAAAAGGGTGTTGCCTTTGCTGACTATGGTGCCGGTTGGCAGCTGCATCGGAAGCTGGTGCTGGCTACCTTTGCCCTGTTCAAGGATGGCAACCTGAAGCTAGAGAAGATCTGTAAGTGCTCTGCCAACCCCTAGGGCTCTGGAGGGAGAAGAGGGCTGGGGAAGGAAGAAAGAACAGGGATGGTTCAATCTAGCGTTTTCTTGGCTACTGCTGCCATCTAGTGGCCAACCAAACAGTCAATACTGACTAAGGTGGAACTGGTAGAGATGGGTGAGGGTGCTGCTTAATTCCCCAGCCTCCTGTTCCTCTCTCCCCTCAGTATGTCAGGAAATCAGTTCGTTTTGTGATTTCCTGGCCACCCAGAACGGACAGTCCATAGATTTGGGCTTGCCTCTCTTCTTGGCGGTGACCAAAATAATCTGCTTGATCTGCTTCAACACCTCCTACAAGAATGAACATCCTATAATGAAGACCATACAAATATACAATGATGGCATCATGGAGTCTCTGGGAAAGAACAGTATAGTAGACATATTCCCTAAGTTGAAGGTAAGGATGAGAACAGGCCCCACCTTCAGATCCCAGTAGACCCTGACAGCATCCCCAATTCTTCCTCCTACTGCCCAGGGCCAGACTCGCCTTTTTCTTGACCACCTTGGCCACTGACCTCTGTCTTCTCTGACTCTTAAAACTTTGCTGCTTCTCTACATGCATGTTATACTCATAATAATGGATCATATTTATTTGTTGTCTTATGCCAGTATTGAGCACTCTACATGCATTAATCATGGCATTGCCCTTGGAGGTAGGTTTTATTATCCCCATACAGATGAGAATACAGGCTTTGAGAAATTAAGAAACTTGTTCAGGGCTTCAGACTCAAGTGTATCTTACTGTTAAAGGCTGAGCATACCACAGATCCTATCTACTAAGTAAACATCAGTGCTTGGTGTTTGATTGAATGGGGAGGGGGAAGCGGAGACCAATTCCAAACAAGGGGTGGGGTTGGAGAGATTGAGGATACCCAGACCTCTGCCTTTCCCATTCTGTGTTCCCACCTTGCCTTCCATTTTGGTGGAAGGTTGGGGTTGGAAAGGGAACTCGTCCGAGACAGAAGGCAAGGATCTACCCCCAGGAGGGATTCTGGGAGCTGCAGAAGCAGAATGCAAGAGGGGTGAATTTGAAATGTCTTTCTGCTTTCCAGATTTTCCCCAACAAAGCCCTGGAAACAATGAAGAATTGTACTAAAATCCGAAATGAGTTGCTGACTGAAATCTATGAAAAACATAAGGTAGGTAATGGAGCAGAAGAGATTGACAGTTAGGTTGAAAGTATCGTGAGACCAGGGTTGGGGTCCATTTTCAACACCGTAGCATCGCCAGAAGCTAGGAGAGAACCTGGCACACAGTAGGTGCTCAATAAACACTGACTTAACTAATGAATAGGGGTGGGGAAGTGAGGAATTGAAGAGGATCCTAGAAGGGACCCACCCACCTCCTCAAATTTAAAGAGGACCTCGAGCTGCCTTACCTCCACAAGCTCATAGGTCCTGATTAGACTCCCCTGGTCCCTCGCAGCTTTGGCATCTCCAGTCTAGGCTAGAAGTATGGTAGGGTGCTGCAGATGGGGCTCCTTCCTTCTCACATTTCCCAACTTTACCCAAACAGAAGAACTTCAGCAGCAACTCTGTCACTAACTTGATGGACATACTGATTCAAGCCCAGATGAACTCAAGCAATAACAACACTGGCTCAGACCAGGATTCAAAGCTGCTTTCAGATCGACACATTCTTGCCACGATAGGGGACATCTTCGGGGCCGGTTTGGAGACCACCACCTCTGTGGTGAAGTGGACTGTGGCCTTCCTGCTGCACAATCCTGAGGTGGGCTTCTCCTGACTGCTGTTCCCAACCACTCTTGATCCCAGTCAGATGCAACTCTGGCGAGAGACAGAGCTAGAGCGAGAGAGAGCGAGAGAGCGAGAGAGCGAGAGAGCGAGAGAGAGAGAGAGAGAGAGAGAGAGAGAGAGAGAGAGAAAGAAATACTCCCAAGCCTCTTATGCAGATGACTAGTCTGCTCCCTCCGTCCTTACCACGCAGTGGTTGGCTCTGGCCCTAGGATGGAGCTGCCTCATCTTCGGGAAGGAAAGCCTAGGCTGCAGAGCCACCACAGGGAAGGGTCTGGGTCAGCTTTTCTACTTTTTTTTTTTTTAATGTTTTTATTGATTTCAGAGAGAGGAAGGGAGAGGGAGAGAGAGAAGCACCAACAATGAGAATCATTGACTGGTTGCCTCCTGCACGCCCCCTACTGAGAGTAGAGCCCACAACCTGGGCATGTGCCCTGACCAGGAATCAAACCCGTGACCTCCTGATCCATAGATTGATGTTCAACCACTGAGCCACACTGGCTGGGCAAGGGCCAGCTCTTCTAGATGTGACAACAGGATTCTTCTAAGTCCCTGCTTCTCCTGGACTTAAAAGCACTCTGTTACATCCGCCCTTCTCTGGCCCCCAGCTGCAAAAGAAGATCCAGGAGGAGATTGAACAGAACGTAGGTTTCGGCCGCACACCAACTGTGAGTGACCGGAACCACCTCGTGCTGCTGGAGGCCACCATCCGGGAGGTGCTTCGCATTCGCCCCGTGGCCCCTACGCTCATCCCTCACAAGGCTATTGTTGACTCCAGGTATGCCTTCCCGCCCAATAACATCCAGCCCCTAGATGCACTCAACACCTCTTGCCAGCCCTCCTCCACTCCCTCAGCCCCCCACCTTGCTGATCCACCTATAGTCAACCACTGACTATCAGTCCTCTCACCATGACCCTATTGATCAATGTATCCACCACTCACTAACGCACAAGGACTGACCCACAGATCTACCTGCCCTCCCTCAGAAGCTGCCTGCTGTCCTGGGGACACGGGGTCTGCGATGGAAGACTGGTGCTCTACGCTCCTACTCAGTCCAGTAGCCACAACACAGACACAGTGCACCAGCACGAAATGCATACGCACGGGCCCTGACAGATGCAGATATCCACATACAAGTGTTATACATAAGTGCATGTCAGGAAGAGAGGGCTGGAGAAGAGCTGGATTCGTACTGAATCTGGCAGAAGCTGAGAAAAAGAAGAGGGCGTGGGCGTGAGGGCGTAGAAGGCTCTTTTCCCCAGGCGGGGGGACTGTGGAGACTCAGGGCTGAGCAGGTGGCTAAGCAGGTGGGGGAGGACAATATTCCAGACCCCCCTTTCCTTTCCCTCTCGGGCAGCATCGGCGAGTTTGCCATTGACAAGGGCACAAATGTTGTCATCAATTTGTGGGCACTGCATCACAATGAGAAGGAATGGCACCGGCCCGACCAGTTCATGCCCGGTGAGTCCGTGTTCTGTCCTGCCACCAGGCCGTGCAGCCAACCTGGTCTCTGTGCTCTGCCACTCCGGCACTTCCCCTCTGCTAAGCTGGCAACTAGCGAACTCCCGCCTCCAATTACATGGAACTACTGACACCCCATCCCACCTAGACTTACCCACCCTCTTCACAGCTGGGTTTCCTACTTTCCCCTTCCACCACCTGCAAATCTCCTCCTCTAAGAAGCCTTCTAGGCATCTGCCCCCATGAAGTGGGCCCCTCCTCCCCTTGGATGGTGGCATTTTTCATGGGTTGACACCCCTCCTTTCTATCCTTCCTGAGTATTTCATCTCCTCTGTGTGATCAGGGGCTACCTGAGCGCAGGGCTGCATCTCTCCTCGGGTTGGGGGTCCTCAGTCAGGGCAGAGGCACTCTCCTCTACTTACTCCAGCCCTGGCCCCTGCCTGATGCATTCATTCCCCATGCCCACAGAGCGCTTCCTGGACCCCACAGGGAGCCAGCTCATCTCGCCATCCTCAAGCTACTTGCCCTTCGGAGCAGGACCCCGCTCCTGCATAGGGGAGAACATGGCCCGCCAGGCGCTCTTCCTCTTCATGTCCTGGATGCTGCAGAGGTTCGACCTGGAGGCCCCGGATGATGGGCAGCTGCCCTCCCTGGAGGGCATCCCCAATGTGGTCTTTCTGATCGACTCTTACAAAGTAAAGATTAAGATTCGCAAGGCCTGGAAGGAAGCCCAGGGTGAGGGTAGCACCTAGAAGTGTGCCTAGCGCTCCACCCTGTGGGGACAGCACAGAATGAGAGGTGTTACTTCACCCTCCCAGCCCTTCCTCCCTCCTCCTGGCCCACTCTGCCTTCTTTCCCACCCTGCAGCCCTGACAGTGATGTGCATAGGTTTTTTTAAGAAGGTCCCTGAACTTATTATATTCCTTACTATCACTGTTACCCTCCTTTGAAAAAAAAAAAAAAGAAAAAGGGCCCTGAGTAGCTTATTCATTTAATTTGTTCACTCATTCTTTCAATAAATATTTTATTAAGCACCTCCTAAGTGCCACTCACTGTCCCTGGACACTCAAGCTCCCTGGTCTCCTGAAGCTTACATTTCTAATGAGAACTAACAAATAGATAAGCATTTCAGAGACTCATAAGTCCTCTGAATTCACTGATACCAGGTCATGGTGATTTGAAAAGAGAATGGCAGAGGTGGGGCGTGGCTACTGTAAGCAAGTGGTAGGGGAAGGTGCAGAAGACCTGGGGGACAGTGCCCCCTTGCTGAGGGAGCAGCAAGGGAGGAGTTCTCCAGGTGGGAGGTCAGTGTGGCTGGGGCAGAGCAGAGCAAATGAAGGGGAGAGTGTCCCTGATGAGGCCCGTCTGGAGACAGGGGCCAGGTCCCATGGAGCCTTTGAAATTAGCAGGAAGGAATCTAGGTTTTTATCCTAAGTGTGCCAGGAAGTCACTGCAGGGTTTAAACATGTAAGTGGAAAGGTCTGGTTCATATTTTACTGTTTAAAATGTATTTTTGGCCCTGACCGGTTTGGCTCAGTGGATAGAACGTTGGCCTGCAAACTCAAGGGTCCCAGGTTCAATTCCGGTCAAGGGCATGTACCTTGGTTGCGGGCGCATCCCAAGTAGGGGGTGTGCAGGAGGCAGCAGATCGATGCTTCTCTCTCATCGATGTTTCTAACTCTCTATCCCTCTCCCTTCCTCTCTGTAAAAAATCAATAATATATATATATTAAAAACATCATTGATGTTTCTATCTCTCTCACCCTCTCCCTTGCTCTCTGAAATCAATTTAAAAATATTTAAATATATATATATAAATATATATATAAATATATATATATTTAAATATTTTTATATATTTAAATATTTTTAAATTGATTTCAGAGAGCAAGGGAGAGGGTGAGAGAGATAGAAACATCAATGATGAGAGAATCATTGATCGGCTGCCTTCCCTACTGTGGATCGAGCCCACAACCCAGGCATGTGCCCTGACCAGGAATTGAACTGTGACCTCTTGGTTCATAGGTTGATGCTCAACCACTGAAGCACACAGGCCAGGCTGGTTCACATTTTAAAAAGGTCATCCTAGTTGCTGAGTGGAGATTGACCTGTGGAGGGATGAGAGTGGTGGCAGGGAGGGAGGAGGAGGAGGTTGCTGTGCTGGCAACAGCAGTGGAGATGGTGAGAAGTGGTGGGATTGAGTTATATTTTGAGAGTAGAGCAGCTTTGATGCAAACAGTCATCAGCTGTATGTACCTCAATGCTATGGCTTAGGAGTGTGTGTAATCCACAGACTCAGCCCACCACTACCGATCACTCTTGCCTTGGTCCCCAGTGACCAGCAGTTCTCCTTTTCCTTGTCCTGTCCAGTAGCCACTGCCAGGACAGGGCTTCCACGGCAGCCTTCTGCTAAAGTGCCGGGCTCTGCCCCTGCTCCCCACTCCCCAGGAAGTCTATAAATGCCTCACTAGACAATGGAACCCAGCCCTGGCCCATGTGGCTCAGTTGGTTGAGCATCATCACATACACAGACAGGCTGCCAGTTGGATTCCCTGTCAGGGCTTGATCCCCAGTAGGGGGCGTGCAGGAGGCATCCATGTTTCTCTCCCTTCCTCTCTAAAATCAATATAAAAACATATTTTTTAAAAAATGGAACACAGACTTTTTCAAACCTTGAAACCAGCATCTTTAAACCTTGGCCACTGGCCAGTCTGCAAGTGAAAGATGTCCCTGGAAAAACTGACCCTGCTCTTTGGCCTAGAGAGAGGTCCCAATCCCAGCTCCCTGGCGCCAGCCAGACCAGGGTCAGATCGTCAACACCATGTCCTTCCTTCAGACTGGGGAGGGGCTCTGGAAGGACCAGCAGGGCAAGGCTGAGACCATGCCTGGCCAAGTTCTCACAGGGAAGAAATCAAGGAATTCCTTGGAAGGAGGGAGGAACAAGGTTTGCCATTACCCCTTCCTGCACAAGCTCTGTAAATCCAGTGGTTGTAGACCATCCCTTACTGTCCCCCCAACTCAATACTGGCCTTCACTGGCCAGTGACCCGGGGGCCTTGCTTACAGGCCCACAGGAGAGTTTGTGGGCCACTGTGGCTGACGCCAGCCCCCATCACAAGCAGCTTGGAGAGATGTGGACACCACAGTGAGCTAATGGGAAAGGGTTAAACTGGATATGCCCTCCCTCCTGCCCCACTCCGGTGCCAGCCTAGATGGGTTGGAGGTGAGTTAAGTATTCCAAATTTGCTCAAAATTTGAAAAGCATTTTGCAGGCTAGTGATGAACAGGTAAACAACTAGCGGAGGGTCTGTGTCCCCTATAGAAGCAGTGGGTGAGTGTAACTGGGATGGAAACATCTACTCCAACTGTTTAATCAGACCACTGAATGGCAGGAAAATTAGACTAACCTTTCAATTTGAAGATGACAACACTGAGGGCCAATGGGGTAGCGGAGGGGTGGGCTGGGGAGGGACTTGCCCTAAGCCACACAGCTACTAGGCAGCAGGGCTGGGACCAAAACCCAGGATTTCAATGATGCAGGATGAGGAGTGGCCGTGCTCTCCTACCTGTCCCATGTCCACGCAGAAGGGCTCAGGTGTCTAACTGGGGAGAGTACAAAGCTCAGTCAGTGTCCTTTCAGGAAATGATCTCATGAACTCTGATTCTTACCCAACTGCTCTTCCCCTGCCTGAAGGGCCTCTTACCACTTACTTAAATCCTCCCACCTGAATCTCAGTGAAGCCCTCCTCCAGGTCATGCTTCGTGATTCCTACCCCTCCGCTTCTGTTCCCTGGTACCAAATCCCGACTGCATCTGAGCACCTTCCTGAGCCTAAAATGGGTGTGGTATCCCCAAGAGACACTGTCTACCCCTCTATCTCTGGAGTTCAAGACTGAGCCCTCTCACGTTCTTTACCCTGCATATTGGCACCTGACAAGTAGGTTAGTCACACAAGTCACACAAGAGGACTGAATTAAATGCTCTCAGTTTAACTGGCTAATTGGTCCAGTGATAAACAGACTCCATCTCCTTGTGTAGAAGGAAGCCCAGATCTTTGGGTAAGCTGGAAGGTCTTTGCCAATAACTCAGTCAGTCACCTTTCCAGCCTCAGACTGCTCTTAACCAGTGATGTGATGATAAACAAACTCTGAACAAAACCAATGCTCTGGGGCTGGTGGTGAGGAAGAACCCTGATGTGATGTGTCATGTGTGCTGGTTACATGTGGATACCGCACCATGACCGATTTCAAGCCACCAATGTGATGTCACGGACCACAGAGTTGGGAAGAGATGCACAGTAGTGTTGTTATTTATCATTACGTATATTATACTAGTAGCCCTGCGCACCAATCCGTGCACCAGTAGCTCACTGCCGCCCTCCAGTAGCTCTCCGCCCGCTGCCCTGCCCTCCTGTAGCTCCCCCCGCCCTACTCCCCCGCCCCCCTCATAGCTTGCTGCCCTGCCCCCTCCTGTAGCTCTCCGCTGCCCGCTTGTAGCTCGCTGCCCAACCCTCCTGCTGATAGGTTGGGCAGCAAGCTACAAGCTTCATGGCGTAACGACCATTTGCATATTACATCTTTATTATATAGGATAGTAAATACCATTTACTACAGCTTGTAAAATTCCTGAAAATTTAATAATCAGCTCTTGTGAGCTAAGAGTTGGCCCTCCTAAGAGAAATGAGCTGCCCTGTCCTTTAGAAGAGCAGCTCCCAGCCTGAGGGGAGGACCTCTTCCCTGGTAACCTTGGTGTGTAGTGTGGGTGGATGGGAGGGCATGATTGTTCTGGTCAGCCTCTTGTGGCCACAAAACCTGGAGCAAATGAGGAGTCTTCTCGCCAGTCATACTTATGGGTGTAAACATCCAACTTTATAGGACAGGAAGCCAATTGCAGAGTGGGGTGGAGAGAGGACCAACGAGGACCTGGTCACCCAGGTTCTAGTCCCCGGACTCTCTGGTTTTCCTAGCCCTGGATCTTGGGCCCATTGCTAGCTTCTTGAACCCCACTTTCCTCAGCTGTCCAGTGGGGCAACTTACCACCTGTGCTGCCCATTATCTGAGGCTCTGGTGAGGATGAAAAGCAGAAAGGGCTGTGTGAGCAGGAGAGTTCCACACCAACCGGAGTTACAGAAGATAAGAAGTCAGGCTGTGGAGGCAAGTTCGGTGTTGTCATTTACAGACCAAATGACCATGGGCAACTTACTTGAACTTCTAAAACCTCAGTTTTCTCATCTGTAATATGGGTGACTTAGGAGTGTCAGTGCCTCCATAAACACTGGCTTCATTGTCACTGCCTATATCCAGATCCACAAAACAAGTCCTTCCCTAAGGGTTTTATACAAACCTCCCCAAGGACACTGGCTTGGTCAGGAGGAGCAGGGTGTCCAGATGGTCTGTCGAAGGATAGGACCTCCAGGACCTTCCTCTGGCAGCGGGGGAGTGGGTGGAGCACCCAGGGACAGACTTTTCATGGCTCCCACACTGAAGGTGGCTTGTTACATTTTCCAGGGCTGGTTTCTTGAGACTTCTTGGTGATCTGTGCAGTGGAAGGCTAAACTGTGGTGAGGAGCCGGCTTGTACAAAGTGAGGAGCGACTTCAGATCAAACATCCGCTTCTCCCCCTCACAAGCCACCCAAAGCTCTTTTATCTCCTCAGAGGAAGACCAAAACACTCTTGCCAGGAAAAGCCACAAAGACCCAGAGCTTTAACTCTGACAGTTTTACGATGTTTCCAAGAGGTTACAGCTCCCTGTGGAAGTGAACAGTGATCTGCAGCAGGCACCACCCCTGTCCCGGGCAGGAGGCCCTTGCAGCACTGAGGGGCTCCGCTGGCGAAGCCTGGCTGGGCGTGGGGGCCTCTGAGGGCTTATGATAAGGCAACGGGGAGGAGAAAAAGGGGATAAAGTGGCCTTTAGGGAACTGGTGTCTGGTTCACCTTCACCATGCTACTCCCCTGTTCAGGACACCTTTGAAAAGACGAGTTCTTCACGTGACACCAACATTACAACGGTCGCACTGACTAGTGGATTGCCTGAGCTTTGGAGTCAACTGACGTAGGTTCAGATCCTGACGACCACTTAGCTGTGTGATCTTGGACAAGTGAGTCAACAACTCTGAATCCCATTAATCAAGCAGGAATAATTACAGTCCATACCTCAAAGGGCTATTTTGAGGCTGAAATTTTTAAAAGTAGGTAAGATGCTTTACACAAGACCCAGCATTGTGGAAAGTCAACAAATGAAACAATGGACAAGTTAAATTAGTTTCATTACCAGCTTACCTCTCCAGCTTCATCTCCTGTCACTTCCCAGAATTATCTAGAAAGATTAAATTGCTCCTAGCTTTTTTTTTTTAAAAAAAAATATGTTTTTATTTCTTTATTTCAGAGAGAAAGGGAGAGGGAGAGACCGAAACATCAATGATGAATCATTGATCGGCTGCCTCCTGCATGCACCCTACTAGGGATCAAGCCCGAAACCCGGGCATGTGCCCTTGACTAGAATCGAACCCGGGACCCTTCAGTCTGCAGGCCGACACTCTATCCACTGAGCCTAACCAGCTAGGACTGCTCCCAGCTTTAGACATGACACCCACATTCTCCTGTTTTAGACCTACTATGTTTTTTTGTACTTTTTAGCACCTGGCACATAGTGGGCACTCAATAATCTACAGACTGAACGTTTGCCTGGAATTCCCTTTACACCTTTCTTCACCTGGCAAGACCAGTTCAGGTCTGTGCCAGGAAGGCTGTCCTGCAGGCCCAGGTGGGCACATACTCCTCCAGTGTCCTGTGCACCACATGCTACTTCCCATGTGCTACAACTGTTTACCTGCCTTTCTTCCTCTCTAGACCATTAGGTCTCCTAGAGATACAGGTCTAAGAGCATATCTGCATTCCCAATGCCTAGCACACGGTAGGTGCTCGATAAATGCTCAACTCTTAAATTAAGGCCACTCACCCACAGGGTGGAAACCTGTATCCCAAACACCTCCCAGGACCCACTGACCTCTGCAGTCGGCTCAGCCAGAAGGAGGTTTCCAGCAGGTTAGGTCAACATCAGCCAAACCCACTTCCCACTCCTTCTCCTGAGTAAAGCCATTTTTGCCCTTCCCCTAAAACAGAGGAAACTGGAGAATGGGGCATTTCCTGAAATTCGAGTTCATCAAAGCTACCCTGGTTTGTGCTCTAGGGCATTGGTACTGTCTCCACTTGAACTTGGTCACCTGAGAGAGGAACTCAGTGACCCAGGAGTCTGGTGTGCAGTGATGGGGGCAGGCTGCAGACCTGGGCAACAAGGGTATATGCACGCCTCTGGCACACAACCTCTGACTTGTATGTTTGTTTTTCTGTCACTCAGACATTCGATTAAAGACAGGAATGATGTACTTCCCACGTCTTCCCTGTGGTTTTAGAGCTCGACTGTCTCCAGATGCTAGCGTGGCTCCCCTGGCATTACTTGGAGGAGCCCAACAGTTTAGAAGTAGGCAGCCACCATCCCACTTGAGCCACTGAAGGGCCAGGGCAGTGTCTTCTAGCTGAGGGTCAAAGATGGTGGCAGGGGCATGTCTGGCTTACACTGGGCTCTTAGAAATAACAGTGCTGACTGCAGGGTAAACTCCAAGGCTAGGGACAGAACACTCTCTACTCTCTGCCAGCACCCCCACTAGTGACTGCTCCACCTGGGGAGGCAGGAACCCCTTCAGGGAGGATTCCACATCACCTTGCTGTGCCCACCTGTAGGCTGCCCAAAAAGTCTTGCTGGGTTGGGCTGTTCCTTCCTTTTGAGCAAGAACATCTGAAAAAATGTAATAGGACAGTCTTTAGAAAGTAGTAACCATGAGTCTCAGGAATAATCACTGTCCCAAGGGGACAGATGTTGGCACACCAGTGGCTCCCCCACAGCTTAAAAATCAGTTCTGAGTTCCCTGCCTGGTATTCGAGACCTCAAACTACCTCCCACGACTCCTCGGGGGTCTCTGAATCTGTACCATTCATTCATTTCAATCCACCTCATATTGTTAACTATTGTCACATGGGTATGGTTTTGTCTTCCCAAGTATCATTTAACTTCCAGAGGGCATGGGCCCAACTTATGTACTGCTTTCGCATTCTCCTTAGCATCTGGCACAGTGCTGGGCACCAAGTGGAAGAATCACTAAGACATATTTTGCATATTAAATTCCAAGGCCAAGTACCCATCCACATTTCTAACATAGCATTAACAGATTTCAGAGTACTTGTTTCCTTTTGAAGGTCATGTTTTAGCTTCGAAGTATCTGACAAAACTAGTGTCTGCTTTTTGGGGGTCTGATTTTAACCTGTTTGTGGAACTTTGCAAAGTATTCAAACATCAGACATATACCCTTGGCAGAAGGGTTTCAGGGAAACTCCTCAGCACAAAGCGTGGCCTCAGCAGCAGCATTCCCCGGCTTGCTCTTGGCCCTGCAGTTTGTGCCTGGCCTGGGAGCCTGTCCTCAACTGCAGGGTGACTCTCTCAGCCTCTGTGTGGAGTAGGGAAAAGCGCTTGTGGTTAGGAATCTCGAGGCACAACTCCCTGAAGTCTGAAGTAGAGGAAAAAGGAACAAAGTGTTTCAAGAAAAAGAGCGCACTGGGATTTTTGGGATTGATTTTATTTGGGCTTCTCACAGTGGTTAGAGCCACTCTGTCTTCAGAACAATCACAGCACAGGAAATGCGTCACCGAGACTGCCCAGAAAGGTCTGACCAGCTGAATCTTATTGCTTAAAATACACAAATTCACATAACTGACAAATGGTGATGTGCCGCACACAGGAATGTGTTAGCATTTGCAAATCTTCTGACTGTAGCACCAAACCCTCGACCAACCCCTTCCTTCTCATTCACCTGGAAAACCAGACTCCACCAAATCTCCCTGGCCCCCTAACTAGTCCTTCAACTCCCCGTTTCACCTCCCTTTGCATGCAGGGCAGCCTCCTGGAGCAGGGACAGACTGTGACTGCTGGAATCAAGCCCCGCTCCAGGTTCCATTACCCCAGACTCCTGCCTTTAGGGTGGGACACCGCAGTGAACCTTAACACTCAGACCAGTTCCCCACTCTAATGGGGAAGGAAACATGAGAGGGCCAGAATTTACCCATTTGATCAGTGAACTGAAGGCGGACTCATTTTGGTAAAACCTGATGTTCTTGGAGACACTTCAGTGAGTTGTTTGGGATTTTTTTTTTTTTTTTAATGGTGGAAGGAAAGGCATCTGAGGGCTGCTGACGCACCGGCTTGCTGGCATGAGCTGGACCTCAGCATAGGAAGGTAAGCCCTGCGGTGTCTGCCAAACCTCCCGGCAATTCTGGGCAGGGCTGACGTCTGGGCCATAGCTAGTCCAAGCTTGTCCCTGAAGATCCAATTAAGCCTTCGGTCTGGAGTTCCACCTTCACCTTCTGTGCCGAGTGGTTGTGAACACCCCCCAGGGGGCTGATACCGAGGGCCAGGAGCAGCCGAGGGAGGCAGACAGGTTCAGAGCACGTTTCCATTTACAGGGAACAGAACACAGGCCTCCGCATGTCCACGGAGCAATGTGCAAATTGCAGTGATGGGTAGAGGAAAACCTCTACTTTGAGGACAGTATCTCTGGCAAACACGGGACTGCCGTCGACAATGCTGCTGAATACACCCAAGTACACAGTCAGACAATTGTTCAGTAAACAGTAAATGCGTAAAATAAATTACCTTGAGAGGGCCATATCTGCTCCGAACATGTGGTAAATGGGAACAGAATGGCTGCCAGTCAAAGTATATTCACAGGAAAACAGGGCTGGGGGCTCACACACAACAAACACACACACACAGGTTATCCAAAAAGTCATTGTATACGGACTTCACTTTGTTCAACATAGATTTTGGTTTCATGGACTCCAAACACAGACACTCATTCACCTCACAGCCTTGGATTTGTCTATTTTTGTATACATCTATATTTTTTCCCTTTCTTATCATAAGGTCAATGCCTAGTCTAAATGTCATCGTTCAAGAGTGGGGGAAGAACCAAACTCTTCAAAAGAACAGGGCAGGGCAGGGAATGTTAGTTTCGGCTGCTTGCTTTCTCCATTCAGATTATTCCCATCAAAGCTCCACCGGTTATCTGAAGCCAAACTGCAGTAACAAGGATCCCGTGGTCCTTCTGGACGGCTCCTCCGGCTCCTCCACCCCCTCCTGGGGCCACTCAGACTCTTTACATAGGCTACGATTGGTTACCCCACTCACAAGGGGAGGGGGGCATGAAAACCACAGATAACCAAGGCAATTTCCCCCCAAGTGGTTAGTTAAAACAACAACAACAAACTTATTCAGAATCAAGAGAAAATACTGTGTGAGAACCGGCCTATGGGCTGCCCTTGCTCAGCACCACAGCCTCATTTGTTCAGAGAGAACAGGAGACACACAGGCCCACAGACTGCGTGCTTGGGTTGGGGGAGGGCCCTGGCCACCTGTGGGCACAGACCAAAGGGCAGAGATGCAGAAAGCTGCCCCTCTATCCACCACTGTGGCTCAGGGCTGCCTGGGCACCCACAGAAGGTCCAGAGATAGCCTCCGCCCAAGCCGCTACACAAAGCATCTCCTTCTGGCTCTTTAGAAGGCCGACTTGAGAAAGAGCCGCAGACTTCCCTTTTCCAGAACAGAATTCCTGCCTGCCCACTGGTAAAGCTCTTGTTTTCAGCTCGCTTTTGTTCTTTTTTCTATTTTAAAAAATGAAAAACAAAGAGAAGGCAGTATAATCTTCTCCACCTGCACCAGTCTGCGGCCAGCCGGAACGTGCTGGGCAGGGATGTAGTGATGCATCGATCTCGTCACCTGGAATTTGGGAATGCAACAAACCCTTACCTACCGACCACACGGCCACCCATCCGCCCTCGTCCTCCCACAGGACTGGCCCAAGTCCCGCTCTGCAGACACTGGCATCGAGAGATGACAACCCCTGGGTCTCTGCAGGCTTCCTTCACCCAGGGCTGAGACCTGCCGCCTCTCCCGACTGACACAGCAAGGTTCTCTTACACTAATACCAGAGCAAAAATCCACTCCATCACCAAGAGTCACCTCAGGGCATGGTCTCAGCTTCCTTCCTTGGGGACTTCTTAAACACACAGTACCTCCAACCAGGCAGGTAGTGAAATATGACTTGAAAAGGAAAAAAAGGGAGATCGGTGGGGAATGAGGAATGAGTCACAGAACCAACTTCTCAGCCCTCCACAATACTGTGCTTCTATGGGGGGCGGGGCATCCACACCCCAAACTGTACCTGGAGATGTAGGAAAATGCAGAAACAAAGGGGGAAAAAAGAAGAAAAAAATAAAAGACCAAGTGGCTGTACCACTTTCTTGGAAAGTCACTTAATGCTTCTCTCGTGGTTCTCCCCTACCCTGGTTGCTTTGCCAAGTTCTCAGATACAGGCAGGGCCTGCTCTAGCTGGGGGAGCTGCTGCTCTGGGAGTTTGGGGAGTCCTGCTCATTGATGGTGTTCAGCAGCAGGCACGCCGGTGGCCGGGGCAGGTGGGGATGCCCAAGATCTCGGGCCTGCTCCTCGGAGGGCTGGCATAGCCCTTCTTCCTCGTCACCAGGGGGCCGCACATGGCAGCTGTCGCAGAATTCCAGGGGTCCGTCCAGAGCGTCGTCGATAAGTGTGCTGAACTCTTTGAGGTTGTCGTCATGGTGGCCCCGGTTGCACACACACACCTCAATGCCCGAGTCGCCCGTGAAGCGGCGATGTCTGCCAGGCGTCTTGTCCTTGCTGTCGGGGAGGGCGCTGCCCTGCTCGCAGCTGTAATCTTTCAGCAGCTCCTCCTTACATTCGGAATCCTTGTCCAGGAAGGCCCCAGGGGCCAGCTCCCCCAGGTCAGCCACAGAGCCGCTGGGCTCCATTCCAGGGGCTTTGGTGGCTGCTGGGTTGGCTGGCATGTCGATGTTGGAGGGCTCAGGGTCAGCGATGATGCTCGGGGGTCTTGTGCTGCTTCTGCTGGACCCTGACAAGGGGCTGCTCTGGGCCCCCTGGGAGCCCCTGGCGGGATCAGCACCTGGGGGGCTGCCGCCTGCAGGGCCACACTGTGCAGACAGCTGCTGCTGCTGTAGTTGGAAGGCACTGTATGGTGGGGGAGGAGTTGGAGGTCGGTTCACCACTTCCTCATAAGGAGGTAGTAAATAGTTTGGCAAAAACCCTAAAATGGGGAGGTAGGGAGGAGAAATTATTGCACTGGCAATTGTTCTAGGACAGAGACATTACACATCTGTCTCTTCCCACCCCAGCATACCCACCGAGTGACAGCTACAGCTCTTGGTTGTGGGCAGAGCAGAGGGCTGTGGGAGTCACCTAATCTAGCCTCTTGAAACCTGAGAGCCCCTAAAGCTGCTTCATAGGCAAAGATTTCTGCCTGTATGGTCTGGAGTAAAGGCAGAGGGTTAGGAAAATGTGGTGGATGGCCAAGAGATCATTTCTGTCTGGAATGGACCTGCTTCACATGCAAGCACGTCTCCTGTTTCACGGTCAGACTGTCCTCCGTTTATGCCCCATAGGCCTCGGGGTCAGGGACCCTAACTTAGGACTCTCTGACCACTTTTTTCTTCCTTCACCCTTCCAGATGTATACAATGAAGAGGACCTTATTCTGGGAGGTTGTAAATCTGTGTTGTCTCTCACTCTAGTGTGGCTGGAGGTGGTCTGGAAAGACAAACCAAACCTCATCCTGACTCAGATCAAGAGGGGGTGGGTTACCAGTGAAGGGTGAGGGCCTGTCATCCAAGACTAGTAAGAACATGCCAGGTGAGTTATCTTTTCACTGTGCTGAATGCTTTGAGGCACTGATGATCTGATTGTAATTGTTAGCATTTATTGAGCACTTACTATATGCCAGGCACTGTATTAAGCACTTAACCCTTCTAGATGTGAAATTCCACATTTGTGATCACTTTTTTCTATAGAACACATTGCAAAATGGCTTTGGACAAGCTGCAGAGCCAGGCCTCCACTGACTGAGAGGGCCTATGTCTGGAAGCCCAAAGAAGTCAGGTGAGTGCCCTTTAGTGAGTCAGCGAGTTTCTTGATTCTCAGAAAGTCCAAATGTCACCTCCACACACACCTGCCCCTTTCACGGCAGCCTCTGCTCAGCATGATAGTAAACTAAATGGGAGGATTTCGGACCACCGCACTCTAAATCTCAATTCACTCACATCATACATCATCCAACTACCTGCCTAAAACAAATCTGCCAAAGCAGCAGAGAGACCTGGTCAGAACCCAGACAGCGTAGATGTGGAATGGCCCAGTGCACCCCAGCACTGGCTGCTCTGGCTAAACGTGACTGCCCCCTTTTCCTGTACTTCCAAAGCCCTGCTCCGTGCTTGGCAAGGAGGCAAACCCCCAAGGCCTATAGGAGCCCTGGCCACCAACACACACAGTCTGTGTGTCCTGGGCTCCTGAGGGTGGAGTTGGGGGGCTTTGGGGTACGTACTGAAATAAAATGGCAGCGCTGAGTAATTGTGGGCTTCCCGGTAGGCAATCAGGTTGATTTCATGTTGCCGCTGCTGGGCCTGAAGGCGGTGCTTGGCTCGGCGGTGGTGGCAGACACAGCAGCAGCTCAGGATGATGATGATGGTCCACACCAGCCAGAACCCTGGGGGTGGGGAAGCAAGACAGAGAGGCAGGGACATCGTGAACACCAGCCAGAGGGCAGCTCTCAGAACAGGGAGGCTCCCAGCAGTGCCCACCTGGTCAACGCTGGAACTGTCAGGCCTCGCTCAGCGAATTCACATTTAGAACCTGCATTCCATTTTCATACATGTTTGTGCCGAAGTGAAAGACATGTGGGATGGAAGAGGGCAGGATTGTAAGAATGACAGTAAAGGAGGCCACTCAGTCTGGGGGGCCTCTAGGGGCCTTGGGGGAAGGGCAGAGTGCCAAGGCAACTCTCCAGCCTCACTGATCCTCCCATATTTTTGGTTTGATGGGTATTATATATGCTCCCCTTTTAGGACAGTGTACTCTTCCTCTGTTAGGAGACCTCTGAGAGCCCAGCCAGTGTGGCTCAGTGGTTGAACATCAACCCAGGAACCAGGAGGTCACGGTTCAATTCCCGGTCAGGGCACATGCCTGGGTTTCAGGCTCCATCCCCAGTGTGGGGTGTACGGAAAGCAGCCAATCAATGATTCTCTCTCATCACTGATGTTTCTGTCTCTCTCCCGTCCTCTCTGAAATCAATAAAAACATATTTTTAAAAAAGAGATCTCTGAGAAAATGCTCTAGCTTCTCTTAGTGTCCATCTTCTCCCACGAGGACAGCTCCAGGCTTACTTTTGCTGCTGATATCAGGCTACTCACCAAAAGCAAAGAGCCTCTCAAAATCGCCACAACTCAGCTGATTATTAACTACAAAGGGGCCTTGGAGGGGCTGCCTGATAAAGCAATTCTTAGGGTCTTCCTGGTATCATCAAAAGGATATGGGGCTTTTCTCTACCATGTACCCTCCATAATGTAAGAATCCCTAAAGTTAGAAGTGGAAAATTCTAATTGCCTCAGGTCCATCTCTTCCCCAGGGAGTGCAAATGACTTCCTCAGCTCTTGATATAATCTGGTACAATTCCATCTCCTAGTCACACAATCCACTCCCACCTCCTTTTGGCCTGCAGTTGCATTAGACTCAAGGCCATGAGCAGCCTCCCCTCCTTCCACCCTGTTCCAGAGAGGGGTAGAGGAACAGGGGAGAAGGCCCACAGCCCTCTTTTCTCCAGGTGCATTATTTCTTCTCATTTCCCACTGGTTCTTAGTTACTCCTCTCCAATTTTCAAATGTATACAAAAAAGCTTTCTAAATATTTTCTTTAATTAACGAGCAATTTTGTTTAATTAACGAGCAATTTTGTTTTAAAATATATATACACATGGGGGAACTGGAATGAAAAACACAAAAAAGTGACCTATCTTTAAGTAGTGAGATTATGACAAATTTTAATTTTCTTTCCCCAATTATTTTCTTCGTTCAAATTATAAAAATCAAAACAAAGTAAATGAAAACTTAATATATCTGTGATTAATTTTATTTTTGCAGGTTTTTATTTTAAAAATTAATATATTTCTGGATGGATTTTCAAATTACTCTGGGAATATACTCATATAATGAAATGACAGGCGTCATTAAAAATTATTCATAGATACTATTTTTTTAAAGATGTTTCTAATCCTAATATATAAAGAGCCAGGGTCCGTAACATCCAAAACAACCGAACGGATGACTGAACGCCAGGCTATGTGTGCAGCAGGCTCAGGTGGGCGGGGACTGGCGAGCGGGCTTAACTGCTGACCTCTCGGTCCCTCCTGGGTCACGGGCGCCGCAATGACCCAGCACTGACTGCCACTGCCATGGGCGCCACGGTGACCCAACACTGACTGCCGCCGCCAAGGCGGGTGCTATGCGATTGGTCGGGGGGCTCCCCGCTATCGCCCCAGGATCCCCCCGCAGAGGGAGGCCCAGGCCACCAGCCAGGGGGCTCTGCGATCGCCCCAAAGAGGGAGGCCCAGGCCACCAGCCAGGGGGCTCTGTGATCGCCCCAAAGAGGGAGGCCCAGGCTAACCAGCCGGCGGCGGTGGGTGGGGCCTCCCTCTGCCGGGTGATCAATCACAGGGCTCCAGGACTGCGAGAGGGCACAGGCCGGGCTGAAGGAGCCCCCACCCCGAGTGCATGAATTTCGTTCACCGGGCCTCTAGTATTAAATAAAAAAGCAGATTACAAAACAGTATAAAATATGATCCCAATTTTTGCTTTAAAAAGTATATCTAAACATCTAGTAATGATCAGGAAGTTAATCCCAAGGTTATTCCTGGATAACAGGGCATGTTTCTGGTACCAGCTCCTTCATTTTTTGCTTATCTACATTTTCTAATTTTTCTAAGGTGAATGTACTTCTTAGAAATTAAAAAATGGATCTGGCCCTAGCCAGTTTGGCTCAGTGGATAAAGTATCAGCCTGCGGACTGAAGGGTCCCGGGTTCAATTCCAGTCAAGGGCACATGCCTAGGTTTCGGGCTTAATCCCCAGTAGGGGGCCGTACAGGAGGCAGCCAATCAATGATTCTCATCATTGATGTGTCCATCTCTCTCCCCCTCTCTTCCTCTCTGAAATCAATAAAAACATATTTTTAAAAATTTTATCTGAGGAACAATTTGCAGGTAAATTGTCATTAAATGAGAATAGATTATATTATTGTTCATTTATTGTCTATTCTGAATAACTTCAGATTTTTTTCCATTACAAATGCTACATCTAGTTGTTATCATCTGCTTTATAATTATAAATCTGTTTAGAATCTGTTAAGTATTTCCACATGCACTTCTTGCCAGAATGAGCTAACATCATGTTTTTTTTGGTATGCTTTTTGAAAGGCTTCCTGCTCCCTACAGACAGACCTATAAATGAATAGAATCCTGTTTTTTTTGTTTGTACCCAAACACACTATTCTGAAAGATCCCACTGACATTTAGGGTGTGGCCTCTGGCAACAGCTCTTTCTGTTCCCCAGGTGTGTCCCCACTGAGTCTCCCCACAAAGTCAGCCTTTCAGGGTGAGATGGCAAGGCAGTACAGCTGCCAGGCTCTGGCAAGCTGTGTGGCACCTAACTGCTTGTGGTACGTGTTCAATGGAACTTTCTGCAGAGCCCTGGCAACAGGAGAACAGGCGAGGGCAATGGGCGGAGGAATTTCCCCCCATTTTCCCAATAGCAGACAGAAAAACCTCAGTCCCAACCAGAGAACATAAACTTAATTTGAAGTTAGAAGTCTTCTTCCCCTTCCCAGATTCACTACTGACATTTTCTTACTCAACTTACATTTCTCTCCTGTTGCTGGATGACTGAAGACTAGCCAGACACTGTTAGCGGAGCCTGGAGGATGGTGCTGAGGCCAGAAAGGAGCTCTGGGAGAGCACTGGCTACCTGCTGCCATCCTATACCATCTCCTCCAGGTCAATCTAGTTAGCTCCCAGCCTCTTAGGTGGGACTGCATTGGTGAAAGGCTCCGCAAATAAGCACAGTGCATTCTGCTGAAGAGCCTGACTCCAAATGTATTTAAAAGTCACAAAGATTCTGGGCTGAACACTCTTTTTATATTATCTATATTTCTATTTTCCAGCATAACCTTCATATTTCCGTGTTACTTGATAATTTAGAAAATACATTCTTCCATTAGGTCAGGGGTGGGGAACCTTATTCCTGCCAAGGGCCATTTGGATATTTATTACATCATTCGTGGGCCATACAAAATTATCAACTTAAAAATTAGCCTGCTGTATTTGGTCATTTAATTAACTCACTGCTAATGCCTTGGCAGGGCCAAAGCAAATGGTTTCGTGGGCCTTACATGGCCCTGGGGCTGGATGTTCCCCACCCCTGCATTAGATAATCAACATTTAACTCTATTATTTTTTACTTCTTGAGTCATTTTTTTAGTAGTTTCTTACCTAAAGGTAAACCAACTTTTAACTTTCATGCCACAATATACATGATCTAAGGCAGTAGTTCTCAGCTTTTAAATATGCTTAAAACATACACACAGAGAAAACAAAAACACGCTTTTAATAGGAAAAATCTCCTGCATTGGTTTTCACACTGGCCAAATATTTCTGGTTTCCCCTGCTCTAGGCATGTGGGTAGGTTGAACTTCTTGGTCCCTTTTTGATTGGATGAGGCACTGAGACTGGCTTTAACTAATGAATTGGTATTGGAAATGACACATCTTTTAGAGGCCAGGATACTTCTTGCTGATGTGAGACTCTCCATGAGTTTTCCTTCTGCCATGGCAATTGGCAACATTCCAGAGTGTCTGGTCCCAGATGATGAGGTGGGAACAAAACTCCCAACCAATCTGTGACACACACATACTATAGTGTGAGAAGTAAACCTGTTGTTTTAACCCACTAGGAGTTTGGACTTGTTTGTTACTGCAGCATAACCTAGACTGACTGATGCAATGAGTTTATAGGCTTTTCTGGCGAGAGAGAGTATTTAACCAGTTAACTGCCATGCGTCCAAAATGGAAACCATCCCCACTGCGTCTATAGACGTTTGTGGCACACAAAGGGTTAAAGGGTTCAGCAGATTCTTTTTACCCCCATTGATTTTTAGAGAAAGTGAAAAGGAGATGGAGAGACACAGAGAGAGAGAAACATCAATGTGAGACAAATACATCGACTGGTTGCCTCCTGCATGTACCATGAGCTAAGGATCGAGCCTGCAACTGAAGTACGTGCCCTTGACCGGAATCAAACCTGAGACCCTTCAGTCTGCAGGCCAACACTCTATCCACTGAGCCAAACAAGCTAGGGCAGATTAATCAGATTCATAAGCAGATCCTTGATCCAAAAAAAGGCTGCAATCCACTGAACTATAAGTATAATAGAAAAAGAGGGCCTTTTTTTAAAAAAGGAAAAATTAAGCAGGTCAAAGGGGACTGGGGGAAGAAAAGGACAACTGGATTACTGTGTGAATCAAAACTATGGGAAAACTAAAGTTGGGAGCAGAATGGGTCTAGTGGTACGTGTGATGACATAGTAAAGGTCATAGTAAAGGTCCAGAAAAGACCTCTAATGAGCTGGTCCCACTTAATGGAAGGTAGAAGGCATTCTTGTCTGACCCTCACAAAACGGATCCTCCTGGTAGCCATTCTAGTCAAAGCAGTGTCCTATCAACTTTCAAGGGGGAATATCCAGACTAATCCTTCATGGAGTTGTGCCAACTTTTGATCTCTTTGCTAGATTTCACAAACAAGGAAGAGCTTAAGAAAGGAAAACTTAATGAAAGCGACACACAGTGAAAGACAGCATGCCCTCCTTCCCAAACACATACCTACCCAGCGATTAAATCCCTCAATGACAACTTTGAAATTTGTGACCTCATGGTGGGGGGCATTTGTCATGCTAAGCAAAATGGAAACATGCTTTTAAAAACAATCAGAGTCCAATGTTCGCACGGAGTCACGTGCCCCAGAGTTCACAATAAACTTGAGAAAACACCACTCCCCAACTGGCAGGAAATTCCTCCTTAGGAAGCCACAGCATACTGTAAATTAGCTCTCCTTTTACAGGACGGTACGTGACCCCCTGAGCTCCTTATACCTCTCAGCAGGAGCTCCTGCCACTACCACTGTGGAAAAGGCCTGAATTTGGGAAATGACTTCAGAGGACTTGGAATGTAATCTCAAAGACTGGACAAGTTTCCTATAAGCATGACTGCAAATAGAAAAGAGGCAGACAACCTGGGTACAAATCCCAGCGCACAAAACCATTTCCTGGCTTTGTGACCGATCATTTTTTTACTTCCCTCATCTGTAAAATGGGGAGAATGATGCTCTCTACCTACTTGGTCACTGTGAGGAAAATTAGCTAATATATGCAGAGTATTCAGAACCATGCCTGGTATACAAGTTAAGTTCCCAGCTTATTATTACTACTGTTGTTGTTACAGGCATGGTTTTAAATTTCCCTTTTAATCCATAAAAAAGCAAGAGTGAGGAACAAGTCCAAAGTCTGCTTCTAGGTTCTATTCTTGCCTAAATTCATTGGAAAACCAACCCATCTACACTGATCAACCTGCCTTTGTTCTGAAGCCTGGAGAGCTAGGGAACTGGGGTCCAGTCAGGGCTTGGAAGAAGGACCCAACTCCCCGCTCTCCACTTTGCTCAGCAGGGCAAGTGCCCTAGGCCTTCCTTAAGAGCAGCTCAACAATAGGTATCTTAAGACAAACTAAAAATTAAGAAAAAGGTTAATATGTGAAAAGATGGGCAGCATTAACTGAATTTGCTAATAATCTGTTTCATGTCATCTCAGGGAAATTCCACTATCTAGAAACACTCCCCTGTGCCTCATTAAAGCCCCAACCAGGGAAAACTGATGCCTGATTGAAGTTCCCCAAAATCATGTTAGGAGCAGAAATTCCTAACTCTGACCTCTCCCTAGAAAGTGGAGCTGAGTGAATGGAAAGAGCCCCGAGATGAGAATTGGGAGGTCCAGGTTCAGGCTCTTTGGCCTTGAGTATGTTCCTGGCCTCCCCGGGTCTCATTTTTGTTGTTGTTGTTGGTGGTGGTTTGGTTTGGTTGCATCTTTAGGTGGAAAGTAAATATGCACATTCGAGACCCTCCAGGACCTGGGCCCATCACCCTCCAGCCTGGCACTTGGCATTCCGGACGGCTTTGGAGTGAGGAGCACTGACCTTACTACTCAGCTGCATACCCCTGGTCCAGAGACACAGGATGATATGTGTACCTAGCAGGGTGTTCTTAAGGTGAAATGAGACGATGTGCATGAAGAAACTGCATAGTGCCTGGCACTAGGAGAGTTCTATGGACATTAGCACCCATATTATCGCCATTTCTTCCCAGTCAAGCCACAGGGGAAAGATTACCAATGTGATCCATACTCTGTTCTTTCTCACTGGGCCTTGGCCTATGGTGTTCCTCTGCCTGGAAAATCATTCTAACCTTGTCCATGTGTTTAAATCTACCTACCTTTTAAGACCCACTTCAAATGCTACTGCTCCCACCCAGCCTGCCTGCCTCCTATCCAGCCAAAGCCAACTCTCCTTTGGACATTCACAGCAGTTCTGGCAAATACATTCCGCTCTCTACTTTGTGTTACTACAGGGCATTCTTGATGGCAAGGATTCTATCTGCCCACATTTTCCAACACAGAAGAGGCCAGAGCATTCAGCAGGAACTTGTTAGAATTGCAAATTCTCAGGTCCGCCTCAGACCTATTGAATCAAAATATCTGGGAGTAGGGCCCAGAAAACTGTGCTTTAATGAGTCCTCCAGGAAATTCAGATGCTTGCCAAAGTTCAAGAACCACTGAAATAAGGGTTTGCTGAACGAATACATGATTGAATGATGAGTTAAAGTGCAAGTGTGTGTGTGTGTGTGTGTGTGTGTGTGTGTGTGTGTGTCCACGCACGCACATATGTGTGTGTGAGTGACAGTCCTCAGCACACAGGAAAATTCAGCTTAATAGAGATAAAAGGGTTGGTGCAAATGGCATTTTCCCCCCTTGAAGCCTTCTGCCAAGGATTTCCTGGCTGATATTTTCTTCCTTCCAAAGTAAAGAGACAAAAGAATAACCCAAAGCCCATTACTTTCACATTTTAGGCAAAGTTTAGAGGCAATTAGAGGGAATAGGTTTCAAGACCACAAAAAGTACAGTTTTGATGAGAACTGAAACGGCACATTCCGACACTCAACCTCTCTCTATACACATCAGGTGACGGCCAAGACCCTAATAAGGAGGAAAAGCAAGGAATTCTCAGGGGGTGGGACACTCTCTGGGCATCTCCTGACCAAGAAGCCATTCTGAGCACAGGTGAGAGGAAAGTTTTGCTTTTACAGTCTCCGTCCCTGCAGAACTTAGAAAGCATGAACCAACTGGTATAATGGTGAGTCTTTTCTCCTCGTCCAGATTCTGGTTTTCTATCTGGCCTCCCCTTTCCCAGCTGACCATAACTGGAGATATAACTGGCCACTCGTGCAGCTCTTTCTCTGGCTTTTTCAAGCCTCCCTGCCATCTGGGTCTCCCTGTCCCGCCACCCCACCACCCTGCCCTGGCTTCGGTGACCCGATTCTGGTGGCTACTGAGTCTGCTCTGCCAACAGCCCAGGAGGCTCAGTCCGTCTGAGATGGGGCCATCAACTCCAGCCCTTTCCGCAACTGATGGGCCTGGGCCAGGCCCCAGAAAAACAAGCTGTCAGCTTTGTGGCTTTTTGGCAGCCCGGCTTCGACTTTTGTTTTAACAAGGGGTGGGAGGGAGAATTTGAACCCTGTGGTTATCTGCATTTTAAAACATTTAAACAGTGTCTGTCCACCTGCTTGGCACTTTGTGTTCTCCAGTAAGTCCCTCAGCCCCACCCCTTCTAAAATAGCAACAATAATTCTGAGCCTCCTTAGTGGCTGCTTATATATATGGGAGGATTGGGGGGGAAGGGGAATATCCTGAGATCTATCTTCTCCTTGGGGGAGGAGTCTGCACTTGACCCCCAACTGGGATTCCTCAGAAAGGTCCTCAGTCCTCAAAGGGGAAGGACCAGGGTGAAAAGAGGTCCTGTTTTGTAAAAACCACTCCCACTGGCTACAAGATCCTTTTGCTTTTAGAGGAAGTCTTCCTGGCCAAGAGTCTAATTTCCTCTCCATACCAGATAATAGCCCTTCTAGCTGCTTTCTGACCATATCACTGATGTGGGGGGAATAAGGAACTCAGAAAAAAGAGAGGGAATAAATAGGGGCAGGGGTGATGGTGGCAATAAGGGAATGGTTTGACAAACAAGTCCAAAGTTCATTTCCAAATGGAGGGAGTGAGGGGTGCTTAGAATTTTCTGGAGAAACAGTCTATCATTTCCTCTCTCAGCAGACAGTTGTGAGAACCACTGCAGTGATGGTCACCTGCCCTAAGGACTCTCCCATCCTCCCATTCTTCCTCGAGCATCCGATAGTGTCTTGTCTGAGTACCCCAAAGATCAGAGTACAAAGTGTGTTAGTGAACAATATCACCACCCTTGGGCAACTATGGAAGGTACAAGTGGTCCTGGCCTCAACCAAACCAGTGGCAAGACAAGGACTGTCTGTCTCCACAGGGCACTGAGCTGACAGTAACAGGTTGGGTGCACTGGAAAAGCCTCCAGACACTTCAGCTTGAGAGCATGGGGGCTCCCTCTCTCCAGGAGGGCTCTGTAGGCAGGAGCTACAGAAAGATTATCCCTTTGAGAGAGACCCTCAGAAACAGAAGCAGCTCCTTGATGCTCCATGGGGAGTTCCAGAATCTTGTAGTTTTGCTTTGTTTTGTTTTTTAATTGATTTCAGAGAGAGGAAGGGAGGAGGAGATAGAAACATCAATGAAGAGAGAGAATCCTCCTGCATGTCCCCTACTGAGGATCAAACCCGTAAACAGGCATGTGCCCTAACGGGGAATCAAACCGTGACCTCCTGGTTCATAGGTTGATGCTCAACCAGTGAGTCACACTGGCCAGAAACCTTGTGGTTCTTATTTAAAAAATAAATAAAAAATGGATTTACAGCCATTCACAGAGCCCAGCTCGGCATTCACAGCAGCTTAGCTGCTGAAACCTCTCTTCACAAAGAGGGCAAGCCTGGGAGTCTGGGATGCCCATGGAAAGGCCTAAGGTTATCACTGCTCGGCACACACTGAAATGAGCATCGAGGAGAACCCAGGCAGGAGTTTCTGCAGCAGACCTGGTAACCACAGCCTCTTGAGAAGGCCCAGACCATATTCTTCAGTCTCTAGCCCACAATGTCCAAAGACCATCAGAGCCCGCCTCCTCTACAGAGGAATCACTTCTGGAACCAGGAAATTGATTCTACTTGCCAACACTGCCCCCAAGAGAATGAGAAAAAGGCTGACCAGTCCCCGGTTTTCCAATGACAATGAGCAGAGGCAGTAACCGGCACCCCAGGGCTCCAAGAAACCTCCAGGCAAGAACTTACACCAGAGTTCATAGTAGTAGTTGCAGCACTGAGACTGTCCACAGCAGTGTCCTGTGTCACAGATGTAGCTCTGATTGTTGGTACCCACACAGGTTTCCTTATCCTAAAAAATAAATAAATAAATAAAACTTAGCATATTAAATTACTTCTCATCCCCCTCTTTCTGGTCATCTGCTCAATCTCCACCAAAATGGTTTGTATCAATATTTATTCCATTAAGAAAAAAATATTAGAGAGAACAGCAAATTTAAGGGGGGAGGGAAAATGGTTTATTAAAGGGAGAAGAGGCCCTGGGCCAGGAAGCTCAGTTGGTTGGAGCATCGTCTCAATGTGCTAAGGCTGTGGGTTCGATCACCGGTCAGGGGATGTACAAGGGTCCACCAATGAATGCTTAAATAAGTGGAATGGCACATCAATGTTTCTCTCCTCTCTCTCTCTCTCTCTCTCTCTCTCTCTCTCTCTCTCTCTCTCTCTCTTGGATATAAAATGCTTTAACCCTTTGCACTCGCTTGCTTTTTTCTCGATTCCTTTATTCTAATGCTAACTGTGTCGAGTCACACTCGACATCCGAGTGCAAAAGGTTAAATTATACCCACAGCTCTGGCCGGTGTGGCTCAGTTCCTTGAGTGTTGTCCTGTGCATCAAAAGGTTGCTGGTTTGATTTCCAGTCAAGGCACATGCCCAAGTTTATGGGTTCGATCCCTGGTTGGGGTGTGTGGGGAAGGCAGCCAATCAAAATGGCACATCAATGTTTCTCTCCTCTCTCTCTCTCTCTCTCTCTCTCTCTAAGTCAATTATTTTTTTAAGGTCCACATTAAAAAAAAAAAAAGGGAAAAAGAGGATTCAGCACACACAGCTGACTGCTAAAGAGCAGAGTTCTCAGACAGTAAAGGGTTATGTCATTTTCTTTATACCCAAGCAGAAACACTGGATATTCCAGTGTTATTTAAACTCAGCTGGTAACAAGGTGATGATTCTCCTGTAATGAGCAGTGGTTTTAAATAAAACCAGCTTTTCTGTGAAAGTTCCTGGAATAATTAATGCAGTATGGATTCTAAGATTAGGATTAGCATCTAGTCAGGCATTCCATCCTCCCTTCAAAACACAAGATCTCCAAGGTTAATTACACTGTGATTCAAACAAAGGCTAAAAAACCAGCTACTAAATTCTTCACTTTTAAGAGGTGACCTGCTCAAGTGACCTAGTCCAAATTCAATTTGCTAGATCATTTTTAGCATATTGAATGATCTCTTAATAATCTTGACTGGATATAGGTTCATATTATCCCTTCTCAGGGACAGCTACAGAAAAGGTACTGCTGGGTAACCATCTAGCAGTTTTTTGCCAAATTCTATTCGCAGCACTGGGGAATGGAAATGGAGGTGAAAAAGATTTTTTACACTTCATACTTTAAATACGAAATATCCCACCAGCCAACCTGAACTTCAGCCCAAAATGTTCTCTGGACCACAATGTATATGATGAGACCTGTAAATCAATCACCTGCTCTATCTGGCTTTCAACATTTCTTTATTCTAAAGAAGTAACACATGGATTTACAGAACACTGTTTTGTGCTAAGCACTGAGCTGGGTAAGAGGACTATGCAAAGATAAATAAATAAGACATTGTTCCTATCCTCAAAAAGCTCAGAGTTAAGAAGGGAAAAAACCCTACTCAGCAAAGAAACTCAAACCACAGTATTGTATTTGCTGCTACTCAGGCTGACCCTGCCCACAGCACACATCCGGGCAGATGCCTGCCAGTGGAAACCTAAGTCACATGGTCAGTTCATGCTCTCTGGACCTGGCTTTCCTAGTCTATCTACTTCGCCAAGGGTATAAACAAAGCATGCCAGTGACTCTCTACAGGGATAGGGGCCTGAGAGCAACAATACAGGTACCTGAAGCCATAAGAAGGGCTAAAAACCAGATCCCTGGCTCAGTGCAGGTTTCTACCACACATCCTCAGATGTTTCCTGGTCTTTAAAGAATCTTACACCCCCGTGTAAAGGGGTTTAGGAAGAAGAAACATGGGAAAGGCATTTGTAAACTGACAATGAGGGTTTCACAATATTGCAAACAATTCTTCCTATCTTTGCCTTCCTGTGTATACCATATACGGAATACAATCACCTGTAAGGCCTGGCGCACATGGAGAAAGCAGATCTGTGCTCACTTTTGCTAGATCACACGCTCCCTGACTTCAGAGTAAAACACTGCTTTCATAAGGATATCAAAAAGTTTCTCCCAGCCTGGCCGGCATGGCTCAGTGTTGGAGCATCGACCTATGATCCAGGTCACAGTTTGATTCCCAGTCAGGGCACATGCCTGGGCTGCAGGCTTGATCCCCAGTGGGGACGGTGCAGGAGGCAGCCAATTAATGATTCTCTCTCATCACTGATGTTTCTATCTCTCTTTCCCTCTCCCTTCCTCTTACTCTAAAAAACAAACAAACAAACAAACAAAAAACCCAAACTTTTTTAAAAAAGCTTCTCCCAAGTCTAACAAGCCTGGAAATACCGTTCTTCTGACACTGGCTCACAAGAACACAGTTCAAAAATGTCCACATAGAGGCTGTGCTGTCTATACCCTGACACATTAAAGAATCCAGTGATACTTCTGCCTCGGGAAAATTTACCAGATGAGGTCCAGGCTCTGAACACAGTAGCCAACTGGTCCTAAGTGAGGCGTGGAATGGAACATGTTTGAAATCTAGACAAGTGGCATCCTCATGACCTACTGGTGTCGGCTTTTCTCTTGGCTCTTCCATCCCCTGAGGCAGGAAGCCTGATATAAACAGGAGCCCACACTTTTTTCCAGGGACAGCAGAACTGTAGTAGCATCCTTTAATACAGAGTTCTCCCAACACTAACCAATATATCTCATCTGTCCTTCCTCTGCCCCCAGACAGAGTCCCCAAGCTGCTTGGGATGGTTTTGATTATGGGAATTGTCATTTTCTGCTGCAGGAGAAAGGAAAGACGGTGAGCAGTTAAGGAATGTGAATATATAAGTGGACTCATGGACCTTTAGCAAAGAAAAAAATGAAGATTGGGGTAGTGAGATGTGTTAAGGTGAACTCCTCCAGAGACAGAGAGACTTGCCGGTGTGAGAAAAAAATCCAGGTGCCTTGCGTTTGGTGCCAGCTCTGCCACAATAGAGGAACAGAACTTTGGTTAAGTTCCTCAGTGGTCCTAAGACTTATTAAGATGCTCTCTAATGTCCCTTCAACCCTAAGTAAGGCTTTATCATCCTACCCACCACCCATCCCCTCTGACATAACAGCCTGAGTCAACTCAAGAGCTCCTGTAATCTCTGTCTCCTCTCATTCAAAGTGACAGCAAAGAACAGTGACGTGCAAATGCTGCTTGGTGCTTTCCACCCTCTCCTGACAATGAGGGTTTCTAACTGACGTGGCAGTCAATTAGAATGGCTTAACAGTGGGTTACCCAATGGACTCTCACAGACCTCACATGGATCAAGATCTATCAGGCAGAAGTGATTAAGAGTTAGTCAGACCTGGGTTCAAAACCCAGTTTATTAACTTATTAAGCCCACTATGCTTATTAACTGTGTGAGCATGGGTAAGTTACTTAACTTCTCTGAGCTTTTAATATCAATATTATTTTGTGAGCCATTATTGTCAGCATGAAAGATCATCCAAACAGCACTTTGCATTCACTTAGAACTCTTTCAGAATAGTAAAGTTCACTGGCTGCTCCAGAGACACAAAGAATAGAAAAAGGAACTGGAGAGCATGCAATGGAAAGTTCAAATATGGAAAATTCTCAGCACCCTTTATGATCATCCTTTGCTTTTCTCCCAAGCATCTTTAAGTACTTTACACACATACGTTGTTCAAGCCAACTCTTGAGGAGTGACAAGTAAATATCCCTCCCACCCCTTTCTGCAGAGAGGAACCAGAGAATGAACTGCACTCTCCCTATGGGCAGGAGCTCTTGTCTCCTTATCCTCCTTCCCGACCTCCAGTATAAGCACAGTGCTTGGCACACAAAGGTTTGCTTAATGAAACAATGGCAACACAACCTTCATAAAGACAGAGCAACTTGGGATGCATAATATAGCTAATGTATACTTGAACACTTGTTATGTGCCAGGCACTGTTTTTTAAATGCTTTACATGTATTCCTTTATCTGAACTTGAAAGCAACACTATGAAATGGGTAGTATCAGGGAATTGAGGCCAAGAGAGGCTAAGTAATTTGCCTAAGATCACACAGCTAGGAAGTAAAGCAATCTAGTTTGTCAGACTTTAGAGCCTGAGTTTTTACCTATTATTAAGCTACTAGAGGCCTGGTGCATGAAAATTCATGCACTGAAGGGGGGGTCCCTCAGCCCAGCCTACCCCCTCTCACAGTCCGGGAGCCCTCAGGGGCAGGAGGCAACCTGGCGGTCAGGGGAAGGCAATGCCCCATCACACTTCTGCTGCTGCCACTGCTGGCAGCGCAAGCCTTGGCCAGCCCTGGTTGGTTACCTGAGCCTCGGGCGACCCTGGGCGGCTGGGCAGCCAACATCCGAGGTTTGCCTGCACCTTGGTCCAGCCCTGGGTGGCTGGGGGGCTGAGGGGACTGGGGGACTCCAGAGGCAGGCACATGGAGCAGCCAGACCTGCCCGGGGGCAGGCCTGGCCGTGCCGTGCACCTGCCACCCCGGTGGAGCTGAGGGGACTGGGCGCCACCATCTTTGAGGGTGTGGCAGTCAATTAGCATATTCCCTCCTTATTGGCTGTGGGCTCTGCCATATCTGTGAGGGTGTGACAGTCAATTAGCATGTTCCCTCTTTATTAGATAGGAAAGCCTCTTTGTTTGAAGTTGTACTTTCTCAGTTGCTTTTACCACTTCAGTTGCTTAAATAAATCCAATAAAAGCCCAAATCAAATAAAATCAACATTGGGTCTTTGGTAGGAAAGATAAGGATCCTGTTCTGTGCAGCTCTTTGACTTTGAGAACAGGATCTTTCCTTTTCTACTTGGCAGGGAGGAGAGGCAACACGGGACTCCTCCCTTCTTTGCTCAAAAGGTCATACTTTCACATCCTGATTTTCTGAAGAGCAGAATGGTGTTTCATCCCAGTGTGGAACACAGGGTCTACACTCCTTCCTTCAACATTTACTGAGTACCCTGCATCAGTACTGAGCTGGAGGTGGGGAACACAATAGAAAAATGGCTAAAAACTGTCATGATCCCTGTCCTTGAGGAGCTTGCAGTCTCATGAAAATAATAATAGCAATAATAATAATGTAACCACGTGAGTAGGAAGGGAAAATACATGATTCAGTGAGAGTTACAAGACCTAAGAGCTAGTCATAAAAAGGTCCAGAACAGCTTCTGGGAGGAAGGTATGCTGGAACTGTGATCGTCAGGATGGCTGGAAAGTTAGTAACGAGGGAAGAGGGACGGGAAGAACATTACAGGCTGAGGAAAGGAAACAAGCAAAGCACTTTAGCTAGGAATGGTTGGGGAAGCAGGTAGGAAAGCTAGGTAAGCAGGAACCAGACTGCGCAAGGAGGTGACAAGATCAGATTGCATTTTATTAATTTTGTTTGTTTGTTTGTTTTCAGATTTGCATTTTAAAGATACCTTCTTCCTGGCAGTTTTCATCTGCTTAAAACTCCAAGGCCAAAAAATGCTAGAAAGGTAAAACTTCACATAAATGAACTTTGTGCAAATAACTTGTGCTTTTAGGCTGAGGTCTTTAACCTCAGGGAGGACTGTGGCAATGACCATTGGGATCCTCGTGCCTTAAGGTATGTGCCTTCAAGTCCTGATACCACAGTGACCGACTCCAAGACCTGGGGCACATATGGTCACTAAACAAAAAGCACAGGCACAAAGAAGCAGCAAGAATGACCAACACCGAACTGGAAAGAACATTTATTACAACGGAAAAGGATGAACAGCATGCCTTTTGCACATATGCAAAAAATTATCTCATCTCTTTGGTGGCAGCATAAACTGTGGGACTAACAACATTTTCCTTAAGAGTTTCCAGGTCTTATAGTTGCTATTCTTAGCTGAGCCACTGTAAAGGTCAATTTAATCAGCACAAGAACTTTCAAAGTGCCAGCATAAAAAGAGACACTGGGCAGTAATAGTTGCCCAGGGATGTTTTTAATTTGCCAATTTATGGGGCTGGAAAAATCTGCTAGCAACTGGCAACAGCATCTTCATGTTCTTAGGAAAGCACTGAAGTTTTAAAGTAAAAAAATAGGAAAAGTAATACTTCACAGGATGTTCAGGCACAGGACACTAACTACTTTGGCTGCTAGAGATGAATGAATTTGGAGCACAACTTCTGGCTTTCTTTACAGGGAAAATAAATGGTTTCTAATGGAAACGCCCAATTCCACAAATCAAATATGTATTGAAATTCTTTCCCCAAGTGCCAGGCACTGTGCTGGATGCTACAACTACAGCAATGAGCTAGCGATTCTCAGGGAAGAGATCCTGCTTCTGGCAATACTGCTGGGTAGGTAACTTAAAAACTCTCCTGTCAGAACCCCTAGAAATACTGGCTCCATAACAATATCCTTTTAATTACACAGCTGAGCTTGCAAGAAAGCAAGGAGGATCCCCAGGGGCCAAAAAATGTGGGAAACTACACTGGTAAATGAGGTCAAGCCTTCCCAGTTGCCCTGGAAAGTGGCTGTTTATTGCTCTTGGGCCTACCTGAAACAGGGACTTGGAACTAAGCACCAATATAAAGTGAGAATTCTCAAAGAGAGAGAAAGCAGACTAGAAAAACAACTAGCCCATTGGTGTGTATACATTTTTTGGGGACACACTGTATTTTACAATAAGAAAGTTAAGCTCACTTTTTCCCTAATACTTTTGAAGAGCTGGGAAAATAAGTAGAATTGTCCAAAGGCACATATTTTGAAGCTACGGAAGAATTGGGGGTAAAGGAAAGTAAGCTCTGACAGGGGAATGATTCAGCAAGGAGTCCTGGCCTATCCAACCTCCGGCTATCTGATGGTAGGGGTTGTTATATACTACTTTTGTCTGAGTCACAATGTGCACTATACATGACAATGACGCCTTTAAGCTTTATTAGCTAAAGAAGCTCTGATAAAGGGCAGGCCATTGTTAAGAAGCTGGCCAAGACTCTGCTTTGTATATTAGGAAAGAACTGGTATATTAGGAAAGAACTTTTATGCTGTTTGATTGAGTTCAGTAATTTTCCAAAAAGACAAATAGCGTGGGGCAGGTTTCCCTAACCAAGCCAGTAAATCTTATCTGATAAGATTCAGCCTCGTCCCTCAAATTGGATAGTGTGCCCTTAAGACCTCTGGACTCCAGCTTGCTGGGCTCAGGAATACCCAGTCTCCCACCCTCTAGTTGTAAAGGGCCTTTAAGGGTAAAGCCAAAGACTGGAGCTACTGACAAGACTTGAGAAAAGCCTAGAATCAATGGGAGCAACTGCTGCTTCAAGATTTGGCTAAAGTGTGTGCTGCTGAAAGGTAGTCCCAAAAGCCCCTGATGTAGCAGGGACAGGTGAGGGCCTCCTGGAATAAATTTATCAGTCTTCTCTTAAAGACTGACACTCCAAGAATCTGAGGAAGGGCAATACAGTGAATCCTGGGTGGGGGGGCATGCAGGAGACAGCAGATCAATGATTCTCTCTCATCATTGATGTTTCTATCCCTCTCCCTCTCTCTTAAAATCAATAAAAACAAATTTTAAAATAAATAAATAAATAAATAAAACACACTTCCCTGATTATGCTCACATATATTCAAGTTTGAGAAGCATTGCCCTAGATTTATAATAAACGTAAAATATACACAGTTCTTGCTCCCTAAAAGTGGAATAGTCTAATATTCTTTTTCTAGAATCCCAAACACATCCCAACATAGTTTCCCCTCAAGAATAGCCATTTTGAATCAAGACATTAAATTATTTATAACCTCTCTACCTCAATCCATAGAAATATACATACAGTATACCACAAGCATAATTTTTTAAAGTAATATGTCAGTTGGGTGCATTCCTATCAACTCTAGCACTGCTGCTGCCAAAGCTGCATTGCAACTGGATCCTCATTAAATAGCCCCCAAACAGAGCAGCCAGCAAATAAATTAAAATCCATTTCCTGTGTTGCTATTAGGAACCTGAATAACAAACTCAGATAAAGCCACTTGACCCTGGTAGGAAACTCTCAGAGCAAAGACTGGAAGTTGCAACATATCCCATGGTTTTATTAAAGGCTACTTGTCAGCGCAAGCAGGCCTGCAGGGTCTGGCTGGCTGCAGCAGTACTGGACATTGCATTAATGTGTCACTCTTCCCCCCTGGACATTTAGAAGGAAAAGCAGTCCTACCTCATGGTTCCCCCAGACAATCCCTCATCACTGGTCTCTCTCTCTCTCTTTTTTAAGAGATACACCTCTTTTCTTTTTTTAAATTGTTTTTAATTGATTTTAGAGAGAGGAAGGGAGAGGGGGAGAGAGAGTGTGGGAGAAACATCGATATGAGAGAGAAACATTGATCGGTTGCCTCCCCGACCAGGGATCAAACCCACAACCTGGGTATGTGCCCTGATCAGAAATCAAACCAGTGAGTGACCTTTTGGTACATGGGATGAGCTCAACCAACTCAGCCACACCAGCCAGGGCTCATCACTGGTTTCTTCTGTCACAGATAAATACGAGAAATGTGGCATTTCAGCAAGAGCTAGTGCAGAGTCGAGAAACAAAATAGCAGGCAGCATGTGACAGAGCAGGTGGGCAATTCAGCAGACTGCCATGTGTCCACAGTTGGTCCTATGAGGGTAGTCCTTTCCTTCCCATGTTGTATCACTGCCTCTCCTGTTAAAAGCAGGGACTGCAAACTGGTGGACCTCAGGACACAATGGGCCTACTACTAACCAATTCTATGTCCACATGGTACTTGTTTCCCGATGTTTTGAAAAATTGAATTATCTGTATAACATTTTAAAATGAGAACAATTCATACAGAAATTCAGATTTCCAGATGCTCTTGAAAATTCAGGACCCATATATTAGGGCCTTAAGCCAAATTAGGCTGAGTCACAGATGTTCATGAGTTCTGGCTCCACCACAGCCTCCCCCACAATCCCTACTGTCTATCAGTGATGGCGAACCTATGACACGCGTGTCAGCACTGACACGCGTAGCCATTTCTGAAACGCGGCCGCTGAGGCGGCCGCATGCCGAGGATGAAACATTTGCTGCTCCTGAGGATGAAACATTTGCGACTAGAGTCTTGGAGTTAGTTTTTTCCTCAAAGTGACACACTACCCGAGTTATGCTCAGTTTTTTGGCGAAGTTTGACACACCAAGCTCAAAAGGTTGCCCATCACTGGTCTAAATACTTCATCTACTTGACTCAAGCATGTCACTGCCTGGCCCCTGTAGGCATCTGATTAGCTTCTCTTGCTCTCATGTTCAGTAATAGATTGTTCATCCCCTCACCTTGAGATTAAGACATGCGGTAGAGGCCCAAATATAAACAGCAGACATCTGAATTCTCTATGCTGAAGCTCAAGAAACACCTTACACACGACATGTAAAACAGGTACCTGGACAAAGAGAGGGCCCCCCTTTCTTGCATACGGGAAATACCTCTGCAGAATCAGGAAAACCTCCTGCCTTAACATTCAAGAGATGCGACAGAGAACCAAGTTCTGCTCAGTGTCTGTGTTAATTAAGCATTTGGCTGGGCATTTTTATATATGTTATATATTCCCCTTTATAGGAAATGAGGGAACTAGTTTAGAGTGGTCACACAGCTAGAACAAGTTTTCTAAACCTAAAGCCCAAATTTTAGTGGAAAGAATTTCATGCTTAGGGCTTAACCTAAACTTTCCTACTATATGCTGACAGGCACAAAAACAACAGATAAGATGTGAACTTGGCCTTTGAGAAACTTCATACTAACTAAACTGTTACGTTAAAAAAAACACACACAACAACAACAACAACAAAAAAACATGGACAGACAATAGTGCTGGGAAGGCCTGGAGAGAAGGGGTCAATGGGAGGAAAAAGGAGGCATCTGTAATATTTTCAACAATAAAGATAAATAAAATTTTTTTTGAAAGTTTATCTCTGGCCAGGCAGCTCAGCCAGTTACAGTGTCGTTCCAATATGCCAAGGTTGCGGGTTCAATCACCAGTCAGGGCACACACAAGAAGCAACCAATGAATGTATAAATAAGTGGAACAACAAACCGATGTTTCTCTTTTTCTCTCTCTCAAATCAATAAAAAAAAATTTATTTAATGTTTACCCATATTTTATGGATAAGGAACTAACATTTAGCATAAGACTGCAGATGACAGAACTGTATCCTCAAGACCCTGGTCTTCTGGCTTCTGGTTCAATATTATTTCTATGACTGGTTTCTAGCTCATCCAAGTCTTTGTTATATCTTGAACATGGCTCTTGATCAAATAAATTACTTCTCTGAAAGGGATCTGAAATAGTGAAGGTACAGGTTAATTTGTTGCTAATGTGCTTTAAAAAGAGATTCACCAGTTTCTTTTGACAGTGTAGAGCACACATGGGCACAGTCCTCATTTTAAGCAAAATTCTAAATTTAACCCCATTTTTTGGCCAGCAGTTCTATCCTGCCGCAGTAGGCTTTTGTTGGGAGCTAAAGAATAATGGGACTTGTCTTGTGTGCCTGTTGGTCTAGAGACAAGTACCAGAGATCTAGTTCCAATAAAAAGTTCAACACTGTTCAAGGAAACGGTTTACTTCTACCTCGGACAAAGGGCCACATTAAAAATGGTCTCCCTGCAAACAGATACAGTTTTTTTTTAATCTTCAGAATCCAGAGGCTCCATCTCCAAAATATGCTGAATAACTCTAAAGAACTTTCTGAACTCTAAGACCTTATACTTAAAAAGATGATTTAGAAAAGGGATGTCAATCTCTCACGTGCACCTACCCAAGACACAGCAGTAGGCACCTGGCTTGAAATACGGCCTGCCATTAAAATAACCACAGCCTCATCCAGGCGTCCTCAAACTACGGCCCGCGGGCCACATGCGGGTGTTTTTGCCGTTTTGTTTTTTCACTTCAAAATAAGATATGTGCAGTGTGCATAGGAATTTGTTCATAGTTTTTTTTAAACTATAGTCCGGCCCTCCAACGGTCTGAGGGACAGTGAACTGGCCCCCTGTTTAAAAAGTCAGAGGACCCCTGGATTGGTCTTTAAGCTGTATGAAGTTATTTGGGCACTACTGGGATCCTACCCTTCAGGGGGTTGCTTATCCAGATTATTCCGATTAAGTGATGAAATGTCAGTTCCCGAGGGCTGGATCTTATTTTTATTTTTTTAATCCTCACTGGAGGATATTTTTTCCATTGGTTTTTTTTAAAGAGAGAATGGAAGGGAGAGGGAGAGAGAGAGAAACATCGATTGGTTGCCTCCCACACGCACCCCGACCAGAGCCAGGAAGCCTGCAACCGAGGTACGTGTCCCTGACCGGAATCGAACCCAGGACCCTTCAGTCTGCAGGCAGATGCTCTAACCACTGAGCAAACAGGATAGGGCCAGAGGGCTGGATCTTAGTTTCCCACCCAGAGTTTCTGGCACCATTGACATTTGGACCCGGATCATTCTTTGCTGTGAGGACTGTCCTGCGCTTTGCAGGATGTTTATTTGCAGTGTCCCTGGCTTTTACTTGATAGAAGCAGGTAGCAACACCCCACCCTCCTTGTTGTAACAACCAACAATGTCCAAACATTGCCAGATGTCCCCTGGAGAGGGGGGGGAAACTTCCCCTAGTTTTAGAACCACTGTTCCAGACAAATTTTACCCCACAATTTAGTGCAGATCTTGTTCCATCCAGTCTTGTTGCCTGGTGGCCTCAGGGGCTCCCCAACCACTATAAATTCCCTGAGAGCAGGACTAATGTCAATCTCCCAAGTGCACCAACCCTAGCAAAACCTTCAGAGAGTACTGATCCTGGTGACTAACAGTCAAGTAACTCCTGGGCTGATTCTGCCCCACACTCCCTGTGCCTCTTAGCTATGACGTACAAGAAGGGATCCTCCAACTGTTAGGCGGTGGTGATGTGATTTCGCATTACCGCGGAGGGACCTACCCAGGGTTTTCTGGTCGTGACAGGTTTACAGTAACCCAGCAAAATCTAAGCCTGGCCCAGATTTATTCTGGAACCTCACCCAGAGACAGGGGAGTGATTGCACATTCTATTTTTGCTGGCAGCCTGCCCCAGCCTATCCTGGGCCTCCTCACCACACTCCAGAGCCACACCCAGAGTGGGAGGTCACAGGTATTCACACCACTGCCTGGTGGGTAACTAGGGATTTCCAAACCTTGATGAAAACCACACCACACGATAAGTTGGGCAGTATATAAAACCATGAATGAGAGCGTGTGTCACAGTTTAGTGGAAGCTCCTGAGAGGAGTGTGCTAAACAAGAGAACCAAACAATAATAAATACTCTGGCCTCCTTGATGCAGTGCCCAAGGGAACCAATGTCTTATATGCAACACAGTCCCAGCAAACCCTCAGCCGCTTTTAGGAAAAGAAGGCACTGTGTCATATTCCAGCCATTCTCAAAGCATGTCTCCCACTCTCCTAAAATGCATACAGCTTCCCACCACTGCCCCTCCTCTCCCTTTCAGTTAAAAGAACAAGATAATTCAAGCCAGTCACCTCAGACTGAATCACCATTTCCAACAACTGGCAACAGAAGCCTCGTGTGAGGTCCAGGGTTCGAGCCCAGTTGAGCTCTGCCCAAGGAAGCAATGGCTACAGAGGGGCACAGAAATGGCAAAAACAGGTCAACCTGCCGGGCTATTTCAACTATAGATTAGCACAAACAGTCAAGAACTGCTTGCTGGGGGGTGGGGGGGGGGGGGGGCAGGGTAGAGTTAAGAAACTAGTATTTGGTTGGTAGGGAATCAAGCAGGAGAAGATATTTTACAGCCCAGTTTTTTAAGTAGCCTAAAATTATTGTTTTTCTGGACTAAAATTTACCTCTTCAAGGGAAAGGGGAGGGAAGGGGAGGATCAAACTCATGGGATGTCACTGGAGAAAGTAAATGTTTTCTTTGGCTCCATCCTGGGTAAAAGTTTCAAAATCAGCAGTCTTCTTTTCCACTAACGTATTGTCCAGTCCACTGGTTTCACTTTGCTTTGATAACAGGAATGTGATGAAAACAAGCCAGATTCCTCTTAAGAAGTACCTTCTTATAATAAAGATGGTTGGGGTTCAAAAATCCACCTGAAGCCCTGGCCAGTTTGTCCAGTGGTTAGTGTCAACTCGTGGTTCGATTTCCAGTTAAGGGTATATACCTCGGTTGCAGGCTCGATCCCCAGCCCTGGTTAGGGCTTGTGCGGTAATTGATGTGTCTCTCACATTGGTTTCTCTCTCTCTCTCTCTCTTTCTCTAAAAACCAGTGGAAAAATATCCTCAGGTGAGGATTAAAAAAATATTCACCTGAAAAGGCTTAGATGACAGCCACCCTTTCTCACCTTTAGGGGACAATAGTGAACTGAGGTGTTCTGTGATGCCGTCACAAGACTTTTACAAGTCAGTTCCGAGAAGGATTTTGGCTCCAACCTTAGGCAGTACAAACAAGTGTCACCTGGCGTGTGCTGCACCATACACAGCCAGTTACCTTCCGAGCAGGATCTTGCTCAATTTGTCCTGAACCTGGTAGAGAGAGGCTAAGCACACAAAGAGGGTAATGGTGACTGGAAGTCAACACTTGGTCCTCTGCTGAGCCCAGGACACGCAAAGAGAAGGTCTTGGTGCTGGTACCACACCAGGGCAATATGTGAGAGTAGGACAACACTGAGAAGACCTGGCCCAGAGACACCATTAGCTGTGAGATCCTGAAGAGAGAACTGCTTGAGTTTCAGTTTCCTCACAGTAGAAAGTAGATAAGACTGCCTACCTCCTGGGTGGCTGTCTTGATGAAATAATAAAAGTATCATGTAAGCCCGGCTGGCGTGGCTCAGTGGTTGTGCATCAACCTATGAAGTAAGAGGTCATGTTTCGATTTCTGTTCAGGGCACATGCCTGGCTTGTGGGCTTGATCCCCAGTGGGGGGCATGCAAGAGGCAGCCAATCAATGCTTCTCTCTCATCACTGATGTTTCTGTCTCTCTCTGCTTCTCCCTTCCTCTCTGAAATCAATGAAGATATATTTTTTAAAGTATCATGTAAATATCAGATAATATTCAGTAGTTTATGAGTAAATTAGACGTTGGCAAATTCCTTCTTCCTAGTCATGGCTCCCACCTTGCAGCTTTAGGCTGGCTATCACCACAGAATTTTCAGTGCTGTCCTTGTAAGACCCTAAGACAGTGATGGGCAACCTTTTGAGCTTGGTGTGTCAAACTTCGCCAAAAAAACTGAGCATAACTCGGGTAGTGTGTCACTTTGAGGAAAAAACATTATTTCGCAAATGTTTCATCCTTGGCATGCGGCCGCCTCAGCGGCCGCATGTCATCAGAAATGGCTACGCGTGTCAGTGCTGACACGTGTGTCATAGGTTCGCCATCACTGCCCTAAGATCTCTTACCATGCAAGGGAGCAAATGGGGTTCAACATCTGGATGACCTGACAATCCAGCAAGCATCAGGCCAAGCAAGGGCCTGTAAGTACCGGCTCCCCCTTTCAAGAATGCAAAGAGCCCCTTGGGCCAGGAGTTGGTTCCTCTTAGATGTCCTTATCCATGACAAATTCTAACATGGAAAGAGCACACTGCCTGAGAGAGTCCCAGACCTACCCCAGCTTTATTGGAGACTACTCATTTCTAGTATCAGAGATCATCTTACTTTATCGGTGAGGACAAGTTGGGGTGCAGTGAGCCCCTCCCACAACATTCCGAGGTACAAGATATAAATTATTGTCTTGATGGATCTAGCCTGCATTCCATCGACTAGAACTTATCTTCAACTGGCCCTACAGTGAGTGCAACAACTGAGACTACTGGACTGTGGAAAGGGCCACCGGTAGAAAGCTATTTCTTCACTCCTCTTCACTCACAGAGCACTCTATTCCTCTCCAGTGTTACTCAGCATCACCTGCCTAATGCTCCAGTTACCTGCACACTTGTTCTATTTCCCCTACTTGACTGTAAACCTTGAGGGCAGGGACAGAGTTTATACGTATTTGTATGCACAACGTGCTTTGAATAAAATAGGTGCACAACACTTTTCAGATACAGAATGTTGGTCATAAGAATCCTTCAGCATTATAAAATCAATGCCTTCTGAGTCAAACAGGAAATAAAATTCATGTAAATCAGCAGACTAAGAACATTCTATTGAAATCTTGTTCTCTGAAAATCAGTAATCCATCTGTTAGCTATACATGATAGATTTTCCCTTAACCAGAAAACTCTGATCTTGCCAGATAATACAAAAATAAATTAAAATAGCATGCTTAAGTGTGTATTTTATCTAAAATTTGGTACACTGAACTATTCAAAAAAAAGTTCAGCAGATGACTCTCTTCTGAACTTTAGCTCCTTTAAGCACAAAAACTATTCTTTAGTCAACACTGTATTAGTTCTTCCACGCAAAGAACAGTAAAGACAGCTCACTGGAAGGAAGGTACAGGCCTATCTGCCCTTTATAGACACTGAATTCATGCCACACTCATTTTGACTGAAGTGCCCTAATGTTTCCTCCTTCTCTGTGACATATAGGACACCAATATTGGTGAGCCAAGTTCTTTAACAAAGACCCACAGATGACGGTTTCCCTTCTCATCCACAGGAGAAAACAAAAACAACAGTCCCAACCTGATCTGTCTAGAATGCTCTTTCCCCAGCTCATATGTCTGGTAAACTCCTCCTCATCCTTCAAGATTCAGGTCAGATATCACCTTCTCAGGAGAGCCTTCCAAGCCACTTCCCCTCCCCCAACCAGATTTAGATGCTTTCCCACCCTCAGCTATCACAGGCCCTGGGGATTCCTCAGGTGTAGTCTCAGCGCATGGTAATGTAACTATTTCCAGGCTACTAAAGGTCGGGTGGAATGGGGAGGCGTCTCTCAAGGTGTGACCAGAAATTTCCAGGATCAGAACCACCTGAAGAACTTCACAGAAATGCATATCCCCACACCCGCCACCTACTGAATCTGCACTTTAATAAGCCAGATTCACAGGGGATTTTTATGCATTTTAAGAACTGCATTAGAGTGTGAGCTTCCAGGAAGTAAGGACTGTGCTTATTTTGTCTTAGCATCCTTTGTACCTTGACCCCATTCTAAGTGTTCAAAACCTCCATGCAGTGGTATTATTCAGTAGATGATGCATGCCTGAGAGTCTTCAGAGTAAAATGTAAATGTTCACACAGAGAAGAGCAATGTCTTTCCTAGATGGTCCCTGGACCACCTAGAAACAACCCTCAGAAAATATGCCCCAACTGGAACAATGCATTAATCCTACTCTACTCTCACAGACATTAGGCCTAGCAGTCTAGGTGAGAAAATCTTCAGGCTTTCAAAAAAAAAAAAAAAGTCAACTACCATTTCCCTAATGAGCTGAAGAATTTTGGGCAAGTACTCAGCATGTACTTTTGTAGAAACAGAATCACACTATCACATAAGACAAGGTTGTGAGTTGTGGATTAAAAGGGGAAAAATATTTTAAAGTGCATACATATTATGTATAATAAAGACTAATAGCACAGGGAGGGTGGGGAGAGATTAACAGGGGAATTTATAAGCATATATGCATGGCCCACAAGCAATAAAGTGTGGTGAAGGGGGGCTGGGGAGTAGGAAGGGGTGGGAGTGGAATGGGGTGAAGGGGGTCAATGGGGGAAAAAAAGAGGACATCTGTAATACTTTCAACAATAAAGATAAATTTTTAAAAAGACTAATAGCATATATAGTTTATGTCATTTTTTAAAAAACAAAATTATCACCAAGTAATCTTTACAAGGCTGGCTTTTACATAGGTCCAATAAAGAATATAGTTACACTATCGCACAGAAATGCTAGAAATATACAAAATTCTGTAATCAAAATACTCAAGGTTTTTATAGGCAAAGCTTGAATCCCAGAAGCCTAGGGCACAAAGGGCCTCCAAGAGGTTCTCTAGTTCAGCCTTCTACCAGGAGCCTATTCAGAAGCAAGAGTAAAGATTCACCTGCTGTTGAACCTCCGAGGTGCTCCTCATTGACAACCAACCGGGCCCTTTACCCATCACTGCATCCTCTCACTTAACTGAGTGGAGGGTACTGGATTTCCTCTCGCCCCCAATACCTAGATGTATACTGGTACATACATCCCCCAACTCTCAGTCAATGCACAACAGTAGTCACCAAATGACTGGTGCAAGAGCTCCTGCCCACCCACACCCTCCACAGTCCGGCCTCTGCTTCCTGGTATCCCTTTGGTCCTGCGTCCTTTAGGAATGAGTAGATAAAAATAATAGTTGTTTTTAACGAAATGCCAACTCTCAGCCCGCCAAAGTGCTCCTGTTTTAAATACATTCTTTTGTGAAATCCTCCCAATAACTCTTTGAGCAGGCTTTATTATTTCCATTTCAAAGATGAGGTTCAGAGCATTTAAGCAGGGCTGCCCTGCTGAGACCCCAGAGGAGTCAAGATATGAACACAGGTCTCTCTGGCTCCCCAGCCCTGCTCTTGTCTCTATCAGGCTCTCTCCCCGTCATCTGACCCAGCATGGGATGCTTCACCCATCCCATTTCCAATGCTGCTCAAAAGCCTCACCAGGGCTCACTCTGCCCATAGGTTAAAATGACAGTCTTGGGTGACAGAGGAGATGCTCAAATGGGACCCCACTCTCTGCTCATCAACTGCATTAAAGGAACACTGGAGATCAACAAGAGCAATAATGGAATATGTGGAGCTATTCAGAGAAGCTTACTTTTAAAAGAATTTCAGGCAACCCAAGGGAGATCTGCTCACCTAGCACTTTTAAGACCAGCAGTCCTTAACAGGGACTCTCTAAGGCTTCAGGTCTGATCTTCCCTGTGGCTTTTCCTCACCAGGAACAGGCAGCAGAGGGTGTGTGTCCCACCCCACCCCCTCTTACAGCCGCTGCCGCCAGTTACAGTTACGCATTCCGATACAGACATGCCTTTCAGACCAAGGAGGGGGTGGGGATGGCCAACTCTCAGAAGCCCTGGAACAAACAGTCAGCAACAGCTGTGTCCGAAGCAGACAGCAGTTGGTCCCCTGCTACTGTTTTCTCATCCCAACTAGGTTACCAGCTATAATGTAGTGCTCCTACTTCAAACAGTAGCTCCCAAAACAATCAAGTCTCGGCCACAGGGGTCTGCTGGCTTTGAAAAATCAGTCAAGAAGGCCGAAAGGTGGTCCATCCCACCCCCATCCCTCTACAGGATGTCCCTCAGGCACACAGCCCTGACCACAGGCTTAAAAGGAGAAAGCCCTTTCCATTAAAAGAAGGTCCCCTCTCCCCACTCAGAAATCTCTTTAGAACCAGAGAACTGTGAAGAAATCTCTGCTAACTAGCCAAATCAAAATGGAGAAGGAATAAAAAGAGTTTCTTTCTGATCAAGAACCCCATTCTGCCTCTCCCCCTCCCTCACCTCAATCTCTCTCAACTGTTTCCTCCAAGCAGCTCTGGAAATGGTCTTACGGTGTCTAATGGAAAATCAGAATGGACGCCCCAGACAGACTCAGGATGTAGGGAGTTAAGAATATGGTGGCTCTAGAAGTAAGGAGCCACTATTAAACACCAAGGGAAGACTAGAAGTCTCTGTATGGGAGCTGTCCTGTTACAACTGCGAGACATTTTCTAAAAGGTTCCAACCTCCACCCCAAGCAGTAGCACCATAAACAAGCTCCCTCCCTTCTTCCCTTCCCAACCCGGATCCACGTACACACAACCAGTTCATTACCTGTCTCAGACCCAACAGGGAAGGCATCCTGCAAGAGCATCATCCACACTAACGTTTGCAACAAAGGGCTTTTACAAGTTAAGTTCTTGGAATGAGCATTTCCCCTGGTGGGCCTGTGTGCTCCGCAGTCCCAGTTAAGCAGCCTTCCTGAGCAAAGCAGAGAAAGTAAACAGAGTCCTGAGACCAAGCAGGCGCTCTACCTCCTGCTCTCCTTGCTACTCCCCACTGTCTGGCTCCAACCCACCCCCACCTTCTCGTGACATATCTCAGACGCAGCAAAGCCGAAGCTGTCTGCCAAGGGGGAAATGACATCAGTTCAGGCACAGCAGAAAAAGCTCCAGACAGCTGCTGTGGAATAGTGAGGAGGATGTGCTGCAAACCCACGATGGCCAGCCCTAGACCCACTAGCGCTGGAGCCTACAACGGAGGACAGAAGCGGCCCCACTCCTATCAGCTCCCCTCGGCTCTGAGCAGGCTTGGCTGTACATAAAGCAAGAGTCTAAAGCTGAGAAGAGCTACATTTCTCTGAATAAGGACCCGACACTACAACCCCCAAGGTATTGTTTCTCCTCCTTGGGAAAGAAAATCAAGCCGAATGACTTAGTTTCACAGAACCTCCCCCCTCCTCCCGCTCCCCCCACCCGACCCCTGCCAGAGTCCCTGCTCAACAAATAGTGCTTTAAGTCTCTAGCGGTCCCACTTTCTCTAGGGATTCAGACAATTGGCAGGGGGCGTGGAGAAGCACCCCTTTCCCGGCTAAGGTATGACATGCTACCTTGGACACTGATCTCTCCAGCCCTCACTTCAACAGGAGAGTTTATATTTCATAAACAAACTGCGCATGTACAGGTGCCAACATCTTTCCTCACTTGTCTTACAAAAGGTACAACAAGTCCCACCGCAGCCTCCAAGTTGCCAGTAAAGCAGATCATCTATATTTAACTCTTGCTTCTGAAAAGTTCACCACCTTAGGTTTGTTATGCCTTCTTCTCTAAGCTCAGTTTATGGAGAAAATGGCTCTCTTCACAGCAAGCTTTGCATAAAAAGCAAAGGCCCCTGGGGCTGGTGTCCTGATCTGACTTTTCCTAGTCAGTGATGTAAGCCAGCTCTCATCTGGCCACCGTTCCCGAAGCAGCAGGTCACAGGAGCTCTCTCCGACCTGGAATCCTCTACCAAAGAAAACACCAGCAAAGGACAAAGGGCCTATGTTTGGATTTGGACTTGCAGACATAACTCTCCTTAAGGAGAACAATCTTTAGAGGAACTTTATAAATCCAAAGTTACTTTCTACTAACTTCGTAACGTGCAAATTAGGTATAGTTTCCATGACTCAAAGCAAGTATATCTCATCATCTTATTTTCTTCAACAATTTTCTTTCAGTGATATTTATCAAAGGCCTCCTTGGGAGTGGCACGGTGCTTAGTATGACCCAGGTAAATCAGAAATGAGTCTTGCAAATTAGTATCTTTCACCCCCACCTAGGATAATAAATTAGCAGCACACAGCACTTAGAGCATGGTGAATTGCCAGAAGTATTTTTCAATCATTAGTGAATCCAGCCAAATACTAGGTGCTTGCTTCAGGTCTCCCACTGCCGGTCAAGGTCACATTGACTTTCCTGACAAGGAAATGAATGAGCCAAGCCAGCTGAGCCATTTCCTCAAGGCTTATGAAAAGAATGAATCACAGCCTCACTGCTATGGAGAAGAGAAGAGGGGAGATGTGCAGAGAGAAGTGGCTTCTGCTGCTGAAAGAATGGCCTAGGGAACCATTCTTTGGCATATATGCATTCTTAAGACACGGTCATACTGTCTATCCCATGCCTTGCTACAGTCCACACCTAGAGGCCAAATTGCCAGCCAGGTAGGCCTGGACATCAAGGCACAGCCACCCAAAGAAGAGCGAAAAAGCTGTTTTCAATGCCTTCCTTTCATTTCCTCAGTTCCCTGGCAACAGCCGACCACCACAAAACAAGTGCATCATTAAGTGTGACAACCAAACTGGAGGAAAGGGCATCCTAAGCCCTTCATGGGCAACTCTGATCTGAGTGGTACCTGCAGTTCTCCAGAAAGAGTACCATGGCGTAAGTGTACTTACTCATTGGTTCCACATCTACTGAACGCCCAGTGTGCCAGGCACTGTTCTAGGGCCTACAGATACCACCATGAACAAAATACCCAAGAACCCTTGCTCTGATAGGCTATGTAAACATTCCCCATTTCTAAACAATACTCATTAGCAGTGATCTCTGAATAAGTGGAATTGCAACAAAATTACTAGAAAATAAATAATAATTTTGTAGAAGTTCAATCTAAATGATCAAAATTGCATCATAGACTTCCTGATGTTCCCCTAATACCATGGTCGGCAAACTGCGGCTCGCGAACCACATGCGGCTCTTTGGCCCCTTGAGTGTGGCTCTTCCACAAAATACCACAGCCTGGGCAAGTCTATTTTGAAGAAGTGGCATTAGAAGAAGTTTAAGTTTAAAAAATTTGGCTCTCAAAAGAAATTTCAATCGTTGTACTGTTGATATTTGGCTCTGTTGACTCATGAGTTTGCCGACCACTGCCCTAATAAATACTGCTTTAATGGATACTACTCAAGACAGTGTGTCTAATCAGCATTTTTTTTTTACTTACGAGATTATACATTGCTGTGGGCAAGGCAGCATTAAACCCAAAGCATTACACTTAGCACAATATCATACACTATAATAGAGTGGCTACTGACCATGGATGGCTTCTTTTCACTCATCTACTTTTTCTTGCCCAGCCCCTTGCTGACCAACTCTCATTGAGCACGGAGATTTGGGGAGTGGAGGGGTGAGGAGAAAAAGAGGCTGAATTGGTAAACGCAGGCATTCCAAGGAAAGCAACTTCATTTCTTGCCATGCCCTGCAAATATTACCACAGCCCAGTGGCAAAGTAGTAGCTTTGGGATTTAAGAGGCAAGATGATCATTAGCAATTTCTGCTAGTATGAAAAAAAAAGGGTTCTTTTATGTAAGTGATCCAGGTTCATACACGGTGGACCAAAGGTAAGTCAAATCCTTCGTCATATAATTGTTGTAGTCATCTGTCTGATAATGCAGAATTAAATTCAACAATGAATTCTCCAATTTTAAAAAAGGAAACTAAACCAGAATTAAGCAGGATTATGTTGACAAAATGCTGCAGTTAAACAACTGTTTATGGCCTCAAGCAGTGTCTGAGACATCTTTCTACTGATCAGCCCCCTCCTTCCCAGTTCACAGAATTCCCAAAGACAGTAATGCTAAAACCCTTTGTATCCTGATTATTATTTAAGAAAACATACTACAACAGTATATATGTTCATGGCCAGTTGGCATTCATTCTTTCACTGTGGTTGATTTAAGAATCTTTTGGCAACATTTTCCTTGGCAGCCTATGTATTTATAATTTCTAATTCTGGGACAGAGGTGGGAAAAGATAGTTATTTGTTCAGCACTGACAATCAGCGAGACTCTGTGCTAGGAACTCCAGTTGTGGCTCACAATGCCACAACTCCCCCACAACATAGGTAGCATTAACCCTATTGTTCACTTGCAGAAACTGAGACATGTGAGACCTTGCCCAAGGTCACAAAGCTAGTAGTAGGAGAGCAAGGATTTCAATGAAGTCTCTTGCTCCAAAGACTCTTTCCTTTACAATAATATTAATAATGATATTAGATCGGAAGTTACTAATAAAAAAAAAATAGAATTCAGGGTCAGTTGAACATTGTCCCTAGTCAGTGCCCCAGCACCCTGTTTAAAAGACAGCCACTTAGACTGGATCTGACAGTGGTGTTCCGGAATATGGAGCCAGGGCCCCTGGGCCCTAGAACTGCCATTCTGACTCACTCTGCAGCCAGAGTTCTGTGAGGTAAATGACTGGGAAAGCCATAAGGTTCTCATTTGTTCCCAGCACACAGCCGGGCCCCTTTCAAGGAGCAAGCTAGAGTGGAAGACCTTCCCGTGCCTTGGATCTCAGGTAACCTGGCGACCTGTTCCCACACTCAAGTCATCTGGATGGCTGAGGCTGAAGGGGAATTCTAATTTTGAAGTAAAGAAATCTGAAGAAAGAGAATTTTATCAGAATAGGACAGCAACTCCCAGGCTTCTGGGGTAAGAGATAATGTCCAGATCTAAGGCCATTTTATTTCCAGGAGCTTTGATTAGAGACTGCTAGGCAGACACAGACCATCTAAGATAAGAGACCTTTTTTTCCTCAGGTTGGCACAGGTATACTTAAATGTTTTAGAGTTCTGACAAAAAAACAACACATACAACAGACTGGAATACTAACTCAAACCCAAAGCAAGGTGAATGCCACCATGAGAGTCAAACCAAGTACCTTCACGGCATGAACGTGAGGCTGGGCATCAGTAAAAGGATCCTGAAGTAATTATTTTGGGGAATTCCATGGGAAGAATTCCAAACTCAGAACAAAGATTTTTTTCAGAACTTTGCCAAGTAGAAATGCTAAGGATCAGTTAGCTGCCAGAAGCCAAGAATACTAGCTTATCTGTGTCCTGGGGCTGAACAAAGGCAGACGTGTAGCAAGCCGGCCCAGGCAAGAAAACATACCACTCCTAGTTTCTGAGGAGGACAAGGAGCTTTATAAGACACGGGGCTTATTTCCTCTACACGGTCTCCATGAAAACCTGTGGATGCTTTCTTACTATTGAGTCTTCACAGAAAGAAGGCTAGGCTTTCAGCTCTTAAATGCAGTACGTAATCACTTGCTAAACACCAAAAGATGTATTTCAGAGAGAGAGGATCCTAACATATGTTGATATCTGACATTTAACAGATGAAAAACATGAGCTTCCGTGAAGTTAAGGCAAGTCATTCAAGGACCCACACCTAGTAGGCAGTGGAACCAGCGTTTCAACTAGGCCTATTTGGCTCCAAAATGTCTTGAACACATATGGAGGTAACATTTTGGTATCTTTTGTGACCCGATGTCACAGTCACATCCAGTTATCCAGGATATATCATGGGAATGAGAAGGGTGGACTACTGAAAGAATTAGTCTTGCCCTGGAGGATTTGTTTATTTACCCAATTAGGAAGAAAAGATAGCAGACACAGAAACAAACATGGGCACTTCATAATAAATATTGGAGGGGAGTAAAGACCTTAAGTCCAAGAAGGGCCTGAACAAGGGAGGGTGTTAAGAGAATGACCAAAGAAAGGTTTAAGAGATGGGTATTAAAATAAGGTATAGGGTTTGGGTGGGAAGATGAGCACACTAGAAAGGGCCAACCATGGCCAAACCCATGGAAACAAGGACACAAGGAGCATCCGAGGAAGGTGGAAGATGAAGCAAAGGTCAGCTGGAGGTAGACTGTAGAGGCCCTACAATGTGTGTCTTTACTGAGTACTTTGACCAGCACATTTTTTCTTTTGAATGACGACAGTAGTGCCAAAAATATCTAGGACAGGAATTTCTGGTTTACTAAGTATCTTGGGCTCTCTTTTTGCTTGTTTAATTATATTTACTACTAAAATAAGATAAATCTTTCAGCTGACTCTGTTATACTATGGGAGTGGGAGAGGTGGAAGGAAGATACCCTGGTCAATGTACAGTCTCAATCTTTTAAAGAGAAATGAAAGTAGCAGAAGCTGAAACCACTTTACAACAGCTTCCTAAGGTTTCTGCCTCTTGCTTCTCTCATCCTCTAACAAAAAAAATCCTTTTGTGCTGACAATCAATCACTCCTCAGTATTTATTACTTTCTTGGATGAACACTGCTGCCCTCTCCAGAGAGTACAGGGGTCTCTGAAACTCACTACTCACAGTGGGCCATCATTGATGGTTAATGGGCTATTGCTGGATATGCAAATTTAGCTTTATCAAATGTAATAGCAGCCTGTCTGCCCTCATACCAAAACGCAAGGTTTGCCCTAACCCAGTGGTCAGCAAACTGCGGCTCGAGAGCCACATGCGGTTCTTTGGCCCCTTGAGTGTGGCTCTTCCACAAAATACCACAGCCTGGGCGAGTCTATTTAGAAGAAGTGGCGTTAGAAGAAGTTTAAAAAATTTGGCTCTCAAAAGAAATTTCAATCGTTGTACTGTTGATATTTGGCTCTGTTAACTAATGAGTTTGCCGACCACTGCCCTAACCGGTTTGGCTCAGTGGATAGAGCGTCAGCCTGCGGACTGAAGGGTCCCAGGTTCGATTCTAGTCAAGGACACGTACCTCAGTTGCAGGCTCCTCCCTAACCCAGGTCATAGTCAGGACGTGTGCAGGAGGCAACCAATTGATGTGTTTCTCTTACATCGATATTTCTCTCTGACTTTCCTTCTCTCTTCCACACTCTCTAAAAACCAATGGAAAAATATCCTTGGGTGAGGATTAAAAAAAACAAAACCACACCCACACACACAAAACAAACCAAAACGCAAGGTTCATCTTTCCTGCCCTAGAAACAGTTCAACCTCAACCAAACTGGCAAGTAGCCAAGAATTATATGAAAATTAGCAAGCCAAGCTCAGGGCTGTCCCCGGACACATTTCGTGTCTCCTAATGAACTGTTCTTTAAACCAAAGATTGGAATAACAACAAAAGGAGGGACAGAGGTCACTCACACTACATGATACACACTCAGAACTTGGGAAGAGAAATCCATTAGGAAAATTAGTCTTCCGGGTCTCTACTAAGTCTGATTTCATCTTCCACTTTTATTTAAACTTCGGGCAAAACAAAAAGAGATGTGGTCCACATCAGGTGGAAAGGTGAATGCAAAGTGTGGCAGGCACACAGAAAAAACTAAAACGAAAGTCATTTTATTAAAGGCACTTCGACTCTGAGTCCCTGGAAGCAGTGCCTTAAACCAGACCCTCTAGGTTGAAGGTCATAAGAGCAATCATTTGCATTGTCCAGAGAGAGACCATCTTGGTTGTGCTTTTAGAGAAAAATCCACTTACCTGTTTTCTGTGCTCAGACACTCAGCAAAGTTACTTATTCTCGGGCTTACCTCCTCTTCTAAAGTTCACACAATTTAAGGGCAAGATCCATAACTCTCACTTCTGTGTCCCTCACAATACCTTGCACAAAATAAGCCCTCAATAAAAGATTGTTACATGGTTGAACAGACTTCATGACTAAAAAGAAGTTTGTAAAAATGAAGCTCATATAGCTGAATCCCCAAACATTAGCGTGGGTAACATTTTCCTGGCCATAGAAACCTGATAAACAGCTAAGAGATGAAGAAAGCACCTGGATATTACTCCAAGGTTTGATTCTACTACTGGGAAACCCTCTGTGGATCTCATTATCTGTACGTCTCTAATTTCGCAGCTGAGGGATTTAAGTACTTAGGCCACCTCAAAAGCAAAAGTCCCGTCTTCAAGAGACTTGATCTAAACCCCCAACATTTGTTTTTTAATTACAGTGAGTGGGACAAAGCTGCTCCTGGTTTTGTCTCCCATTCACCAGATAACTCCATAAGCAACACCTAGAAGTTGCCATTTCTGCATAAAGGATTGTGAAACTTAGTAAGATCTAGTTGGAAACACAGTTCCCAGCACCATGCATTCCCTCATTTCCTGGATCTCATGTAAATCAAATATTACCTCCTCTCTCCTTAGGCTATGTGGTAACCAAATCTACGCCAGTTCTTAAGATTTCATGGTCGAAAACATTCAGACAGTTTATCACTCCCATAAGTTGTAAGAAGAGGGAAATTGCAGAAAAGGTGGCACTAACCAGTGAGAAACACAATAAATCATCTTTCTTGCAGAGAGCTCAAGGTTTATAAACTATTTTCATATCCATTTTAGTTGTTCCTTACGTCAGCTGGTGACAGGGCTAGACAGTTATTACAATCCCCACTTCTCAGAGGAGTCTATTGAAGGTCTGAAAGTGTGAATGACCCAGAAGTAAGATCTAGGGGACAGAGGTCTTCCCAGGGAGCCCCAGTGAGTAACACTCAGGGGGAGATTTACCTTTCAACTAGACTCTGTCAGGGCTCTGGCATTCTAAACCAGCCATGCGACCACCTATTCTCACGACCCTGGGCCAATTACTTTACTGTTCTGAGCCTTCATTACTTCTGTTAGCATTGTCCAGAGACACCGTCTCCCCACCCTCAAACCCCCGCCCCACCGCCCGCCCCCGCAGCAGCCAATTCTGCCGATAAGAGGCCCAGGTGGTCAAAGAAGTCTAAGGTCACTTTTGGAGATTTACTATGCACGTGCTCTACAGTTAAGCCTCTGAAGAGTCCCACAGTTAAGCCTGTTCAGCTCTAAATCTGCTACATTTTGAATAGCACAGACTCTTTCTTACTGAACTTCCTTTCATAGCACCGTTATCTCTACAGTCTTTCAGCCTCCATATTCTATGTTCCATTTCTCCTTCAGCAGCCTTGTGCATCTGCTGTGAAACCCCTAATACTCTATCTTGAGGGTGGGCACAGTCAGCCAGTCAGGGATCGGGCGGGGGGCGGGGGGCGGCGGACCACAGAGCTTGCACCCTTAGACAGCTTAAAAAGGAGAAAATACACTCATGGGGCCCTAGCCAGTTTTGTTCAGTGTTTAGAGTGTTGGCCCTTGGACCGAAGAGTCGTGGGTTCAATTCCAATCAAGGACACATACCCTGGTTACAGGCTCGATCCCCAGCTGGGTCAGGATGTGGGAGGCAACCAATCAATGTGTCTTTCTCACATTGATTTTTCTCTCTCTGTATCTCTCCCCCACCCTTCCACTCTCTCTAAAAATCAATGGAAAGATATCCTCAAGTGAAGATTAACAAGAGAAAGAAAATGCACTCATGGGGTCTCCTTATTTTCCCGGATTTCTCTGAACATTTGTGCAATCTCAGATAAGGGGAGGGTTTTTTCCAAAAAGTTTCCCTACACTAGAAATTGAGGGCAAAAGTCATAAGCTAATCTTTCACTGGGCAGAAGTTAGAAATGAATGTGTGCCAAACAAAATGACAAAGTTTTGAGGGGTGTAAAAAAGGTTTGCCAGGATTAGAATTCCACCCCTGACCTGTTCAAGTAAAAAAAGAGAAAGCTGTGGCTGGAGAAGCACTTTTGAAGGGTATTGTGTGCGTTTTTTTGTTTGTTTTTAATCCTCACCTGAGGGTAGACTGCCATTGATTTTTTAAAATATTTTTTGTTGATTTTTAGAGAGAAAGAGAAACATTGACATGAGAGTAGAATATCAATTAGCTGCCTCCTGCATGTCCCCTACCAGGGATCGAGCCTCTAACCCAGGCATATGCCCTAACCAGGAATCGAATCACAACCTTTTTATATACAGGACAACAGCTCCAATCAACTAAGCCATACCAGCCAAAGTGCATCCACTGATTTTTAGAGGGGGGCGGAGGGAGGAAGAGGGAGGAAGAGAGAGAGAGAGAGAGAGAGGTGAAAGAAACATCAATTGGTTGCCTCCAGTACATGCCCCAACCAGGGATCAAACTCACAACCTAGGTAAGTGCTCTGACCGGAAATCGAACTCGAAACCTTTCCATGTACAGGATGATGTTCCAACCAACTGAGCCACGCAGCCAGAGATGGGGAGTGACGTTTTTTAAGTAGCGGAATACTTAGTGAGGGTTAATTACTTATGAAAACTGAAGAGCTGTCATAATTAGTTGAATTTTTAATAGTTTTTACCCCAGGATCTAATTTAAATGGTTCCATGCAAGATCCTATCTTATAACAGTAAGAAATTATTGTCCATGTTTTAGGGTACGATATGGGATGGTGTTTATTTTGAGGAGCAGAACCCTTTTATTTCTTAGACATTCAAATGGAACTATTTATGGTTGAAATAATGTGAAATCTACGATTTGCTTCAAAATAATTTCACTGGGGATGAATTAAAATGAAAGGGGAAATAGATAAAACAAGACTGTCCATGACAAAATTGCTGAAGTTGGTGATGGGTACATGGGTTAATTCTCTTTATTTTTATTAAAAGAACTAAGGAGCCCAGCTGGTGTGGCCCAGTGGTTGAGCGTCAACCTATGAACCAGGAGGTCACGGTTTGATTTACGGTCAAGGCATACGCCCAGGTTGTGGAGCACGAAAAGCTCAAGTGATAAAAGAAAAAATAGGTAAGCTGAACATCGTCAAAATTAAAAAGTTATGCTTCAAAGGATACCATCAAGAAAGTGAAAAAAACCCACATAAAAATGAAAAGGAGGAAATATTTGCAAATCATTTATCTGACAAAGGACTCATTAGGCTTAACTGTAGGATTCTTCAGTGGCTTAACTGTAGAGTATGGTCATCATGAATCTCCAAAAGAGACCAAGACAGTAACTTCTTTAACCACATGGGCCTCTTATTGCAGATAATGGCTGCCTCAGGCAGTCTTTGGACAGTGCTGATAGAAGTAATGAAAGCTCAGAAAGGTAAAGCAGTTGGCCTAGACTCAGGAGAACAGGTGGTAACAAGGCCAGAGCCTTAAATCTAGTTGAAAGGAAAATCTCCCCCTGGGCTGACCCCTTTCCCTTCAGATAAGGAACTTTAAAACAGGCCAAATATCAAATAGATTTTTTTCCAAAGAATATATACAAATGGCCAATAAAAATGGAAAAGCTGTTCAATCACTAGTTATTAAGAAAATGCAAATCAAAACCAGAGTGAGGTACTACCTCACATACACTAGATTGGTTATGATATAAAAGACAGACAAACGAACAGGATGTGGAGAAATTGAAACCTTCATACATTGTTAGTGGGGATATAAAATGGTACAGCTGCTATGGAAAATAATCTGGCAGTTCCTCAAAAGTTAAACATAGATCGCCCTAGCTGGTTTGGCTCAGTGGATAGAGTGTTGGCCTGTGGACTGAAGGGTCCAGGGTTCAATTCAGCCTAGGGCATATTCAGGTTGCGGCTTGATCCCCAGTAGGGAGTGTGCAGGAGGCAGCCAATCAATGATTCTCTCTCATCATTGATGTTTCTATCTCCCTCTCCCTTCCTTTCTGAAATCAATAAAAATATATTAAACAAACAAACAAAAAGGGTAAACATAGCTCTGGCTGGTGTGGCTCAGTTGGCTGAGCAATGTCCCATGCACTAAGAGGTGGCCGGTTCGATTCCCGTCAGGACACATGTCCTAGTTGCAAGCTCGATTCCCAGTAGGGGGAGTGTAGGATGCAACAGTCCATCAACTGATGAAGAGATAAAGTGTGTTACACCCATACAATGGAATAGTAATCGGCCATAAAAAGAAATGAAATACTGACACATGCTACAGCATGGATATACCTTGCAAAAATATTATGCTTAGTGAAATCAGCCAGTCACAAAATACCACATGGTGTATGATTCCATTCACTAAAACCACTGAATTGTACAATCTAAAAGGATGATTTTTATAGTATCTGAATTATATCTCAAAAAGCTTTAAAAAAAAAAGGCCTCAAAAACCATTTTTACCTCAGAACAGGATGACAGGATGTACCAAATGGAGGTTGGGGTCAGATGTCAAGCAGCCCCAGAGAGCGCCTCACCTCAGTACAGTACACCGTGTTCTGCATGTGGTCTAGCACTGTGGTCAGAATGGACGATGAACCACAACTCCCACTCTCGAGACATCACACTTCCTTGCTGGTGGTAACCCTCCACTCTTTGCTCTACTCAAGAGAACAACAATGATGTACAAATCAGAATAATAGTATATATTCTAACTTACCTGCTCTACAATTTCGTTCTTTATTATTAGAAAACAATTGCTGGAAAAACACCTCTCATCTGATGATACGGAAAGTAACGCGCATGTCTTTTGGACTAGGAATTAACCAAAATATATTCTTAAATTCCTCCACTGGAAACAGATCTTGGGTCAGTCAAGAAATAGGGAAGCCTTAAAGGTTCCCCAAACATAATAACAATAATAAGGGAGATTAGCATTTACTAATTACTAGGTGGCAGGTACTGTTCTAAGTGCTTTGTAAGTATTAATTCAATTTATCCTCACAATAACCCTATAAGCTAGGTGCTATTATCCCATTATACAGATGAGAAAACTGAGTTAACTAACTAGTCCAAGATTATAGGGAGGTAGTGTGCCTCCAGAGTCTGTACTCTCAGCAATGTTACTTCCAAGGGTCCCTTCTGGGATGATCATCATAAATAGGTGGTTGGTTGGGCCAGCATGCAATTAGACTTGTGTGTTGCATAGCAACTGGGCGACATTTTGCTCCAGGGCAACTGCCTGACATTTTCCAGGGGACTACAAACCACTTCCTTCAGCACCCGGGCAGGCATTTCTATACTTCTCCAGCTACAGGCTCCCTGTCCTTAGGTGAATCCTCTTCCTCAGCAAATGGAACAATGGGCTTGCAGACAGGGAAGGGACTGAACTTTTGAGGAAGTAAAGTGAAATGTTCCCCAAGTGCTCATGTTAAGAATCAGAAGGAACCTCTTCAAGGATATTCACAGGACATAGGTCAAGAAATGTTGCTTACACTTTGGGGAAATGAGCCCTTGCATACCCTAGTAACGGGAATGTAAACTGATAGAACCACTGTGGAGAGCAACTTGGCACTACTGAACCCAAATTTCCTATCCCCTAACGTCACAATCCCCAATGCCACTTCCAGGAATCTAGCACAACTACAGAAAGAAATTAAGTACAACAATGTTTACCTGGCAAAAACTTGGACACAAGGCATGTTTATCTATAAAGGAGTGATTAAATAAAGGCCTAATGCAATAACATACAGGCATTTAAAAAACATTAGAGGTGCGCTGGCCGGTTTGGCTCAGTGGACTGAAGGGTCATGGGTTCGATTCCCCAGGCTTGATCCCAATCAATATGTCTCTCTCACATAGATGTTTCTCTTCTCTTCTCTCTTCTCTTCTCTCTTCTCCTCTCTTCTCATCTCTCTCTCTCTCTCCCGCCTCTGTCTGTCTCTCTCTCCCCCTACCCTCCACTCTCCCTCTAAAAAAAAAAAAAAAAAAAATCAATGGGAAAAATACCTTCAGGTGAGGATTAAAAAGAAACACCCAGCCGAAACCGGTTTGGCTCAGTGGATAGAGCGTCGGTCTGCGGACTAGAAGGTCCCAGGTTCGATTCCGGTCAAGGGCACATCCCCCGGTGGGGGGTGTGCAGGAGGCAGCTGGTCGATGTCTCTCTCTCATCGATGTTTCTAGCTCTCTATCCCTCTCCCTTCCTCTCTGTGTGAAAAATCAATAAAATATATTTTTAAAAAAAGAAACACCCAAAAAAATTGGATGTAATTTTTTAAATGTTTAAAAAATAAAAAATAAATCAGAGGTATAATGCAACATATTCAGGTTTTAAAAAGTGCATGTTATAAATTACCCCATTTTTGTTTTAACAAATGAAAGGCAATAAAGAACCCTACACATACCACCAACTTTACATTTATTTATAGGAGTTATTTATATATATATATATATTTATATATACACACATACACATATATGTGTATATATAAATAAATGTATATATGTGAATTTATTACTAAAGGGTTGGGGCAAAAGTAGGTTTACAGTTATAATACAAATAATACAATAATAATAAATACTTTCACCTTTTACTCTAAGCATTGTTGTATTTCTAGATAATTTAACATTGTTAGGGACATGTGTTATTTTTGTGTAATTAAAAACTGATGTGAGCCCGGCTGGTGTGGCTCAGTGGTTGAGCATCGACCTATGAACCAGGAGGTCATGGTTCAATTCCCAGTCAGGAAGTTGAATATATATACATATATATGTTTAAAGAAATAAGAAAAAAGCACACAGGATGATGAACTTCTCACACTATTCAACTCTCACACTATTCAACTACTGAAGAGCTACAATGCTCCAACATCCCAGTGTAAAAAGCCAAATATTAACTTTCTCACCCAAAGAAGCCACTAAAGGGAAAATTCTAAGTCCTGACCAATAAATGAAGCTATGGAGTTCTATTTTTGTTTTATTTTATTTTTTAATACATTTTTATTGATTTCAGAGAGGAAGGGAGGAGAGAAAGAAACATCAACGATGACAGATAATCATTAATCAGCTGCCTCCTGCATGCCCCACACTGGGGATGGAGCCCACAACCCAGGCATGTGCCCTACCTGGGAATCAAACTGTGACTTCTTGGTTCATAGGTCGATGCTCAACCACTGAGCCACGACGGCCGGGCAATAAATAAAGCTGTGGAGTTTTTTGTTGTTGTTTCTATGTTAGGTTGATTTTTAATGGAGTGAAACTGCCAATTTTAGGTGAGGAACATAATTTAGGAAAGGGTGAACAAAAAAAGCATGTAGAATTATGAAAAACATGAATACTTTCACCATGAACAGATGCCTCTGATCTGCAAGAATGTTTAATGAAACAGTGTTACGACATAAGATCTGTCTTGCTTGACACTTAAAAATAAAAACAGACATGTTTTTATAACTTGACTCTAGGTCCCACACCCTTCGCAGCCACAAATATCCTTGCATCGTCTTCCGCTCTCTTTTACCTCTTCCAAAACAAGTTTAAATTAAATTCTTTAAAACACCTAAGATCATGAATCAAAACTTAGCTGTGGCCCTCTGAGGGAGATGATGGCACTAGGAACAGAAGATACATACACAGCTCATCTGCTTTCCCACAGAAGAAAGTATGGAAAGAAGAAAACCAAAAGTAAATAAATCAAGGCCATGGGAATGTAGCTGAGTAAGTAAGAGCATCCCATGCAAGACTGGCGATCTACAAGTCTGGGAGAATGACCTACTTTAATTCCCACACTGGGAAAGCCCAGAATTGTATCAACAAGCCGTAGAATTCAATAGGATGAGATATGTTTCCTTCCCCTCTCCTTATTTCCCAGATTGCAATGTTCTCTATTTATTTGTATTTCTTTGTTTGTGGTTTCCACATTGCAAGCAGTTTCTTGGCCAGACTTTGCTCCACCTAGTGGAAATACAAAGGATGGTCCAAAAGGGAGGTGCCCACAGCCAGACATCAGCCTGCCTGCTGTATGCCACTGAGTAGACAGGCCAGCAGAACCCACTGTCACTACGCCCTGTCACTCAGTGGCTGCTCGGACGGTCTCTGAACTTATAGTTGGATCGGTGGTCGTGGCAGTGCCCACAACTGGGTTGTAGGGTAAGAAATAAACCCACCTGGGTCCTGATGGCCCCTCAAGCGTTATTCCTAACAATTTATGACAGGAAAGAGGCCCTCTAGGGCCACAGGCAGTAGCTGACCTACACTCCATTGGAGACCCAGAAACGAAGGCATCAAGTGGTCGGTGTGAGATGACACCAGATTTCAACCACTACCATAAGGGACACATTCAAGAGGCAGACGCAGTGAGCGCCAAAGCCTTGCTGCACCAAGACCCGGCAAATAAACGTGTCTCCCGCACAGCAACTCTTCCTTTATAGACACAGAGGGTCCGCACGACCAATTGGCCTGGAGGACAATTCCTCCCAGTGACACCAACAACAATCAAGACTTAACTATACAAACAAGGACCAAGATGGAGGCATAGGGCAGAAGCCTGATTGCTGCCTACCACAACAATTTTGAGACTACGACGGGAGAGCAGAGCAGACACCATCCAGAACCACCGGAGGGCTGACTGAGCAGATGCTCTACAACTAGAATAAAAGAGAGGGGTACGCGGGATGAAGCTGATGCCGGTGACCCAAAGACCACACTTTAAAAACTACGGCTCAGGCGACACAATGGCGGCCTGGATCGTGCTCGGCGCAGTTCCCCCAGCGGTCTCCGGCTGAGGGGAAGGCTTCACTCGCTGCCGAGCACGGACAGACGAGCCCCTGGGAGACATGGGGTGGGAGACTACGCGCTTGCTGACCTCCGAGTCCTTCAAGAATCTCAACGCCTCGGAAGCGGCCAGGTGCGCATGCTCGGCGACCGGCCACCGCTGCAGACCCAAGGGCCGACGCAGCCACCCCGGACCAGCCCGCCGTCGCGCACCGGGCACACCGTAGCTTCGCCGAGCCCACCGCCCAACGAGTTCTGCGGTGGCTGCCCTGGAACTCTGAGAAAATGGCCGAAGGAATTGCTGAGAGGGAATTGACCAACAGGAATTGGGATCAAGAAGATGAAACCCCGCTGGGTCCCGGAACTGGGTGAAGCCGCGCGCCTCTGGGTCCGGGTGAGGCTGGAAACTGGGTCAGGGTGAGGCTGGGCCCCGGGTCCGGGTGAGGCCATGTGCCCCTGGGTCAGGGCAAGGCCATGCGCCCCTGGGTCCGGGTGAGGCTGAATCCTGGGTCTGGGCGAGGCCGTGCACCACTGGATCCGGGTGAGGCTGAATCCCGGGTCCGGGCGAGGCCGTGGGCCCCTGGATCCGGGTGAGCCTGGGTCCCGGGTCCGGGCGAGGCCCTGGGCCCCTGGATCCGGGTGAGCCTGGGTCCCGGGTCCGGGCGAGGCCCTGGGCCCCTGGATCCGGGTGAGCCTGGGTCCCGGGTCCGGGCGAGGCCCTGGGCCCCTGGATCCGGGTGAGCCTGGGTCCCGGGTCCGGGCGAGGCCCTGGGCCCCTGGATCCGGGTGAGCCTGGGTCCCGGGTCCGGGCGAGGCCCTGGGCCCCTGGATCCGGGTGAGCCTGGGTCCCGGGTCCGGGCGAGGCCCTGGGCCCCTGGATCCGGGTGAGCCTGGGTCCCGGGTCCGGGCGAGGCCCTGGGCCCCTGGATCCGGGTGAGCCTGGGTCCCGGGTCCGGGCGAGGCCCTGGGCCCCTGGATCCGGGTGAGCCTGGGTCCCGGGTCCGGGCGAGGCCCTGGGCCCCTGGATCCGGGTGAGCCTGGGTCCCGGGTCCGGGCGAGGCCCTGGGCCCCTGGATCCGGGTGAGCCTGGGTCCCGGGTCCGGGCGAGGCCCTGGGCCCCTGGATCCGGGTGAGCCTGGGTCCCGGGTCCGGGCGAGGCCCTGGGCCCCTGGATCCGGGTGAGCCTGGGTCCCGGGTCCGGGCGAGGCCCTGGGCCCCTGGATCCGGGTGAGCCTGGGTCCCGGGTCCGGGCGAGGCCCTGGGCCCCTGGATCCGGGTGAGCCTGGGTCCCGGGTCCGGGCGAGGCCCTGGGCCCCTGGATCCGGGTGAGCCTGGGTCCCGGGTCCGGGCGAGGCCCTGGGCCCCTGGATCCGGGTGAGCCTGGGTCCCGGGTCCGGGCGAGGCCCTGGGCCCCTGGATCCGGGTGAGCCTGGGTCCCGGGTCCGGGCGAGGCCCTGGGCCCCTGGATCCGGGTGAGCCTGGGTCCCGGGTCCGGGCGAGGCCCTGGGCCCCTGGATCCGGGTGAGCCTGGGTCCCGGGTCCGGGCGAGGCCCTGGGCCCCTGGATCCGGGTGAGCCTGGGTCCCGGGTCCGGGCGAGGCCCTGGGCCCCTGGATCCGGGTGAGCCTGGGTCCCGGGTCCGGGCGAGGCCCTGGGCCCCTGGATCCGGGTGAGCCTGGGTCCCGGGTCCGGGCGAGGCCCTGGGCCCCTGGATCCGGGTGAGCCTGGGTCCCGGGTCCGGGCGAGGCCCTGGGCCCCTGGATCCGGGTGAGCCTGGGTCCCGGGTCCGGGCGAGGCCCTGGGCCCCTGGATCCGGGTGAGCCTGGGTCCCGGGTCCGGGCGAGGCCCTGGGCCCCTGGATCCGGGTGAGCCTGGGTCCCGGGTCCGGGGGAGGCCCTGGGCCCCTGGATCCGGGTGAGCCTGGGTCCCGGGTCCGGGGGGGCCCTGGGCCCCTGGATCCGGGTGAGCCTGGCCCCGGGTCCGGGCGAGGCCCTGGGCCCCTGGATCCGGGTGAGCCTGGGTCCCGGGTCCGGGGGAGGCCCTGGGCCCCTGGATCCGGGTGAGCCTGGGTCCCGGGTCCGGGGGAGGCCCTGGGCCCCTGGATCCGGGTGAGCCTGGGTCCCGGGTCCGGGGGAGGCCCTGGGCCCCTGGATCCGGGTGAGCCTGGGTCCCGGGTCCAGGGGAGGCCCTGGGCCCCTGGATCCGGGTGAGCCTGGGTCCCGGGTCCGGGCGAGGCCCTGGGCCCCTGGATCCGGGTGAGCCTGGCCCCGGGTCCGGGGGAGGCCCTGGGCCCCTGGATCCGGGTGAGCCTGGGTCCCGGGTCCGGGCGAGGCCCTGGGCCCCTGGAAATGGGTGAGCCTGGCCCCGGGTCCGGGGGATGCCCTGGGCCCCTGGATCCGGGTGAGCCTGGGTCCCGGGTCCGGGCGAGGCCCTGGGCCCCTGGATCCGGGTGAGCCTGGCCCCGGGTCCGGGGGAGGCCCTGGGCTCCTGGATCCGGGTGAGCCTGGGTCCCGGGTCCGGGCGAGGCCCTGGGCCCCTGGATCCGGGTGAGCCTGGCCCCGGGTCCGGGGGATGCCCTGGGCCCCTGGATCCGGGTGAGCCTGGGTCCCGGGTCCGGGCGAGGCCCTGGGCCCCTGGATCCGGGTGAGCCTGGCCCTGGGTCCGGGCGAGGCCCTGGGCCCCTGGATCCGGGTGAGCCTGGGTCCCGGGTCCAGGCGAGGCCCTGGGCCCCTGGATCCGGGTGAGCCTGGGCCCCGGGTCCGGGTGAGGCCCTGGGCCCCTGGATCCGGGTGAGCCTGGGCCCCGGGTCCGGGTGAGGCCGTGGGCCCCTGGATCCGGGTGAGCCTGGCCCCGGGTCCGGGTGAGGCCGTGGGCCCCTGGATCCGGGTGAGACTGGGTCCCTGGTCCGGGTGAGGCCGTGGGCCCCTGGATCCGGGTGAGGCCACGCGACCCTGGGTCTGGGAGAGGCCACGCGCCCCTGGGTCCGGGTGAGGCCATGCGCCCCTGGGTCCGGATGAAGCTGAATCCTGGGTCTGGGCGAGGCTGTGTGCCCCTAGATCCGAGTGAGACTGGATCCCGGGTCCGGGTGAGGCCGTGGGCCCCTGGATCCGGGTGAAGCCGTGCCCCTGGATCCGGCCGAGACCAAACCAGAGGGAGTCGGACCTGCATTACCACCATTTGTCCACCATCCAGAGCTGAGGGGTCAGTGCCGACATGTACTCATAAGGAACTGGTGGACATTGATATTGGGTCTCAAAAGAACTGTTGGACCAGAAAGAAACTCACTACAGACTGATTAGTTTGCCTGTCAGCATAACTATTATTGCTCGTCGCACATTCAATTCTTATAAGTATATCTCTAGTGACACATGATTTCGCTCATCTAGGGGAAATGATGAACAACATAGACTGATGAACAAGAACAGAACCAGAAACAAGGAGGCATCGATCGGACTATCGGGCCTCAGAGGGAGGATAGGGGAGGGTGGGGGGAGGGGGGAGAGATCAACCAAAGGTCTTGTGTGCATGCATATGAGCCTAACCAATGCTTAAGTTCAACAGAGGGTTGGGGCATCCATGGGGAGGGGGGTGGGATGGGAATGGGGGGATGAGGACAAATATATGACACCTTAATCAATAAAGAAATTTAAAAAAAAAAAAAAAAAAAAAAAAAAAAAAAGAGGCCCTCTAGGGCATAGGGATGGCCAGGAATTCCAAAGGCAGTTGGAATTTTGTACCCAAAGCCATGTAAAGTAGCCACAGTATTTGTAAGAGTTGCTGGCTAGTGCCCAACATCCACAATGAGCTGTATCCTGAGGCCTGCAGGAGAAGGCTCTCCTCTAGACACGGCCTTCCTGACGTGCAGGAGTCAGCTTCCCTCCTGGTGACCCTGAAAACACCTAATAGTTTCTGCAAGCTGAGCGTGTATGAGAACAAGCAAACGTCCGTGAGGCTGAACATGAGGGTAGAGCCAAGACTTGGAAGGGGGAGAGGAAAAAGTTCTAAGAACATGACTCAGTTCCGATTAGGGCCATGGAGGACTCTGAGAAAAGAAAGTAACTGGCCATCAGCTTCACTGGGGCGAAAACAAACATGTTCTTCAAATAAAACCACAAAGGCAGCCCAAAGCAAGGGAAAAGAAAGTTCAAGACTGGGTGGCTAAGGGAGGGCTCACCTGCTTTCTAAACCACAGACTAAAAAAATATGCTTTTTTCAAAATGTCTGATGTTGGCTGACAAAGTAGGGCTGACTGGTAACATGTCAACAAATCTGAGAGTAATCAAGATTCAGGACTTACAGCTTTAAGTTATCCCACCTAAAATGTGTTGCCAGAGGGTATTTCATACACTTCACAATGCTATGCTCTCTCTTTATAGGAAAGCTGACCTCGAACCCTGTGATAATTAAGTAGGATCTGGTAAGAAACCAGAGTTTCTCAACCTTGGCCCTACTCACAACAAAGACAATTCTTTGTTGAGAGGGACCATCCTGAGCACTGTAGGATGTTTAGCAGCATCACTGACCTTCACTCACTAGATGCCAGTAGCACCCCCAAATTGTAACAAACCAAAAATGTTTCCAGACACTGACTAATGTCCTCTGGAAGCAGCAAAACTGTCCCCAACTGAGAACCACTACTCTGAACACATAGATTCACCATGGAAAGTGACCTACATAGCTAAAAGATAACAGGGACAAACCTAACCTCAGTGATGGAATAGAATCAAGGAAGTCACTTTCGAATCTCAGTTTCCCAACTTAGTTTGGGAGTTGATAATTACTTACCAACCACAATGTACTCTGAGGACCAATATTAACAGTAGTGATAATTATTATATTTAATAACCATTAAGCATATTCCAAGAGCCTTACATATATTGTCTTTTCACCTCAGGACAAACCCATTAGGTTTATTTACTTATTACTCCCATTTTATAGATGGGGAAACTAAGGCACAAAGAGGTTAGAGAATTTGCTCAAGGATAGTTAAGTAGAAGAGTCAGGTTTGGAACTCAGGTGGGCTACCCCCAGAGCTCGTGACCTCACCACTGTGTTAGACTATACCCCATGCCCTCATTGGAAAGCTGTTAGACTTGCATCATCTAATATGTAGTAAGTAGCCACATGTAGCTATTTCATTTAAATTAATTAAATATCATACCACTTTGGAAAACAGTTTGGCAGTTCCTCAAAAGATTACATATAGAGTTACCATATGACCCAGCAATTCCACTGTTAGGTACATACCCAGGAGAAATGAAAACATATGTCTACACAAAAACTTGTACACGCATGTTCACAGCAGCATTATTCATAATAACCCAGAAGTGGAAACAGCCTAAATGACCGTCAATTTAGGGATGGATAAATAAAATGTGGTACATTCATACAACTGAATATTAATCGTCCACAAAAAGGAATAATATACTGACATATGTGGTGATAAACTGATCTGTCAACGTTCATGAATCTTAAAAACATTATGCTAAGTGAAAGCCAGTCACAAAGGACCACATAAGTGTATGATTGTATTTATATGGACTGTCCAGAATAGGCAAATCCATAGAGATAGAAGTAGATTAGTGGTTGTCAGGGGCTGGGGGAGGAGGTTGTGAAAAGGAGAGAGACTGCTAATGGCTATGAGGCTTCTTTATGGGGTGATTGAAAGTGTCCTAAAATTAGATAGTGGTAATGGTCACGCAACTCTGTAACTTATAAAAAGGCATTTTATGTACACTTTAAAAGGATGAATCTTTTGAGATGTTAATTATATCTCAAGAAAGTTGATATAAAAAACTAAATGACATTAAAAATTCAGTTCCTCAGTTATCCTAGCCACATTTCAAATACGCAAGAGCCCCCCGTGGATAAGTGGCTACCAAAATGAACAGTGCAGAAAGATAATTTCCTCCAACATCACAGAACATTCTACTGGATAAGCACTGCATCAATGAATGGGTAAAAGGCCTCCTTTACCATCTAACTACTTTTCAAGTCTCACTACGTTCACACTCCTCTTCTCACACCCACATAGGAAGATTCCGTCTCCATAGGAAGATGCCTCCTCCAAATGCATGCTCCATTTTCTCTCTGGAATGGGCTTCTCCCCTTCCTGGTCTATAGACATTCTACTTACCCTTTATCCTTCAGAGCACGTCCAAATGCCTCTTCCCTAACCCCCACCTTCCCCTGGCCCTAGCAGAATCAGTTGCTCCCACTGGCCTTTGTTTGCACTTCCATTACAACATTGATCGCTCTGGATTACAAATCATTGTGTGTGCTATCTGTCTCTCCCACAAGATGACCAGCTCCTTGAGGACAGGGAGTCTAGTCTGTTACTTATTTGAGGGTTCCCAAGGCCTAACGATAACAATGGCCTGCTGCAGAGTAGACATTTCGGTATATGTTGCTGAATTCTACTGAAAGGATTTACAGAAACTCAAGGTATTGATTTTCAACAATTGTTCACTTTGGTGTGTAAAACAGACTAAGAAAATGAAGGAAAGAGGATTCGAATCTGAAGTCTCCTATCCCATTATTCTACAAGGAGTGTTGGTGATTGCACTGAAATGCCATTTTTAAGAAAGAAAGGCTTCTGGACTGAAAACTGGGGCAATGTAGGTGAGTAAAGGAGGGAATTAGGGGCCAATGGGTATACTATTGAAAGCGGGGGGGAAACTGCAGGGACGAGGGCCCCCATCCAATTCAAAGATTTAAGCATGGCACAGGAAAAGGAATGACTCCATCTCTAGAGATTTGTGCCCAGGCCATTGGTTGAGTCACTTCATGAAAAAAGACTTCTTTACTAAATCTTTATTTTAGATTTAATATAGCCAGGTTTTTCTGGTTAAGCCTAATCAAAAAGAGAAAAAAGAAATCTATGTTATCTCAATCATAATTTAACTGGAAGAGACAAATGCCAAGGCCTTACTATTTAAAGACCTTACTGTGTTTTTTTTTTATTCTCTATGGATTCAAGAACTCATAACTGAATTGCAATAACCTATAGGTGAGTTAAGTCTAAGTTCCTAACCACAGAAGTGAGCTAAGCTAATGAACTTTTCTGGGCCAGGATAGTGAGAAATGGCTGTTCCAGGGCAGAGCTATTAAGAGGGAAAGCAAGCACCTAAATATCATGTTTTTCGTATATTAAATGCATATGGAAAAAAAAAAAGTTGTACTTAATAGAGCCATTTCAAGGGGGAAAAATGCAATAAGGTACCCATACCATTTCAACAAGGAGTAAGTGTGGAGAGTCCTCCTCAATTCAGAGTTAGCTGGAAGTCACTTGTTGAAAAAAGGACAGTGCGTACCTGAAGTAGGTCCTGTGCCAAAATGGTCTCTGAATTTTTTTTTCTTTACTGATTTCTACAAGCCAAAAATCAACAAAAACCAAATTGGCTAACCTGCGGTAGATTCAGAGTTAATAATTATATAATAGCTTCCATTCCAAAAGTTAAAAATTCAAAACACAAATCTCACTACAGATATACAGTATTCTCTGACAAAGAGACAGGGTATTAAGGAGGAGGAAAGGGGTCAGGAAGAGGGAGACTACTCATTACAAAAACCTTCCCTTCTCTGCAGGAACTATAACCACATAATGGCTGCTGGTCAGTGCATCCATCCAAATGGAACAAAGTACAAAAGCCACCCTGTCCCCAAAATAAGTATTGGAAGTGCCAGAGACATGATAAGAAAATAGCCTGTGCTCCACAAACTGCTCTTAGGACATGACACTGAAGATCCGCTCCCACATTTTCTCCCAGGCTTGCATGACATGGTAAGGAACCTCCACTTGCCATGCTTCCTCCTGCTAAAGAAATGGATGTTTCCCACCACTGACTATGAGGTCTACCACTCCCCTCCAATAGAGTGAGGCAGTCCACAGACCCTGGGCACCCACCTCCGAAGGCTCAACATTCCTCAATCAACCCTTTAGCAATGCTATTTCTTCAATGGTAACTGGATAGACAGGTGCAAAGGAAAAACAACCGTTTGGTCTATGATTTGTTCTGTCAGCATTTATACTTAATTGCACCAGTCCAAATGGTTGTGACTTTTCGAATGGACAAAGAAAATTTATTTCTCCTGCTAGTTTGATTTTAACTGGGAAAATAAAGAGCCCCAACAAAGCCTGAAACGAAAGAGTTCAGACTTAGAAAAGGGAATATACTGGCCCAGAAAATGAGCTCTATTACGTTCACATGTTATTTCTAATATACATAAATATACTCTGAAGAAAAAAACAGGACACTTCAATCAATAAATGAATAAGCAAACTGTGGTATAGCCATACAGTGGAGTATTACACAGCCATAAAAAATAACTAAGTACCGGTTCATGCTACAACATGGATGAATCTGGAAAACATTATGCTAAGGGAAGAACCCAGACACAAAAGGCCACACTGTAGAATTGCATTTCTATGAAATATTCTGAATAGGCGAACACATAGAGACAGAAAGCATACTGGTGGTTGCCAGGGACGGGGAAAGTGGGGAATGGGGGGAACTGCTTAATGGGTAGGGGGGGTTTCTTTTGGGATGTTTTGAAACTAGATAGAGGTGGTGGTTGCACAACATTGTTAATATACTAAATGCCACTGAATGTTTCACTTTAAAATGGCTAAGTGGTTTTAAATAGCTTATGTGAATTTCACCTCACTTAATCTTTAAAATAAAGAATACTAATGGACAAAACAAAGATGCATACAGTATGTAAATAGGCAGCCCATGAACTCCTAAGGGAAAAAGATAAGCATTTTTTGCTGGGACTCTGCTGCTACTCTTGATCACAACGCAGGGTTCAAGTACTAGGCTGTATAGATTCTGCCATCATGTGTGTGTGTGTGTGTGTGTGTGTGTGTGTGTGTGTGTGTGTGTGTGTTTCTGAAAAGACAGGGAAGGGAACAGAAAGGGAAGAAAATAGAATGGGAAAGCCTTGCCAAACGCAAGGAAAGGAGGGGTCATTACCCCTAGTGCACCCCACCCAACTTGGCATTAGGAGTAATGCTCCCATTAAGGTTTCGAAATGCCAGCCAGAGCTGGAATCCACACAAGCCAGCTCCTCTGCCTGAATAAAAAGCAAGCCACCTAGCAAGAAAAGCTCCGTTTGGGGTGCTCCATTTGCTGCCCGTATTGGCATCAGCACCACCGTTTGCTCAAAAGCCTCAGGCTAGCCCAGATCAGCGTCAGCGCCCGGCTCTCCCCGGCCGGCCAGCCTAACAGCAAAAGCTTATGAGAACTCCAGTGTGCCCCCCTCCTGAGGGGGCCCGGCCTACTTCATCCCACCTGCCTTCCAAGAGTCCCTCCTCCAACCCCTTAACTCCAGCACTATTAAAAATGGTGCCCTCAGAACATGCCCCTGTCCCAGCCTGAAATAAACATCCTCTCAGCGCCTCCTCCCTCAGGCTAGTTCGGGAGCCCACGGCCCCGACCCGCACCCGCACGGACATACACGCGGCACCGCTGCCTGGAGACTTGCTCCACGGGGAACACGAATGCACCCCACATGCCCCAGCTTGGCACCACCATCCAGTCACAGACATCCCAGCCCACCTGACCTCACAGCCGTCTCAAAGGCCCGCACTCGCTTGGCACCAGGCCTCTGCCAACCTCCCAGAAACCAAAACAGGTGTCCCTCAGCTAAACACCGACGCCCCCTTAGGTCCGGTCCACGCCACGCATAGGGGTCCCTCTCGGGACCCCTCAACTCTTGGCAGCAACACTCTTCAGCCCCCTCCAGCTAGCAGCGAGGCCGTCTCCAGCCTCCCCTAGCCAGGCCTCAACGACCCCCAGGCTCCCAGCCGCGCCCGGACGCCCCCTCCCCCTTACCTGCGGGGGTTCAGCCCCGGCTGACAGGGGGCTGGGCAGCGCCTGGAGGAGCAGGAGCGCCATGCCACCCAGGAGCCTTCTCCTCTCCATCCCCCTCCTGCTCCTGCTCCTCCGCCACGGCGCCGCCACCACCCTCCTCCTCCTCCCTCTCCACCTCTCTCCTCTTCTTCCTTCTTCCCTTCTTTTCCTGTTTCACTCTCCCCTCCCGCTTCCGGCTCTGCTCCACCCCAGCCAAAACACCTCCCCCCCCCAAACACTGGGGAGGTCCTCCAGTGCCAGCGTTTCATTGGCCCGTGCCCTCCGTCCATTCATCCAAATGGCTGTCGATCAAACCGAAGTCCCGCCCCCTGTTGAAGTCCCGCCCCCTGAAGACGGAAAGCCAGAAGGATCCAGCCAATGAAAAGTAGGAGGAAGCTGGGCCATCTTGGGTGCTGCCAGCGGCGTAAATGCTGGGTGTCCGAAGTCGCTCCGGTCGGGGGGCGGGGCCCCCTCGAACGCGTGGTACTGAAAAGTCGAATTCGGATATAGCCATCTTGAGTGTGGCGGAAGTACTGGATTGCCACAGTTTAGCAAAGAAAGAAAGAGTATGATGATTCGAAATGGTGTTGGCAAATGTTATTTTTTGAAGAAGGTAGCCGGGCGCTCCTAAAGAACAAAACAACTGCAATCTAAAAAAATTTTTTGATCTCTTTTGTGTTGAAGCACAGCCTTAGTACCAGGGTCCCTCTGCTGGTCTCAAACTGGCCAAGCAATAGCCTTAGGGCAACTTGCAGTTCCTATGAGACAGTGCCTTTCGCTGAGGCACAGTGCTTCGTCACCACAACTTCCAGGGACAAAATTCTAGTCACTCTACCACAAAAATAGCTCTGAAATCCACCCCAAAGGCTTTCACCCATGTTCTCCTCTTCCTGGCTAAACACAAATGGTCTCCTTTCACACACCACAACAAGGGTGCTCTACCACCCCCATCCCCACCTACACACACACATACACACACACACACACACACACACACACACACACACACAACACCGTTTTTGTCTCATGGCTTTCCCTCAGTGGATAGAGCATCGGCCAGTGGACTGAAGGGTCCCGGATTTGATTCTGGTCAAGGGTGCCTACCTCGGGTTGCACCTACCTCGGATTGTGGGGAGGCAATCAATCGATGTGTCTCTCTCACATCGATGTTTCTCTCTGTCTCTCGCCCTTCCCTTCCATTCTCTCTAAAAATCGATGAAAACATATCCTTGGGTGAGGATTAAGGCCCCCCCCCTTAAAAAAAACTACCTACAAGATATATAGTCCAAACTTCTCAATATGGTCCTGTGTCCTGGTTCCTGCATACTTCTCTTTATCTCACCTGCCACCCACACATTCTGCTCACACTGGGACACTTAGGAGATCCTCAGTGTGCTGTGTTACATGATACACTTACCATCATTTACACATTACACATACAAACTCCTAGTTCCCGCCCCCTTGTTTCTTCTTCTGGATTCACATAACACTCCCCCACAGTGTATCTAATCTGCATCTGACTGGCTGACCCCTCCTACTAAATTTGCAGCTTTTTATTTATTTTTAAATATATATATTTTATTGATTTTTTACAGAGAGGAAGGGAAAAGGATAGAGAGTTAGAAACATCGATGAGAGAGAAACATCGATCAGCTGCCTCCTGCACACCCCCTACTGGGGATGTGCCCACAACCAAGGTACATGCCCTTGACTGGAATTGAACCTGAGACCCTTCATTCCGAAGGCTGATGCTCTATCCACTGAGCCAAACCAGCTAGGGCAAATTTGCAGCTTTTTATACAGCACACCAAGTCTTACTCATTTCCTAAGAAATCCCTACAACATCCTGTATAGGACCCAACTATGAACTTAATGATAATAAAATGAAATGAAGACCCATGACAGAGAAACCAGCTGCCTGTGGCTGTAAATTTCCTCTCAAAGCATTATACAGCCTGGCCCAATCTGGCGTATGCCTGAGCCCACAGGGAGTTTGTTCTTGGCTTAAGTGGTGGCAAAGTGGGAAACAGGTACGAGCGAAGAAAATTGGTTTTGCCCCAACGTAAGAATGTCTATAGTTCTACCTCTGTCTTGATCCTGCTTTCCCAAGTGCTGCAAAAGGTGACAAGTATTTTTGTCAATCTCAAGTTTCTTAGAAATGTATCTACTCCACAATCAAGCTCCCTAGGGGATAAATAAAGATTGAGTACTGAGACATGAAAACATGCTCAAAATCACTAATCGTCCAAGAGATGCAAATCAAAACAACAAGGAGGTACCATCTCACACCTGCCAGAATGGCTATCATCAACAGATCAACAAACAAGTGCTGGCGAGGATGTGGAGAAAAAGGAACCCTCTTGCACTGCTGGTGGGAATGTAGACTGGTGCAGCCACTGTGAAAAACAGTATGGCGTTTCCTCAAAAAATTAAAAATGAAACTTCCATTTGACCTAGTAGAAACCAGAAACACCAATCAGAAAGGATATATGCACCCCTATGTTCATAGCAGCACAATTTACAATAGCTAAGATTGGGAAACAGCCTAAGCACCCATCAGCAGATGAGTGAATTAGAAAACGGTGGTACATTGCCCTAGCTGGTTGGTTTGGCTCAGTGGATAGAGCGTCAGCCTGCGGACTGAAGGTCCCAGGTTCAATTCTGGCCAAGGGCACATGCCCAGGTTGTGGGCTCAATCCCCAGTAGGGGGTGTGTAGGAGGCAGCCAATCAATGATTCTCATCATTGATGTTTCTATCTCTCTCTCCCTCTCCCTTCCTCTCTGAAATCAATAAAGAAATATATATTTTAAAAGAAAACTGTGGTGCATCTACACAATGGAATATTACACTCCTATAAAAAGAAGGAACTCTTACCATTTGCAACAGCATGGATGGACCTGAACAGCATTATGCTAAGCAAAATAAGCCAGTCAGAGAAAGATAAATATCACATGACCTCACTCACTTGTGGAATATAATGAACAACATAAACTGATGAACAAGAATAGAACCAGAGTCATAGAAGCATCGAACAGACTGTCTAACCTATGAGGGAAGATGGGGGGTGAGGGGGTAAGAGATCAACCAAAGGACTTGTATGCATGCATATGAGCATAACCAATGGACACAGATGGGGGGTGGGGAGGAGGGCATGTGCTGGGGGTTGGGGGCAGCCGGGGAGAGGTCAATGGGGGAAAAAGGAGACTTATGTACATTTTTTTAAAAATTGAGTACTAAGCAAGGGCCCAATTATTTTCATACAGAGGGTCTTAATCCTGGCATCAAAGAGTTACAGAGGCCATATAAAGGCCAGGTATTATCATCATTGGGAAACCCCAGTGGCTTCAATTTGGCAGACAGGATTTTGTCCCAACTTGCCTTTCTCCCTTTACCTAAGAGCTCAAACTGAGGTACTGGACAGGACAAACACTTAGTCTGGATTAGCACTTCCCACACCGAGGCATTTTAGTCACTCTAACCAACTTTATTTCCACACCCCCACAAGAGCCAACTGAAAGAAAGCAGAGGCCTTACAAGATGGAGCTGAAATGCAGTCTGAGTGAATACTTTCCAGAGAGCCTCTGAACTGTAGCCACTACATACTCCAGACTTTTCCGAAGAGTAATCATCTGTGAAGAGAGGAGGAACGCCAGGAGGCTTAAGAAACTGGGAAGGAAAAGAAAAGGTGGTTGATTTTTGAAAGAACATCAGCGTCAAACTGCTTCTGAGCTTTGGTAAGGATTTCCCTATTTGTCTTTGGAAGTGGGCAAAGCTGAAGTCAAATCTCATCCTAAGAAAACTAGCTCACAGACACAGACCTTTCTGCTCCGACATCAGCTAAAATCAAATTGTATATTATAACATGTATGAACTTTGAAAACATTATACAGAAGGCCACACACTATGTGATTCCATTTATATGAAATGTCCAGAATAGGCAAAACTAGAGACAAAGTAGATTAGGGATTGTGAAGGGTTGTGGCTGGGGGATGGAGTGACTTAATTCATAGTTTCTTTTGGGTGTAATGAAAAAGGTCTGGAATTAGATCATCATTACGGTTGTACAGCTTTGTTGAGTCTACTATAAATCACTAATTTGTACACTTTATTAGGATGAATTTATGTTAAATGGATTACATTTTAATTTTTTTAAATAGAGGGAAAAATTAAATTGCAGCCAGTATTGTGACTGCAGAATGGAGGCCCTTCTCATTAGAGCAATGGTCCTTCAAGTGTAGTATGTAGAATCATCACTGGAAAATTACCAGGAATGTAAATTCTGAGGGTCTGCCCCAGACCCACATAATTAGAAATTCTGGAAGAGGAAGCCATATGATCTGTTTTAACAGGTGCTCCTGATGCATTTTTTAAGAGCTATTTTTCCAGAGTAAAGGACCAGAGAGTAAATATTCTAGGTTTTGCATGTTACATACATTGGGTCTCTGTCATATATTCTTTTCTTCCTTTTTACAACCCTTTAAAACCTTGAGCCACGGTTTGCCAACTCCTGTTCTGGGGCAACACAGCTCCCATTCTGGGAGATCTCTGGAGCTTCCAGCAAAGACAGGTGGATTTTCCCCTTGTAATAAGGTAAATGGACAATGGCTTCCGGGCTTCAGACAGGTAGGTTCACCTTAAAGTTGTTCCCCTCCCTCCATGCCAAGGCCAAAGTAAGTTCAGATCCTATTTTCCATCCAGATGTTATTAACTCAGGCTGCAGACAGTTCATTGTGCTTTTAAGAAATTTATTCAATTAATAGTGGTATCTTTGAACAGTCAGTAAATTATACTAGACAAAACTCATACAGACATTGACCCCAGGTATGCCACAACAGTCCCCCAAGGAGCGTGAGAAATCACCTACAGCAGCCAAGTTGGAAAGGGCAAGTCACTGTGCTTTGCTGTGTGTCCTTGAAGGCTCTTTGGTCCTGCTGGTTTTCTCTTACAGGCGTCCAAATAAAACTTCCCTTTCCTAGTCAGTACACACCAGTCTTTGGTATTTAACCTAATGGGCTGGAGAAGGGAGGTAGCCAGGAAATTATACCCATTACAATGTGTGGTTGATGCCTACATATATCCTTTTTACTCACAGTTAGAATTACCTTTTTTTTTTCAAGGTGACCAAAGGCACAGCCATTCTAGATCTCTCTATATATAGGTGTGCATGTGCGTGTGTGTTATTCATTTCAGAGAGGAAGGGAGAGGGAGAGAGAGAAACATCCATGATTAGAGCGAATCATGGCTGCCTCCTGCAGGCCTCCTCCTGGGGACTGAGCCCGCAACCCGGGCATGTGCCCTGACCGGGAGTCAAACCGTGACCTCCTGGTTCATGGGTTAATGCTCAACCACCGAGCCATACAGGCCGAGCAGAATTATCTTTTAAACACAGAAGTGAAATCAGACATGATTTGAGAGCAGAACAAAGTATCACTAGACAGAGCTTGAGCACCATGGAACTCTGCTGCCTCACACAATGACCTTTTTTCAGCACTAAGAACTCCCAAGAGCCTGATAAAACTCAAGGTGAGCAGCACTCCCAAAGAGCCTTTCTGACAGAGGAGAATGGGGTAGAGTGGAGATGAGCCCCAAGGTGACACAGACTAGCCCTCCCTCCCCGCAACACACATACTTCCTGCGTTAGCTAGAACTACATGGGTAAAGGTTTCATAGGTTGAGAGAAGATGACACAGAGGGAAGAGGGAAGAAGAGTAGGAACTTCTCTCTGTCCCAGGGGTTCTTCCCAATCCTGGCTGGAACCAGAATCCCAATGTTTTCCTGATTTTTCCAATCGGTTTGCTGAATGTCTCCCTCAGGTCCCAGCAACTTCTCCCTGAGGGGGCCTCAGCTCCTGGTTTCCATGGGATGGAAGGGGGAAGCAGACAGAGGATTTGGTCTTCCACCCCTTGTTCCCTTTCATCCCCTGGAGCCCAATAAACCAAGTGCCTGGGTAGAAGCATGAGGAATTCTGCTGCCTCATACACCCCCAAATACGCCCTAGCCTTAGGCCCTGTTGGCAAAGAGGAATGAGGGCACAGACAGCTAAGGAGGAGCTGGTGAATATTGGTATAGACCGGTCCTTGCTGAGGTGGGACATTTAGAGACCCTTATTGAAGTAGACGGAAGGCACGAGTTCTCCATATTTGGCCTTGATGGTGTCTTGGAGCTCCTGTTCCAAGTAGGAAACTGGCAATTCACTGAGAAGAGAGAAGAAGGTTATGAGTATGCCACCTAGACAGCAGCAAATTACCCTTAGATAAAGCCCAACTCAAATACCACCTCTAAGAAGCCTCTTTCCCTTCCCATTTTTTTCCTTCAGAATTAGTAGTAGCTGCTGTACACCACAATATGTTGCTTTTACCTCTCCCTGTCTTCCTTCTCCCTGGTGCTCAACTTCCACCTTCTCCACAAGATTACAGGCACAGGGCTCAGAACACAGGAGACATCTAACAGATGACCACTGAGCTAAGAGCACTAAGGAAAGGGAGAGTGGCATCTCCTCGGCATATATTCCAGGTATGTAGTCATACCTGGTCTCCTGGAACTAGTCCTTCCTCCCACCCATCTGATGCTCCCCTTCCATGACATGCAAGGGGAGTGAAGAGGTTCAAGTCATCCACCCTCTGGCAAATAAGAGCCAGAATAAGGACCTGTCCCCTTGTTCAAATTCAAAGACTGGATCCAGCCTGGGGAGATTCATCTAATAACCCAACCAGCAGGACAGAGTCTCTTGTTCCCCCACTTTCTCTCCACGGCAGCCCTTGCTGCACTGGGAGGAAGCAATTCATCCCTTTGGAGACGTGTTCTGGCTTACCATTCACGCAGGGTTAAGAGGCCCAGAGTTTAGGCTGATAGGCACTTGTCCCTGGACAAACGCTGCCCTTCTCGCCCCTCCCCCTCTCCTTCCGGACAGCAAGCAGGGCAGGGAGAGTAGGGACAGGACATTTGGTAAAACAAAGTAAGGAATGAATAGCTGATACCATATCTGTGGGAAGAGCCCACAGGCCACTGGCACCATGAAGATGAGGCTGGAAAAAAGGAGAAACCAAAGCATTAGGGGCCATTTCCCCACAGGCCCTCCCACAGGCCTGAGCGCCCTAAAGGATAGGGCAGATGCCCATTCAGTTGGCCTCCCTTCCCAGCTGGCTCCACAACCCCTCTCCCTTCAACCCTTCTCCTGGTCTCTAGGTGCCAGGATACTCATTCTAGCACGGATTAAAATCAGCCAGCCTCCATCCCTCATCCCCTACCCCGATCCACCCCTGTTGTTCAAGCACATGAAGTCGCTAGGGAGTGTAAGCAGCAGCCCTAAAGACCACATGCATCCACTGATATGCAGGGAAAGCAGTGAAAGGTGTGAATCCAAAGATCCTGCTCCTCTAGTCACTGAGCATCTGGACTGTTGGAGAACAGTAAAGGGCCGGGTTCATCAAACTGCAATGTGCATACGGATAACTCCAGGGGCTTATGAAAATGCAATGCTGATTCAGAAGGTCTCGGGAAAGGCTTGAGAGTCTCTACTTCTAACAAGTTTTCAGATGATGCAGGTCCAGGACTGTCTTACAGGATTTGAGAGTCTAACGGACCTGAGTTCCTATCACAGCGTTGACACTTAACAGTGGTACAGTCTGGGGCACGTTATCTCTGGGCCAGCAGAGGGAGGACCAGAGTGTCTACTCTGCAGCGTCACTGTGAGGATTCAATGAGATAACGACCTATGTACAGCACCCAACCTGTGGTAAGTGCCCACTCGTGGTAATTCAATTAACAGAACTATAGCATGTCGGCCAAGGACCAATCTCAGCTCCAGCAATCGGGCAAGTGTCTTCATCGCTCCAAGCCTTAGTTTCTTCTTCTGTAAAAGAAGATGAGGGCATCTATGCCTCCAGGGCTGAGGAGCGTAAGTGAAATTATAGATGTGCAGCATTAGCACAGGGGGCACATTCAATAAGTGTCAGTTGTTGTGGCTGTCATTAGCGCTGTAGTCCTGTGAAGCACGATTAATGGCAGGACATGTCCAGTCGATGGCAGGCACCTAAGAATGCTGCCATGACGTGGTTTCCTCCTGTGCGAGGTTGGGACACTTGACAGCCCCAGGCTGCCACACATTTTTGTCTCTTCGTGTATTTTATCTATTTATTTATTTATTTATTTATTTTATTGAGATATAATTGACATATAACAATGTGGAAGTTTAAGGTGTTGACTTGATACATTAACGTATCGCAACATGATGATCTGAGTGTTAGCTAACACCTCTGTCATGTCGCATCACTATCACTTCTTTTTCACGTTGGGATTGTCTCGTCTTTTTTTTTTTTCTTTTGAAATATAGTTTTTATTGCTGATAGTATTACAGATATCTCCCATTTGTCTCATCATTTTTGTCTCTTCTCCAGACGTAAGGTCAGAGGGAAGACCCTGGGACAGGAGGGTACCCAAGCACTCTGCCTTCCATGCGACTGTGTGCACAGAGCCTTGCTAGTCTGGTTCCCTCCAAAAAGATGAGGTGAGAGCTCTCTAGATGGATCACAGATGTACTGAGCTCCGGCACTGTGGAAGTCAGGCAAAGGAGTACGTGTTCTTCAACACGGGTGACATAAGACAGGTCTTGGTGCCCCAGCCACCACAGAACCCAAACCAAGAAAACATGTTACTCACAAGCACCCACACAGCATAACCTGCAACGGCGCATGCAGGACCTTGACTTTCTGCACAAAAACAAACAAAAGGAAAACCCACATGGGGCTTATATACCTTAAGGTGAACCCCACGCCTGCCCTGCGACAAACCAACCAACCAACTAACCAGCCGCAGGTGTAAGACTGCTGGCCCTGACGGAGAGGACAAGGGCTCTCCTTGCTCTCTGCAGACAAGGCCGAGCTACCGGCTATGCTGTCTGAGCGGGCAGCCAGGGGGACTGGTATGCTGAGCCCTACTTCCGTGAGATGAAGACTGGCAGCGAGAGGGAAGGATCAGAGGATCAGGAGCTCCCAGGCACCGGTGTGGTGGGAGAGTCTGGGCAGGGAAGAGGCAAAAGGAAACCCCACTCACCTGCATGAAGCGCAGTTTCTCCAGCCTTTCCATGACGACTGGCAATAAGACTGAAAGAAACCAGGGAGAAGCTGGGGGGACCTGTGAGACTATCCCTAAGACCCCTTTCCGAAGTCAGATCAGGGACTGAACGATTCTCCCTCCTTCCACAGCAGTTCCAGAAAATACTTTTCATTTGGGAGAATGGCGGCCTGTAGGCATGGCCACTCTGACTTGGCCCCCAAGTCCCAGCAGGAGGGTGCTTCCCAAAGCACACCTGCAATAATAGAACATGTGCCCCAGGCCCAAAGTGTCCTCAAAACTATCTCTGAAAGCTCATGTAAACAGACTTCTTATCTTCCTCTGTAACATGCCCCTGCTGGAAGCACAACGAGGGCAGGGGATTTATTTTTGCTACCACTGTCTCCCCGGCACCCCACATTGTGTCCAGTACATTGAAGGTACTTAAGAAATATGTGCTGAATAAAAATAACTTAAAATGTCTCATCAGTTGACGTTCCAAGAACTACAGTGTGCTTCTCCTGTGGCTTTCAGCACTCAAGCAAACCAGTATGAGAAGCATCGCTGTAGAAGCTGGGATCCCACCTCCCACCCAAAAGCTGAGTGTGGCTGAGGCCTCTATCATGTGCTCCAGGGGCCCCCAGAGGGGAAGGCTTCCCCATCTTACTCATGCCAGGGGCTGCCATGGTGATGCGAGAAATAACCACTTGAGTGATGCCTATGGCCGCAGCTCTCTGAGGGCAGAAAAGAGCAAGTTGTTAGGAATGACCTTATCCAGTATCCATGGCTGGGCCAGAGGCAGGGTCAGAGTCAGGGTCACAGCCAAGTCTGAGCTGGTAAAGGGGAAGCGATGGACCTGCCAGGGGTTGAGTGACTTCTCCCAGCCTTCACCCACCCAGCCAGCTTCAGGACTAGAAATGATGCAGAAAGGACATGAGAAATGTCCCAAACAGAGAAATGTGGGGGAAACTGAGGAGAATGAGAGTGGAGTCGGGGAGATCCTATAACGGAGCCCACGCCTGCTCGGACCGCTAAGGACAGGAAAGGGTATGAAAGGGAGTTCCCTCCTCCCACCCAAAGGGAGGACCTCTGCTCACCCGGGAATGACCAATCTCATTGTGATTTTTGTCCTTCACGGAGATGCCTTGGATGAGTTCCCTAGACACAGACAGGAGATGCTGGATACGGGAAAGGGGTGCTGGAAGCCTGCCAATCATGTGACACACCAGGGGACCAAGGCCAGGGCACTCAAGCTCTAGGGAGCCATCTCCGTAGCCTTGCCCTGTGACCTTCCTTGCCCTCCAGTGAGAGGAATCTGACGTGATCTAGGGCATTGATTAAGAGAGCTAGTCCTGAGCCCGGACTGCCTAGGTTGAACCCTGAAACTGCGGAGCGTGTCTGATCATGAGCAACTTCCCTAATCCTTCTAAAGACGCAGTTATCCTCAGCTGCAAAATGGAGACAATCCTGACACCCACTTCACAGGACTCAGTGTTTGAACAGGATAATGCCTGCAAAGTGCTTGGTCCGGTGTCTGACACCGAGCGACTGCACCACAAACAGTAGCTGCTGGTTATTATTCTCAGGCCAGTTCTTGACAGCATTCAACCCAAAACCAGGTAGGTGGCTGGGACTGATTCATCTGATGGAAAGGAGCAACTGGATGGGGAAGGGAAAGAGGAGAGGAGCAATGGGTACGCACAGCTATCCCGGCAGTGGGCTCTTTCAGCAAGGGCAAGTGCGATACATTCCCGTTTACTAGCAGTTCTAAGAAAACGTGGCTGTAGAAATTGGTGAGGATGATGAAGGCAATGGTGACAACAGTAGCAATAAAAGCTAACATTTAGCCCTAACTGGTTTGGCTCAGTGGATAGAGCGTCGGCCTGCGGACTGAAGGATCCCAGGTTCGATTCTGTTTGGGGGCATGTGCCTTGGTTGCGGGCACATCCCCAGTGTGGGGGGTGCAGGAGGCAGCTGATTGATGTTTCTCTCTCTCATCCATGTTTCTGACTCTCTATCCCTCTCCCTTCCTCTCTGTAAAAAAAAATCAATAAAATCTATATATTTTTTAAAAAGCTAACATTTATATAGCACTTGTTATGTTCCAGGTGCTATTTTGAGGACTTTACATATATTACATCATTCCATTTTACAACAGAGGAACATCTATGCTTTCTCTAATCAAGAAATAAGAACTGAGAGACACAACAGGTTTCTCCTTTTACCTATTCTTAGAACCGGGTACCTGGAAAATATCTATCTACTCCTCAGGCTTTCAAAGCTTCTTGGCTCTGTTCTATCTTTGGACACCTCACTCTGCTGCATTTCATCCTGTAAACCATCCCCAGGGCTTTGGAAGTAGGCAGCGCTCACAACTTAAATACAGTTGCAGTTGAAAGGACATGATTGAGTATAAAATGCACAGGCTCACCTTATGTCTCCATCCCACACCATCCAAAAAATGACTCGCACATACCCATCACAGATTAAACCTAAATTACCCGTCACTCCTATTGGACTGGCCATCACTATTAGAGCAGTCAATCCTCGGGGACCCTTCAGAGGCACAGCCTGGCAGCCTCCCCCCACATCCACCCCGGCTCCAAGAAGCCACCCACTGCCTTGGTCTCTTGCCTTGGTTTCCCTGCTGACCTTGTGGCTTGTAAGGAGGAAAAGGGCCCCCTGTACTCACTGCTGTCGCATCATTGGGATGTTGACACAGTTAGCAGCAGCTACAGCAGCAAAGGGCACCCAGCGGGCCACCAAGGGTGGAGCTTTCTATTGGAGAAAGGGAACCATGGGAGTTGCTGAGGCTCGCTGCAAGATGAGAATGGAGGGACTTATGGACTCCAAAACAAGGGCTACTGCCACACACCCAGACATCCATCTGGGAACCCAAACTCCCTCAGAGGCCTGAGAAGGACCAACCTGGGGACAGCCCTGCTGCATTTCCCACTACTTGGCTGGGCTCTGCTTATACCCCAACTCACCCACTAGATCTCCCTAGGACTTTGCTGCCCCCTAGTGGCCACCATGCCCACAGCAGCCCCAGAAGTACCTTTGTCAACATGTTCATGCTCACAGCAGTGGTCACCGCAGTGGTTGTGGCTGTGACGTAGGAAAGGGCCATCTGCCTAGTGGAGGAGAGAGATGCTCAGGAGTGGGGAGCCCCTCTGGCTGAGAGTACGACCATGGCTTGAGTGAGAAAGTCTGGAAATGGGGCTTCATACCTGAGAAGCTCATGTGGTTTGTCCCGTGTCATCTTGTGGCCTCCCCCTAACTCCAGATGACCCAGCCCCCCGGGCCTCCTTTCTGTACTTTATTTGTATTTGAATTCAACAAATACTTACTGAGTGTCTATTCTGTGCTATATATTGTTCCAGGTACTTCCTTTCTGTACTTTAATCACACCCAGCTTTTTCCTACTTCAGGATCTCTGCACACTGCTGCTCCCTACCCCGGGTATTCTTCCCTGGGCTCTTCCTTTTCTTTTTTAATATATTTTTATTGATTTCAGAGAGGAAGGGAGAGGGAGAAAGAGATAGAAACAAAAATGATGAGAGAGACTCGTTGACTGGCTGTCTCCTACACGTCCCCTTCTGGGGACCGATCCCGGGTACGTGCCCTGACCGGGAATCCAACCATGACCTCCTGATTCATATGTCAGCGCTCAACCACTGAGTCACACTGGCTGGGCTCCCTGGGCTCCTTCATAGCTAAATCCTTATCCTTCAAAATTCAGCTGAGGACTTCCCTGACCAGCCTATCGACACAGACACCTCTCTGCTGTTCTCTGTCTTGTCACCGGTGTGTTTCCTAATGGCGACAATCTGAGGTTACTGTACTTGTTTTCTTAGAAGACCTTAAATTCTACAAGAAGAGGGACCACAAATGCCGTACTCAAACGTATCCCCAGCACCTGAACCATTCCTGGCATCTGTGTAGAATGAACGTAGAAGAAATATTTTCAGAATGAACAAATCTTGAATTGGTCCAAGAAGATGCTTTCCTAGTCAGCCTAAGAGAACACTTCCAAACCCTGAAAAGGGGGAAACTTCGTCACCTGTCCAGTGTGAACCCTACGCAGGGAGGACTTGACAGCCTGAGAACCCTTTAGAAAGGTTGTTCCCCTGGAGGCAAAAGGACAGCCACCTCCTCCAAACCCATGTGCACAGCCTGGGGTTCAGGTCTCCTACCTGCCTGATGTGGGGGAGGCCGCATTCCTGTTGGTGTAGTTGACTAAGGCATTGAAGGACTGGTTCACCCATTGCCAGAAGATGATCGCTGGCATCGTCCTACCAGTAATCGAGGTCCGGAAAGGAGAGGAGAATGGAAGGGAGGGTTTGGTATGCACAGGTCAAACCATGTTAACAGCTGTTCCCCAAACTGTTCCCGTGTTGTATACACCTGGGCTTTTGGACAGCCTTGCTCCTCTTCCTGGAACACAAACACACACACACACACACACACACACACACACACACACACACACTCACTCACATTCACACTCACACACTGTTCCATACATGGCTAAATCACACCCTGTTGAGAGATTACTTCCTCCTTGGAACCTTTTTGACCCTTCCCCTGCCCTTCCTGAGACAAAGTCATCCCATGCTCCCAACACCTACAACCCCATGTTCTCTCCTCAACCTACCACTTAGCAAGCTGGACTGTGACTCTTCACTTACTTCTTGGTCTCTAACAAAACTGGAAGCTCCTTGAGGGGAAAGAAGGACTAAAGTCTTTATATTCCTAACAGCTGGGGCCCAAAGTCTGGCTCAATACCTAGACAAATAAACGCACAGGGGGGCGGGAGAAGGAAGAGAGGAAGGGGAAGAGCCACACACCCAGCAGCTCCGTTTATTCTCTCCCCACCTGAGCTGAAAGGGCCTTCCTTATTTTTTCCTGGGATATTACTTTATAAAATACATTGAACTCATTGTTAATATAAGCACTTTTTAAAGAGGAAATTAGCATAGTTTATTCACCGAGAGTTCTAGAAAGGACTGCCTTAAGTTAAAATCCAGGTACCAATACTTCCTGGCTGTATGATCGTGCACAGGTTATATAACCTCTCTAGAACCTCATCTATAAAACGGAGAGGGAATAGTACCTCTCTGGTAGGACTGTTGAGAAAATTAAGTGAGGTATCGCATTCAAAGAATTTAGCACAGTGCCTCGTATCAGGAAAGTTTCAGTAAAGATGGCTATTATTATAAAATGGCTCCCTGGCTAGCAGACCCAAGTGGTTACACCTCCCACGGCCTTGCTCCCAAGTCCCACCTGTAGAACTGGAGCATGAAGCCTGTGATGATCATGCCGCCGGGAACCTGGAAGGACATCCGTCCAATGACATTCATCTTCTCCCCGGTGTCAGGGTGGAAGGCAGAGTCATACAGCTTTTTGGCATACAGCAGCTGCTCCATTTGAGTCCCTGGGGGCACGACCCCCATCCTGTCACCCAAGGACAGAGTTACCCCCTTGTCCCCCCCCCCCCGACTCCAAGTCATCCTGCTCTAATTTCTCCCTCCTTCCTGAGATTTCTGCCTATACCCTCATCTTCCGTTCCCACCTCCTCTAGGGAACCCATCGAAGTGGCCCCCGTGCCTCCAACCCCTTCCCCTAACCGTTCACCTGCTTTTCTCCACCATCATCTTGGCCCAATCCAGCTCCCGCTCTGGTACCAAAACAGTGCGAGGGTCCGTGACATTGAAGAAGTGCTTCACCCGCCCCAGGAAAGTGAACTGGTCCCAACGGGGGGCATCGATGTTAAAACCAGACAGGTCAGGCTCCATCTTGCTCACACACACAGCTGTGTACTTAAGGAAGACAGGAAAAATGAGGACTGTTCCCTAAATCAAAACCTGGCCCGGAAGCCCTGAGCATCTCCCACGTTGGTAAACTGCCTGCTCTCACCAGCCACTGCCCTCATCTAACTCAGTTTGGGAAGGACTCAGACTGAGCAACGGGGAACCAACAGGTGTTTCCTGAGTGCCTACTGGTGGCCAGCCCTGTGCTTGATCATGCTGCGGGGGAGATTGGGAAAAGGGTCAACGCAGTGCCTGTACTTGGAGAGCTGAGACTGACTGCGGAACAAGAGCCCACAGTATGTAATATGCACAAGCAACCATAATACAGGAGATCTGCAGAAGCAGAGACGGAGGGGCGGAGGAACAGAGTAATCAGAGGGGGCTTCCCAGAAGGAGTGCAATGTGAGCGCGGCCCTAGAAGATAGATTTATCTGAAGGAGGAAGAAGGCAGGGGATCCCATTAAAGGTAGAAACAATCACAGATCAAGTGGAAATGAACACTTCCATCATTTCCGTGTCGTGTGTGGTGCACGTTGGCCCTGTGAGAGATGCAGGGCCATGGCTGTGAGTGAGGCGCCATGTCTGCCCTCAAGGACTTTCAGAATAGAGGTTAAACAGGTAATTCAATAAGGACAGCAGACACTGGGAGCAGTGGAAAGCCAGCAAAGAGACATCTAAAACTGAGATGACCATATCTCCCAGTTTGCCTAGGAGTGTTGGCCTGGGGTCATCACGAACAGCACCCCTTTCACTCTCAATTTGGATGTGTCCCAATTTGGATGATAAATGAAATGGTCACCTTATCTGAAACAGATGAGGAGTTTTTCTTCTTTTTTTTTTTTTTCAACAGAGCCTTTATTAACATGCAAGTATCATTTGCCACAAGATATACATGTTCTCCTAATTTTTCAGTTCTTTTTCAATATTTTAACTTAAGGTTACTTGTGGATCTAACATAAAAAGTAACCTACTAAAATCAGTCAAAGTAAAATTTGATTCTAGCTATCACCTTAACCTTTTATTATTTAGATTTATAATTGACATCATTTGTCTCAAGTAGCAGAATATAATTCTTGTACTTGGTAATCTTCTATACTAAAATACGTACCAGTATATCTTAATAAGCTACTAAATATATGGAATTAACATATATATTTAACTGCTTTCAATAAGCTAGAAAGTATAATGTTAAGTTTTCTAAGAGGAAAATCATTTATAGATCTTGATTGTTTATGATTTTTGCAGTTTCCATAAAAATTGGTCCATATTAAACCAGTCTTGAAGAACTAAGATGGAAACTTAAAAACCCTAATGACAGCCTTGATTTACTATGATAGAAACAATAATAAACCAAACTACAGTTCTCTTTTCCCAGGCCCAAGCAGAGATGCTCTGTCATAGCTTTTGAAACATTTTTTGTCTGTTTAGTATAAAAGCTGAATGACCTCTTTATAAGTTATATATCAGTAGGAGACCCACAGATGATGGGCATATTTATTGGGACACATTTTAATTAATAGAAGATAATTCATATACCATATCACAGTGCATTATAAGATTTGCACTATATCTGTCCACATGCTTGTCATATTTTATAACATTTCAGTTGGATGCAGGAAGACTGGAATTGTTCAGAGAAGTCTAGCTTTTAAGATGTGGGTAAAGTTCACAGTGAGTCTTTTTAAACATTTAAGCAACCAGAAGTATAATCACAACAAGGGACTATGTAAGAAGAATGAATATTGCAAAGGAAGCTTTATAGTCAATGAAAATACAGTACTTTGGATTGGCCAAAATGCACAGTACACATGAAACCGAGGTCATGTACTTCACTTATTGACCACGTGGCTACAGTTCAAAAGGTCACTACCCCAACAGCCTTACCAAGTAATCTTCCAAATTGCTTTTAAATAAAGTTCTTAAATTGTAGCAATGAACAAAAAGACAAGATACACTTAAAACAATACTGCAGTTTATCAAAAGACACATAAGAAATTTCAACTCATGTCTTCGACAGTTATAAAAATCAACATTTGTCTAAGTTATAAACATGTTTTTAATGCAATTATTTGCATAATTCTAATAATGGTAATGACAGCTATAAGATCAGAATAGGTTTAAAAACAACAACACTAAAAACATAAAAATACATAGCCCCAATATTTACCTGTAGAATATGCTCATTTATGACTAAATTTCAGCATTTACTATATCGCCACCGCTCTAATTTTAAAAATCACACCCAAAGGGTAAGGGAAAACTACCTAGCAACTGGCATATTTGTTTATTTCTCAATTGGTGAATATGTCCTTAATCTGTTGATGTAGCAAACAAATTTCAACTGTGTCATGCAAAAGCAGAGACGATAGTCTGCTTTGCAATGGACTTTAAAGTTCAGCCCTGACCGGTTTGGCTCAGTGGATAGAGCGTCGGCCTGCGGACTGAAAGGTCCCAGGTTCGATTCTGGTCAAGGGCATGTACCTTGGTTGCGGGCACATCCCCAGTGGGAGGTGTGCAGGAGGCAGCTGATCAATGTTTCTCCATCATCGATGTTTCTAACTCTCTATCCCTCTCTCTTCCTCTCTGAAAAAATCAATAAAATATATATTTTTAAAAATAAAGTTCAATCACACACAAGCAACATGCTATATATGAAAAAGTTACTAACCGAACTACAGGTATTAAATACTGGAAATAGTTAACAGTTTATTATAATTTATTTTATTTAACAATCTAGGAAGTTCGCAGCCATCAGCAGTTCCAGTGCAATTTCAGGTGCAATTGGGAATTCAGGAATCTCCGTGGAGCTGTTAGTGTAGCACGCCTTGTAAGTAAAATACATGCACACTTTTGATAGCACACATGAAGGGATCTCTCTAAAATTGACTTCATTCGTTTCGTTCTCAGCAACCTGACCTGGGCCACTCAACATGGCTTTTATTGTTCCTGATGTTAATGCATGTTCTCTTTCTACAATAAATTCATGACCATCTGAAGATATCAACTTGACATACATGGCATCAGGGCCTTCACAGCCACCATAGGCTTTCTCTTCTCCATTCGTCAGCCCCGCAGCCACCGTGCCAGGTCCCCGCGCGCACCCCCACAACCCCCACTCCAGGGCCGCCCCTCCACCCCGACAGCCTGCCGCCGTGGGTTCTGGGCTAGATGAGGGATTCTGAACACACTTTGTTAGTATGAGAAATAAAGAATGTTTTGGAAATATGCACAGAAGTTAAATAGATGGAAGAGCTGTATTTCAAGCAAAAGGAAAAGCCAGCACTGAAAGCTCATGGTGTGCACAATGTCACCCGCACAACAAGAAAAAAGGCTGAACAAACTAAAAATCAACAACTATTCTTAGACCCATCAGAGAACTGAGATCACAGGGCAAGCCACTGCCTCAAAACCTGGAGACAGGCAGGTAAAGAGACACACAGCTCTTTGAGAGCAGAAGCCCACTGCTAGGGCAAGTATCACTGGAAAACTTAAACTGTAATCAACGAATTTCTGGAGCTCGATGTGGACAAGTGGGGACTCAATCTTGGGGGACACTACTTTTGTGAATTTTACCTCCAGGAGCCCACTAGGTTCTCAAGGTGAAGATCAGAAAAATATCCCCTAGTGCTTCTGGCAGCCAATCAAGGATTCTCTCTCATCATTGATATTTCTATCTCTCTCTCCCTCTCCCTTCCTCTCTGAAATCAATATTTTTTTAAAAAAAGAGAGAGAAAGAAAGAATTAAAAAAAGACGCCATAACTGGTTTGGCTCAGTGGATAGAGCATCGGCCTGTGGACTGAAGGGTCCCAGGTTCGATTCCGGTCAAGGGCATGTACCTTGGTTGCAGGCACATCCCCAATAGGGAGTGTGCAAGAGGCAGCTGAATCGATGTTTCTAACTCTCTATCCCTCTCCTTTCCTCTCTGTAAAAAATCAATAAAATATATATATTTTTAAAAAGAATAGAATAGCCAAGAACCTTGGGACAATTACAAAAGATGTGGCAAACACATAATGGGAATACCAGAAGGAGAAGAAAGGAAAAGAAGAAATATTTGAAGAAGTAATGACTGAAAATTTTCCAAAATTAATGACAGACACCAATCCACAGATTCAGGAGTCTCAGAGAACACCAAGCAAGATAAATGCCCCAAAATCTACACCTAGGCATTTTATATTCAAGCCACAGAAAATCAAGATAAAGAAAATCAAGGAAGCAGCCAGAAAGAGGGGGAAAAAACCCTTATTTAGAGCAAAGGATTACATCAGACATTTCTTTAGAAACCATGTAAGCAAGAGTAGTGTGAAATATTTACTAGTAAGTGTTGAAAGTATAAAACAACCCATGAACCTAGAATTCTGCATCAAACAAAATGATCCTTTAAAAATAAAGAAGCCCTGACCGGTTTGGCTCAATGGATAGAGCGTTGGACTGTAGACTCAAGGGTCCCAGGTTTGATTCCGGTCAAGGGCATGTACCTTGGTTGCAGGCACATCCCCAGTGGCGGGTGTGCAGGAGGCAGCTGATCGGTGTTTCTCTCTCATCGATGTTTCTAACTCTCTATCCCTCTCCCTTCCTCTCGGAAAAAAATCAATAAAATATATTTTTAAAAAGATGAAATAAAAATAAAGGAGAAAAAGAATTTCTCAGACAAGCAAAATTAAAGGAGTTTGTCAACAAGAGACCTGACTTGCAAGATGTTAAAAGAAGTTCTTGAGAAAGAAAGAATATTACATAGGTCATAAACTCTTGACCTACATAAAGAGTGTCAGAGAAGGAATAAATGAAGGTTAAAAAAAATCTTTACTTTTCTTATTCTAATTGTTAACAGTTAACAAACAGATAACAGTGTGTTCAAAATAATAATAGCAACCATGTATCCAGTGATTATAGCTGTAGATAAGGGAATGATATAGTGGATGGGAGGGAGGAACTAAGAATACTCTATTGTAAGGTACTTGTACTACCAATGAAGTGGTATAGTATTATTTGAAAGTGGACTTGGGTTAGTTGTAAATGTACATTGCAAACTCTAGAGCAAGCACTAAAAAATTTTCCCAAAAGAAAAATTAATAGTAGATATGTTGAGAAGTGAGAAACTGGAGTCAAACATAAAGCTAAGGCTTTGAAACTTTTGCCTAAAAATTTCAGGAAGAAGCCCAGCCAGCGTGGCTCAGTGGTTGAGCATCGACCTATGAACTAGGAGGTCATGTTCGATTCCAGGTCAGGGCACAAGCCCAGGTTGTGGGCTTGATCCCCAGTGTGGGGCATGCAGGAGGCAGCCAATCAATGATTCTCTATCATCATTGATGTTTCTATATTTCTCTACCTCTCCCTTCCTCTCTGAAATCAATAAAAGTATATTAAAAATAAATAAATAAAATTTAAAAATTTCAGGAAGCCATTAAAAGATTTTAGGAAGAGTGACAAGATCAGATGTGTAGCTTATAAAGAACAATCATCCTATATAATAAAAGGCTAATATGCAAATTGTCCCCTTGGGAGTTCGACCGACTGCTCGCTATGACGTACGCTGACCACCAGGTGGTGGCGTGGAACAAAGGAAGGCCCTGATTGGCCCTGATCACTGGCCAGGCCTAGGGACCCTACCTGTGCACAAATTTCATGCACCGGGCCTCTAGTATGAGATAAAGACTCAGAAAGAGGAGCTGGAAGGGGACCCCAATAATCCAGGCAAGAAGTGGCGCTAAAATGAACCCAAATGCACCAAACAGAGAGGAGGGCCCAAAAGGAGAGAACCTAAGTGATCGGGTATAAGAGGAATATTATGAGTCTGGGTTCAAGCAGAGAAGTAGAATCAATAGGAAATATATAGACATACTAGAGGCCCGGTGCACGAAATTTGTGCACGGGGGTGTGGGGGGTGTCCCTCAGCCCAGCTTGCATCCTCTCCAATCTGGGACCCCTCGAGGGATGTCCGACTGCCCGTTTAGGCCCGATCCAGGACCGCTGGCTCCCAACTGCTCGCCTGCCTGCCTTCCTGATTTCCCCTAACCGCTTCTGCCTGCCAGCCTCATCACCCCCTAACCACTCCCATGCCAGCCTGATAGATGTCTAACTGCTCCCCTGCTAGCCTGTTTGCCCCCAACTTCCCTTTCTGCCGGCCTGGTCACCCCTAACTGCCCTCCTCTGCAGGGTTGATCGCCTCCAACTGCCCTCCCTTGCAGGCCTGGTCCCTCTCAACTGCCCTCCCATGCAGGCCTGGTCCCTCCCAACTGCCCTCCCCTGCTGGCCATCTTGTGGTGGCCATCTTGTGTCCACATGGGGGCAGGATCTCTGACCACATAGGGGCAGCTATCTTGATCTTGTGTGTTGGAGTGTTGGTCAATCTGCATATTACTCTCTTATTAGATACGATAAAATCTCATACACAGGCAATCCACTCTGGGCCCCCTTCCTGCTGCCCTCTTGCAGCAGGAGGTCTGTCTATCCACCAAACTGGTCTGTCTATCCAGAAACTTTGTTTCTGCCAACAACAAAAATCACACACACACACACACACACACACACACACACACACACACACACTGGTAAAAATTGATTTAGTAGAAGGAATTAGCTAATTGGCTTATGTAATTGTGAGAGTTGGCTAAGTAAGCCAGAGGTCAACAAAAGAGACAGACAGGAAGGGCTGATCCTGGGGGAAAGGGAAGTAATGCAGGCCCAGCTGTCTCTGACTCCAGGGGGGCCTAGCCCTCTTTTAAAGGGATTCCATCTGATTAAGTCAGACCACCCAGGATAATCTCCCTTTAGGTTAATTCAAAACCAACCCATTATGGATTTTAATTACATTTGCAAAATCCCTTCACCACAGCCCCTAAATTAGTGTTCCTTGGAATAACGGGGAGAAGGTGTGTGGGAAGGGATTGGCTAGGAATGGCTGCTTCTCCCTCATAGCCCACTACAAACATGAGGTGTGTGTGGGCGGGAGGGGGGTGCTAAGGAATTTTGTTTGGCCTAGTCAAGTTGACACATCACAAATATTTAGAGTGATACCTGGGGTTTCTGATTTGGGCAATAACGTGCTAAGTCCGAGAATATAGAAAAATAGGCTTTCAGGGGGGGGGGGGGGGAATAATAAGTTTGATTTTCCACATGTTGAGTTTCAAGTGCCATAAAACTTTCTTTCTTTTTTCTTTTTTTAAATATATTTTATTGATTTTTTTACAGAGAGGAAGGGAGAGGGATAGAGTTAGAAACATTGATGGGAGAGAAACATCGATCAGCTGCCTCCTGCACACCTCCCACTGGGGATGTGCCCGCAACCAAGGTGCATGCCCTTGACTGGAACCGAACCTGGGACCTTTCAGTCCGCAGGCCGACGCTCTATCCACTGAGCCAAACCAGTGAGGGCCCAGAGGACTTTCTGAAATGCAATAGGCTGCCTGCCACCTGTTCCTTTGCAAATACCATTCCCTGTCCAGAGTGCTATTCCCTCCCCTCTTCACTAAATAACACCTACTCATTTTTTTAATGAATAATTTTCAGATTTAACTTATATCTTCCACTACTAGGTCATTTGTCTTTTTTTCTTTAAAATATCACCTTCACTCAGAATTTTCCATACACAGAAAATTACAAGTTCACATGCACAGCTTGTGCCCATGGAGCTCTGGGCTTTGCCCTCCAGGAACAGGCTAAACTTGGCCTCCTGCAGGCTGGTTCAAAGACCAAAGGCGTTTCACTCAGTCCCAACTGAACCAGGAGTGGGAGAGGGGCAAGAGTTCACCTGACTCCAAACGAACCTATAAGAAGTTGGCCTGGACAGCAAATCACACACCGATTTGGCTTACAGAGCCCCACACTGGTACCCCCTGAAACAGCCCAGCAGAGCAAATTGCTATGCCTCTCCCTCCACACACACACACACTTCTCAGACATCTCTCACCACCCTCAACCCAACATTGGCGAGTCCTCTGCCTTTTACAATGGAAGCTCTTCTACCATGAAGGGGTAATCATTTGCTAAATTCTGCAAGAAACTTTGCCTTCATTACTGAGGTCAGGACAGTACCTGTCCAGTCCTCATCTGATGTACAAATAGGCAAAATGAAATCTGAATTCTCTGTCTGGAACATCTTCCCCACAGCAATGCCCCATAGGGCACAGTTCCATGACTCCTTCCCGGCCAAACTCGGCCCTTCTGTTCCATGCTCCCCTAGCGTCCTGCTTTCACTGGCAGCATGTTGGGCTTTCGGAATTGTCACTTTCTTACTTACAGTTACTGTGTGAACTCTGACTTCCCTGATAGACTGTGAGGTTCATGCTGTATCTCTCATCTACCTTCTAAAGACACTAACTGCCTACTTGAAATGCATTCCAACTTATCCGTGGGTTCTCCTGGCATCAAGGATGTTACCTTTTTTAAAATCTAAACTCAGAACTTGCCTTAGTTACCAAACAGCAGGTTTTCTTTAACGAAGATGCAAACTGTCTACCCTGCTTACACTGCATCCTATCTAGTCTCTAAGTTTTCTTCCCGTTACCCTCCCTCTTCCCACAGAGCCACATCTAGGTACTCCCTAAAGAGGTCACTATCCTGTCCAGCGTGGCCCCACTAATGGAGAAATAGGGTTCCACTACTGAGAACAAGGGGGGAGCGGGAGGTCAAACAGGGATTGACAGATAACTCCCTTTCCTTCTAGGGTTAGGGATGAATACAAGATCTCAGTTTATAGAACAGGAAACTAATGCCTAGAAAGGCTCACATGATTGAGCCAGCGTTTGTGTGGCACTACACAGCCCTCCACTAACAACAAACAGATCCAGTCCTGTATACCCATCCAAAGATCTGACAATAGCTAGGGCCTTACTTTCCCTTGCTCACAGGCCTAGGGTCATCTAGGTAGGTGTTCTATCCACTATAGGTTACTTGTTAAGGAGATAGATAGATAGATAGATAGATAGATAGATAGATAGGAAGAAATGAAATAATCTACTAAATCTCCGGAAGTAACGCTCATCCTGCCAGAGAGAGTTAATTTTCTCTGGCAAACAGTATCAGAGCTCAGAGAACAGACTTCCAACCCCCACTCTGGGATATCTTCTTGCAAGGGAAGGGAAGTACCCAAGGTGTCCCTGTTCTTATCCCAGGTAGGGATAAAAACAAGACCTTATGGCTGGTACTCACATCAGAGGAAGATCAAAGCGACCAAAGACTCAAGAAGGTCACACACAAAGACCACTGAAATGGCAAGGGTTGGTGTCAAGTCTGTACAGGGCAAACTGGAGAATGAGACTAAAAACTAAACAAGCAGGCCTAGGTATATGCTTATGTACACTTATGTGACTCCAGGGCAACAACTTAGAGAAGTCTGCCTTGCCTTTTTCCACAAAAGAACCAGAATAGAGACGGGTAGACTGTAGGAATGATGCTCTGACTTAACCATTCATCTTGCACCTCCTTAGTCAAGGTTGTTAACTGAGTTTTCTCTCCAACGATCTGAAGCAGGTATGCAAGTAGCAGATGTTTAAAAAATTACTTTAGTTGGATTCTTAAATAGCTAAGGACCATGCAGGGGAAGTCTGCCTTTGTTCCAATGATCTTCACCAGACTAGAAAACCTGCTGATGGGAAGAGGGGCAAAGTCTAAAAACCTAGATGAAACTATTAATACAGTCATGCTCCACTTAACGACAGGAATACATTCTGAGAGATGCCTCATTAGGTGATGGTGCCGTTGTGTGAACACCAGAGTGCCTTACACAAACCTAGATAGTATAGCCTACTACACACCTTGGCCATGTGGTATAGCCTATTGCTCCAAGGCTACAAACCTGTACAGCATGTTACTATATAAAACAATACAAATTTAAATCAAGTACAAGAGAAAATGATGAAAACCAGAGACACGGTAAACACGATATGTAGGAGGCTGCTGCCAGTGTAACAGAATAGTTTTACAGCAAATTTTTTTATAAGTATAAAGAGTATACTCTAAAATAACAATAAAAAGCATAGTACAGTAAATACATAAACCATTAATATAGTCGCTTATTTTCTAGTATTATGCACTGTACATAATTGTATGTACTATACTTTTATATGACTGGCAGCACAGTAGGTTTATTTAACCATCAATACCACAAACACACGAGTAATGTGCTATGTTAGAACAGCTACAAGGTCACTGGGCAGCAGGAATTTTTCAGCTTCATCATAATCTTATGGGGCCACCAACATATATGAACACATATTACTGTTGATTGATACTAAGTTATGCGGTGCATGACTGTAATAGCTAAGCCTTATGTAGCACTTCCTATGTGCCAGGCAATGTTCTATAAACTCGACATATAATAATTCATACAATCTCTAATTATAATTCGTATAATCCTTCCCTACCCAGCGAGGTTAGTAAGAGGCACACAGGCATGTGCAGTCAAGGTGTACCACACACACACACACACACACTGTATCAGCTCTTAAAAAGTTCTAGGTTTACATCACAAATATAGACCACTCCGTTCTAGACAATACAAAAACGTTTAAAAGAACTTACATAAGAGTCAGACAGACATGGGTTCAAATCTCCTCTATATTGCTTAAAATAACCACTTCCTAGGGTTGAGAATGAAATGAAATATTGTGCGAAATAAGGATGTAATATCCTAGAGGGTACATTTTGTGCGCTGCTGTGTCTCCAGAGTCTAGCTCCCTGTGATGACTCTTTTCCGGTCCTCTGCACGGAGAGGAGGTGGGAGATAGTACCTCCCAACTCACCCAGACTCCCTCTCCATCTTCCTTGCCTAGAAGTACAGGCCCATTTTTTTGCCTCCTTGGGGACTGCAAAAGTCGTACCTCCCGGTCTAACGTAACTTAGCAAAACCCGGCTACACCACAATGTCTTTCACCCGCGCTGTCCGCTCACTTCAGGGCTCAGGACCAGTTCCTCGGCAGCTTGTTACCTCCTCCGACAGGCAGCCTCCCACCACTTGGACTCCTCCACCCCAAGCTTCAACAGTGGTGTGTGGAGAAGGGTGCACAACCCTTTACGCCCCCACCCCTCGGACTGACAGAGGAAGTTTGCTGGGGGCCATAAGGGAGAGGTCCAGGGGCAGATCCTGGCCTCTCCGCTCGCCACGTGGCTTCAGCAGGTAGAAGCCCAGTCCGCGATGCAGACCAGCGGGGTCAGAGTCTGGACAGAAACACAAGCTCCCTCCCAGGACTTAAGAACTAAAGGTAGATTTGGCAGGCGGCTGGCTCCCCAGACCACTTACCTGGTCCCGGGAGGAATGCAGGCTGGGCCTGGAAGCCCCGCCAGACTCCGCCCGGGAACCTCCCCTCGCCCCGCCTCCACGCCTCCCCTTCCCGACCAATCACAGGCCCGGCTGCCCGCCGGCCACGTGGGCGAGTTCTCACTAGTGCAGAGACTCCGCCAGCCAGCTGCTGCCTCCCGCGGTTCTGGGGGCCCGCCTGCGCAGTGGGCGGGAACCGTGGCGCGCTTGCGCACTTCGGGGAAAGCGGAGCTGGAACCCGCGCGTTCTATTGCTGGGCTCCGCCGCGGTGCGTGCGAGGGACGTCGGGGGCGGCGCCACAATAGTTGCCCCTGGTAACGGGGGTGGCAGAGGGAGGAGGAGGAGGAGGAGGAGGAGGGACTCGGCAGGAGGATGGTGAGTGTGGGGGCCTGGGCCCCTCCTAAGCCCGTCGGTCATCCCCCCCCCCTCCCCACTCCCCATCTCGGCCCCAGGCCCAGGGCGGGGCACTGCGCTTAAAGCAAAGTTGGGAATGGGATGGTGCTCAGCTTGCTGGCTGGTCTTGGATCGGTTTCGTGGGGGCGGCGGGGAACCCCGAGGGTGTGGGACCTGGGCCTGGGGAGGAAGGCGGGACTTGCAGCGGTCTGAAGCTCGGGGAAGGGGCTGGAAGGGTGCGTGGACGTCCCCGTTCGGAGCCTGGGCTCCATCGTTACTCTGGGGAGTGGGATGAGGGCGGAGCCGCAGAGCTGCGCAGAGCAGTCTCCGCGCTCAGGCGTAGATCTTCCCAGGGAACTGGCCTCCTCACGCCGCAAGAAATTGGGGTCCCCCCGGGCCGGGCCAGAAGCGGGGAGCAGAGCCAGCGCTACTGCGGTTCAGGTCGCCCTAGCGGTACCGTGGGAGTTGGTAGCCTAGCGCTCCTTTTTCCTAGCGGTGTGCGGCCGTCTGGGGGGAAGGGTGTAAATCCCAGGACACAAAAGAGGTCCCGCTTGGAAGATGTGCCTGGTGGATTTTACGCTGCCTCGGGTGTGTGTGTGTGTGTGGCGGGCATGCTTCTGCAGTCCTGAGTTATTTGCTGAGGGTTCTGCAAGGTCTGGTTGTACGTGATGATCAATACTTAATCCATGCAGATGGAAGCAAATTTGCTGCCCAGTCCCTGGCATTTCCTTCAGAACCTGTTGCAACCTTCTTTTGCGGGTGACCACACCAGAACCAAAAGGGCAATTTCAGCGTGGGGTCTACAACGAAAATGAATGGGAAATTAAAACTAGAGAGTGGGCATCAATCTGGGGCAATCCTTTTCTCCGTCAGACCTAATGAAATCTTCCCCAAACTGTAAATTATGATGTGTGACAGATTTGACCGTTGACATTCTGTTGCTTGTTGATTTCTTTGATGTTAACTGGAGGGTGTTAAAATGAAATTAAGTAGTTTTAGGAGGAAGCAAAGAAAAGTGGATTTTGAAGCATTTAGAAACAGGTTGGTTGGCTTTCCAACTGTAAAGAGCCAGCACTCAAACTTAAGAGTCAGTTCCCTACCCCAACCCCAATCTCTTTTTGACTTTTAGAAATGTTGAACTACATATATCCATATATACACACATATATATGTTTCCATCTAATGTGTCTTTATTGATTTTAGAGAGAGAGAGAAAGGGAGAGGAGGAGAGAGAGACGAAACCTGGGCATATCCCTGACCAGAATAGAACCAGCGGCCTCTCAATGCTCCACACTGGCCAGGGTGAACCATTTCTACTGATTCAGAAGTAAGAAAAAGCTACTAGGTGTCCACAAGGAAAAAATATGTACCTTTGGTCAGATTATCTAATGAGTAAATGATAAGAAAAAAAATCTCTATTGATTTTACACTGTCAGACTTTTAAAGAAGTAGAATTATTTGATCTAAAGTTGCCAATCACATTTCACACTTGCTACATTGCAGTTTTATTAACCTCGGGCTAAACAGATTTTTACATTTTCTTTTTATTAATCGTTTATACATGAGTTGTCCATTCAAAGGCTACGTTTTTCTCAACAAATGAATATAAACATAAATATTTACGGAAAATAACTAGAATTGAAATGAAAAAGGCATGCCAACCTAATCGAGAATGAGATGTCATCATAAATGAGAAATGTATGAGAGTAGCCTAACTTTTCCCCAGTTTATCAATTAAATGGACTGTGATTTCATGATTGTTTAACTTATAATTACGGGCCACAATAAATTAACCACTGCTTCAGGTTTCCAGGTGCAAAGTGACACTGCATACAACAAATACACAGTGTATACAACATTGTTATATGCAACTGTTCTGTTCAGTGATCAAGACAGATTTGTTTTTCTTTTTCTTTTTTCTTAAAATGAGCAATAGGAAATTAGGACAAATTATTCTGGATTCTTTATCTGGTTTCCAAAATACACCTTTCTCCCTGTCTCCCAAAGTGCGAGCTATTCTTAGAACTGAAAGTGGAACATGGAATTTAAAGGGTCAGTGGTGTCACATCTTACATCCCATGGGCCCCCGTGGTAACTGTTCAACTGAACAGTAAGTCCCAGGTTGTTGGGTTTGGGGTTGTGTTTTTTTGTTTGTTTTTAATATATCTTCAGCTACGACTAATACAGACTTTTAATTTGGAGAGTACTACAACAAAAACCCATTGGGGTTTCTCTGAACATTTAGGGTCAGCTATTTTACCCCAGCCTTATGATTCTACATCCTTGGTGAAATACTAAGATGGCAGTGATTTTAGGGCATAACTAATTATTGTTATTTAATAATGACTCCTTCATTCAGGAATTACTTACGGACCACTTTCTACATGTATGAACCTAGTGATAGTTATCAGGGGTATTAAACATTTGAAGATGGTTGCCAAGATTGTTTTCTGGTCAGACATGGTCAATGAAAAGTAAAAAGAAGAAGAAGAAACACAACAATGGTTTTGAGTCCCTGATATGTGCCTATGCTTTACATGCATTACCTTATTAGTCTTCCTAACATTTTTCTTTTTAAAAAAAATATTTTTATTGATTAGACAGAGAGAGAGAGAGAAACATCGATGTGAGAGAGAAACATCTGTCGGTTGCCTCCCACAAGTACCCAACCCAGGATCGAACCTGCAACCTGGGTATGTGCCCTGACTGGGAATCAAACAGGCACACTTTTGGTGCACAGGATGATGCTCAACCAACTGTGCCACATTGGCGAGGGCTCTAACGTTTTTCTTAAGATATAAGTATTGTCCCCATTTTCTAGATCTAACTGTGCCTGGAGTTACATATATAGGGAAATTAAATACAAATCTATGAAACTCTAAAACCCGTAATGTTCTTTTCATTAGTATTCTGATGAGGTGGGAACCCACAATCTTTCTGAGAAGATGCCCATATTTTGTTCCTCAAGAAACATGGTATTTTATTTAGTTGAGAGATGAGGAGAAAGAAGACAAAATTTGGGTGAAGTTCTCTCTATTAAACTACAGGAATTCCTGAAAATTAATAAGGTCTTACTAGGCAGCACCAATTTTTTTGTTAGATTAAAGAGGTAAAAATAAATTGAAGTCAGTTCTATTTAAGCTAGTTATGGGGAGTGCATGCACGTGACAGTTGCCTTGTGACTTTGGATTATTTAAATGTTAGCTGCTCCTCAGAGCCACATTTATTTTCCATATACCATTAACTTTCTCCCCCCCCCCCACACCCCGTCCACTACACCAGTTTCTTTAAATGACCTAGTTTGTATCATTTTAGGTCAGTGCTTCCATGCCTCTGCCAGTAGTTGAGTTTAAGTTGATTTTGAGGCAGGTAAAATGTAGCACATCTATTCATGATTTGCCTGTAAGAAAGTTTGTTTAAACATTTTATGGGTGAGTCAGACCACTTTTGTCCACCAGGGTGCATATAACTTGTATACTAGTACATGCATGGTGATAACACAATCCACAGTTAACTGAAGTTCTTGTTTCTTAAATTGCCTTTGTTTCTTAAATTTCCTTTGGCATAGGAACACAAGTCCTACATAGATATTGTGTCTATTTTACTCACTACTGCACTTGGGCACATTATGGGAATTTAATGATGAATGAATGAATGAATATTTTGACAAAAAATACACCTTCAAAATCCATTCCCTTGGATTTATGCTGCAAAACTTAGCTCCATAATAAAATTAACTTCGAATGTCTGCCTTCTTTCATTTGACATTTATAATGAAGTATGGACATATATAGATAGAAACATAGAATAGACTTATTCTGTTCTCTTTCCTCCAGCTTACTTTGTAGCTTTCAGGCAGAATCCTGGTATCTATAAATATCCTCTTCCCTATTTAGCAAACCCTGGTAATCCTGTGATCCTCTGTCCTCAGTAGTTGGGTTAATATGATGCTGCATTCGCATTTGTCTCTCCTAGACCATGCTTGAAATGCCATTTATTGTTTTGCTGGAAGAAAATATTAGCTGAACTTTTCATTTCTCAGTAATTTCACTTGAAGGTGAAACATGTGAAGCCATTGTTTCCCGCTGAGGAAAATTGCCCATTAGAAATGTAGATGCCTTGTTTTTTATACCATTAGGTTAATAAAGCTTAGCTATAGTTAGAATGGTTTCTTTCTCATCTGTGCTTTGCTTTTCTTCTTTTAAGATGAATAGAAATTATATTTTTCTTTTAATCAATTTCAAATAGAATGAGTGCATAAAAAATCTCAGCCTGCAGAATGCAGTATTTTTATTTAATAGTTTTTCAAAAGAGACACGCGAGGAAACACCTAAAACATTCATTTTGAACCTTCGAAGTATTTTATAGAAAACGGACCTTCTTTCACGATTTCTACACTAGTAGATAATGCACGAGGAGAACTGTACCTGTACTGTTGTTTAATGTTCTAATGGGATAAATTGCAGTTTTATAATTTTATTGGAAAGGTAATGAGGACATCTAACCAGGAACTCAGAAGTAGTACAATGTGTTTCCCCTGTTCTTAGCTTTTTTATATCACCAGTCCCCTGAGGATCTCAGAATTCTAATTTTAACTATTCTGAAAGAGGGTATTACAAATGAGTGATTGCAGTGCGGCTAACAGAAGCCAGGGAAAATTCTCATAAATATAGTTTTAAAAAGGAATGGTGTCAAAGTATTCAAGGCCAGAAGAGATGAAAACTAAAGAAGTGTCATGCCTATCTTTTGTTTGTTAGTTTCAAATCTATTCAGCCTCTTTCCCAGATCTTTTGGTGTGGAATTTGTCTTTCTGTCTTTAACCAAACTTCCATTTTACTGCTGGAAAAATTTGAGGCATAGAGAGGTTAATGTGGTCCTTAGCAAGTCAGTGCAAATACAGTCCTAGAAGTAGTAAACAAAGAGTCTCTCAAGAGAAAGGAATTCTTAAAAATTATGCATATTTGCATACCATTGTCAATAGACTCAGTTGTTGAGAATTATTTCATAGAATTATTATTTGATCTTAGTGAATAGACTGGTTTGAATAATTGCCTGGTGCAATGCAGATAAAAAATATAACCGTTTTATATAATTCTAAGATTGAGTTTGAAGGTATTTCTGCTTGAGCTGGGAGATTAGATTAAATGCCCTTTAAAATCTGGTATTCTTTGGTTCTTGTAACCATGCCTTATTGGAACAAGATTGTCATCTGCAGGACAAAACAAGTAACTATCTTACAAGATTTTTCTTATGCTCTTGGATAAAAAGCAACATGATTTACTTCCACCCATAAAAATCCTATCTAATAAAGAGGGAATAGGCTAATTGACCCTCACATTGCAAAGATAGCGGCGCCGACAGCCAATAAGGAGGGAATATGCTAATTGACTGCCACTCCCTCAAAGATGGTGGCGCCAAGTCCCCTCAGCCCCGCCGGGGCAGCAAGCACGCTGCAAGGCCAGGCCCGCCCCCAGGTGGGCCCAGCTGCTCTGCGCGCCTGCCTCCGGGGTCCCCCAGTCCCCTCAGCCCCCCAGCCGCCCAGGGCCAGCCCAAGGTGCAGGCAAGCCCTGGATGGTAGCTTCCCAGCCGTCCAGGGCCGCCTGAGGCTCAGGTAACCAGAGCCAGCTGAGGCTGGCAGTGGCAGCAGCAGAGGTGTGATGGGGCGTTGCCTTCCCTTGATTGCCGGGTTGCCTCCTGCCCCTGAGGGCTCCCGGACTGTGGGAGGGGGCAGGCCGGGCTGATGGACCCCCCTCCAGTGCATGAATTTTCATTCACCAAGTCTCTAGTCCTATATAATAAAAGCATAATATGCAAATCGACCAAATAGTGGAATGACCAGTTGCTATGTTGCGCACTGACCAATAGGGGGCAGATGCTCAATGCAGGAGCTGCCCCCTGATGGTTAGTGCGCTCACACAGGGGGAGCGCCGCTCAGCCAGAAGCCAGGCTCACAGCTGGTGAGCTCAACAGTGGTGACAGGAACCTCTCCCATCTCCGCTGCAGGCGGGTGGTAAGGAGTGAGGGATCCTGGACGGTGAGAGGGATGTCTGCCTGCCAGCTTAGGCCTGATCCCACAGGGGGCAGGCAGACATCCCCCAAGGGGTCCTGGACTGCAAGAGGGCACAGGCTGGGCTGAGGGACACCCCCCCTCCTCTTCCCAGTGCAAGTGCACTGGGCCTCTAGTTAATACTAAAACAAGAAACAGAAATATTAGGTTACTAATAAAAAATATTATGGTTAAATTTTGATTTTTTTTTTAATGAATGACTTTTAAATTCCCTAACATCCCTGTTATATCAAACTAGAGGCCCAGTGCATGAAATTTGTGCACTGGCAGGGTCCCTAGAGGCTGCCGGCTGCCCCCTGGGGCCTCCCTCCCTTCCCCTGGCTGGCCCCGCCCCCTGGTTGAACTCCCAGACTCGAGGGGACAATTTGCATACTACGCTCTTATTATATAGGATTCTTCATCTGAGCCCTGGCTGGTGTGGCTCAGTTGATTGAGTATTGTCCCGTGCACTGAGAAGTTGCTGGTTCAATTCCTGGTCAGGGCACATGCCCAGGAGGCAGCTGATCCATGTTTCTCTCTCTCTTTTTAATTCTTCATCTGAAAAAAACAGATAATCCACACTGTGCACCTGTCCTGTAAGGGTCTCATGAAAGTTATATGATGATAAAGTATTTTGAATGATGAGTTATTTTTTCTTTTTTTTTCTCAAATTTTATTTATTGATTTTTTTTTTGAGAGAGAGATTCTTGTATGTGCCCTGACCAAATTGTTGTTCCACTGGTTTATGCATTGATTCTTGTATATGCCCTGACTGGGATTGAACCTGCAACCTTAACATAATCGGGACAATGCTCTAACCATCTGAGCTACTGGGCCAGAGCTAAATGATGAAGTCTTAAACAGAGAGCCCAAATACAATTTTATATAACTTATTTGTATTTCTTTGTATAGCACCTTTAACTTACATTAACTTGGGTGTTAATTCTGTTTAATTAAACAACTGTTATCTAGTATCTATCTAGTGCCAGGCATGTGGGAAATAGAAACTATAGTCCTTACCCACGAGAAACTTCACTCTACTAAAGGAGAAAAATACAAAAGTCAGTTACCTGTAGTCTGATATGATGAGTGCTATACTCTAAGTTTATATAAAGGGCTTTCGGAGATTTGGGGTGATTACTAAGCTGGATTAATAGAAGGAGCAGAAATAAGCCATGCTATTTATTAAGTTGTTGAATTTACTAACCTACTTCTGCCAAAACTTAGAAGGGGAAAGCAAATGAAACAAATGGCATCAAAGCGGGAAAGAATAATAAGCTATCTACATTACTTTTTTCAAGAACTTTTTTCAAGGAGAAGGTACTCTGATGTTCGATAATATGAAAGTTAGTGCCCCAAAAGTAATCTTTTTTATGGTTGTTCAAGGGCTTACTCTCAATTTTACGTAAATTGAAAAGTGCACCAGACCAGGAGGTGAGACTCCTTCTCCTGGGTTTGGATAATGCTGGCAAGACTACCCTTCTGAAGCAGCTTGCATCTGAAGACATCAGCCACATCACACCTACACAGGTGAGCACTGCGTGGCCCCAGATATTTGTGGGACTCACGGAATATGATAATAGCAATATGAAAGACAAAATGGGGAATGTCGTTTTGTCCATTTCTAAGTTTTGTTACTGGGAAAAGTATATACTGTATAAAATAATCTTAAGATTTCAAAAATGTATCGAGATTCCATTCATATGAGATACTTAGTCAAATACATAGAGACAGAAAATAGAACAATGGTTACCAGAGGCTGGAAAGAGAGGAGGAAATTGGGAATTATTGTTTAATGGGCACAGAGAGTCAGTGTTGCAAGATGAAGAAAGTTCGCCCTAACTGGTTTGGCTCAGTGGATAGAGCGTCGGCCTGCGGACTGAGGGGTCCCAGGTTCGATTCCGGTCAAGGGCATGTACCTTGGTTGCGGGCACATCCCCAGTGGGGAGTGTGCAGGAGGCAGCTAATCCATGTTTCTCTCTCATCGATGTTTCTAACTCTCTATCCCTCTCCCTTCCTCTCTGTAAAAAATCAATAAAATATATTTTAAAAAAATAAAGATGAAGTAAATTCTGTGGACGGATGGTGGTGATGGTCGCACAACACTGCAAATGTACTTAATGCCATTCAACTGTACACTTAAAAATGTAATGGTACATTTTCTTTTATGTATATTTTATAATTTTTAAATAAATAATACAAATATATATATGTATACATATGTCAGGACACAATCAACTCCCTCAGATCTAAGTGATTCCTTTAAAAAATAGCTTTATCTTCTCTGATTATAAAATTAATTCATATAGCAAATATAGAGAAAGTATAAAGAAGAGAAGCAAAGAGTACTGTGAGAAAACCCACTGTTAATATTTTAGTGTGTATTTTTCAGACTTAATAAACACAAATATATATCAATTTTTAAAAATTACCCATATTTTTAATGCAGTCTCATCAACCCTCCTCTTTCCTAAGACTTAGCAAGTAAAGCACAAAGGATAAGACAGTGGTGGTGCTCACTGTATGGAAGTTGAAAGACAAGTCCTGGTTGGAAGAACTCCAGTCCGCTTCTTTAGGCCTCCTTTCCTGTTGGAAATTCCGAGAAAGCCGGACCTCTGGCCAAGCCTTTGGGTTTCCTAACTGGGAACAGCCCTATCAGTCAGTTCCAGTCACTGTAAAGTGCTTGAGCATTAACATTCAGCAAAACCAGGTTTGGTTAGCATTTTCTGTCGCCATACTATACTAAGAGCTTGGTGTCAGGTTTGAATAGCTGTGCTGGTGTGTGTACTTCACAGCCTATGAATATTACTGATTCAAAACACTTCGCAGGAAAAGTCATTTCAACTCTGAACAAATTTAATGTATAGTCGAAGGAGGAGCATATTACAGCTTCTGAACAAATTTAATGTATAGTCGAAGGAGGAGCATATTACAGCTTCTGAACAAATTTAATGTATAGTCGAAGGAGGAGCATATTACAGCTTCTGAACAAATTTAATGTATAGTCGAAGGAGGAGCATATTACAGCTTCTGAACAAATTTAATGTATAGTCGAAGGAGGAGCATATTACAGTAGTATAGCCTAGAAAGGCTGAAAACATTAGTGTGCGAGGATTTCAGCCAGAAAAAGAGGTGCTGGATTTTGGGGTGTATTTGGGGGGGGGGGCTTGTTTGTTTGATTTGAGATAGGCTGTATTTCTCAAGAACATGCTGCGACCATGGAAATGAACTCAAAGTATGGACCCAAAGTTCCAATTCTAACTTTCAGGCTTTGTTTGATGTGTTGTAGGTGACTCTTATTCTACAGGGTAGGGCAAAAGTAGGTTTACAGTTGTTTGTATGGAAAATAATACAATAATTAATAACACAAGAGTAAACTATTTCGTGTACTAACAACTGTAAACCTACTTTTGCCATATCATGTATTATGTCGTGTTCATATTCTTTAAAAACAAACTTTTGCCGAAACCGGTTTGGCTCAGTGGATAGAGCGTCGGTCTGCGGACTGAAAGGTCCCAGGTTCGATTCCGCTCAAGGGCATGTACATTGGTTGCGGGCACATCCCCGGTAGGGGGTGTGCAAGAGGCAGCTGGTCGATGTTTCTCTCTCATCGATGTTTCTAGCTCTCTGTCCCTCTCCTTTCCTCTCTGTAAAAATTCAATAAAATATATGTTAAAAACAAAAAAAACAAACTTTTATTGTATTTTTGTTTTTATATTTAAAAAAGTAATAGATGCTCATTATAGTAAATTTTGAAAGTATACATAAAATTGAGAAACTAAAAATTACCTATAATATCCATTCATACATAACCACTGTTAACACTTAGTGATATATTCATTCAGTTTTTTTTTCTATGCATATATATGATGGGTATATTTAAAATAAATAAAAAAGGCTTATAGAGAATATGCTGTTTTATATCATCTTTTTCACTCAATACTGTATGTAACATCTTTCTATGTTGTTACAAATATGAATATAATATATATCTCATTATTTCCTTAGAATAATTTCTTAGTAGATTTATTAGGTCTGATGACAATAGAATTTTAAGACAGTTGATACATATGGTTGAATTCCAGGATTTACTCTTATTTATTTCCTGCTTCCTTTTAGAAGGATTTTATGTTACTGGATTTGACATGTAATATTGTAGTTATGTATAGTATTTTTAAGCTCATAAAAGTGGTTTTGTCAATGAGTCAGAATGAAGCAGCCTTTTACAATAATCTTAAGTCACATCCCTTTAGAGTTCTTAAACTTCATATTTATTCAGTCATTGGCATTTTAGAGGAGCTGCAATCAGCATCATCCCCAGTTTTTCTCTGGTGATTATGTATCCTCAGGAGAAACTGGGTGGCAGTGTTCCTGTACCACTGCACCGTGCCTGTCTTTCTGGGCGAGGCAGCAGTGTTGGCAAGCTGCCAGATGAGGCAAATGTTTATGGAGGCATCCCCAGATGTGCTTAACTCCAGTCATTCTGGATGAAATGTCATTTCTGGGGTAGCACACTGTTGATTGGATCTTTCAGAGCCTGATTTCACTAAATCATTTTTGCAAGAAGATATTTTTTTTATTCTTGCTCATGAAATGCCTTCTCTCCAAACCCCAAAGTTCTTGTTAATTTGTTTCTCTGCACACTACCTCCCAGCTCATAATTCTGCCTGCTTCTGATTTGCTCGCCTTCCCCAAAGTTCCACCTTGAGTACCGGTCCTGAAAATGAATGCTCTCTTTTCAGGTTCATTAGAGATACCTAATAAAGAACGGTTTCAAATACCTGCTTGTTTGTTTGTTTTCATCACTCCTATAATTGAGGGCTCTACTTCAGAGTTTGAACATGCGGTTCCAGCAGGCCCTACCTTTCTCACTGGGCTCATCATCCAGTTATTAACCAGCCTCCACCATAGTTTCCTGAGTTCAGCTCCTTCCTTTTCCTGAGTAATCCATATGAGAAAATTCCTTTAATTTTGAACTACTCCTAAAGAACGCAATCTTACAGATTTTAGCTTTTGCCTTTTTAAATGTAGCATTTGTTCTGTTCTGTCGAGTTTTCAGATTCAGCTTCAGGGGGGTTTTGTTAGTTACAGGTAATGTCCTGTTAAATGTACCATCCTGAGGACTCATCAGGGGCGTGGCCTGTGTTATCAGAGCTACTTTCATACCAAGTTGTCCTCAGTGGTTGTGTGTGTGTACTCATGATGGGAAGCACATCATGTTAGCCATGACATTAAAAACACTGACTCCACAACCTGAATGAAGTAAGCATGTATAAATACATTTCTTCGTTCCCTGTCATAGCAAACTGTTCTCAGTATTATCAGTGTCACATCTGGCAGAGTACCTCAGAATTAGTAAATAACATAGCTGTCCAGTGTAACTTTGTCAGAATTATGATCTCAAAGCTTAATAAAACTTGTTTTTACCTTTCTTTGTTGCAGGGTTTTAACATCAAAAGTGTACAATCACAAGGTTTTAAACTGAATGTATGGGACATTGGTGGACAGAGGAAAATCAGACCCTACTGGAGGAATTATTTTGAAAACACTGATATTCTTGTAAGTACTCTTTCTGATGTGTTAATTCATAGTCTTTTCTGCTGGGTTAGGAACATTAACTCTATAAGGTTCTGTCTTGCCAATAATTCCATTGCCATAACATTAATCACTAAATTTAGGGCTAGCAGAAGGCTCCAGACTGTGAGAGAGAAACATCTTTGTATAACTTGTATAAGATGTTTTGCTGTCGCTCAGTAACGATGTTGTACCCACACCCACCTTGGCAAATAAAGTGCTTATTTATTACCATAGTGATTTGAACAGCAGTAGGGAAGTCAGAAGATTGTGCGGCTAACTCTATCATCCCAAGGATATCCGCAAATCAAGTATATCCCAAACTTGAACAACCAAGATAGTAGTGAGAGTCCTGGGAACAGTGATGTGTAAGGAATGGTTGAAAGGCCTGACAATGTCCTTCCTGGAAAAGAAAACACTTGGAACTGTCTTCAGTTACTTTAAGAACTATCTTAAATCAGAGATTAGCCTCATTGTGAATATTGCTAAAGGACTAGACAAGAAGCAGTTCGGGGAGTATTAGATGGTAGAGTTTAACTCAGAATAAGGAAGAAGTTTCCTATAATTGTAACTGCCCAGAATTAAAGAAGCTGCCTCAGGCACTGGGAATTCCCTGGCTTAGGTGGCCTTTGTTCAGGCAGAGGCTGGGATGTTAGTTCTCAGCTCTCTGTCACATTCTCTAGGACTACTGTTTGTCTCCTGATTAAGGTACTTGGAAAGAAATACTCAAGTAAGAGCAGTTCATAAGGACATGAAAGACTCTAAGGTTCCATACAGAGGTCTCAGAAACTTTCCGGTCCTCAAGTCAGGGAATTTTTTTTTCAATATATTTTTATTGATTTCAGAGAGGAAGGAAGAGGGAGAAAGAGATAGAAACATCAATGATGAGAGAGAGTCATTGATTGGCTGCCTCCTGCACTACCCCACTGGGGATCGAGCCCACAACCCGGGCATGTGCCCTTGACCGGAATCGAACCTGGGACCCTTCAGTCCGCAGGCCGATGCTCTATCCACTGAGCCAAACCGGGTAGGGAATGAGAATTTTAAATCATAAACTCTAACACTTTGAGGGTAGACTGCAAGGTAGTGATAATCTGACTCTGGATTCCACACTTCCCATTTGCTTAGAGTGCCTGGGAATTATAGAACTAGCTAGCAAAAATCAGCTTGGAGCAACCCTGCAGGGGCTTTTACCAGCTACATTACGTTGCCAGTACCAGACAGTATTTTGGATTCAGTGTCAACATTCCATTATTTTCCAGTGCCATTTGGGATTAAACAACTCTTGGGGAGCAGGTGGGTCCCCATGGTTAAATTCTAAGGCCTGGTGACTCTTAGTTCTGTCTGACAGTTTTGTAGCAGCCTGCAGTGGCAGTGGTTGATGGATTATATTTGTTTGTATTTAATAGTTTTCCATTGTTGGTTAAAAAGACCTATTACACTAGGCTTCACAACAGTATTGAGGCTTGATACATTTCGTTGCCTGGTTAACACTTCTCAGTTATCTCTAGAGCGCCATAATAAATTCTTGCTTTAGAGTGGGTGTCGACAAACTGATCTAGTTTGCCTCCTGCTATACTATAGCCTATGAGCTAAGAATAGTTTTTATACAGTATTTTTATTTATTTATTTTTAAATTTTATTTTATTGTTTAAAGTATTACATATAGTGTGTGTGTGTGTGTGTGTGTATATGTATATATACATATATATACACATATATATATCCTTTTTATACAGTATTTTTAAATGGTTGAAAAAATTTCAAAAGAAGAATAAGATTTCCTCACATGAAAATGAAGTGAAATTCCAATTTGTGTCCAGAAAGTTCTCTTGTGACACAGCCACGTCCACTTGTTTGCGTACGGGGTGGGCAAAAGTAGATTTATAATTGTGAGTATGCGAAACACAGCTTATTCCTTTATTATTATTAACTAATTACTGTATTTATTTGATTACAACTGTAAACCTACTTTTGCACACCCTGTATTTTCTATGATTGCTTTCACACTACAACAGCAAAATCCAATAGTTGTGAAAGAGACTGTGTGGGCCACAAAACCGAAAATACTTACTACCTGACCCCTTACAGAAAAAGATTTATTTAGATCATTAAATGGTTCTCTAGGGGTTTGAAAGGGTCAGGGCAACTCCTAAAAGTGCCGAAGTTATTCTCAGGGAAGATGACACTGAGAACATTTTACTTCACCTTTATTAATTGTGGGGAGGTGACTAATACTAGTAAATAAAACCTAAAGTATGATAGGAGGGGAGAGGCTGTCTTCCATTTCTTTTAGGCCAGGAAATAACAGGCTTTTGATAGATAAAAATACATCTTTTTTTTTTCAAGGTATGTTCATGTTATTACTAAACTCTATTTATTGTTATCAGTTTTGTGTTTAAATGCAACATAATTTAAATAAAGCAACTGTGTCATCATTTCCATATCCAGTGTGTAGGACTTAAGTGAGATCTCAAACAACTGTCTCATGTATTATTTCCGTAATGCCACTCACACCCGAGTCACCTAGGTATCGATACTGCTGCAGCACACATAATTGAAAACCACGTTACCCAGAAACCTTATTTGTTGTTTTCAATCTCCTTTTAGACTTTTGCTCAAGTGGTCAATAAAAAGCCACACATTTTAGTATCATCTCTGCTTGGCTCCCTACCCCTCTAGTGGAGAAATACTTGGGAGCAATAAAATGACCAAAAGGTGGCAGCAGGAGGGAGGAGGACCAGAAGCAAAAGGAGAAACAAAGAACCTCCATTCACATGCTGGATAGTCAGTCTGGCTAATCCAGAGTAGGCTGTACTTCCGTCAGAAAAACAAACACAAAACCGCTTTCTCTGGTCTTCCTCCCACAGCCAAATAATAATTTCAAAGCAGTTGCCAAGGAAGATGTGAATTGGCTTTGCTTAAAGCATCATTCTGAGTGCCATGGATAACTATATTTTAGAATAGATTTATGAAACTTGATTTTTGAGGCTCCATAATGTTTTAAGGTCAGAAGCATTATAAATGTTTTAACTTTATCCGATACTTTCTGAGTATTTTTATTATTAATTTATTTTTGGATTAAAATTTTTTACAACTAGATTGATATATGTGTGTGTGTGTGTGTGTGTGTGTGTGTGTGTGTGTATTTCCCCTTAAGGCAAGATGCTCTCCTTACCTTTATTTATTGACCAGAAGAAAACAGATCCTGGGCAGCACTGGGGTGGCGAGCAACCAAGAGAAGCATATACCACTGCAGAAAAACAAATTGGTGTATCACCAAATTAGTTGTTTTATAGACTTCTTCCTGGAATTATTGTGAAGTAGTTGTCAAATTTTATAAAAATTATGCTAAATGATAGGGAGAATTAGGCTAAATGTATAGTTTAGGAAAACCCTCCTTTAATTATACTGAATCTTTTAATGGAGGCAATAAATAGCAAGTAATTATAAGTAAAAGTTAAAACTTTCTTCTCATTGATCCTCAGCCTCTGGATTCTCTGGTTATCATCTCTCTTGTCATTAAAACTCTTCCCATTCCTTCTTATCCTCTCCCGACTGTTTTTCATAATATCAAGCATCAATTTCCTAACTTTATGTTTGTGTTTTCCACTTTGTCTCAGCCTCCTCTTTTCTTCCCTTGTTACTCACACCTTTGCTCCCAGGCCCACTTTTTCTTACTTTGAAATTCCTTTCTTGCCCAGTGGCCTGCACACAGCCTTCAGAAAGCCCTCTAAACCCAATACCCCCTCCCTGTGATCACTTGACCCTCTCCCCTCCCTCACATCTTGAACTATTGCCTGAGTGAAGATAATCCTAATCCACTGTAGACTCCCAAATAATCCTAATTAGGTCTTTTATGTTGAGGTTCGCCCTCCCATTACATTCCTTCGTTCTACGTCTACATTTATACTACATTTGCTACCTTAAAAATGAGAGCCTCACTGGTGGAAACAGTATGGAATTTGGGTGTCTGTGGTGTGCAGAGCCCATGGATGCATGTATTGACACTGAGTCAAGAGTAATATTAACTACAACAATAATAATAACCTGGAAAAAAAATACTGAGACGACATCCTCCCTCCTTTCATGATTCCCCATGAAAGAAACACAGGTGGAAACATAGGGTATTCTTCGGAGGAAAGCCCAAACTGTGTTCCTGTATATTTAGCATTAGTGATTCTAAATGAGAGTGCATTAAACTAAGGAATTGTAATTTTTTTCTTTCAAAAGAGAGCAAATTTTCAAGTTGCACAGAATTTAACCTACATACAGAAATGCCTATGTATATTGTAGTATATTAGTTTATGTAATTTAAGGCATGTAAAGGTGAGAGTTGTTTTGTGTTGTTGTTGTTTCTAAATGAATACAGCAGGCCCTCAAATAATGTCATTTTGTTCAACATTGTTTCATTATAACATGATGAGAAGCTGTAGGAACTTAACTCTTGTTTATGTCAATTAGCCTGTGGTAAAGTTGGTTTTGTTATATGTAGTTTCGCTTAAAGTTGCAAAACCTATTGATGACATTGAGGATTTACTGTATGCTCTTTTAAAAGGCTGTTTTCATTGTACCATTAGTTTAATAACAGTTCTAAATTCTTTAAAAGAAGTTAGAAAATCTGATAATTTTTAAGATTAGCAACTGGTCCTTAACTGGTTTGGCTCCGTGGATAGAGTGTCGGCCTGCAGACTCAAGGGTCCCAGGTTCCATTCCAGTCAAGGGCATGTACCTTGGTAGCGGGCTCATACCCAGTAGGGGGTGTGCAGGAGGCGGCTGATCGATGTTTCTGACTCTCTATCCCTCTCCCTTCCTCTCTGTAGAAAAATCAATAAAATATATTTTTTTAAAATAAAATAAACTGGACCCATTAAAAAAAGATTAGCAACTGGGAAAACATTTAATATATCATTTAATTGTTTTAAAGGACTATAACATTATATCTAATTTTCTTTTTAAATTTTCATATGAAGAAGAATTAAGAGAACATTCATAAGAAATTAAAATAATATATTTGGGTTCTATAACTATAAGCAATTTTCTTTTTTGGTGTTCCCTTATTTTCTTTATTGTTATAGGATGTTATTTATGCAATAAATAAAATTCAGTGATGGGAGAGAAAGCTTGAGATTTTTAACTTACAGTGAATCTCAAGACTTCTCTTACTCTGGGAAAGGCTATGCCCTTGCTATTTGCTTATAGCCTCCTCGCAGCCTTGGAGGTTATAAGCAAGGTAGGAAGGGATGGAGATCACTGGGTTTCCTGCCTCAGTGCATGGAGTCAGCGTATAGTTAATACTGCAAATGATACTTTCAGCGTGATGATGTTCGAAGACTAGGATTTGTAGATGTCTCAAAACACCATCCCTCCCAGACAACTTGAGATGCAGTATTAGCAGAGTGCTTAAGGTATGCTTGAGTTTGAGTCCCAATTTTGTCAAGTACTTGATGTAACTTGAGCAAGTTACTTAACTTCTTTGGGCTTATGTTTATCTATCTAATAAAAGCCTAAGTGACCATTACAGCAGAACGACCAGTCACTATGATGCGCACTGACCACCAGGGGGCAGACGCTGAACACAGGAGCTGCCCCTGGTGGTCAGTGCACTCCCACAGAGGGAGCACTGCTCAGTCAGAAGCCTGGCTCACAGCTGGCGAGCGCAGCAGCGGTGGCAGGAGCCTCTCCAGCCTCTGGGGCAGTGCTAAGGAGCAGCAAGCTGAATAGTAAGGAACAAGCAGGCAGGCGGTAAAGAGCGAGGCATCCCAGATAATGAGAGGGATGTCCGACTGCCAGCTTAGGTCCAATCCCCGGAGATTGGGCCTAAACCGGCAGTCGGACATCCCCCAGGGGGTCCCAGACTGCGAGAGGGTACAGGCTGGGCTGAGGGATTTCCCCCCTCCCCAGTGCACAAATTTCATGCACTGGGCCTCTAGTTTATATATAAAATGAGAAAGTAATGCAATCTATCTCATAGAGTTGTAACAAGGATATGATAAATCTTGCAAGAACTTTTAGTGAATGCACAGTAAATGTAGCTATTTTCATCCTGCATAGCTCTACTGACTTTTTACTTTGGAGCTTTGCTGGAAGTATTTTGGGGGCACCCTCCATTTAATTAATTAATTAGTTAGTTAGTTTGTTTGTTTGTTTGTTTTGCATCCATAGATGAGGTAATAGTTACCAGCTCGGTTTCTATATGCTATGCTAATGTGAAATTGGCTGATAGGATCATCTGCTCTTTCCATAAAAGTGCCCTGTCTTTTACATATCTGCTATTGAGATAACCTTCTTTTCTTACTTTACAGATATATGTAATTGACAGTGCAGACAGAAAAAGATTTGAAGAGACGGGCCAGGTAAATAATTCTTCTGTTGATCTATTTCCCAAATAACTGGGTATTCATTAATCTGCCTTGTAAATGTATGACAGTGAGAGAGATTTTTTTTGTTTAACCTTTGCAGTTTAAATAAGGCAGTCACTCTGGCAAGCAGGCAAAAATACCAGTTGGCTAAAAAGAAATTAGTTCAGAATCCTTTAAACAATTTTTTTTAATTAAAGCCTTTAGTTTAAATCAAATTGAGTAAACAAGTTATAAGAAAATGGAATTTACTACCATGCCCAAAAGCTCTTCAGGTTTCTTTTCATTCCACATAGAAATGAACCCAGAAGAACAATTCACTTATTATTTCTGTGTACATTTTTCAATATCAACTTAATTGATCCAAGGGCAACTAACAAATTCAAAGGGATGGAAGAAATGTGTAAGCCAAGACTAACCTGCTCTTGTTTCCAAGCCAAAAGATAGTTATCCTTGAACCCAAAAATGGCTTCAAAGGCAGACATGTCAACATGATTACACAGTGCAGTTTGTATACATAGTTTTAAACAGAGAAGTGGTGGGCACAGACCATTTTACCGAGTACACTGATAAGAAGCATGGGGTAGAGTGGACCTCTTTGGAGAAGCATGATTACATTTTATTGCAGGGTCCTTGGCTTGTGCCCTAAACTACCACTGGTGGCCTTCCAAAGGTAGCCATCCCCATGTTTATGTTCCTTTTCCCTGGAAATTCGTTTGAGAACTCTCTTGGAGAGAACCCTTCTATACATTGATGATTTCTGGATCATCACTTCATGTGAGCTTGAAGGTGAACAGTGTCGTATAACTATCTGCCTCTTGAACCCTCCAGTTCTCTTTGACAGCACAAGTGTCTTAAGTAGGGTTAAAATGTGGATTTAATGGGAGAGGTGGGTCCTCATATTTAGGTAAGTACACACCCTCTCCTATACTTATTGCAGACAGAATCAACCTAACAGTTGGGTAGACCCCAACTGATAGCCTAAAAATCAGAGACCTTGCCAGATGGACTAATACAGTTATTTTAGGATGCGGGTTTGATGAAGTGTAATGCATGGACATGTTTTGGAGGTAAAGATTGATGAAACATCACTCATCTAGGGGAAATGATGAACAACATAGACTGATGAACAAGAACAGACCCAGAAACAAGGAGGCATCGATCGGACTGTCGGGCCTCAGAGGGATGGTAGGGGAGGGTGGGGGTAGGGGGGAGAGATCAACCAAAGGACTTGTGTGCATGCATATGAGCCTAACCAATGGTTAAGGACAACAGGGGGGTGGGGGCATCCGTGGGGAGGAGTGTGGGATGGGAATGGGGGATGAGGACAAATATGTGACACCTTAATCAATAAAGAAATTTAAAAAAAATAATACATAAAACTTAAACAACAAAACAAAACAAAAAGATTGATGAAACAGAATTATAGTCTTTAAAGCAATTGTCATTTTCAATTTATCCTATATAATAAAAGGCTAATATGCAAATTGTCCCCTCTGGAGTTCGACCACTCACTATGACATGTGCTGACCACCAGGGGACAGCACAGAACGAAGGAAGGCCCCGGCCGACAGCTAGAAGGCCCCGATTGGCCCTAATCGCCGGCCTGGCCTAGGGACCCTACCCATGTACAAATTTCGTGCACCAGGCCTCTAGTATTTAAATAAATAACACACACACACACATAAATACATTGAAAGTTATTTGCAGATAACAACCTTGGCTAAATTTTAAATTTTAGTCACAACTTGTGTTCTCCCTTGAACTGTGTTTCTCAAAGTATGATCTATGAATCCCTATAGCAGAACTACTAGAGGGGAGCTAGTTAAAATGCAGATTCCTAAATAAGTAAATAAATAAGATAAAATGTAGATTTCTGGGCCCTCGCTCAGACTTCCCAAAGTCAGCATCTCTGAGGTAGGCCCAGCAGTCTGTCAGGGGATTCTTTCACAGGCTCAAGTTTGAGAACCACTGCCCTTGAAAGTTGCTGGTTCATCAACTTAACTGTTGTTTTTTTCTAGCTAGAAGTTAATGGTTAAATATCATAGCTTTCATCCTTCCCTCCCCATCCATTCTCAAAATGATCCAGGAACTAGCTGAATTACTGGAGGAAGAAAAGCTAAGTTGTGTTCCAGTGCTCATCTTTGCTAATAAGCAGGATTTGCTCACGGCAGCCCCTGCCTCTGAAATTGCAGAAGGACTGAACCTGCACACCATCCGTGACCGAGTCTGGCAGATCCAGTCTTGCTCAGCTCTCACAGGAGAGGGCGTTCAGGTGAGATTACCTGGAGGCTTGGTCACCTGGCAACATGACAGCCAACCAAAGTAGTCTGTCTCATTGGCTGGGCTGATCTAGATAGGAAAGATATGAAACAAACAGCCTTTGATTGGCAGATGAACAATCCAGGATGTGAAGGGCATGAAGAGTTTAGTTCCTTTCTAGTGACATCATTAACTGTTCTAGGAAAGACAAACCCACCCCACACAAGCAACAAACTACCTCATTATGTAGGAGGTCAGAACAGAAGACTTAGAGCAGCGGTCACCAACTGGTGGTCTGTGAGGTCTGAAAGGTTGGTGACCTCTGACTTAGAGGATGCTTTCTAACTCTGTGATTCTTTGATGATTTGGTTGGAGTTTTTGTGTTGTGTCTTATATTGTGGCCAAGGTAACAGAGCCATCAACAGTTATGCACACTAGTTATGCTATAGAAGTGTTCTGTTTTGTTTTCTGTTGGCTGTCTTCACTGCCTTCAGAGTTGGTGTCTGTTTCCTGCTACTTCAGTTTGGTTTCCCACTGGTAGGCTTCTGCTCACAGAGGGCCTCGTGTTTGATACTGAGGCACTACGTACCAGAAGAGCAGGCTCCCCTCATTTGATATTAACTGAGAGGCTACTAGTATATCCTCAAAGAATGATGAACAGGTTCACCTCTGATGCTTCCCACCAAGCAGACGCAAACCAGGTGACACTTGGAGTCAGCGCTCTAGGACTTCTTTATTCCAAAGCCCCAGCATGCCCACATGCCTCACTTTAAACATCTGGTGGACCTGCCGGGGAAGTGACACCATGAGGCGAGAATCGGACAGTACTGCTCTGGGTTGCTGTGGGGGATTAACAACATCTAAAGCAGTGGTATCTTCCCTCATTGCCATATGGCGTGTGTATCTAATGGCATGACCAGTTTGCTTTTCTCTGAACTTGGTGTGTTGGGGTACGAGCCTGCAACTTCTCAGTCGTCCTGCAGCCTCTTTCCGTCTCCTAATACTCTCCTTCCCTCTCTCCGAAGACATTTGACATTGATTTGTCTTAAAACTGCCTGACTGCTTTTATTTCAAGAAAATAGTCACGTCCTAGAATTATCTCACTTGTTCCATCTGTTTGCTGCTTGGTTTTTCTTTTTGTTACACAAACAACCAGGGCCTGTTTCTGTGCTTGGCCTTTAGATCGGAGAGCAGACCAGTCAGCACAAGACAAGCACCCTCTCTTCTACAGCCCTCAATTCCCACACCTTCTGTGTGTGTGTGTGTGTGTGTGGTGGGGGCTCTAAAATAGCCAGAGATGAGCTCAGCTACCTCCCCAAAATGGATGCTGGAGTTCTGTGGGTCTCTGTGAGGTTTTAGTTTAGGGTAGGGGGAGGTGTTAAGTCTTATTTCCTTCCTTCCTTCCTAGACTCTGGTTATAAAAGTAATATATTCTCATTAATCATATGAAAATATATACAATTTAAAACTGTAAAGTTTTTTCCTCTCCCCTAATCCCACTTGACAAAGGAACTATCATTAATAGTTTTATTCTTCTTAAGTCTCCTCTTTAAAATTATAATCACATATGTGATTATAGATCTATTTAGTTTCAAATTAACTGCATTTTTCAGCTTAATTTAGGCTGGTTCAACAAGTATACTACAACCCAGGATGTTTTTTATTTTTTATTTTATTTTATTTTTATTTGAGAGAGGAAGGGAGAGGGAGAGAGAGATAGAAACATCAATGATGAGAGAGAATCATTGATTGGCTGCCTCCTGCACGCCCCCTACTGGGGATTGAGTCTGCAACCCAGGCATGTGCCCTTGACCTGAATTGAACCCGGGAGCCTTCAGTCTGCAGGCCGATGCTCTATCCACTGAGCCAAACCTGCTAGGGCCCCAGGATGTTTTTTAATAGGTAAACTCAAATCATTTCAGCTTCTCACTTAAAAAAAGAAAATCAAGTTTAGCCTAAGGTATTTCCCTCGACTGTGCATAAGATGGCCTTCATGAGGCCTAAAATGATTTGGGTTTGGATGAAGCTTTCTTGTGTTTATACAAACCACTTCAGCAAGAGAACTCTGCCTGTCTAAATGGCCTCAAACACAAATATAGAGAGAACATCTCAAGGTCGGGGGCTCTAAAGGTGGGACTAAAGAAAATAAACACATTTTGTGTGCCTACTGCTAAGAAAGTGGCAGCCCGTAATCTTTTTTCACTTGGTTGGAGTGTTGAAAAAAAGAAAAAGCAAATTAACAGTAAGGTCCTTGTTTCTTCAGCCAGCCTTAAGCAGGGACTAGAGTTATCTAAAATCAGCATTTTGGGTAGTGGCATTCAAGTCAAGGGTACTTCCTCAGAGCCTGGAGATTGGGAGGGAGCTCTAGTCATTGTCCTCCCAGCCCCCACCCACCACCCCCCAACCTGTATGGGGAGGTTACCGGGATAGAGCTCTTGTTCTCGGCTGTGTAACCACCATAGAAGTGGCATTCCCTTTAAGTCACAGGATCTTTAGACCAAAAAAGCAGCAGCGAGCTATCAGTCAGAGTCAGGGAAGGCTTTAAAATCAGTCAGTTTAAATCAAGTGAGACAACCATGTATGGTTTGTTTTTATTAAAGTTCTTAGATCAAAGACCTTCAGCAACCAGATTCACAGGAAATTATGTCAAGAAAAATCTAACAAAGAACTGTGAGCAAAAAAATTTTTTTAAATTATTTATATATATATATATATATATAATGATTTTATATGGAGGAGAAATAGTTTGAAGGTCACTTAATTAGTTTAGTAGATAGTACCATGGTGTATAGAATTGGGTAGTTAAGACTGGGATTTCAAGGTTAATGAGATTAGATTATGGTTAATAGAATGATATAAATTTAGAGAATTTAACCATTATTTGAAATGAGTTATTTAATAAAAATGTTAATTAAGAAGGGAATCTGCTCTCTATTGTCCTTTAATGGTAACCTTTGGGGACTGCAGAAAGGTCGTGGAGTCTTCTGTGGAAGCATTTCATTGTGAGGCACCCACTGGCCATGTCCCTCCCCCGGTAACGCCTGTGACCTAAGCTCTTGTCCACTCAGCCAGTGTCATGGTTTTTACTTTAAAAAGAGTCACTTAGGAGGAATTGTTTTCCTGCATTGCCTAATTCAAGTGCAGGCCTTTAATTATTCTTATTTTCTAAGGTTTCAAGTATTCCTAAAAATGAAAGACCTCACTAGAAAAACGTCCGTAAGATCACTTTCAGACATGGATACTGTGTAGTAATTACTAAAATTCCCTAAATTCTTATTTCATCTTCCCTCCCTCCTCCCCTCCTGCTGCCCCAGGAGAGCGGGTCAATAATGGGCAGAGCTACTAAAATGATCAGACACTCAAATAACATCTGGCACCATAGCTCTAATGACCCTAAAAGGAAAAATGTACAAAGGTTAAAAAAACAAACAGAAAAACTTCTGGATTTTCTGCTACAGTTTCAAGGGTTTAGAGACATTGGGTCTATTTTTATTGTGTTTGTGTGTGTGTGTGTGTTTAATCAGAATGTTTGAGAGACCCGTCTTCTACTGATAAATAACGCCCTCAAGTGAGTGAGCCGGGGGAACAACCACAGGTCCACTAGATGGTAAGCTACACCTCTGGACGCATTGGGCAGGTGTATCACTTCTTAGCTGAGCGGCCTAAACACATGATTTAAGGTTATGGAAGTTAGTGGTTCCTGGGATGGATTTCAGATTCTTGTTCTACCTGATGTTCTGCTGACAAATATGTGCCGTCTTGACAAGGACAGGCAATCCCATATGTTGTTCAGCCGCCCCTGTTCTGGGTGTGGAGACTGACTTTTGAGGGCTTCAAGGGAGTTCAGAACAGGTCTTTCTTTCGCCTGATTGATGGTGACCAGGAGGCCAGCCCATTGTGTAATTAAAGCAGGTTTCCACGAGGAACTGTCCAGAGGAGAGCATAGGTAAAGGGCAGGAGAAGCTGAAGGAGAACATCCATCTTGGAAACCCTGCCTGCTGAGAGGCCCAGAGTCCAGGGGAGCGATCAGAAGAGACCCAGTTATGTCGCGTAGATGAAGGCAGAAAGGGGAGAAACTGAACAATGTCTGGGAGGGAAAACCGGCAGCCCCTGAGCCAGACTGCCTTACAGACAGGGAGGCAGTCTCCCTGTGCGCCCTGGGGCTGGGCCGTGTTGCTAGGACCTCTCCTCGTGTATGACATGGAGCCCTGGGACTCTTCTCTTCCCTGGGTGTCGAGAAACAGTGAACAAAGGACTTGGCTTAGAGCCAGAGAAAGGTAGAGAGAAATCAGCCTCTTCCACCCGCACATCTGAATTTGAACCCAGACCACAGCGCTGTCCTTTACTGTTGCAGTGTCAGGTGTTTGAAGACATTTTCTCTCTAACACACCGTGGGGTGTGTGTGTGTTTAATTAAAATTGTACTGGAAGAGAATTTCCTTCCAGTGCAGAGATCAGCAGTTTCAGCCTGGTCTCTAGCCTTCGTCATAACAGAGACCTGCCTCCACCAGTAGCTTTGAACGAGCAGAAAGTTCTCGGGTATACCTCTCCATGCCCCCACCTCACGCTCACATTTTCTTTTCACATCTCTCCCACGCTCCCCGTCTTCCTTCCTTCTCTAAACAGGAGCAGTGGTCCGGCTTATAGTCTCACCTGCTGGAAAGGACACTAGCATTGGAGCCCTGGTGTGTGAGCTGTACACCAGCGTGCACCTCCCGGGTGAACATTACACATTTCCTAGCCCAGCTCCTTGTATTTTTTTTTTCCTTTTTCCTTGGTCTAGGGGGCTTTTCCCTTAATATTATACCAATAGAATTTGGTATTTTTAAACATGACATTTACCACTTCTTTCAAGGCCTGGCATCAGTTATTTTTTACTCCAAGTATACATTATCTGCAAGTCAGACCTCGGGTTTATTTTTAAAATTTCAAACCTCTCTTTAGACTAAGAAAGCAAGCTCAGGACATGCAATTTTGCTACCTCTCTGGTGCAGTGCCCTTTGTCACCAGAAAAAAATATTAATAGCAAGCAATATTTTATGTATGCAGCATCCAGCTGCTCCTTGACCCTGGGGGCCTGGTGACACAATGGGATAGGCTGCATTGCTCAGCGAGGGCCTGAGCTCCGCCTCCTCTTAAAGCAATTACTGATGTGGCATGTAGTCCTCATGGCATAAAAAACCAGGCCCACCCAACCATGGCTGCCACTGCTTCCTTCCAGCCATTGAGCAGTGATGGATGCATTGCAGGGTGATCAAATTAAAGGGAGCAGTGCAGCCAGAGTCCACCCTTCCATATAGAAAGAGGCATCATGCCTTTAATCCTGGGCCACTGAGATCTGTGATGAGCATTCCACCCCCATGGTTAGGGGCAGCCTTATATTTTTCCCAGTGGTCATATTAGGGGATAATCTCATGACATAGCAAAATTTATCTCCTCTCCACGAGGCCAAACAAAGCTCAGTATTTGAGGTTCAATGTCTCGCTTTAGTCTCTATTATTGAATTAAAGCTAATCAATTTAAATTCAGTTTCAGCAAGGTAGGCCAGGAGGAGGTGTGGTGGAGGAAGGAAGGGGAGGACTGCTCATGCCATAATATTGTCATCCCCATGACGAAGATCAAATGTGCAGAAATTTGGTCAAACCAGTTTTTAACAATAAAGGTTCAACCATTAAACAAACTTATGAGTTCATTTCCTTCTTTGGAAGCAGAGCAGTAACCTACTTCAAGTAACTGATCACTTTTTCTCAGTCGTCTGTTTTGAAAAAAAAAACCAAAGCCTTGCCAAATTAAGGCAAGAGTGATGTGGAGCACTAATTTAAACTTGAGAAGCAGAAGGTTCTGCTTCGTGCTATGATGTTGTCTCTAAATGTAGCATTTCCATGAAGGTGGTGGTCTTGGTGGAGAGTGACTATGCTGGGAGGGGCAGCAAGGTAAACGTGCAGCTTCCGCACGTAGCGATACCCGGCAGCCCAGGAATCCTGAGAGCTGCGTGGCCAGAAACAGCCTCTGGCATCTTCAGAGCTGCAGCCAAGCTATGCAGGCACTTAGCCTGGGGCTACCCCAGTCTCATGCCCCTATAGTCGGAAGTCCTAAGGAAGAAATAACTAGAATTGCTATTGCCCAACTTTAGGGTGATTCCCAGCTTCTCCATAAGCTTGAGGCAGAGCCCCTCCCTCCAGCACTTGCCCGCACTCATTGAGAAATGGTAAATGGTTCAGTGTGGGTGCTGGAGCCAGATAGCCTGGGTTCGAAGCCCGCCTCTGCCACACACTGCGTTGTGCTCCCATTTCTTCCTTTGTAATGTGGAAATTGTAGTCCCTCCTTCACAGGGTGTTAAAAGGGTTCATTAAAAAGGTATAAATTAAGTACTGTAGACCAGACACCATGCTAGGTTCTGTAAACACAACCTCAAGCCAGTCTGACATGGACCCTCCCCTCAAGGATCTTGGACAACATATTATCCGTGGGCAACTTGGCACAGCTTGTCCTGATTTGATGGAGAGGTGCTATCCCCATTGACTGTTGCCTCCCCAACAGCCCCTCACCTCCAGCTCTCTTTCTCCTCAGGTAATAACAGGAAGGGTACAACTCAGCAGCCACAGGGCTTGGCCCCTTTTATTTTTATTTTTTAAAGGTTTTTTTATATATCAAGGGAGAACGAGAGAGAGAGAGAGAGAGAGAGAGAGAGAGAGAGAGAGAGACATCAATGATGAGAATCACTGAGCAGCTGCCTCCTGCACAGATCAAGCCCGCAACCTAGGCTTGTGCCCTTGGCCGGAATCGAACCTGGGACTCTTCAGTCCGCAGGCTGACGCTCTATCCACTGAGCCAAATCGGCTATGGCTTGGCCCCTTTTAAATCTTCCTGTGATTCCCAAACTCCAGACTGCTGGGGGTAGCTGCAGAGGCTCAGCTCAGGGACCAGCAGGATAGCTGGTGAGTACTGACCTCTGAGCGCCCTCTATTGGCAGGACTGTGGCTGAAAGGGCTTTGCCACCGCTGGCCTCACAGACATCTGGAGCACATGGCTCCCCAGCAGGGCTCCCGCATTTAAATCCCCTCTGCCTCCATAACAGACACCGAAAAGAAAGCTGCCCCTCACCCCCCACATTCTGCTTCGGGTTCCTGCAGCTGAGTAAATATTGTTTCTATCTCTTTGACTGTATTCATGTTTAGTTAGTTACATATAATAAAAAGAACTACCCCCCTGTAATCAGCCATAAAACCAGGGGGGAAACCGGTATTCATATAGTGTGGGAACACTTGATTTCTCTGAGATGACTGGATAAAATACTGCAAGTCTCCAGAGAGGAGAAAATATTGAGGTGCGTATCTTTGATAGTGTTTGTGCAGGTTTCTGAAGATGGAAAGTGCTACATAAGTGCTGAGCTATTCAGCTTGGAAAGCAAAGAGAAGATGGTTATCTTCTTCATCCCTCTTGTATTTGTAAAATCTTTTCTGTCTCCTGGCAGGTGATCATTTTTTTCCTGGAAACCAATTAACTACTAAAATTAAACATGCTTCTCTTTAAATTAATCCTTTTCATAAAATGGTCTTAAAATTGGCCTCAGCTTTTGAAGTCGGTAGCTGACCCAGTTGTAATTGGAGATGTGTTTGGAGGCCACCTTTCTCCCACCTCGGCATTCTACCCCCATGCCCCCACGGCTGCCAGGTGCTGTCCACCTTCAGGCTTTCGGCCGTGGCCAGCCTCGTCTTGGCAGATGCGCTGAAGTCTGCTCTGGAACAGCCATCAGATTATCTGGTTCTCCTGCCCAGGCGTTCTGATGGCCACTGGCAGAGTTTTAATCACTGTGAATTCAGGTTATGGTCAGATTAGCCAGGAGATAGGGTGCCTGCTGGTTGTTTTGCGCTGATGTATTGTTGATGGGATTAATGCTCCAAAAGCCCAAAGGTGTCAGCTGATATTTATTACTTTAAGCTGGCTCAGCTGTTCAGGTTCAACCCCTAGCTCTGTGGTCACAGGAAATGCAGGGCTCTTCATGTCATGTGTGCCCCGAGATGTGCAAATGTGACTGGGACCTCAGCTAGCTTGTATTGCAGACGCGCGGGGGGTGGGGGAGGGGTGCACGATCCTGCTTTGATTTTTGTTCTGAGCTTCCAAAGGAACTCTGCACACCCCTGAAGGTCGGAGAGACTCTAGGGGAAAGGAGAGTATTCAGGGGTGTCTCCAAAGTGGGTTGAAAAGGAGGTCATCTCTGGCAGGTCTGGCATCCAGGAGAAATCATGCCACCTGCCAGGTGGCTGTAGGCATTGTGTGGTTTTTACCTCTGTCCCTCTCCAGCCTTCTAAGAGAGGACACTTTCAAGGTCACTGTGCCTTTAAGGGAACCTTCTCCCCAGTCCCTCAGCTTGGTAGTGCTTAAAGCTACAAGAACCAGGCCGGGACTTCCTAAACCTATCTGGAGTGCTGCACGAAGAGAAATAAATGCACATTGCCCTAGTGTGTGTCTAGTAACACACACTGCAGTTGGTTTGTTTTTCCAAAAAGAAATTTAATTTAACCCGTGTACACTGCCACATGTAAACACACCAGGCACCAGAAGAGTGGCTTATTGAATGGAATGCCCTAGCAAAGGTCAGCTTTTAGAAAAAGCCAAAAAGGGCTGGAATCTCTCCTGATAGCGCCTCAATCAGGCCTTGGATCCAAGCAGATGTGTTTATTTTTTCAGAGGGAGTTCCTGAGAACCCATCTCAAGTTCAGACACTGGGCACTCCCACTCCTATCTCCCTCCTGTGCTCTCAGAGGCCTCCCCAGGAGGTCACTATGCCTGGTCACCCAGGTGGGCCCCTGGGGCAGAGACTCCCTGGAGCTAGTGGTAGGGGAGGGGAGCCCCCCCCCCCCCCCGGCCGGGCTTGCATGTATAGTGTCTTTCTTATAACTAACACTGCCTTTCTCTGCCCATTTCCCTCAAAGGACGGCATGAACTGGGTCTGCAAAAATGTCATTGCAAAGAAGAAATAAAATCTAGACGAATGGAGACGCAGGAGCTGAGTTCTGTCCTGAAAAACACTAATTTGCTGCTTTCTGACCAAATGTTTTTCCATCTGTGTACAGCTACAGCTGTTTGAAGAGAGGGTACAACACAGTTTAAAAAGAATCCCTATTCCAGCAGTAGATTTAACTGATCTCTGAGGTTCAGTATCATTTTTCAAATAAAGGAATTATATTATTTCCTCTGCATAATTGAAATAGTATTAAATGTCTCAAAGCACATGATTAGAAAATGAGATCTTTTAAATGAGCAAGAGATTGCATTGCAGTTCAGACAATTCCAGTGGGCTTTTTTTTTCTTTCAAAAAAAAAAAAAGTAAAAGAGAAAGAAGCAGCTTATGCTGCGTTCATTTATTTACTGACCTGCCCCTTGCTCTCCCCGTGGTTTTGGAAGCACGGACAGTGTTTGCTGGTGCTGGTCAGTGATTTTTACCATCACCAACTGAGCCAGGGCTGCATTCCATCCGGAGGGAAGCTGCTGGGGGGGAAGGGGGGGAAGAGCAGATGATTAAACCATCTTGTCATGCAGGTGGGAGACTGTGTGTGTAATCCTCACCCTTTGGAGAGGAAAAAAAAATCCTTTCTTGCAAACAAGTTACCACATAAACATAGCCCATCCCCAACCCCCCAGCCAGCTATACAGGGAAGCAAATTCTTATGACTTTTGACTATAATGACATCTGGAATGTGAGGAGAGGTGGGAGGTTTAATTCCAGAAAAATTACAAGGTCCTTAGAAAGCCCTCACATGGAGGGCTCGGGCTAGCGTAAACAGGCTTTCTCCAGTTCAGTGGAGCAGGGAGCAGCCGACTCAGATTAGCTGGCTTCTGCACGGCAGTCCTATAGAAGGGATTTCTAAAGCTCAAAGAATTCTGTGTTTAAATGATCACAATAGGCCGTTGCTATCAGATTTTTAAAATAAATGCAGCTTTACCATGAACCTGCTCCACTGAGAAAAGGCAGGCAGATCGATTTTTTTCAAGATCAATTTTTACAATGCTGGCAACTTGGGGGTGTGCGAAGCTCATAGGCGGAGAGGGTTTGCTGCTGGGAAGAAGGGGTGTGATTGCAGGGACCACTCCCAGGGAAGCCAGCGTCACCCCAGCTGCCCATCTCCCCTGCCTCTCTCCAGCAAAATGTGTCCTCTGTTGATTGATTGGAGAGGACTGGAAGGAGACTTCTCCCGCCCCGTGTTGCAAAAAGAGCTTGTTTTCCTGAGTCTTAAGAAATCCCTAGCTTCAAGCATGAAAGCTGGCCAGAGCATCACCCAGCTCCTGAATTGAACTCTGTTCTGGTCTGAGCCAAGGGGTTTTCAGAGAATGAATAAGGGACTGTCCAGTGGCTGGCTGGTGGGCCTCAGGGGCCAGCTGCCTTCTCATCCCAGGAGGTGGCCCTTCCCAAACCCACTGAGGCCTGAGAGCAGAGGAGGGCCACTCCAGCCCCGGCCCTCTGTGCCAGCTTTTCTGGACAAAGTGGTGCAGGTGAGGCTGAAGCGTGTCCAGCCTCAGAGGCCTTCTGGGCTGGGCGTCATTCATGCCGACGGGAAGGCTGTGCTGGGGGTGCTGGGGACAGACCTGTAAGGGCTTGTAAAACAAAAGAAGGGGAGGTTTTTCCAAACCACTGAGCTACCTGCTACCTCCTCTGGCTTCCTTGTCTCACCCAAGGGCCTCTCCCACTTTGAACAAAGGAAAACAGAATTGCAAGAAACCAAAATCCCCCTGCCATCCAGCTGGAAATGTGGCTCTAGGGCTTAAAAATGGGTTTTCCCTCCAAATAGTGCACCAGGGATGCGAGCTGAGGGCAGCGGCCTGCCTTGGGGTCTGTGATTTGGAACAATGTGATAGGAACTTGGGCAGTGGATAGTCTGTAAAATACTTCTGTTCTTTGGCCACCAACTTCGGGAACTCTTTGCAAGAGCCCTCCCCAGGCCGGGGCCAGCAGGCAGAGGCCACTCCCCTCCTCTGATAACAGCCTCTGTGAACATTCACATTTGCTTTTCAGCTAAAGACAGAGTGGCATGGTAGATGTCACAAGCTTTCATCTTCCCTTTGAACCCTGCTGGACCCTCCTGGGGGCTCATGGGGCAGATGAGAGATGCCTGGAAAAGGCAGCCTTTAAGAGCTCCCATTTGTAAAAACAAAATACTTCTGAAGTCCCCTCTCCTCTCCCCAGCCCCACTCCCACCCCCTGGGGCCATGACCAGAGAGAGAATTGGAAGCTAGAAAGGGGATACCCGGTCTCCCATCCTCCCGTCCCCAGCGGGGCGTGTCTGGGTGAGACTTGCTCTGTGCACCTCTGCATCTGAATGTGCGGGGGAGAGGCCGGGGACGGGGCCCCAGGATGTGTGCTCAGACCAGTTGTGAGAAACACGCCCTTCCCCTCCCACTGACCTTCCCTGTGCAGCTCCTCCGGCTGGATCCCCAAGCCCAGTGCAACACACCCTTTCCCCTGCACTCTCCCCTGGTTACTATGGAAACAAGGGTGTCATTGATGTGGGCTGAGCCGGGGAACATGTCGGGCGGGCACGAAGCTGAAAGTCAGCGATTATGCCGGTGGCTACAAATGTGCGGGGAGAAAGAAGTCCACAGGTCCCAAAGCTGCTGGAAGGACACCGTCCTGCCCCCTCCCTTCCTCTCTCCGCTCCTCTCTATCCTGGCTTTGGACAAATTTCTTTATTCCCCTCTGGGCTGCAGCGGTGGCTATTTTTGTGTCACTCTGGGCCTCACCCTCACTGTGGGCCACTCCTTATCCGGACCTGCCCTGGAGGGTGACACCATGTCACCCCCTCCAGGACTCGTCCCTTGATTCCCGTCAGAGTTTGCTTTGATTTCTCTTTCCTTCTCAGGGGCAAGTTCTTCCTTCCTTTTATTTTTAGCTCTGCACTCCATGTGGTTTCAGGGTTCAGTCTGATCCATCGAAAGTTTCTTTTTATATAGTCCCCTTTGAAAATGATAAAGACATGGACGTGGTATTTGGTCATGTGGAAAATTCACTGTATAATTTAGATGTCTGTCAAAAATCCAACAAATAAAATGTAGCTGAAATGAAGGCCGCCTGGAATGTGTTGTGTTCTTTGCTGAAGCTCAGAGAGGGCCTGAAATCTGTTTGTTATTTCAGAGGTTAGCATTCCTCAAGGTGCTTTTTGTTTTTCAGAAGGATGTAATATTAACACCACCAATAACAAAAATAAAAATAACCGCCTAGTAAGCTCCTCCCACCTACCAGGCCCTCTGCACACATCGTGGGGCAGCATTAGGCCTACTTTACAGTGGAGGAAACTGAGGTCCTTGCCTGGGTGAAGGGTTTTACCCAAGATCACGGAGCTGTTAGTGCAGGAGGGGCCTGGAACCCCGGTCTGAATGCTACAGCAGGCTGCCACCTCTGGGAGCTAAAGACAGTAACACCCCATTTCCCAGTAGCCTGAGCCCCTAGCCTCCAAGCCCACACCATGCGTCTCCTCCGACCAGCACTGCTCCCTGGCGACTTCAGGTGTTGGGTATCTTCTGTCCTCACAGCACAACTGCTTGTTTGTTTGTTTTAAAAATATTTGTATTGATTTCAGAGAGAAAGCGAGAGTGAGAGAGAGAGAAACATCAATAATGAGAGAGGATCATTGATGGGCTGCCTCATGCATGCCCCAAAGTGGGGGTGGAGCCCGCAATGCCGGGAATCAAACCCATGACCTCTTGACTCCTAGGTCGACACTCAACCACTGAGCCACACCAGCCAGGCCACAACCGTGTATTTCATACCATCCTTTGCACAGACGGAAAAAGGGGTGAAGACATTAGGAAAGTTAGGGCCGACAAGGATGTTTGCAATGATCTGATCCTGGGTCTTCCTTTTCGAGAGGGTTCAGAGAGGGGGATAGACTTGCCCAAAGTCACACAGGAGGTGGCAGAGCGGGCACTGGTCCAGGGTTCTGCCCTCTAGAGCAGGGGAGCTTCTCTTCCCCTCTGGCAGCCTCATTTCCTCCGTCTGGAGACCCCAGCACGGCTCTCTGAGGGCCACCTTTAAAGGCAAACTGCTGGCAAAATAGAGGGGAGCTTGAGGCAGAAGGAGAGAGGTCTGGTGTTGCCAGATAAATGGCAGGACATTGGGTTAGATTTCAAATAAACAAGGAATCATTTTTAGTATAAGGATATCCCATGCAATATTTAGGACATACTTATAATACTAAAGGGGAAAAAAAAAGTAATCATTTATCTGAAATTCAAATTTTAACCGGCCATCCTGGTTTTTTGGTTTTTGTTATTTTGCTAAATCTAGTAACGCTATCAGAGTGCCTGGCTCTGGTACGATTTAAGTGTGTTCTCTGGAGTCACCTATAAATCAGCTCTGTGATCTTGGACAAGTTGGCTACTCTCTCGGAGCCCTGCCTCTTCCCCTGTGGAATGGGATTAAAGTTATAGGGAGATTGAAAGGAGATAAAATGTCAATAAAATACCTAGACCTCGGGCAGCAGTCAGCCTGCAGTAGGGACACTCTGTGCCTCCGTTTCTTATCTGTAGAGTGAGGTGATAGTCATCTGCCGCACGGCATTCTCCGGAGGATTAGCGGAAGTCTGGATGTCCAGTGTGTAGTGGATGCCAAATCATCGGTAACTATTATAACTGGGGGAAATTCTGAATCCAGGCCTTCCCAGCCCCCGAGACCTCTGCCCGGCCACCTGGCCCCTCCACTGGCTAACTTTCCGGGCAACAAGCGAGCAGCCAGCAGCCTTCCCAGAGATGCTGGCCGCCCCCTCCTCGCCGGGGCTCCCAGGGCCACCCCAGCCACACCTCCTGCAATCAGATTTGTAAGTGGGAACATGCTCTTGTCAGAGGCTTCTGATTGGCTCCGGGCAAAAACACAGTTTAGCGCTCAGTCAAGCTGCATTTTAGGGCCTCTGTCTCCCTCTCCCTCCTTTCCCCCCTTAATTGCAATCTGTTCAGTAATTTCCTTTTCCAACACTGCAGGAGCTGGGCAGGGAGGAGGGAAAGAGAGCTCCCACTCCCTGCAGAGAATCTGCTGGTCCAGCCCTGTCAGGGGTGTAGGTGTGTGTGTGTGTGTGTGTGTGTGTGTGTGTGTGCGTGTGTGTGTGTCCACAACCAGCCACACACATGAGCATGTGGAGATCTGACCAACCCCCCCCCCCCCCCCAGGGTCAGTCAGACCAGGGCAGATTGTTAAGGGGCACCCACTTGTGGCAGGGACTTCACAGTTAGCATTTAATCCTTGCAACACTATTAACTGTAGGTAGTATCACCCACAGTTTGGAGCTAGGGCTCACAGAATTTGACTCACTTGCTCAAGATCACACAGGAAGAACAAGGCAGAGCCAGGATTTGAACCCAAGCCTGTTTGACGACTGGGCTCCAAGTTCATAGCATGGTTCCTCTTTCCCTTTAGGCTTCTAAGCCCAGAAAAGAGGCTAAGGAATCCTCCTGCACGAAGGGACATGGAGAGGTTTCTGTTCCCAGGGTGAATAGCCGTGTCCCAAGGACAAACAGCCTTCGCTACAGAAATGAAATATTAATGGCAGAACGGCAGCAGCTGAGCCGAGGAGGGGCAGGGTTTAAAGGAGAACTTGCTTGGCTACCTGGAGCTGAAAGCTAGAAGGGTTGGGAGCAGGACTGCCACTAAGCTAAGCAAACTGCTCCTCCTGTTAGTCATTGGCTGGTTTGATCCTTTGGCCCTACGAGGCAGCCATTCCTGTTGCTGTTTCCCAGTTGAGGAAACCAAGGCCTTCAAAGGTTAAGTCACTTGCCTGGAATCACACAGCTAGGAAATGGCTTGGCGGGGATTCCCGCCCACTTGTTTTCCTCCAGGACGCCTTCTTGACTAAACGAAGGGCCATGACCTGCTGGGAGAGGGGCTCCAGGAAACAGGGAGGTGGGTGGGCCTGAGGCCTACCTCTCTCTGTGCCACCCCCTCTTCAGGACCCACAAGACCCTGCCCCAGAGTCCCAGAGGTGACTGCTGCTCTGGGGGCCACCAGCAGAGGGGGCAGCGGGCCCCAGCCCCAACCTGACAACAAAGATAGCTGTTGCTCTTTGGGCCCTGACCTGGCCTCAGCTGCCTCCATCCTCTCCCAGGCCTCAGCAGCCCCCATCCAGCCCTCCGCCCACTTAGACTACTGCAGGGGAAAGACACAGGCACGAGGCCACTGCCCACTCACCGTCTTCCTGTGCCTTGTTTATTCGTGTTCCTGAGACTAGACAGGCCTGTCACCTGGGCCACCGCTGGCCCCTATGGGAGAGGATGCGCACACCAGGGTGCAAGGCTTGGCACTGGCCGAGGGCCCCTCAGCGCCATGGCCTGGTGTAGGGCCAAAGCTGCACAGCCCTACTTGGTGGCCCTAACTAGTACACCAACCAGTCTGGCTCTCAATATCCCCCTCCCCGCTCCCCGCCAACCCACCCAGTCCTCACTCCCACCTGGGTGACCTGCTCCGGGGAGTTGGGGCCTAGCAGTCGCTGCCAAGATGTCAGAATCACATGAAACCACCCCCTCGCCCTCGGAATCTGTCCGGGGGCACAGATCTTGTGAACATGAATGGGGCCTCCCTGGAGCCTCCAGATGACAGGACCAAAACATTTTCCGGCCCGCACGCTGCAGATGGCTTTTGGGAAGAAGGGGATAAGGAACTTGGGTTTGGAAGCAACAGCCCACCCTGGGGCCAGGGGATGCAATCTAGCCCGACTCTCCCTTCAATTCCCCCAGCTCCTGTGAGGAGTCAGCCAACTCCCAAGCCCCCTTTCCCACCCTGAGACCCCCCCAGATCGGCCAGAGTGGTGAGCTGGAAGGAAGAAAAAGAGGGAGGAAGGGGCTGGGATGCTGATCCAGGCAGGGGGGGGGGGGTGTCTGCACAGCTGCAGGCAGCCCCCTACCCCCAGTCTGTGAATGGGCACATTACCCCCTCCTGCCCGCCTGCCACCGCTCCTGAAACAGTTGGTCCTAATGAACGCAAAGCAGGCAGGGCAGCTGTGTACATTATCCATATGCATGGGGAGGTGTATATTTATCCTCACGTCCCACCCCACCCTGCAGCTGCCACCATCCCCTATGCCAGAAGGGTGAGTGGGCACAGCACCCAGGCTGCTCCCAGCGCTGGGCCTCCACCCCTCCCCCCCTCCCTCCGCAGCCCACGCCCACAGCCTTCACTTGACCCATTTTGGAGGCAGAAGTTTGTGTGTGTGTTTGAGAGAGAAAGAGAGAGTGCACACTTCATTTCCCCAGTTGGTGCTTTTGATTTCCTCTGAAGTATCTTGATTGCGGACGTACAATGGCATCTTGCTGCCAGTGCTCCCTCAGCAGCTTCTGGCTCTGAGCCGCCGCCTCCCCAGGGCTGGTGTTTTCTGCTGACTCTGGGGCCCATGCCTGGCTGGCAGGGAAGGAAAAGGCCTGATCTGGGCTTCCATCCCTTGACCTGAGCAGCAGGACCTGCCACAGTCCTTCATGGTCCCTGCACCCTACCTCCTCCCTGACTGGGACCTGCTGCTGCCTCCTAGCTCGCCACCTTGTCCCCTCCTGCCTGGCCACTCACCCACTTTGTTCTGAAATGCAGCTCTCCCACTCAGATGCCCTCAGAGGCCCTGCTGCCATGGGGCACTCAAGGCCAAACTGTTTATCCTGTCATTCAAGGCCCCTCTGATCTGACCGCAAACCTTTTTATAGACCTGTCAATCATGGACTCGCACACTTACCCTGAGCTTCAGGTGAGCTATCCTCCCTGCCCCTCAACCTCACCCCCAAATTTTATTTCCCCACCTCCTCCCTGGGTGTCTCCCTCCTCTTTTGTGCTTTCCTTGCCCCTTTTTTCAGGCCATGATTCAAATTCTGTCCCCCCCCCAGGAAGATGGCCTAGTACCTTCGAGCCCACAGGGCTCCCTATGAAACTTCCAGAGCCCGGACAGCCGAGGCATTTGGCATTCATTCATTCATTGTTCATTCACTCATTTACTCAGCAAATATCTCCTGGGCAGAGACAAAGCACTTACAATGTCTCTGTGGTGGCCCTGTTCCCTCACGCCTTTCTGACCTCATCACTCACTGCTCTGCCCCTTACTCACCCTTTCCATCCACACTCACCCTCTTGCTATTCCTGAAACAAGCATCATCTGCCTCAGGCAACACTTGTTCCCTCTTCCTGGAACACTCCTGCTCCAAAGAGCCCCAGACCTTGCCTCCTCCATTCTGGAGTCTCTGCTCAATGTCACCTGCCCTGCCCACTTCACTATATAAAAACTGCCAAGCCCTCTCTCTTCTGCTGACACGCCCTATCCCCCTCCCCCCCTGCCCCACTTCATAGTACTTATCGCCAACTCACATTTATTGGTTTGTTGTTTGTCTTCTGTCTCTTCCTCACTAAATTATCAGCTCCAAGAAGGCAGAGTTTGTTTTGTTCACCAAAATATCCCCAATTTTGGAACAGTGCCCAGCATTAGAAGAACCTCAATAAATACCTGCTGAGTGAATGACTGAGTGAATGAATGAAGCAGGTACCGTGCTAGGCTCTGGAAAATCAAAGATGACTAATATTTCATGGCCTCCAGGGACACACAGGCTAGTTGGACATGTAAGCTATGCAGCTTGTAACCAGTTAGTTAAAATACCGAGTAAGAACGTTACGTGCATGGGAGTGGGATCGGCTCAAAGAAACATAAACATTGTGATAGCTATCAACGCCTGAAAACGGACCGTGCCAGCACAAACCTGGCACTTTGCGTGGGTCATTTCATTACTCCTCACTCTGGAGGGGGTGGGGAGAGGTACACGGGGGAGGCAGGACTCTAAGTCTAGAAGACAACCCGGCAGAGGGATCAGAAGAGCCACAGGGGCCTGAGACCACGTGGGCTGCTGGAGGACTGACTAAGCTTAGGCTTTTGATGGGGGGAGCCCAGGGAGCTGAGCGGGTAGGGATGGCATTTGGTGTGGCTGTAGAGTCCCTGTTGGTGAGGCCTGGAGCTGCCCGTTTGCATCGACGCTCCCTCCCTCCTCAGTGCCCTGCCACATGGAGTGCCTGATGACAACACCCAGTTTACAAGCAGGCAGCCAGTGCCTCCATCGGTCAGGTGACTCGCTGCCATTTTTCCAGGTAGACCAGAAGTCCATACCACCCTTCACACACAATTCTTGGAAGCCTGCTCCCTCATTTCGCTCCTTACCTGCAGTTTTGAGATGTTGCTTGTGCCATCTCTAACTCCCCCTCACCCCCACCATCCTACAAGCTGTTAAAAACTACCACACACCACTTCACACCTCACCCTCTTCTTGCCTGAATGTAAATGAAAAAAACAAAAACTTATGGCATTGAGCAGATGAGTTCTCTCTCAAGGCCCTAGCTGGTTTGGCTCAATGGATAGAGCATCAGCCTGCGGACTGAAGGGTCTCAGGTTCGATTCCGGCCAAGGGCACATGCCTGGGTTGCTGGCTTGATCCCCAGTGGGGGGCATGCAGGAGGCAGCCGATCAATGATTCTCTCTCATCATTGATGTTTCTATCTCTCTCCTCTCCCTTCCTCTCTAAAATCAATAAAATATATATTTTTAAAAAGAAATATCCAATTATTAAAGATCTAGTGCAAGGATAAATAAATATCTCAATTCAGAGGAATTGACCACAAAGCATTTTTTAAACACTGGTCGCCGGTGGAGGAAACATTTGGACTCCCAGTGCAGAACTCCGGGTACAGCCCACTGCCAAGTCCCTGCACCACAGATGCCAGGGGCGGGGGAACTTAGGGAAGAGCTCTGGGCTCTTGAAGGCTTCCCTCACGCAGGGCAGGATTCCCGTCCACCGCGGAGGACAGGGCAGAGGCCAAAGCTCCGCCCACGAGATTTCTATTTGTTATCTGTCAGAGCTTTCACTGGAGAAGGAGCGTCTTGGGGTTGTAAGTTCCCTGTCCCTGGAGGAGTTAAAGCACAGGCTGAAGACAACCTCTCCGGGAAGGGAAGAAAGCCTTTGGGGTGCAGGTGGAGAGAGGGGGGTGCTGGGGAAAGAAAGAGAGAAGCCGAAGGAAGAAGCTGCTGTTCCTAAGCCCGTCCCCCTGCTGGCCCAGGACTCCAACCTCTGCCAGGAGCCTTCTGCCCACACGCCGCTCTGCGTCCCATCCCCTCAGCCTCCAGGGCCCATTCTGGGATCTCAGCCTGAGTCTGGGGTCCTTGCCTCAGCACTTGAGCACAGAGGAGGGGAGGGCCCTCCAAGAGCGCCCTCAAGGTCATTCCTTGCCCCTTCAACTCACAGAGAAAGGATTCCGAGGGCTCTAGAACCAGGACGGGATCCCAGTCTCTAGAGACCACTGTTTCTGAGCACCTCCAAGGAGGGGTTTTCCAAATCACACAGGGAGACGCCCACTTTCGAAGAGGGGCTGGCGGGTGGGGGGGTCTGGCCGGGGATGCCCAGGCGTCATTTTCCACTTCCCTGTACCCCACAGCCCCAGGAAGCCAACAGGCCCCCTTTCTCTGTGGGCCTAGAGCTGGGGTGAGTCAGAACAGGACCTAGACCACCCCCACCCCCACCCCCACCCCCACCCCCGGAATTTGCCCGCTGGAAAGGGGGGCAGGGAATCCCCCAGAAGCCAGGTCTGATCCTGAAAGTGATCACCGGTTCTTCCCCACCCTCAGAGGGGAAACGGAGGTGCTGAGGAAAGGGCACGGTGACAGCCGTGGGAGCTGAGTGGGTGGGTGTGAACAGGGCGTGGAGGAGCCCAGACGTGAGGCGAGAACGCGGGGTCTCGGCTTCAAGAGAGGGGCCCGGAGCCCTGACTCGGCGGCTGCCCCGCCCGCCGCCGCCCCTGGGGGGGGCCTTTGAAGCCGGGAGGGGCTTTGATCCGGGTCCGCCCGGCGCCCCGCGGGCCCGGCCAGATGCGCTGGGGGAGGGGCGGGGGAGCGACCCGGCCCCCGGCACCGCGTCCAGGGCACCCGGACTGTTTCCGGCTGTTGCAGGGGGCACCCGAGTGCCGCCCCCCCACACCTTGCAGCTGTTGCCCAGCTGCCCAGCCCCACCCCAAAGACAGCTGGGAGGGAGGCTGGGCGGGGAGCGGGGTGCAGCTGCTCGGCTCCGGGCTGGGACGGGGGAGGGCAGCGACATGAAAGAGCTGGGGCCGGCGGGGGCGGCGGGCGCAGGAAACCCCCGGTGGTCGCCTTCCCCCCCCCCCCCGCCCTCGTACATCTGGGCCACAGGAGCTGCGGCCCCCTCCCTGCCCCCCCACCCCCATCCCCACCCCCTCGTCGGTGGGGTGGGGTAGACACGCTCCCAACACCCAGCCCTTCCCGGAAGGGCTCCTCTCCGGGGGAGGCGGGAGGGCACCGTCGGTGTGAAAGCCGTTAGCAGAGTGAGGCACAGGGTGTGCCTGTGGGTGCAAGAGGTGCCCGAGCGTCCACACCGGTGCTGGCCGCGGACCCCCCGTCCCCCCCCCACACACACACCTTCTCCAGCAGGCCGGCGTCCTGGGGGCACTTCCAGCTCTTTGGGGGCCTCCTCTGCCCCTGGCCGTTTGGGGAAGTGGGTGACAGCTGCTCCTACAAAGCCAGGGACAGCTGGGAGGCTGGGGACAGCTGGATGGGGTGAGCGTCTCCCTGCTTCCCTGGCTGCCCAGGCACCCCCCGGCCATACCCCAGGCAGCTGGCTGTTTTGCCGACAGCCCGAGAGTGTAATTGCCTGGGCTGGGCTTTCAGAGCTGGGACAGGTGTGGGGGCTCAAGCCCATCCCACTGCCACCTGAGTCTCCTATATCCCCATCTGACGGAGGTAGCTGGGGAGAGGATCCCTCCTGTCCGCTGAAACAAAACTAGGCCAAGTGGGAAAGAAATTGGGCAGCTTTCTGCTCTTGGCTTCCAACTCTTGGCACAGAAGACGTCCCAGCGTCCCTGACAACGAGAGAAAGGGACAGTGGGACAGGAACAGATGTGAGGGGAGCTAAACCTCTATCTGTCCACCACCACCTGCCCCCAGGCATCCTTCCACCCTGGGCGGGAGGGGGCTGCGCTCCAGCCATCTGCCCCCTCTCTTTAGCCCTGAGCAGGTGCAGGGGAAGAGAAGGGGCAGGCCAGCTGTTGTCATCCTGCTCCTGGCTCTCTGCCCAAGTAGAAAGGGGGAGCAACGAAACAAGGGCCCACCCACCCCACAGGGTCATGTTCTGCTCCCACAGGACAGGACAGAGGTACTTAGCAGGACCAAGACTGGTTTGGCCTGGCCAGCCCAACTGGCCTGACCATGTCCTCCAATCTGGCTCTCCTTTTTTCTGAGAAGTGGGGTGACTAGGGGTCTGTGAGGCTCGGACCCCTGGCACAGGACTTCTGCACGGCTTGCTCTAAGCTTCTGGGGCAGGCGGCGCTCAGGCCCTGGTTCTACCCCAGAAGCTTCTATGTGGAAGGTACAGGCTGCTTTACAACATAAGCAGACCCACGCCGTATCAGGCAACAAACCAGAGGTCCTTTTTAGAGGTCAGCTCCCCTGCAAAGGAGAAGGGCCTTCGCTGTGCCCCACCCCCTCCTTCCACCCCAGGGGCCCCTGTGGCATGCAGGAGCCTGGACAGTCCCTCGTGGCTGCACTCCTGAAACCCCAGGATGTCAGAATTACGGGGGAGTTAAAAGTGCAGATTCCTGGGATCTCAGCAATTCCAACTGAGTCTAAGGGGGATCTAAGATTCAGCCCTTCAGCAAGCTCCCAAGACATGCTAGAGACTTGGAGAAGCTCTGCCAAAGGGGATAGAGGGAAGATGTGCTTCTCATGTTGCTACCCTACTTCCATGCCTCCCAGAGCCTAAGATTGTCCTGCCCGCTCTTCTGTGCTCAGGGGCCAGAGCCCAAGTCACCAAAGGAGGCATGGAGCTGAGTGACCCCACCCTCCCAATGGGGGGCAAGGCCGTTAGACTCAGTTCCAAGAAGACAGGGTCTTGCTCTGCTTATGCAGTGCCTAGCACTTAGCATGTGCTCAATAAATATTGGACTGAAGGAGGTAAACTTTGCAAGACTCATAGGAAGGTTTCTTCCTTTGTCTGTCCTAACTAAGAGCATGTTAGCAGAACCTAAGATGCCAGGGCCTATGCAGCGGAGGACTGGGCAATATTTCCCAAATGAACCCGGGGCTGAGGAGACGCAGTCAGTGCCTTACGGGTTGCCATTCACAGGCCTGGAACAAGCTGGAGCCAGAAGAGAATCAAGGCAAGGAGGGCAGGGGCTTGGGCCCTCCCCACCCAATGCCTGAGAGCTGGGGTAAGAGGCGAGGCAGGGAGTGGGACTGCGCCAGTTTATTAGAACTCGGATTTCGGTGTGTGCTCTAGACAGATTACAGAATACCTGCGCCTTGAGAACAGGAAGTCCACGATTCATACAAAGTGCTCACTACAGGAAGTTGCTGTGTCAAAATCCAGGCAAGGACCCAACTCAGGGCAGCCCCTCTTCCCCCGCTGACCTCAACAAGGGCTGTGCTATGGTTTTTCATTTAATTATTTCTTTTATTTCTCTTTATTATTATTAATATTATTATTATTTGCTTTTGCTGTGGTCACTATTATTGGCAAAGTTCCTTCTTTTCTTTCCTGGACATGGGGTTCCTGTCTGTAAGATTCCACTCTGAGGCTGAAGGTGCCAAAAGCTGCTTGAGAAGTGGCCTTTGAACTCCGTCTGGGAGGATGGTGAGAAGAAAGAAGCAGGAGAAATCATTCTTGGTTTAAAAAAAATTAAAAAACAAAAGCCCCACAATCTACAGGTCATTTCTTCCTCAGTCAGTGATCAAACTGCCCAAAAGAAAAACAGAAGCAGACCAGTGGGCACTGGTCCTTCCTCCCAGGGCTGGGTGAGGAGGGTTGCCCCCACCCCCCAAGGCTTTAGGGAAAGCTGAGGCTCCTTCCAGCCATAGGGGTGAGAAGGAGAAGGCGTGGAAGAACAAAGGAGAGACAGAGAGAGAGCTCAGCGCCTCGAGGTAGACGCTTTCCCAACTCCAGGGCCACCTGCGGCCCCAGCCCAGCCCAGCTCCCACTGTCACTCCACGTCCAGAGATTCATAATAAAAAAAATCAAAAACAAAGCCCAAAACAAAATCCAAAAGGACAAGACTTAGGGGAAAGAAGGAAGGGAGGGAGGACAGGTCTCTGGATGCATAATTCCCGAGCCCCTGGGGGCTGGGGGGGAAGATTCCCCAGCGCCCCGCCGCCCGCGTGGCGTTAGCTCGTCACGTAGTGTTTGGTGGATGGCTGCCCGTACACCCTGTAGAAATCCTGGTGGCCAGGCTGCTGGGAGGCGTCGAGCCAGTCTCTGACGGCCAGGCCAGGAAGGGACTGGGGGACGGAGGGTGCAGGTGGGAGCGGGTGTGAGTATTCCTGCGAGGGCACTGTCCAGGGGAAATGGCCGGAGCGGGGGTAGGGCTGGTGGCCGCCATGGTTGGCCACGGAAGAACAGTAACAGTTGTCCACGGAACAGACGAGAATCTTGCGGCCGCCATACTGGGGGAGCATAGGCTGCTGGGCGGCGGAGCCATTGGGATACTGCGATGGGGGGAACACAGGACTTGAGTGCACTGGCTGGGCGCCTCCTGGCAGGGCCACCAAGTGCTGCGTGGAGCTGCAGGGCCCCAGGGGCTGCCCTGACTGGCCCTCGCCGCTGGCTGTGCCCGCTGCCCCGTACTGGCTGCCCACAGGGCCCGACGATGTCTCTAGGAAGCTGGCCTCAGGGAAGGCCATCGAGTGCTTGCGCTTTTCCGCCCCAGAGCTGCTCACGCCACAAGGGTACAGGGGGACGCTTTGCAGGAAGGGCACCGGTGTGCTGAAGGGGCCTGTGGAGAGTTTGGGACAAAAAAACAATGAAGTTCACAACCTCCTCAGCCCTGGGGACCTGTCTCATCTCTAGGACCAAGCACACTATGTCAGCATCACCTTGGTTGGTGCTCACTACTCCATTAGCAAATAGATACTATTCATCCCATTTTACAGCTGGAGAAACTGAGGCTCAGGGAGGTAATGTGGCTTGCCCAAAGTTCCAGAGCTAGAAGTGGCAAAGCCAGGACATGAAGGAAGGTCCCCCTAACCAGGCCATGCTGCCGCTCAGAGGGAAGGCTCTGGCATAGACCCCTGCCCAAAGGGCTCTCTCCCTTCCATTGAAGACCCCACCCTCACCTTCTAGCATCTTCCGAAGCTGCTTCTCCTTCTTGGCCACCTCGTTCAGGAAGAGCTTGGAGTTCAGGTGGCCGATCTTAGGGGGAGAAAGGCTGTTGCCCGTGCAGGTCTGGGTCCTAGGGGTAGTGGACGGGGCATCTGCTGTGAGGAGGTATCTCCGGTGAGCCCGCCCTACCTCCCCCCGCCCCATGGGCCTGACCCTCCCAAGATGTGTTCCCCTGAGAGCTAGTAACCACCTGCTCACCTGTCCATTAGGATTTTCACAGATTTGGTGTTCTAGGGAGAGAGAAAAGGTTGTCAGTGGAAAAGGCAGCATGGGAGAGGGGAAGACAAGAACTGCCCTATCCTCACTCTCCCGGGCAGGGCAGCCCTTGGCTACAGGGTGGCGGGGGGTGGTGGGATAGTGGTGGTGTCTGCTTTTTTAGAAGAATAGCTAACATTTATTGAGCACTTACTATGTGACAGGCAATATTGCAAGTGTTTCTTATATATCCATCATTTTATCCACAAAACTACCCTAGAAGGAAGGTTTGCAGGCACTCAATCCTCTTATTTGAAATCTTTGGGGCCAGATGTGGAATTATTTGGATTTCAGAAGGGAAATATAGTGCCTGTACCATATATTATATATCACCCCCCCAGTAAGCACAATTCAATACATCAATGTTTCTGTAGCAAAATGTTTGAATATGTGTACCAGGTGAGATAAATAAAGACCATACATTGCCAACATCAGTTCAGGTCAATTTTTGCTGTTAAATGAGTTGCCAGAATTTTTTTCTTTGAGTATGCAGAGATTACTAAAATTTGGAATTGAGGATAAAGGAGAGTAGATCTGTATTATTAACCTCATCTGATAGGTGAGGGAACTGAGGCATAAGGAACATATAGGACTTGCCCAAGGTCACAAAGCTGGAAGGAACAGGGTGGCTCCAAAGCCCTGTGAGCGCACTGGTGGGGGAATAAAGAATCGCAGACTTGCCCGGCCGGCGTGGCTCAGCGGTTGAGCGTCAACCCATGAATTAAGAAGTCGCTTGTTTGATTCATGGTCAGGGCACATGCCTGGGTTTCGGGCTTGATCCCCAGTGGGGAGTATGCAGGGGGCAAATAATGTTTCTATCTCTTTATCCCTCTCCCTTCCTCTCTCTCTAAAATCAATTAAAAACAAAAAACAAAAACATGTTTTTAAAAAAACAAACAAACATGTTTTTTAAAAAAGAATTGCAGGCTCCAAATTAGGAATGCCCCTGGGTCCCACCATCCGGTCCCGGGCCCAGCCCACCTTCATGAAGCTGACATCCTCTGTCTTGTCGAAGAGCAGCTGCAGGGAGCCCAGCAGCTTCTTGGCCTCCTGCATGCGTTCCCCAAGGTGCAGCGCCTGCGCTGCGTTCTCGCTGCAGAACTTGGCCTGGGCCTTGTCCAGAACCTCCACTGTCTGGCCCAGGTCCTCATCCAGCAGCTGGTGCAGTTTCTCATACTGCAGCCGCACTTCTTCCTTCAGTTGGCTCACCTTCTCCTGCGGGCACAGGGGGCAAGAGTGGGTGGGCAGGTGAGCACTGGGGACCACTGGCTGCCGCTTCTGTCTTACATCCTGGATGGTGGAGTCTGGGACCCCAAACCCCCAGACTGCCCAGGGTTCCTCAGGGCGAGGTGTGACCAGCTGGTAGCACAGGGTTCTGTGCCAGCTACCCCTGTAGGGCTCAGCAACTAACAGTTCATGGAATGGCTGACCAAAGGCTTCTGGCCCAGAGCTGACCACACAGCAGATCCTAGCCCAAATAAGGACTAGCCCAAGGCCCTGCACCCAAGCAGCCCCCACCCCAAACCATGAACTTGGGCTTCGCTACCTCCACCAGGCGCTTGTCTGACTCGAGTTTGTACAGCTGGTCCTCAATGTCCTGCTCTCGCTCCTCCAGTCGGTCCTGCTGCTTCATCAGCATCTTCTGCAGGGACAGTTGAGGCAGGGGCATCAGAGGGGGCTGCAGCTCCACCCCTTACCAAGGATGGGTGAGCGCCCACCTCCCCTCTATAGAACAGACTCATCCTATAGATCCTTTGACCCAGGTGACAGAAATTTCTGCCATCCAACCTCTTCTGGCCCTCGTGCAATCCCAGGGCCTGGTTGGTGACACTGTCTGGCCAGCCTGTTCCCAGGAAGAGAAAGCCTGGAATAGCTTCTCACACATATCTAAACCAGGAGCTTTCTGAGGGCAGGGGCAGGCCAGTCTTGGATCTAAGCATCCCTCCCCCACCTCCGATGAATCTTATCATTCCTGTAATGCTATAAGTACTATTATTATCCTCATTTCAGGGAAGAGGAAACCAGCGAGGTTAAGTAATTTATCCAAAGTACACCGTTAGTAAGTGGCAGAGCTGAGATACAAACTTAGGTGACCTGGCAGGAAGGTCTGTTCTTTTTAAAAGATTTAATTAATTATTTTTTAAAGAATAGTTTATTGATTTTGAGAGAGAGAGGGAGAAGAGAGAAACATTGATGTGAAAGAGTAACATTGATGGGCTGCCTCCTGGATGCTCCCCACCGGGGATCCAGCCCACCACCCAAGCATGTGCCGTGACCAGGAATAAAACCAGGAATCCAGTGCCCAGCTGACCAACTGAGCCACACCAGCCAGGGCTATATTTTAAATCCTCACTCAAGTACATGCTTAGAGAGAAGAAAGGAGAAGAAGGGAAGAAGGGAGGGAGGGCATGAAGGAGGGAAGGAGAGAAAGAGGGACTGGGGATCAGACCCATATCCCAGGTATGTGCCCTGACCAGGAATCGAAACAGCAAACCCTTTGGTGCACTGGATGACACTCAACCAACTGAGCTACTCCGACAGGCAGTAAGGTCTGTTCTTATCCAAGGCGTGCTGCCTCTCTCTGGGAGCCCTAGTTTAGAGATCAGTGCCCTAAGCAGAGGGTCAAACAACCTTACACTTGGGAGCATCAAGCCAGCCACCCCCACCCTTGTTCTTGACCCTGAGAGCCACGCCTCTGAAGTCCTTGCTAACTGCCTCAGCCCCTCAGTTGGACCCAGGTGGAAAGGAGACACTGGCTCTCCTAAGACCTGAGGCCAGTCTGCTGGAAGGTGCTGGACCAAGCTACTATTTCACCCCTTCACATCCTATCTCTACAACCCCTATCCGCCCAGCCTTGCCCATCCCAGCTGCTCCATCCATCCTGTCATCCCCCCTCACCAGACATACCTCTTCAAATAGGGTCTTGCTCCTGCTCAAGAACCCTCAATGACTCCCTCCTTTCAAACATTTTAGCATGGTAATGAAGGCTCTCTTAAGACCTGACAGTATCCTGTCCCCAGCACTCTGTGCACATTTGAACTCCCTGCACCCTGTTGATGGTTCTGCAGTCCACAGAGCCTCTTCCCGCTCCTTGTCTATCCTTCAAGACCCCGCTCCTCTAGGAAACTTCTCATGGCCCCTGCTCAGAGTTTATGCAGGTCCCGCCCAGTCCTGGCCATGCAAAGGGGTTGACACATTCTGCCTGCCCTCTATAGCTCTGCTGTCCAATATGGTGGCCACTAATCACATGTGACTATTTAAATTTAATTAAAAGTGAAATTAAACATCAGTTCTTCAGTTGTACCAGCTTCAGTTTACGTGCTCAATAGCTGCATGTAGCTACTGGCTAATGTACTGAATATTAGAGAGACACAACAGCCACCATCCCAGAAAGATCTACAGGATACATTATTCTGTAATTTGTTTCATAAACCGTGGTTTGATCTCCCTACAAAACGCAAGGCCTCTCGAAAATAGGGCTTTGCTGCTATCTTTTTTCACCTCCCTTCTGAGCCAGGCCACACAAAGGCCCCAGCACCCTATAGATGCATAATATGTTTACTGAATAAACCCATGGGTTTTACACATAAAGTAAGGTTTGCAAAGCGAATTGCAGAGCCTTGCTCACAGTGAGTATACACTCAACAAGGAATGATTCTTTTCCTTCCTCGGTGTGGGCCTCAGAGTGACCCTCAAGTTTGATGCCATGACTCCCACTCCCATCCACACCCAGATGGCTTCCCAACCTGCCACCAATCCCTTTCTCACTCCCCACCCCGTTAGGCCAGTAAGGAGTTCAGTGACCCCTTTTGTGTTGGTGGCCAAACAAAACACCAGGACCCTGAGGAGCGGAGGAGGTGGGAGGTGGGGGCGAGGCTCTTAGCTAAACTGGGGAAGCCTGGGGCAATCTCCCTGAAAAACTTAACCTTTCAATGACCCAGGACAGGACCTCTAAGAACCAGCCCTAGGAGACCTTGCCCTGCCCCCAGCACTTGCCCTTCCAGCAGGCTCCCCACACCAGCCCAACATGCACAGGGATCTGTTGCCAATCTGGGATTCAGCACCTGTTCAGAAACACTGCTGGGTGGGGGCAGGAATAGAGGTAGGTAGTCATGGATCCTCCCCACCTGTGAAACAGCCCACAGTTGTGTGAAGAGGGCAGGCAGCGCGTCAGTGTATGGCCCAGATACATGCATACAACTGCGCGCACACACAAGCACACATACTGCCTCTGGGCCCGGTGAATACCTCATGCAGGTGTTGTACCAGGTGCACAGGTACTTGCATCCAACCCCCTTCCGGGGGAAGGCTGGACTTCCTGAAGGCCCCAGACAATTGAGGGAGGCCTGCCAAAAAGGCAAGGTGGCCAGGACACCCTCTTAGGAACATAATGCCTTTTTACCTCCCCTGTAGCAACTGGCCCTCAGATTTTTGCCTGCTGGATACCTTGTACCCACACTCAGGAAGACAGCCCCCCCTCCCCCATGCATCTCAGACTTCAGGCTACTCTTGCCTTCCCAATGCCCTGGATATCTGAAAGCCCAGGTCCCATGCCCCAAGGCCCCATCACCAAACTCACCATCATCTCATTAGGGGTGCACCTGGGGCTGAGTCCCAAATGAGGGGTGGGAAAGGGCGGCCCCAGGTGGGTTCCCAGCCCAGTCCCCCTCAGAGGATAGGAATGGAGCTGCTCTGCTCCCACCCTGCAGACCAGTGGGAAGCCCCTCCCTTGCCCCCCTGAAACCCTTTCTGGGAGTTCATGGTTGACCCCTCAGGGCAGAGCCTTGGGAGGCACCTCCTGTCCAGTCCTGGGGGAACTTAGCCCTTTCCCTCTTCTTATAGGCGTTTCTCAGAGCCTTTCCTGGCAGCACATCTACCCTGGGACCCTGCTGCATCTTCTCAGCTTCACCAGTCCCAGGTCCTGGCTCCTGCCTGCCCACAGCCCTCTGAGGTGGGAGCCAGGCCAGGCCCAGTAAAGGCAGTGCCACAATCCCTAGTAAGTGGCTGGGTTTTCCATTTCCCCTCCCCCAGCTCAGAGGCCCTTGGGCTCCTGAGCAGGGGCCATGAGAAGTTTCCTAGAGGAGTGGGGTCTTGAAGGATAGACAAGGAGAGGGAAGAGGCTCTGTGGACTGCAGAACCATCAACAGGGTGCAGGGAGTTCAAATGTGCAGAGTGTTGGGGACAGGATACTATCAGGTCTTAAGAGAGCCTTCATTACTATGCTGCAGGGGTAGGGGAGGGGGTCCATGCTGGCCAGCTTACCTTTGCAGGGAATGCCCTCCTTGGGGCCAGGTGATCTTAATCCTGCCACAGAGAACACCTAGGGGAATGCAGGGGGTTGGGGGACTACTGCCACCTCAGGCACTGGGAAATTGGGGAGACTTGCTGCCCCCTTCATTACCTCTCATCTCCGTTACACCAAACACCTGAATCAGGTGCTGAGAAGCTGGAGGATGGGGAACAGAGGAAGCAAGGCCTGGACCTCTCTCTGCTACCAGCAGCCTCTTTCCATCTCAACCTCCAGGGAATTGCTGAGACCTGAGGCCCCATTGCCCACCTGGGAAAAAGCCACAGCTGAGGATCATCCCACCTTGATTCAGAGCAAGGGCTCTCCATGTGGGGTGGAGGGCACTTTATAAAGTCCCCCAGCCCACAGTAAGTCACCTGGACTGTGGCACACCTCAAGTGTGCAGGGGGGGAGTGGAAAGGAGCAAAGTGGGGAACCATGGTCTAGACTAGAAGCACTTGAGGGACCAGGCCACCTCCAGCAGGAGGGACAATATGAGCCCCAGCCCCGCTCCACAGGTGCTGGTCCAGATGGGACCTGCTCACTCCTGTCTCTGTCCCTGAGGGCCTAAGGCCTTCCATGGTCTGCTCCTGAATCTGTGAGGGCAAAAGCATCAAGAAGGCTTCACAGCACTTCATTCCCATTTCTCCAAGGCCCCAGAACATCCTGCTTCTCATACCTGTCACCTAGTGTTCTAGACTCTGCGCCTTGAGCTGTTCCCTCTGATGCCCTCCCAACCTGGCCAGGGGGCAATCACAAGCCCCTTTTCCTGCCCTGGGAAAGCCTCATGTCCCTGTAGAGCCTGACTGGCCAGGCCCAACTGGCATTTTTGGTGTCAGACTGGACTGGGCAGACGGGTGAGGCCATGGGGACTCTAGGCTGTATAAAAGTTAATAAATAATAATAAAACCCACAAGTCAACCTTGAAGAGAAGCAAGGTCAGGAGGGAACAGGGCCCCAGGGGCTGGGCCAGAAGCAGGCCTGAGGTTTTCAGACAAAGCCAGGGCTGGGTCCAACAGCCCCTGTGGTGGGAGGGTGGGGGCAGAAAGAGGGAGCTAAGCCACTCAGACCCCTGCTCAGATGACTCTCATGCTGGCTCCAGCTCTGGCTGCAACCCCTGCTCCAGAGCTACCCTATCCTAACCTCCTCCCCACTCTCCCACTTAAGACCTCATCCCAGGAATACGTTAGCCCCCTCTCTCCTGGGCCACAGCACTCTCCCCTTGTCTCAGAGCAGCTTCTGCCTGCCATAGATGCCCCCTTTCGTGCCTCAGCTCCTGCCTCGGGCTACCTTGTGAATCTCCAGGCTGGGGCAACCACAGTCCCAGAGAGAGGAGGTTACAGGGCAGAAGCCAGGGCAAGAAGAAAGGCAGCACCTGGGAGGCAGGCCCCGGCAGACCCCAGAGAGGGTTTCCCAGCTGCAGAGTCAAATTAGCTTTTGCCATGCAGAGAGCAGTGCTCTGGGGCAGCAGAACAAAGAGGCGAGAGAGAAAGCCCCCCTTTGTCTGGGTTTGAATGCCAGGCCAGCCGGGAAGGAAGGCTTTTCCAGAGCCAGGGATGAGGCTGCCTGCTTAATCCAGGGTAGGGGCCCAAATCAGGCTCACCTTCTTCCTATGCCCACCCAGACTGCCCCCAATACAGCATCGCAGGATCCATCCAGGATGCTACCTCTGATGCTGCCACAAGCAATAAGCTCACCCTAAGGTGAATCCCATCTCCCCCTTCCCTCCCCAATTCCCACCCCACCAGGTGAGAAAAGTCGCACAAGACTCACAACCACCAACCACAGCCTGAGCAGGCAGTCACACTAGCAGTCATGCACACACACTCAACTTCACCTCGTAGGTGTGCGGCATGCTTGTTCACACACACACACACACACACACACACACACACACACACAATCTTTCTGACCCCACATCACACATACATAGACAACTACAGAATTAAGTCAGTCACTCACATCATACCTTCTCAGAGATACACACATGAGATACAAAAAACTGGTCACATGTGAGACACAGCCAGGCATGCTGGCTACACACACCTGCAGACTGACATGGATGCACAGCTACCCAGAGTGCAGGAGGCAGAGGAATCAATAGGATGTGCATGATAGGCGCCCGGCTGTGTCAGCAGTATCCTGGAGAGGAGGTAGGGGGGTGGGCCTCTGTCTGGGGCCCATGGAGCAAGGCCAAACCAGGCCCCCTTCTGTGTAAAACTCAGGATGGTCAAGGAAGGGGCACTTATGACCCTTGTGCCTTGAATACACACAGCCTCCCCACCCCAGCTTCCACCCTGCCCAGGAGTATGGTGGGGGAGGAGGCAGCAGTGGGCTCTGCACTGCCTGAGTGGGCTAGACCAGGACACCATCACTCCTACAGCCTGCCTGACACAGACACATGGAGTGGAGACCCAGGGTCCCTCCCATGCAACCCCTCCAGCCAAAGGCAATGTGAGAGCCACTCCAAACTGGCCCAAGCAGTGGGATCCCCTCCGTAAAGAACATCTCAACTCCAAACCTCCAAGAATGCAAGGGACATTTCCAGCCTTGAGCTGGGATCCTAGGAACGACACAGGCATAACTATGACCTGAACACACACACACACCTTGCATAGCCCCTCACACAAGATAACTAGGGCTTATCTTGAGTTATCTTTCTATGTTGAGGAGGGTCATGAGATAGAGGTGATCACAGCTCATACCAGTACCATGTTGTTCAGAAGAACCCCTAAACCTAGGGGACGGAAGAGGATTTGAACACCAAGGCTGCCAGGCCTGAACCCACCTAAATGTCCTAATCTTAGGCCCTTAGGACCTATTTAGGATCTGGATATGTCCCAGAGAGTGGTCTCTGAGGCCCATGCAGTGGGCATCCAGGCCTCAGGGCAATGTGGCCTACACACTGGCTTCCCAAGTGTAGAATGGGGCCGTGGACTTCACAGGCCTAACTCTGAGATCCCCTGCTAGTCCCCACCACTGAATGGAGGCCCTGCTTGCCTTCCCACTGGGCCCCTGCTCCAGGCCACTGGCCCATGCACATGTGAGTGCTTTTGAGTAAGCAAGTAGGGGCCACCAGGGAGAGGTTGATCAGGGTTTTCTATTTCGAGCCAATAGGGCATTTCAGTAGCGCCCCCCCCCCCCCCCCAACCAGGACAGAAGAAGCACAAGAAGCAGAGCTACATTTAAGGCATGTGCTAGGTCCCCCTGCTTCCGTTTCTATATCCGGGAGAATCCTGTTGCCCTCATCCATGGTACCAGAAGAGGACCTTTAGGACGGATTCCCAAGGGAAAAGAGACCCAGGAAAAGGCCCCCCCCCCCCCCCCGTTTCCCAGAGAGGATGGAGAATGAAATGGGTTCTTCCATTCAGATTCTCCAAGGCTCACTCCCTCCGCCTTGGTGGGACCCCCCTTCCTCCACATTCACTAAATCCAACTCACACCGAGTGGTGTTGGGCTATTGAAGGCTTTCCAACTCCAGTGCCTGGGGAACCAGAGAGAATCCTGAGGGCCTGGAGTGGGGGAGTTGGAGGGGGACGAGACTCAGGCTGGGGGGCACAGATGCTGAGCAAATAGAATTGCACATCTGGCCCTGATGCAACCCACTACTTCTGAGTCCCTGCTCACGCTAGGGACAGGAACTAACACACACACACACACACACACACCACACACACACACACACACACACACACACACACACACAGAGGCATGCACGCACGCATGCACCCAGCTGCTGACAAAGTTCGGGGCCTGCTCCCATCCAGTTCCTCCCATGAGCTGGGGATCAGGGACCTGCCGGTGGGAACCCCAGGATGCACTCTGCATGCATGTGCCATCCCTCCCACACCCCAACTACACAACCAGGAGACAGGTGCATTTGAGGGCAAAGACACTTGCCAACACACACATGTAGAGATACCCTCTTACTACCAAGTTAGGTACAATTATGTTTTCTCCTCCACCCAAATGAAAGACACCCCCAGCACAGACACAGCTAAGAGCAAAACCTTGGGTGGGGGCACACAAACACTCATCACCCTGGTTGCTGTCCCCTCCTCTGTTTCTTTTAGCCACATTTCAGATTTTCCCCCTCCTCTCACTTTCCCCTGCCAATCCCAGGACTGAGAACTGGACAGCCCCTTTCTCCCGCCCTGCCCTTTCCCAGCCTCCTCTCCCAAGCCCTCCCAGCTTTATTAACAGCAGCAGCTTCCCAACACAGAGGAAAACCTGGGCTCTGTTTGCCCTGGGGCTCCTCTGCTTCCCCTAGGCTTCGGCCTTTTCTAACCCTAGTGGGGAGGGAGTGGAAATGGCTCCTCCCTCCACCCCCCACACTTCCTTTGAGAAACCAGAGGCCCTGAACTGGCACAAAAACCCAGAGCTCGCCCATCGGATTGGAAACTAATTATACAGCAAATTTTATTTGTTGTCCCTGCCCTCAGCTTGTGGCAGCCCTCTTGCCTTTTGTTAGTTGTCTGTGTATGTTTTTTATGGCTAAACACTGACTCATTCTGACTGTCCCTCCAAAGGAAACAGCCCCCATCTACCGCCGTCCCCTGATCCTGCTTCCTCATACCCAAACTCCCCACTGGCCTCAACTAGCCTCCAGGGGCCCCCACCCAGAAACACTCCCAGTCCTACCAAAGCCCAACCTCACCCCCAGGCCCCAAGCTTGGGCTTCTGAAATGGCTCATACAGTCTCAGGCCAACCCCCTTCCTCGGGTATGACTCAACTCTCAAAGCCAGGGGACCAGGGAGGGACCGAGGAGGAGCCCCCCTCCACCGGAGGGGACGGAAGTATTGCCTCAGTCCAGCTCCAAAGCCTGGCCCACAGGCCTGAGGGGGAAGGCGGTTTTGACATTGGCCGCTGCTGCAGGGTGTATACAATGGGAGGGGATGTGGTTCCGTAATCACTCAGCCGGCAGCCCAGGGGAGCCAGCTGCCTGAAACCAGATTGTAAGGCGGCTCAACCTTAAACCCACAGGATTCTTTTTCCGTCTTCCACTTCCCCTCCCCAAATGTGGGAGGGCTGTGATACAGGGCTGGGCTGGGAGCAAAGGGCTCAGGGTGATGAAGGCACATACTTTAAGGTTTGTTCATGCAGGAGCGTTCAACACACACACAGGCACACAGAGGGCTGCGGTTCCCACACACGGAGTGGGCTATCCAGAATAATCCAAACAGTTGAGACACTGTCCCGACACTGCTGGCTGTCCAGGCCTTGTCCACACAGATACGGGAGTTCTGCGCTCCCTCCGGAAGCTCCCCTCCACCCCCCAATGCGTTTCCAGTAGGGCTTGAAACTAACATGGCTGCTTTTGTTTACTTCCTCATTGGTATGCCAACATCATGGATCATGTCAGCCACAGCAGCGGCACCAGGACACTCATTACATAAACAGCAGCTGGAGATGCAGAACCTGGGTCACTGCCTTGGTGACTTCCTGTAGGGCCTACAGAAACAGGGCTGGGGGAGGGAGCTGTGCGGAAAAAACGGAAAAGCAACACCCAAACTCGACTCTAACAGCCCCACACTTCAGTTCTACAAATGACTCACAAGAGCACAGGTGCAGAAATGCATTAAGTAGCCGTGGGGGATCCTTCTTCCCAGAACCCTGCCCCCAAACTCTCAGAGTATTAGAGGCTCCGGGAAGGGAGCCTCTGGCCTGAGGTCACGAAAGTCAGCCGGCCTGGATGGGTGGTCCCAGGCGGTAGGGAGTGTGTGTGTGTGTGTGTGTGTGTGTGTGTGTGTGTGTGTGTAGGATACTTGCCCGGATCTCATTCCTCCGGATCTCCACGTCGCACACCGAGTGTCCCTGATGCGCACCGCTGTAGTAGCAGCAATATTGGCACACGGCCACCTGCTCGGCCTCGCAGTGGTAGAGGCGGTAGGCGTTGTGCTGCGGGCAGCTCCAGGCCCGCACGTCGTCCGCCTCCACCAGGAGGTGCCCGCGGGCGGTGGAGGGCTGCTGCAGGTGCGTCTGCACGTGGGACTGGCAGCAGGGCGCCTCGCAGCGCAGGCAGACCTTCTGTGCGGGCAGTGGGGGGCCGCGGCGGCAGAACACGCAGTGCAGCGCCGTGGGCGGCTTCTCCACGTGCAGGGCGTTGAACTTCTCCACGATGTTGGTGAGCTTCAGGTTCTTCTCCAGGCCCGGCTTCTGGTTGTAGGCCTGGTTGCACTCCGGGCAGCGCACCAGGCCGCTGTCCTTGGCCCACGCCTCGCCGATGCAACCCCGGCAGAAGTTGTGTTTGCACGGCAACTGCACCGGCTCCACGAAGACGTGCAGACAGATGGGACAGATGAGTTCCTCCTCGAAGCAGTTCTTCCAATTCTCCGCCATGGCGGCTGCGGGCAGGCGGCCCGGGCAGGCCTTCCCAACTCCCCAAGCCTGGGGGTCCGGCCGGTACCGCTGTAGGCCCACCGAGCCCCGAGCTCCGGCCCCAGGAGGCCCCGACAGTCGCTCAGTCACCAGCGCCTTCCGCGCGCCCGCCCCCCGGAGGGAGCCTAGGTCCTCACGGCTCGCGCGCAGCCGGCGGCGTCTCGTCCTCCCGAGCGCCTAGCGGGAGGTGGCGGACTGCGCCAGGGCCGCGGCCGGGGCACCAGCCCTGAAGGGGAGCGCAGGAGTCCAAATTCCATATAAGAGGCCGCCTCCCCGTCTGCGCGGCTAGGGCAGCCCCGGCCCGCGGCCTGCGCTGGGCCCCGCGGCTGACATTGGGGCGCGCCCCGCGGCGGACAGAGCCCGGGAACCGCACACTTCCTCCGGCGGCGGCGGCGGCGGCGGCAGCGGCGGCTCCCTCCCGGCTCCCCTGCGCCGCGCGTCCCTCGCCTCGTCCAGGGTCCGAGGGCCGGGGAGGCAAGTGCGGCCGCGCCGCGGGCTGCTAGATCCGGGCCGGGCGGGCGAGGCGGGCCGGCGGTCTCCGGGCGGGGGCGCGGGCGCCCCTCGGCGGGCCGTCCGTCCGCGGGTGCGGGCTGCGGGGCGCAGGCGGGCCGACTCCGGGGCGCTGCGTGCGCGATGGGGCAGTCATTCAGATGAAATTCCAGTCCCCGGCCAGAGACACCAGCCCGCCTCTGCCTTCCTCCTCCCTTCACAAATAGAAACGGAAGGGGGAGGGAGAGAAGTGGAAAAAAAAGCCAACCAGAGAGGGAGGGAGGAGAGCCCGGCGGCGCTCCGGCCTGACCTCCGCGTCGCCACTTCTGCGCTCCCCCGGGCCCGGCGCCGGGCGCCCCCGCCGCGGGAGGACCCGCTCCCCGGCCCGCGCTGGGCGGGCGCTCGGCGCTGCCGGGGGAAACGGGGGTTGATCAAACTAGAAAGGAATTTTTCTCAACTGCTAATGAACCGGAGGCTCGGCTGCCGGCCTCCCCTCCCCCCGGCCGGCCCTCCCCCTTCGCCACCCCAGCCTCACCCCGCCCCCCCCCCCCAACACTTTCTTTTCTTCTCGGCCTCCGCTCGGGTCTGGACGGCCCCGGGCGGCGGGGCGGCCGGAGCCTGCGCGCGGCGGCGGGGCCGGGCCGCCTCCCTCAGCGCCCAGCCATCTTGGGCTCCTGCGGCCGCGGCCCAGGCGGAGCGGCGGCCGGGGTCCGGGCGCGCTCACTCGAGGGTCCTGCAGTTCTCTCTCCGCTCGCTCTCTCTCCTCTCTCGCCCCTCTATCTTCTCTCTCTCTCTCTCTCTCTCTCTCTTAAAGGGGAGAGCTGGCGGCCTCTCTCAAATTAGGAGAGAGGGGAGAAAATGCCAAGTCCCGATTTCTCTCCACCTCTGCTCCACCCACCCCGGTCCTTTCCAGAAAATAAAAAAAGATTAGAATTGGAAGAAGTCGGCAGAAAGGCGAACGGCGGCCCCCCCTCGCCCCCCGGCTGCTGCCCTGGCGACGCGTCCGGGGCGGGCCCGCGCCAGTCGCTCCGTCGGTGGGTCCGTTTGTCCGCCCGCAGCTTCTCGGCTGAGGAGGGGCGGGCGCTCCGGGCAGGGTCTCCGCAAGGGCTGTCGCCTCAGAGCTTTATCCTCAGATCAAAAAAAAAGAAAAAAAAAAGAAAAGGGATATAAAACCCCAACACTCATCACAGCCACCTTCAGCCATCTTGCGCGTATTATTTTGGGAATAATCTGTTTAATAAAAATAGCTGTCTCCGGCCCCCTCCCCCGCATTCTGGGCTCCCCGCCCCCTTTTAATAATAATCTCAAGAATAAAAATGATCTGCGGGCCGGGCCGTCCGCGGCAGCCTTTTCCTGCCTCGGCTCGCTCGGGCTCCGGCTCTCCTTCCCCCAGGACGGGGGCGCGGTGGGGGGACTGGCCGCTGGGGCTCGGGAAGGGGTGCGTCCCTGGTGCCCGCCAGTTGGCCTCCGCCTCCGCGGGGAGGGAAGGGCGCCCTGGCTGCTACCGCGCCGTGGCGAGGAGGGCGGGCGAAGGAGGGGCCCTCGCTCGCGGGACCGGCTGGAGGGGCGCCCAAGGGTCCCGGATCTTCCCACGACGGCCCGGCCCGGGAGTCTGCCGGCCGGCGGGGGGGTGGCGGGTACAATGGGCTCCCCAAGCCGCAGAGTGCAGCGGGCAGGGCGGGGACGCAGGCGGGCAGGGGGCTGCGGTGAGCCGGACTCCGGAGCCGGGGCGGAGAGAGGCGGAGGGTGGTGTTTCTACCTCACCGCCGGTCCCGCTACTCGGGAAGGGGCGGAGAGACGGGGAGGGGGAGGCGAGGAGAGAGCGGCAGCGTAACCGCGGCGCCTTTAATCAGCACCCGCCGGTTCGGCCCACCCGGCGCAGGAGAAATAAATGGACAGGCGAGGGTGGGGCGGGGTCGGGGCGTTTTGTCCGGAAGTGCCGCTCCAGCTGCGGAGGCGCCCGGCTCCGCCCCTTTTCCCTGTCTGGAGTCGGAGGCTGTTGCGGAGGATGCTCCTGCTATAGGGCCCCAGGCGGAGGCCCCGCCCCTTCAAGGCAGGGCAAACCAGAGCTCCTCACGTGACTTGGACTAACTTGGGTTCATTAAACATTGGAGGGGAGGAGCGTTCCGCGCTTCTTAAAAGGGCGATGGTGCCCACCTCTCCGTGGGCTTCTTCACCCGTCGCTCTTTTTACCTGAGAGGAAAAGGAGGGTTGCTAGCTCAGCTCTCTGATGGGGTGAGCAGGTAATTGCAAAGGTTCACTGTGGGACAATTTTCCTATGTCCTCATCACTTTAACCCCCGCTTCTGACACTTAAAACTACTAAGCAAGATTGAATGTTAACATTAATAATTAATATTAATAAAGAAACGGAGGCTTGCCCTAACCGGTTTGGCTCAGTGGATAGAGCGTCGGCCTGCGGACTGAAAGGTCCCAGGTTCGATTCCGGTCAAGTGCATGTACCTTGGTTGCGGGCACATCCCCAGTAGGAGGTGTGCAGGATCAATGTTTCTCTCTCATGGATGTTTCTAACTCTCTATCCCTCTCCCTTCCTCTCTGTAAAAAAATCAATTAAAATATATTTTTTTAAAAAAAGAAAGAAACAGAGGCTTAAAGAACTGAAGTAATCTACCATAGGTCGATCAGTCAGTCAACAAATATTTAACAAAAGCCTTTATGTGCCAGGCATTTTTCTAGGACCCGGGGAATTCCTCAGAGAACATGTACAAAAAAAATTTTTTTAATTAAATATGTAGGATAATTTCTGTGATAGTTAGGGGCTCACACACCATTCTCCAAAAATGTGGCATCTGAACTGAAACCTGCATGTTTAGGAGTCAAGCAAGTGACAACCTGGGGGAAGAGTGCTTTAGTCAGAGGAAAAACAAATGCAAAAGCAATAGGTTAGGCATGTTCTAGGGCAGAATGAAAGCTGTGTGGTGAGGGAGAAGACACGTAGGGGCTAGAACACACAGGGCCTTCCTTGTAGGTCATGGTAAGGAGTTTGAACTTGAAGCTGGTTGTGAGAAGCTGTCAGATTTGGGATATATTTTGGAAGTAGAGCTAATAGGACTAGATAAGGGTTAGATATGGGATGGAGAGGAATCAACATATAATACTAATGGAGTAGGAATGGGATCAAGATGTGCTTATCACTGTACATAGTATATATCCTTCTGAACTTTAAAAACATTATATATTTTATGTGATATATATGTTTATATGTGTGTGTATATATTACCCCCAAAATGTTTAAAATGATTCCTAGGATTCCTAGGATTTGGGCCTCAACAAGAGGCTGAATGGTGGTGCCATTTACTGAGAAGAGAGTGGAAGAGGGGTAGGTAGGTTCGGGTGGGGAGATTTTTAGTAGTTGTCTAAGTTGACTCAGGTATCCCAGTGGAAATGTTGAGGAAGCAATGGTACACACAGACTCAAGGGGGAGGTTTGTGCTAGAGATTACTATGGATTTCAGAGTCATCAGCTATTACATTCTAACTGGTAGAACAAATTCAAATCCAGTTCAGTATGACCCGTGGGTGCTGATCCTTCCATAAAACCAGAGGGCCTTCCTGCTCCACAATCTCTCCTTATTCCTGATGTGAGGGCTAATGTGGGCCCTTCAATGAGAGAGTCTGTGTCTTTAACACTTGGCATCCCCTCACAAGCTGAACAGATGAAAAATGAATGAATGCATGCATGTCTCAATGAACAAAAAAGGAGAAAACGGGTTTCAAGCCCTAGTCCTTAATTCCATATTCTAAAGATGGTGCACAGAAATAACGAGGCCTAGCCTTGGCTGGGTGGTTCAGTTGGTTGGAGCATTGTCCTGACGCACCAGGGTTGTAGGCTGCATCCCCAGCTTGTGCAGGAATCAACCAGTGGGTGAATGGATAGGTGGAACACCAAATCGATGGTTCTCTCTCAAATCAACAAATAAAGATGATTTTAAAAAGCAGTAACACAAGGTCTAGCTTGGAGCCAGAGGGTCCTTTTGTGGCCTCCTCAATGATGACCTCCATTATTATTTATTTAGATAATAAATCTAAAGGATTCCTCTCATTTCTCACCTTTCTAGACTGCTCCTTTGACTTGTAAGACATCATACTCTTCTGGTTTTATTTTTTTAACCACAGACTTCTCTAATTTCCATCTCATAAGTGCTATTGGTCTTCAGAATCCTGCCCTCCATTTTCTTCTCTTACTATTCTATACCTGCTTCCTGGGGCATCTCATTTATTCCTATGGCTTTATTACTGTTTATACACTGATGACTCCCCAGGCAGTATCTCCGGCCCAGATCATCAGCCTCCTAGTTGCAGATCCATGTAGTCAACTATGCTCTCCACTCAGATGTCCCACAGGCACCTTGAATTCAATGTATTGGAAATGAAACGTCATCCTTTTCACATTCCAGCCTGTTCCCCTTCCACTGTGATCCCCATTTCAGTCAGTGGACATGTCAGCCACTTAGTTACCAAACTAAGGATTAGGGGGGCAACCTTGACATCTCCCTCTCATCTCTCGTATCCATTCAATCAGTCTTCAGTTCCTATAGATCCTACTCTTAAATCTCTCTCTGATAATTTACTTGTACACTGGTTGGTTACTCACTTAACATCTTCGCTTGGAGGTACAACAAACATCCCAAACTCAACATGTCCAAAAACTATACTAATTTCTGCTCCCCCTAAACCTCTGCCCACTGCAGTCTTCTGCTTCTCGGCAAACATCTGATAGCCAACCTTTCAGCAAATCTTGACTACTTCTTAATATCTCTATTACTTTATTGTAATCTGTGGCCTGGATTATTTCAGTAGGTCCTAACTAGTTTCTCTGTTTTTGCCCTTACTTCCTGGAGTCAATCTCAACAGAGAAGCCAGAGTAATTTTTTAAAAATACAAGTCAGATTATGTCAATTTTTTGCTCAAAATCTTCCAATGGCTTTGCACTTCAACCAGAATAAAAAGCAAACTTTTATAATTACCTGCAAGGTCCTATACAATCTGGTAGGGGGGTGGTTCAAAAGTGAAAGCTTGATGCCTGAAACCATATACTCTAGGCAATTTGGACTCTACAGTTCCCAAGAAGAGTTTTGGGGCTTTTGCCCGTGTTGTTCTGCCTGCCAGGGAGCTATTGAAAGTAAAGCCCCTCTTTTGCTCATTTCACCCGTAAGCGTCCTTCAGGTTTTGACTTAAATGTCATTTCTTTCAGGAAGCCTTTTGTTATTTTTAAATATATTTTAATTGATTTTAGAAAGGAGAGGGAGAGTGATGAGAATCATCGATTGGCTGCCTCCTGCATACCACACACTGGGGATGTGCCCTGAACCATGACCTCCTGGTTCATACTGAGCCACGACGGCTGGGTTCGGGAAGCCTTTTAAAATCTCCCTAGTTGGAGTTGGGCACCTTTTCTGTGTGTATACCCTAGCATATCCCTTTAATAAAGGGTTAACACTAATTGAGCAATTACTATGTGCCAGGCATCTTGTGTGCATTATCTCATATCATCCTTGCAAAAACTCTATGAAGCAAGTATCCATTTGCAGATGAAAAAAACGAAGGCACAAGTTAGTTAGCCTTAGTCACACTGACAATAATTGGTGAGGCTGGGGTAGGACAAAAAGCAGCTTACTCCTTCCTCTTTTATGGCTCTTCCTTGTAATTGTTTCTTGTCTGTTTTCCCTCACTGCATTATAAACTCCTCAAGGCCAGGCAGGCCTGTGTCGGCCTCCCAGCAGGTAGGAGAGTGCCTGTTATAGGTTTGTTGAAAGAACAAGTGAGTGAATATATTTTCTAGTTCTTACCCTTTCCACAGGGTATTGTAGAGGCTTCCCCGTCTTAGTATAAAGCTGAGACCCGAGGGCCCATTCTCCTTCCTTTCAGGGCTCTCAGTACTAAGATGGGAGATTGGCTGGCAATGGGTGAAACTGGAAAAACAAAGGAGCAGAGGTGTTTGCCTCAGTTTTCTGGCCCCAATAAGGCCACTACTCTCATCACAACTTCAAAGTCTCCCTTGCCCCTCAAGTTACTCAGAGAGCTAAGCCATACAACCAGGGACAGCCACCAGCATCATCTGGCTCTTCCTCCATCCTGCCCTTAGCTCTCTCCCAAAGGCTTTCAGGCACTAAGGAAGGAGGGACTGGCCAGTCCCATGCCTCCCATAGAAGGGGCCTGGAGTTGACCGTCCCTCCCAGACGACATCCTGACCCACCCCTACAGTCTTGGGACACAATTCCTGCCCAGCAAATCACTCCCCTCTGGCCTCCCCACCTGCTTCCCCTCTGCAGGCTGCAGCTGCCTCAGTGCCTGTCAGGCTGGGCTGAGTCACTTCAGCATGCATTCTCCTTCTTGTCTGGCCAGTTTGGCAAATCTCTCAGGCTCCTCAGCCCCTGGACCTGGAGCCTGTGGGCACCCTCGCCTGGTCCCTGGAGCAGTGCTTCTTATCCCCCCACCCCCAGGAGCCCTTCTCTTTCCAGAACAACCCCAGCCTAGTCCTGTCTCTGGAAATCACCTAAGCACAGGATCTTTGGAGCAAGAACCTCACTGACCCTGGATCCTCTTGGCTAGTCAGATGAGGAGGGTTAGATAAGAACCCCCACCCTGGTCTCCAAGGAGAAAGGGGAAAGGTATGGCCTGGGCCATCTGGGGTTGTCAGCCTGGCTCCAGACCCTCCCCGGTCCCTGGCTCTGACTGCCAGAGGGGCCGAGTGCCCCAGACAGGAACTGCTCCACTGCTCCAGGGACCAGCCACAGCTCAGTAGGCGGTCACAGCCTGAAGGAGGAGAGCTGTCCTCCTCCTGGGCAAGGTCCCCAGATCCGGCTAGTTCTCACAGAAGACAGGGAAGGGGGCTAACCGTCCCTTCACAGGAGCTGACACCCTTCCCCCTGCCCTCTTGTGATGCCCCCAGGACCTATGCCACCTGCCCCAGTAGAACCCCCTGGGTGCCATAGCTGCATCTCACCCCAAGCACCAAGAGCCTGCTACTTAGGCCTGGCAGCAAGGGAAAGAGTGCATGAGGACACAGAGCAGTGCGGCAGGGCCCAGGAACTCTGTCTCAGTGCAGACCGCCTGCCTGTCTGTAAGTTCCCAGGCAGTGGCTCTCTCTCCCCCACCGTGCCCTGGAGAGACAGGAGCTGGGCAATCCAGGGAAGGGAGAGCCACCCACCTCCTCACCCAGACCAGGCCCAGAGAGGTTGATAGGAAGGGTGGGCGGGCCTCAGTGTCACCCAGTGGGTGTGCTGGTTCTGAGGCTGCTCCTCCATCCTGCCCCAGGCGCTGGATTAGGAGGTGGAATTTAGCAGTCTAGTGAGGGGAGTGGCTGTCTCTTGGCCCAGCTGGAAGTGGGAGCAAGGACTCCAAACGGGAGGTGAGGAGAACTGAGGGGATAGAGTTTTGGTGAGAGGAAGAGAGAAGAGGAATGAAGAGTCTTTACCCACCCATTCATCTCCCCAGACGGTGTTCCATGCTCCTACCCTCTTGACCTGAGAGGAATTCAAAACCAGTAAGAGAGAGACTGTCCCTGCAGAGTCATTTCTGCGTGACTGAAGAGTCACCAGCTGCATGATCCTGTTCCTTGCCACCCCCTCCCCCACGCACATTCTCCCGGCAACAGTTTTCAGGACCTTTCCCCACTCCAGCTTCTTCTTTTCTTTTTCATGTTGAGAGTACATTCATTAAAGCCAGGGACAGTGAAACGAGGAAGGACTTAAGACAGAAGAAGCAACAGGACAGACCTAGGCGGGACTGCTTTGGCTCACTGAGAAGTCAGAGAAAAGACGGCCTAGAAGGCAAATTCAGGGGTTAGCCCGGGACAAGCTGCCACTGCCCACTGCACCCCTGGTTGCAAGTCTTGTGGGGTCCCTTAGAGTTTAGGAGATTCGTGCCTAAGAGGGAGGGAGGGGGCAGGAAAGGTGCGTGTGTAATCCCAGCTTCTAAAAGGCCGAGTCCAATCCACCCCCTCTGCCGGGGCCCTGGTTCCCGCTCCCCGACTCCAGGCAGCCAGAAAGGAGCACAAGACCCGGCACTTCTGCAAATCTGTTTAATGCACTTGGATTACACAGAGGAAGAGGGGCACGAAGGAAACGACATCTAAGTGAGGCAGCCAACGTTCTTACAAAAGTTCCTGGCTGGCTGCAGCCCCTAGGAACCGAGTCGCCATTGACATTAGAAACTAATGAAAATTTTTACAAAAGCCTGCTTATTGCAGCATTCAGGTACTTGTACAAAAGGAGGGCTCTCTCTACAGGGCTCCTGACTTGTTATAGGAACCCAGGTACCTCACCTGGCACGGAGGACCTGGAAGCTAGAGAGGAAACACAGCCCAATACAAAAATAGTCAAGGGATTTCTTTACTGGTCTGCCCCATAGGGGCACCAACTTTCAGATTTTTTCCCTGCTCCTCAACTCAATCTCAAAACCCAGTCCCAAGACCCTGTGTTTATTTTTAAAACGTTCTAGCCCTTTTAGACTCTCCCCAAGGCTTCCCAGTCCCAGTGCTGGAGCCTGGCCCACGGAACGGAAAGAGGACAGGAAAGTGCCAGCTCCCTGGCCAGATCTGAGACCTTGCATGAGCCTCTCCACCCCCTCCGAGTGGCAGCTGGGTCTGTGGTCCTTACAGCCCATACTGGACCTGAGGGGCCACAGAAGTCTGCCTTGTGTAGCAGGCAAGCAGCTCGGGGGTGCCCCTTCCTAGCACCAGGGACTGGGAGGGTGGGGCAGGGCCAGGCAAACCTCAGGGAAGCCTGTGGAAGAGGCAGATGAAAGAGGGAAGCTTCTTACCGCCCCACTCACTATGAGGTCAGGGCTCCGAAAGGGCTGCGGGGAGGGAAAGAAGGGATACATGTGGTGAGCACCCACCACGTTTCAGGTGCTGTGCTAAGCACAGTACGTGGTCAGCCTTGCTTGTCCCCTCACCAGCCAGCTTAAAGGAGAACCCCCGGGAAGGCATTGCCACACGAGGGAAAGGAGGGCTGGTCAGAGACAGTGGGTGCCCTGCCACTGCCCTGTAGGAAAAGGAAATGGAGGCCTGGCCCCAGCATGACCTTGGAGGTTCCCAACATGGGGCAGGCAGGGGCCACAGGCTTCATGGGCTCATCGTCTCAGAGCTCACCTACTGCCTCCCATACTGATGACAAAGCTTATAAAATAGCCCCCTCCCCGTCACCAAACCAGGCAGGTGGAGGCAGGGTTCCAGAAAGAGAACTGGTGGGGAGCAGGTCAGGTGGCAAGGAAAGGAGGAAAGGCGATGGCACCTCTTTGGCCACGAGGCATCAGAAGACAAGAGCTTCAAAGGCAGAGATGCTGTGGCAGACGGAGGCCAGGACACGTCCTTTTGAAAAGTTCTGAGAAGGCACAGCTGCTGCCAACGTCCGGTCCAGAGGGTTGCACCTTGGCTGCTGGGAGCCTGGAGTCCATCTCTCCCAATACTCCAGAGGCTGATCTGCCTTGAAGCTCTGAGTTTGATGGGATTAACCAGGTAGCCCTAAGGGTGTGTGCAGAGAAGGGGCCAGGCCCCTTGGAAGTCCAACTGTTGCTCCCTGGAGAGACGGTCACTGCCTTCATGGCCCCCAGAGGCAGCTCTTTGTCGGGATCTCCCATCAGAGGGGTCCTGGACCCGTGGGCCTCCTGGTGTGTATGGTGGTGTTGGCGGGGCAGAGCATAGTCCTGTGTGATCCCTGACAGACAAAATGGCTTTGCTTTGGACAGGCCTGAAGGGTGATCTTGAAATAGCAGTCCCTGGAGTTGGGGGTAAAAGGGCATGAACGGGGCTTGTTGATTCCAGGACAGAAGAGGGAGATCATCCAAGAGGGACCCCAAAACCACAGGCCAGAAATAGGGTGACTTCTGGGAGGAAGACCATGAGAACTGCAGTATTGGGGCAAGGGACCAAGGCTCAGAGAGGCCCAGAGGCAGGACAGGAACGGGGAATGAAAGATGAGAAATGAATGGATGCAGGGAGGATAGAAGAGCGGTAGAATGCAGTGTTTGCAAAATCAAAGTGAAAGATGTTGAGAGGGTACTTCTCCCATTTTTAATAAGCCAGAGTCCTGCAGCCTGGAGGCTGGAGGCCCAGGGGATGAGGAAATGGGACAGGAGTGGTCAAAGAGCTGGAGACCCAGGCCCTGAGTGGCAGGTGGGGATGATCTGTGAGGTGCTGGGCCTCACCCTCTCCCAGGCAAGCCTGGAAGATGAGGCTGAGGCTACCAAGTATCTGAGATCCTGATGGTCCTCTAACTTTGTGGGGTCCAGTCCACTGGGAAGCAGCAGCACCCCTTCTTGGCCCAGCTAAACTGGGCTCAAGGCTTCATGGGGGAGTCTCAGCTCTCCCCTGCCACAGGCTCCACCAGGCCCACCTGGGGAGAAAAGCCTCTCTTTGAAGCTGGCTGCTCTGGGCCCTGGTCAGGCAGGTGAACACCACACCTTCTCTGGTGGCGGCTCAGGGGGAGATAGCCCCAGGCCCTTGTCTGAGAGAATCAAAAGTTCATCTGGCAATAAAGTTCTGTTTAAAAGACATTATATACACAGCTTCTGGACATCTTTGAAGAGCAATAAAATACCATCAGTTTCTACAAAATAAAATAGAGGAAGAAAACCAAACACCATCAGAGGAATTGTTCGGTGGCAAGAGGAGCTTGACTACCAAAGGCTCCCAGACTGAGCTGGGCAGTGAACCCTGAGGGCCACTCCACCTCCTTCCTGCTGGGTGCTCGGCTGGGTGCTCGAGAGGAGGCCTGAGACCGAGGGGCACATTAAAGGTCCAGAGTCGCTTCTCAAACCAGAACTTGAGGCGGCAGCAGGAAAGGAAGGTTTGCATTTGCCCACTCAGTACCCAGTGGGATCAGGGCCTGGTCATGTGGGCTTGGCACCGCAGGTGAGGCGGAGGTCAGCTGCCCATGCCTAGCATCCCGCCGGGCTGTAGGTGCTCGGTCATCCTCACACTTGTCCTTTATTGGTGGGACTCTCTCTTACACCGTTGTTACACCGGAAGTCACCGGGGAGCAGCTGGGCTCTCCTCAGGCCCCTGCAGGGCCCAGCCCAGGCTAGTGCAGTGGACTATCGAATACCACATCAGGCAGGATGGAGACTTTCAGCTTCTTTTCAGGCCAGCTGTACTCTTTGGGGAGTTTGAACTGTGGAGGGAGCAAGCAGAGAGCCAGAGTGCACACGTTAGCAGAACCCACGGCCTTCTCCCCAGATTGCCTAGAGTGGCTGGGACTCTCACCCAGGCCTGTCCCAGGGTGCCGGGACAAGACAGGCCACTGGTTGCCAGGTTTCAATCTCAAATGCTAGACCCAGGTGGGTGGCTGAAGTCAAGCTGCTGGAGTTCGTGACCCCTTCCTCCCCTATCCTGGCCGGGCCAATAATTAACCCCAGGTTGGAGGAGGCATGTTTTCTAACTCTTTCTTGACTGTGCTGACCTCCCTCCAGATCACTTCCTTGGTTCTGCCTCTGGCCACAAGCATGTAAGGAATCTATTCCCTGAGGCCCTGGGGCTGGAGAATGGGGGGCAGGGGGAGGGTACAGATGCTACAGGGAAATGGCTTGAGGTCTAAAACTGCAAACCTGTCCCTGCCATGGCTTCTCTTTTGAAGCTGGTGCAGAAGGACACTGAAACCTGCCCTCTGTAGCTTTTGCCAAAGGGACCAAGGGAAGGAGCCCCGACTTGGCCTCAGAGGGAGCAGAGGTGCAGAATGGCTGGAGGTGGTTTCTTGGGTCTGGTCATCCTCCAGAAGAGCAAACCCGCCACCCTGCGCCCCCTGGCTCATCCTCATCTGCTTCCCAAGGTTACCAGGCTGAGAGTGGTCCCAGTGGTGGCCAAGGAGAGTCCAAGGTCTTCCTGCCCCACCGCAGGAATCACTGATTTGCTTAGAGTTTTGTTTCTAGAGCTTCTGGTGGTGGTAGAGGAAAGACACATCTTATGCCCTCTATATTCTAGGCCCCTGAATGTGATCTGGCACACAGCTAGTGCTCAATAGATGGGCACTGACTGGGAAACAGGGCCCACCTTTCATGACGCTCACAGTCCTGGGCTAGGCGAGAGGTCAGGCCAGGCTGGACAGGAGTAAGAGCAGGCCCTCAGCCTGTCTAGCGCTGGGGCTGGAAGTAAACCCTGATATTTCCTGGCTTGCTCCCTGTACCTCCCTCTGATGGGGGACTGTCCAAGCCAGGACTAAATGGAGAGTGGGACAAGGGATGGGGACAGCCTCCGGACAGGAAAGAAAGAAAAAAAAAGTCATTTTTAGTGACCTACTTTCCTAAGCTTCCCCTGGCTCCTGTCCCTCCTGCCTGGACTGCCCCCCTCCCACCCCCTCAACATCCAAGCTCAGAGCAGCAGCTGGCACAGCGCCATCCAGTGCTACATGGCCTCTCCGGAAGCGCTTCTGGGCAGCTGGCTCTGGTCTGTCTGAATGGGAGCTGGGCCTCAGGGACCAGTGGCTTGTGGGGGCTGATTGGCTGGCACAGACTGGGTGCTTGGTGACTTTTGCATGTATAAATGAGTTAATTTATCAAGCTGTATCCCACAGGAGAGAGAAGACACTGTCCTATTAGGGGTGACCTCAGGCTCTCAGAAGTTCCTGTCCACCTGGAGCCCCGGACAGGACAGGCCCGCCCTGTGCACTCTTCCTGCACCCCGTGATGTTGGAGGCCACCTGTCCTATGTAGCCCAGGAGTCCTGGCAGCTGGGAGCTCCTGGCTGAAAGCTAGCTCCTGCCTGGCCTCTCTTCGGCTGGAAAGCTTGGACCCTGGGAAGTGAAGGAGCTCTCCCCCAAACACTTCCCGGCAGAAAAGGCAAGGGAAGGGCCTGTCTCTGCCACAGGCAGGGGAGGGCCCAGAAAACTCTCCAGAGGCCAAGGCCAGCTTGCTAATGTTCTACTAACCTATCGGGCATCAAGGCCAGGAAGGCTCAGATCCCACTGGGGTGCTGCTTAGTAGGAGGCCAGGGGAGGCGAAGGGACTTTCCAGGATGAGGTAAGTCCCTGCAAATGAGGATGCCGGGAACAAGGAAGAAAAACAAAGGGCTTTATGAGCTCCAGTCCTGTACCCCCGAGGAGCAGCCAAGGAAAGCACAAGTGCCCACCTGGCCTGCCAGCTCCTCAGGCTCTGGGCTAGGGCTAGAAGAGGCAGACCAAGAGGGGAGAGCCTCTGCTGGGGAAAGGAGTCAGGAGGGTGGCTCCTGGGTGGCCTGAGGCGAGAGCAGGAGTCCCTTGCTGCCCACCAGAACTCCCCAGTGGAATGTTCTCTGGCAGCAGGCATGAGCTTTCTGTTCAGAACCTGCCAGGAAACAGCAGGGGCTGGGGAGCACTCGCACTAGCCTGAAGGCCCTGGCTGCCCTTCAATGAGGTTCTCAGGAGCAGGCAATCCAGTGTGCTGGGTGTCCTTACGAGGGCTGGGGTGGTGGGAAGACAGAGAGAATGCTGTTTAACATCTCCAGAGTCTCCTTCCAGCCTATCCTGACACCTGAGAGAGAGCGAGGAGGGAGGGATGGAGGGGGAGAGAAAGAGACACACAGACATGCATGCCCGCTCCTGGAGACCTAAGCCCTCTGTCAGAGGGAATCAAATAGGCTTACTTCCTCTGGAGAAGTCAAATCTTCTAAGTCCTCCAACATTTTCTCTACAAACTCTTCCGTCAATAGAATCTGGAAAGAAAGCACAAGACTTTTATGTTTTCAATAGATGGTCTTTTTGCCAAATGTCAAGCTATGGACCTTCTCCTGGCCATGGAGAAGATACGAGCCCCCGCGGTGATCTGTTCTAGGGACAGAGGGAAGTGCTTGAGGCCTATCCTGACTGTCACCCGCCCCCCCTGCCCCCCCCGCCACACACACACACACACACACACACACACACACACACACACACACGCCCCTACCTGCAGTATCAGAGGAACTAGGGTAAAGAAGGAAGGGCGTCCGAGGACAATGGGGAAGCAGGGTGGGGCCCTCTGGAGGGGCAGTGCTGGTCCCAGGAGGATATGGAAATGGGTGGGAAAATGCCAGTTTGGCAGGTGGGCCTCCTGCAGGTTTCAGTGCAGTAGAGGGGGAACAAAAGCCGAGGGGCAGAGAAGAGCGATTGCCAACATCCTTGCCCAACCAGGTCACATGTTCCCCTGGCCCTCACTTGGTAGGACAAAAGGAATCTGTTTGGATTTGGAATACAAGCCAGTCTGGAATCTGGAAATGCCCCGGAAGGTACATCCAAGAATGTGCTGGAGAATGTGGAGACTGTGCACTAATCTCTTGTTTTACAAATGGGTAAAGGGACTCTCAACTCCCACTTCCATCTGTGGTATCCACATTCTCTCAGGCCGGAAGCTCCCAAACCCCCGTCCTGCGGCCCATTCAGCCCGAGATCTTCAAAACCTCCTTTGAGAACCCTCTTTTCCAGTTCGCCTCCCAGCTGCCCCACTTTGCTGCTCCAGTCGGCCGCCTTGTCACGTTATACGTTGATGTCTAAGACAGCCTGGCCCCACTATCCAGCTGGCACAACCACCACCCTCAGCCTCTAAAGAAGTTTCACACCCACGGGGATGTCCAAGGACACTCAGGCCTCCCTCAGCCCGACGGGCCATTTTCCCAGCCGGCTCCTCTGCTCAGGCTGGCTCTAGAGCCAGGCCAGGCTCACCCCAGGCCTGCACCACACCAGGACCAGGCTGAGGATGTCTTTCCTCTTGCCAAGCTCCTCCCTGTGCTGGTCCGTGGGGCCTCCTGCACCAGACACTTCTGCACCACCAGGTAGTGGCTCTCCCTGCTGCTACTTTGCCTCCTCCGGCAGACTCTGAATGACGTGGTGTGGCCAGAGGAAGGAAAACAATGGGCAAAGACCAAGGTGAAGGGCTCCTCTGAGGGAAACCCTCTATGAGAAGGAGGGGGATCAAGAAGTTGAGAAAATACCCATCAGGTTTCCCCTGGGAATTGTACACTCTGATAAGAGCAGAAATTCCAACATTTAGAATACAGTCAGCTTGGGATATGAAGTGAAATGGCAGAAAAAGCAGCAGGGTCACTAGACCTTACAGGATAGACGACTCCAAAGGGAGGAGGTTAACGGGGTAGAGATAGGAGCAAGGAATGAGCGAAAACTACCCCAAGTGAATACACCAGCTACCACCCCAGGCATCGTGCTAAATGCTCACAGTCTTATCCCCTCCGTCTCCTTACAGATGAGGAACCCGAGGCACAGATAGGTTATGTAATCTGCCCAACACCACACAGCTTGTGAGTGGCTGAGACAAGACCATATCGCAGTCATTCCTGGACTTTGAAGTTAGTTAGTGCCTGAAGTACTGCTTCATTTCAAATCCTGAACTCTTACCCACATGATGTTTATGCTTTTGCTCATTCTTCCACTCATCTGCCCAACAATCTACATGATTCCACAGCATTCCCTGGGTGCCTCTGCTAGGCCCAGCCCTGGGTGGAGCCCCAGGGACATAGGAATGAAGACAGTTCATTCCCCACCTGGACATCCCCCACCCTTGTTGACAGGGAGCCAAAGGATGTCTCCATTTCAGGCCGTATGCCCACAGTCAGGAACAAAACAGCTCTGACCACTGGCCTCCGTCTCCTCACTAAAGTTTGTGTTTGAGGAGCTCAGGCCTCAAGTGAGGACAGAGCCAAGGTTCAGACGGGCAAAGCTGATCCAGGGAAACGCCCCGCCCAGGGCTGAGGTGCCCCTCCCGCCCTGTTCTTCCTCCCGGTTCCGCACGGTGGGACTGGCTGACTTCCTCTCACCGACTACAGTGACCAGTTCCCAATCCCACGGATCCTCCCAGAGGGGTTTTGCTCCTTGCTCCTCCTCCTATTATCCCATGGGTCCGCCTCCCCCCCCCCCCCTACTCCCACCCCACCGCCAAGTCCAGAGTTTCTCTACCAGTTATCACCAGTCTGCCTGAGTAGTACAAAAGTCACATTCATATTTTTGGCATTTCCGGGACTTGTTGCCATCTCTTCAAATGCTAGTACAAACATAAGCATACCTAAAACCCAGTTATATTACAATGGCTCCAGTCTGGGGCAGGCTGGGCTGATTTCTAACCCACAAATAACTTAGAGGGAGAGACTTTTCTGCCAGAGAGGTAATGAGTTCTGGGGGTGAGATGAGGTGGGGGAAGGCTCACAGGGACTGTGCCCACCCAGTGCGACTCCAAAGAGCTGTTTTACAACAATGGAAAAGATAACCCCACCAACGCCGAGTTCAGTCCTAAGCCAGTTCCTCTGACAAAGGCCTGGAATTGGTGGTGGAGAGGGTGGGTTATGGTGGCTTTTAGTAGAACAACCACCAAGGGTGTAGGGTACCATCTGTCTGTGGACTCATTCTGTACTCAGCTGGGAGAGGGGATGGCAGGACCAAAAAAGGGGACCAACCCTAATTGCTGGTTAATTTTCACTTTTGATGATTTGCTGGTTCCTGCTGGAAACTTCAAATTATTTTAAAGGAACTAAACGGGGTAAAATTATACATGAGATCTGCATGATATTAAGGGTGACATTCCCTGCAAAGGAACACGACAGACTGTCATAGCTCCAGGCACCTAATTTAATTTCCTTTGGGAGTTAAACCTTAGACGCTTGAATTCAACAAAGACCCCGTTCTTTGTATATTTCAGACCTGGAGCTGAGAATGTTAACAGATCTTATCAACAGGACACTGGAGATAGACAGCTATGATGGAGCACTCTCACTAGTAACAGACTCCCCGTTGTGATACAACTGTGGGAAAAGCCTGTGCAATTCTGGGGCTTGGGGTTCTTGAAGCTCATTGGGTCCCTATGGAGTTGCCTGGCTCTGCCACAAATAATAACGGGAACGATGATGACAATGACAGTACCACCAATAGCAGGAGCAATGCCTCCTCCGTGTGCCAGGCACTGGGCTTAGTGCTTGACCTGTACTGTTTCACCGAATTTTTATGGCAGTCCTGCAAGGGAGGAAACTATCATTTCCATTGTGTAGACAAGCAGGTCAAGAGTCTCCTGGACTTTAAAGGAACAGTGACCTGCCCTGGATGGTGCTGCCTAGTGGTTACAGTGTCCGCCAGCATATCAAAGGGCTGCAGGTTCAATACCCAGTCAAGGGGATGTACTTGGGTTGCAGATTTGATTCCGGCCTGATCGGGACACATGCAGGAGGCAACCAATCGATGTGTCTCTCTCACATCGATATTTCTCCTTCTCTCTCTCTCTCTTCTTCCCTCTACTCTCTCTCTAAAAAAAAAAAAAAAAAATCAAAAAAAAAAAATCCATGGGTGAGGATTAACATAAAAGAGTGATCTGCCGAAACTGGTTTGGCTCAGTGGATAGAGCGTCGGCTTGCGGACTCAAGGGTCCCGGGTTCGATTCTAGTCAAGGGCATGTACCTTGGTTGCGGGCACATCCCCAGTAGGGGGTGTGCAAGAGGCAGCTGATCGATGTTTCTCTCTCATTGATGTTTCTAACTCTCTGTCCCTCTCTCTTCCTCTCTGTAAAAAAAAATCAATAAAATATATTAAAAACAAACAAACAAACAAACAAAACAAAAAGAGTGATCTGGTGATCTGGCCCTAGCCGGGTAGATCAGTTGGTTAGAGCATCGTCCTGATACACCAAGGTGTGGGTTTGGTCCCAGATCAGGGCACATATAAGAAGCAAGCAATGAAGGCATAAATAAATGGAATAACAAATTGATGTTTCTCTCTCTCTCTCACTTCCCCTCTCTCTCTCAAATCAATTTAAAAAAAAAAAGGGAATAGTAATCTGACCTCATGGTAGTAGAGGCTCTTTTTCTATCTGGGGAAGGCAGCCCGATTCTAGAAACCTTATGTAATCAGTGCCAACACTGCTCTCTCCTCTGATTGGAGAGATGAAGATGACTTTGGCTTTGACCAATGACCTGGAAAATCAACAATCCCAACCCCAACTAGCCACATAACTCCTGGCTAGTTGCTCAGCTCAAAAGGACTGGTACCCTGAGGGTCATAGACATACCTGCTCAAAAACCAGGTTGGACATGTCCAGCTGGGGTGGCTCGGTGGTTGAGTGTCGACCTATGAACCAAGAGGTCACTGATTCGATTTCTGGTCAGGGCACATGCCTGGGTTGAGGGCTTGACCCCTGGTGGGGGGCCTGCAGGAGGCAACCAATCCATGTTTCTATCTCTCTATACCTCTCACTCTCTGTAAAAATCAATAAAAACATTTAAAAAAACCAATAGCCTAGGTTGGCTAACTGGAAAGGCAGGCAAACCCACGCCCAAAGATGGTTTCCAAGTGCGACAGCAGGGAAAATTTCCAGGCTAGCTAGAGAATGGCAACAGTTACTCTGGTCCAGAAAACAGCAGTATAAATAATAATAACAACGATGATGATGATGAAAATTTTAATAGCACTCATTGATGTCTGCACTCACGAAATGCTGGGCATAAAATGTTTGTATTTGTGCACAAACAGCCCTCGGAGGGAAGACACTCTACTGAGAGGGGAAAGCCCCCAACCAACCTCCCTTGGGAAGTTTTTGAAAATATGAAGACTAGGCCCCATTCAGACCTCCAGAACCAGAATATCCTGGGCAAGGCCAAGGCATGTGCATTTTAAAAAAAATATTTTATTGATTTTTTTACAGAGAGGAAGGGAGAGGAATAGAAAGCCAGAAACATCGATGAGAGAGAAACATCGACCAGCTGCCCCCGCACACCCCCCACTGGGGACGCGCCCGCAACCAATGTACATGCCCCTGACCGGAACCGGAACCGAACCCGGGACCCCCCAGTCCACAGACCGACGCTCTATCCACTGAGCCAAACTGGTTTCGGCAAGGCATGTGCATTTTAAAAGGCGCTCCAGGAAATCATGGCGGCGGGGGGTGGGGGGGAGGGAAACACTAGGGTTCACAGGGGAACGGAGTTTGGGCACAGGCTTAACCAGCAGGGGTGAGTTGGTGGCTGCAGCTCCTTGCCCCCATCACACCCCACCTTTGATCAGGGAGGGGGCTTGGAATCTAGGCCAGTAACTTAGTCTAAGTTACTCACACAGGTACCTTGGGGCAGCCTGGCTGGTGGTGACGAGGGAGGTTGTCAACAGCTGCCCAATTTCCCAGGTCCCAGCAAGTTCCAAAAGGAACTCAAAAAGTGACTGTTTGTCAGTGCCTGCCCTGGGCAGGTCTGGCTATGCTACAGGCAGAAGCCCAGATGCTGCAGATCTGATTCAAATGTCTGTGGTCAATGATATTTCTGAGTCTGCAAATAGTGCTGACAATGCCCACTCCTTCCCCTTGGTATGACAATCCACACTTTGTCCAGGGCCTTGTTTGCATTTCGTGTTGACACATTGTTCTTGCTTTCCAACAAGTTTGGATTTCTCTTTCTCTCTCTTCCTTCTCTGAGGGAAGGAAACGTGTTGTTTACAGGCCAGGGCCAGCCAAGGAGCTGCCCCGGCACCCTGATGGAGTGGAGGGGGCAGGGATGAGGAAGCGGTCCAGGCTGTGTCCCCCTCACTCCAACGTACAGACACAAGCCAGAAAACAGCCTAGAGACGCCGGCTCAGGGGCAGCGTGTGTGGCAGGTAGGCCTCACCCATTTCCCTTTCTCAGTGGGTGGCAAGAAGCTGGCTCTGGTGGAGAGGAGGCGGCTCTGACTCCTGCTCTGGCTGTTGGTTGGCTGGCGAGGGCACCGTGGGCCATCACATCACCTCCTGAGAGGGAGGGTGGTATACTTCCCCTGCACAGTGCGGGATCTAAACCCTAATGGGTGTACCCCTGGACAATGAGGTCACCATGACAGCCCGAGCAAAGGCTTCCAGGGAGAACAGGTTGTGGCCAGGTTCACCAGTGGAAGGAGAAACCGTAGAGGCACTGAAGAGGAGCTGCCCGGGGCCTGGGCCAGGGATTACCAAGTGTCTTTCACTCACATCCAGTGGGTGGGTAGGGAGGGGAGAGGGCAGGGGCTTTTCCTGAGGACAGTGATGAGTCAGAGGAGGAGAGCCCAGCAGTGAGTCCCTAAACTTGGCCTGCAGGGTGGAGCCACTCAGAACAGCTGCAGTGTTTCTTCTCCCAAGCCTGGGACCTCCCATCAGGGCTGGGAGGGAATGGCCGGGAATGGGAGCACCACCTGGGTGAGCTGTCAGACACCACACAGCTGAGAAAGCACTGCAGGGCTTAAAAAAATATTCTCATATTTGGTGATGTGACCCCTACATAACCTCTGGGGCCGACTTCCTCCCCTTCAGATCATCCTGGCTGGGGACGGATGAATGACTTAGCTCTGGGCCGGGCTCCCGCTCACAGCACTAACAGCATGGCGATGACAGACTCAAGGGAGAGGGCTTGTTCAAGCCACCGAGACCAAGAATTCTGGGGGAAGGCGGGCAGGAGAGGATGCTGGCAGGCCTCCCCCAGAGTCTGAAGACCTGCCTGCAAAGCTCCAGAGTTAGCTGATGGGCTTTACCATCTCGATGAGGGTGAAAACAGCAGATGGTAGGGCAGAGGGAGTCAAGGTGTCCACCTGTGGAAATTGAGAAGCCTAGGAATTGGAGCAGGATCCTGCCTCTCCAGCTCCTCCAGGAAGCAGGGCGTCCCCTGTGCTCACCCCGGGGTTGCCGATGACCCTGCCTTTCTGTGTTGCTGGGGCCTGACGTTCCTGGGGCTGGAGAGAAAGGGAGAAAAGCAGCATGGAGAACAGGTGCAGGCCCAGATTCCCTCACTTTCTGCCTTTTTCTCTCAGCCTCTCCTTTGTCACTCTCCTCCCATGTGGGGTGTCTTTGCCATGCCTTTCCCCCAAGAGATAACAGGCCTGGGCTGGTAGCCAGAACAAGGTGCCAAGGCTGGAAATGAAGGCTTCCAAGACTGCTGAAGGCTGATGCAAGAAGTCATCCAGCCCCTCCCAATTCAGCTGGGACCAACAGGAAGGTTCACGTAGCAGCCAAGAAAACAAAAGTCTGGGTCTCTTGCCCTTACTGGTGACAAGCCTAATCCCAGGCCTCGAGGAGGTCCTGCAGACTCCCAGGGAGACAGCCAGCCTCAGAAGGAGACCTTCAGGCCCACAAGTAATTACAGGCCCAGGTTCCCACAAGCTAGGGAGCTGCCTATGACCACTGTGGCAAGACCCTAACGGAAGCAGGCTGGCAGTGAGATGCAGAAAATGCTGACTGCTTGGATGGGGAGGAGGGCTGCTGTGGGTGTCGGTTCTATGGCTGAGGACCGGCTGGGGGCAGGGCAGAAGGTTTCCCAGGACTTTTTGGAAAGGGCCTGAGAAACCCCTTGGTAAGTGAGGGTGTGTGCTTGGAGAGTGAGGCCCTAGCCAGCTTTCCTGGGAGCTCCCCTGTGAGTTGGCCCCTGTGGTGGACCACACTAATGAGCCCATAACACAGGCCTTTGATTAAGCAGCTCCCAGCACAGCAACTTTATTGAAACATGCTGAAGCCAGCGGCTGGTTCCCACTGCTCTCGGTTCCCCAGGCAACAGTGAATGGGAGGGGACCATGTGCATGGGAGTAGCACAGCCCTAGTACTCAAGCTCACTGAGGGGCTGCAGGCGAGGCGAGGCGAGGGGGAGCGGAGGTGGACTGAAATGCCGGAGCTGGGGATAGGAGGCTTGGGAACTAGGGTTGGGTCCAGAACTTTAGGGGAACAGATGCGCAACATGGCATCTGCTCAGTCCTAGGGAGTTCAAGGTCCCCAGGCTTGTAAGAATTGGAGATGCTGACCACCCCCCTCCTCAGGGCAAGAAGATGTTCCTGGGGAAGGTGGGACTCCGACAACAGGTTCAGAATTGAGGATGTAAACTGTAACGGGGTGGGAGGATTTCTTTTTGAGTTCTGGGAGGCCCCAGTCTCTCCTTTCCCAAGAAACTGCTTGAACCTCCAATATACGCTAATGTTATCTGAGGACATTGCTGCTGAGACCTGTCAGCACTCGGTCATCTACTGGGAATGATGCCCTGTGAACTCTCAGGTGTTGGGGTCTCCTGCATGGTCCCCACCTTCTCCCTCTTTACTGGCTCTGCCCAGGCAAGAGGCCTGCTCCTACCCGCTGTCCACAGAGGCAGCCTGGGGGCCTGGGACACCGCTGGGAGTGGGGTGTGGAGGCCCTTTCCACTTGTACTAAGCTAATTTCAAATGTTACACTTCAGAGCTTTTGCTACAGTAACTATCAACACCACATGGACAGAAATCTAATGTTACCAAGAGGGACTTTTAAAATGTATTTATAACTTTATGGTTCAAAGTAATTTTGTTATGAAACAATGTAATAACAACAGTGGAAAAAGGCAGGATAATTTATGGAGCACAATATCCCTAAAGCACCAGCCCATTTCTACCGTGGCTGAGTCTGGGGAGTGTGGTTGGTGTCCCTTGTTTGCTGTTTGTTTTAATTAAGGGTTAGTATTTTCGGGGGAGGGGGAAAGAGTGCTGGCTTAAAGGAGGAGAAATTCAGCTGCAAGACAACACACACATGCAGACAAAAA